>NC_140595.1:529819397-530419397 GCF_964204655.1 Triturus cristatus
CCGGAGTAGAATTTGGAGGATCTTGAAATTGTTTCTGAGGCAGAAGACTCTGACTCACACGACCACATCGCTCCAGGTCAACAAGTGAGTACAACTGCCCCTATCCCACCTGACAAAAAGAAGGCTACGGTCAAGACTTCGCCTGCTGGCCCCAGTCGCGACTGAAAGAAAGCTGCAGAAGCCCCGCCCCCGGCTCCGAAGACAAAGGAGAAGCCTTCTGGTGGCTCGGCACTAACCAAACCGCATATCAGTGCCCCACAGACACCATTGGCACCGAAGCCGGGAGCGCATCCAACTCCTGCAGTCCCCAGAAAACAATTGGCACCGAGCACCTCGGCGCCAAAGGAAAAGGCCTTGGACCTGAAACACAAACAATTCGGAGCCGAAAAAGATTTCGACATCGAGAGCGCATTCAACATGCAAACTAGGGGCTTCCATGGTATTCTTAGGGGACATTCCCCTAGAAGACATTTGTAAGGCAGCAACATGGTCTACAACACACACCTTCACCAAACACTATTATGTAGATGTGCAGGCAAAGCAACAAGCTTCTGTAGGCCAAGCTGTTCTTAGGACACTTTTTCAAACCACTGCAACCGATACAGGCGACCACCGCTAGGGGAGACACTGCTGTACAGTCTATGCTCAGAGTGTGAATTCTTCAGCTCATATGCCTCAAACGAAAAATGCTACTTACCAGTATGCATCTGTTCCTGGCATGTAGAGCTGCAGAGATTCACACGCCCACCCACCTCCCCGGAACCTGTATCTGTTCCAGTGTTATCTTACTTAGATACATTCTCATGGACATCTTTCTGTTTATTACAAACTCCATCATTTCCCTTCATGGCGAAAAACAATCTGAGGATGGAGTCGATGCCCATGCGCACTATCGTCCAAGGGAGGAGTCACCTATCTCATGACTACAAAAGACTTCTTCCAAGACAACAACAAGGTGCAAGCATCAGAGCTCAACACCAGATGACGATCTATGCACAGAGTGTGAATCTCTGCAACTCTACATGCCAAGAACAGATGCCTACTGGTAAGTAGCATTTTCCTTAACATTTTTGTGCTAGTTTAGAGGTACCTAGTTACACTCTGAGCAGTACCTCCTACTTGGTACCCCCAATTGGCCACCCTCTGCTCAATATATCCTCTCCTCCTAAGTTTATATTCTCTTCTGCTAGCAAATGTGGTGTTTCCAGTGCTTAACTATGGCTGATTACTTCATCCAGTTAATGCTCTATCACTCTACGCTTCCTCGTGCACCATTCCTTGCATTCATTTCTAAGCCATACCCATAACTTTCTTCCACTCCCAGGGTGCTTCTCAAGCTATCCCAGGCCTGCAGCATTTGTGGGAGTCGTGATTCCAAAATCTTGGTCCACTCTTCCTCTCCCGAATTCCCCAGGATGGCGCCCCTTGTCATCTGATAGGGTACCTATTCAGTTTACCTCCAGTGCATGTTTGAGGTGATATCTTCGTTGTAGTTTTTTGGCACCGAAGCCGGGAGCGCATCCAACTCCTGCAGTCCCCAGAAAACAATTGGCACCGAGCACCTCGGCGCCAAAGGAAAAGGCCTTGGACCTGAAACACAAACAATTCGGAGCCGAAAAAGATTTCGACATCGAAGCCGAAGGATTAAAAAAAACCTTCGAAGGTTGTAGAGCCCAAATCTAAACCTCGCTCGGACCCGTAAAAATCGGTGCCGAAAGCGACTACCGAAGACCGGATCCCATCGATCCAAAACGAAAAACACTCCAAGTGGACCCCAAAACAGGACATGTGGTTAGTGTTCAACACAAGAAGAGGAAATTGGACACCCCACACATTCCTGAGGTGCCTCCAAAGAAAAGACTGTGCTACTTCACCTCTACGACCCTCTTCTCCTGTTCTTCCTCCCAAGCCTTTCTCTCCACCACACTCTCCCATAATAACACCATACTCACCACCACCACAGGATGATGATGATTTAGGGGGTGGGGAAAGAAACAATGACCCTTTCATTGACCCTGATGATGGCACAGATGTACCACAGGATGATTGGGATGATTATGATGACCCAGTAGGCCCTTCAGACCTCCCAGACCCTGATGTATACCCAACAAAGCCATCTCCCCCAGGTGACAATATTGGTTTTAGCCAGCTTATAGATAGGGCTGCCCAGTACCATGGTGTTCAAATGTATTCGGATCCCGCAGAGGAGGACTTCCTAATAGATACCATCGAACAGTCACAAAATACTGTACAAACATTACCAATCCTAAAAGACGTTATTAAACACACCCCAGCCATATTCAAAGACCCTGTAAGGGTTAGAATTCACAACCCCAGAATTGACAACAAATATAAACCCGCTCCCAATGATCCTACCTACATCAAGGGTCAACTACCTTTGGATTCTCTAGTGGTCACCAATGCTACACAACGTGCCAACTCTCAAACCCGCGGTGATGCTACGCCTCCGGACAAGGAGTCTAAATTATTAGATGCTTCGGGCAAATGAGTTGCTGCCCAAGCAGCTAATCACTGGAGAATAGCCAATGCACAGGCATTACTTGCCAGGTATGATAGGGCTCATTACGGCCAACTAGAAACCCTATTGCAGCATTTGCCTCCTCAATATAAGACCCAGGCCAATGATTTAATTCAAGAACACAAATTATTAACTAATGCATCAGTCAAGTGTGCCCTTGATGCAGCAGACACTGCGTCCAGGTCCATTAACACTAGTGTGTTACTGAGAAGACATGCCTGGTTGCGCATCACTGGCTTCAAACAGGCGGTACAAACGACTACCCTCAATCTCCCGTTCAATCATGAACAACTGTTTGGCCCAGCTGCGGATACAGCCTTAGAAAAAAATGAAAAAGGACACGGAGACTGCTAAATCCATGGGAGTATTAGAGTCTCCATCCACACAAGGTTCCTTTCGGCGCTCCTTCTATAGAGGCGCATCCAAAAATATCAGTGCAGACACTGCTTCTTCCTCATACAAAAACCCCACACAAACCTCCCCTAACAGAGGATATTTTAGAGGTGAATACAGAGGAAATAACAAATAAGAGGCCGAGGTAACTACACTCACGCCTCTCCCTCTAATAAACAGTGACTTCCCTCCAGACCGTTCGACTCCGGTCGGAGGGAGACTCTCACAGTTCCTACCTGTCTGGAAATCCATCACCACAGAGAAGTGGGTGAGACAAATTATCCAGTATGGTTACTGCCTGGAACTTACAGCAACTCCACCCAATATACCACCCAAGCAGCGTCCAATGTCCACGGAACATCTGACACTCCTCAAACAAGAAGTTCTTTCACTGCTTCAAAAGCACGTCCCCATACAACATCAAGGACCAGGAGTTTACTCTACATTTCCTAATCTCCAAAAAGGACGGTACCCTGAGGCCAATATTGAACCTCAGACCCCTCAATCTCTACATACAGTCAGATCATTTTCACATGATCACTCTTCAACAAGTCCTTCCACTGCTTCAACAAGGCAACTTCCTTGCCACACTAGATCTCAAGGACTCCTACTTTCATATTCCCATTCACCCTGCTCACAGAAAATACCGAAGGTTCACACTGGACGGACAACACTATCAGTTCAAAGTCTTTCCATTTGGGATGACCACAGCACCCAGAGTGTTCACAAAGTGCCTTGCAGTAGTAGCAGCACACTTGCGAGGACAACAAATCCATGTATTTCCATACCTTGACGACTGGCTTATGAAAGCCAAGTCATACAACCAGTGTGTTCACCACACTCATCAAACCATTCAGCTACACAAATTGGGGTTCACAGTAAACTACACCAAGTCACACATTCAACCCTTCAACCCTCCTACATTCATCAGTATCTAGGAGCCACAATAGACACTTCCAGAGCTCTAGCATACCCCAATCCAGCAAGGATAGCCAGTATGCAAACCCTCCTCATCAAATTTCAGCCCCAACACACTCTTCCAGCCAGAGTGTTTATGCAACTCATAGGAATGATGGTCTCATGCATTTTCATTGTACCTCACGCAAGACTTCAGATGCGCCCTTTGCAGGAATGCTTAGCACATCAGTGGAACCAGGTTCAAGGTCAACTTGCAGATCTTGTGTTGGTGGACAGCTGCACACATCGCTCTCTGCAGTGGTGGAACACACAAAATCTTTCTAGAGGGCGGCCCGTTCCTAGAGGCGGTTCCACAGATTAGCCCATCTCCTAAACCACACAATTCAGGGCAGGTGGACCACTCCTCAAAAACGGTTCTACATCGATTACTTAGAATTACTGGCAATTTTTCTAGCTATAAAGTCGTTCTAAACACATCTCCTCAACAAAGCTGTCCTAATTCGCACAGACAATATTACAGTAATGTATTACATACAGAAACAAGGAGGAACACACTCTTTGCAGCTGTCTCATCTAGCGCAAAGTATATGAGATGGGCCATTCCACAAAACCTATCTTCTGTCAGAACATCTTCCAAGTGTGAACAAGCAGATGGCGGATCTGTTAAGTCGTCCGACTCAACAAATACACAAATGGGAACTTCATCCGCAAGTTCTTCAACCCCTCTTCCAGAGGTGAGGCCAACAAGACCTAGATCTGTTCGCCACACATGCAAACGCAAAATGCCCAACCTTCGCCGCCAGGTTCCCATACCCGTTGTCCAAGGGCAATGCGATATGGATGAACTGGTCAGGCAGATTTGCGTATGCTTTTCCGCCGCTCCCGCTCATTCCACTAGTAGTGCGCAACCTCAAACAACAGTCTCAAGATGATCTTAGATGCTCCAACATGGGCACGGCAACCATGATTCACAACACTGCTCGAATTCTCAGTAGTTCCACACCAAAAATTAGTTCTCACCCCAAAGCTGCTAACGCAGAACCATGGAGAGATAAGGCACCCAGATCCAGCACAACTGTATCTGGCTCCTGAAATCCTAGAGTTTGGTTACCTCAACTTCCCACCGGACTGTATGAACATTATTAAAGAACCCAGACGCCCCACTACTAGAGCTTGCTATGCAGCTAAATGGAGGAGATTCGTCATTTACTGCAATAATAATCAAAATTGACCCATTGGATGCTTCAATTCAAAACATTATCTGCTATCTGGCATACTCATCCATAAGATTACATCTGGCTGCCCTTGCCGCCTACCTACAAAACAGACCACATTTGTCATTGTTTAGAGTGCCTGCTATCAAAGCCTTTATGGAAGGCCTTAAAAGGATAATTCCACCCAGACTGCCACCCTCTCCAGTGTGGAACCTAAACATTATTCTTACTAGACTCATGGGTCCACCATTTGAGCCTTTACAAAAATGTGAATTACAATTCCTTACATGTAAAGTGGCTTTCCTTATCGCAATCCCATCTCTCAGGAGAGTAAGTGAGATCCAGGCTTTAACCATACAAGAACCATTCTTACAAATACATCGTAACAAGGTGGTTCTTAGGACAAATCTAAAATTCCTTCCCAAAGTAATCTCTGCTTTCCACTCTTAATCAGTAGAGTTGCCAGTATTTTTCCAAAATCCTGATTCTGTAGCGGAAAGGGCTCTTCACGCGCTCCACATCAAAAGAGCTTTACTTTACTACATAGGACTAAAAACTTTAGGAAAACAAAACAACTGTTTGTAGCCTTCTCTCCACTTCATAAAGGCAATCTAATTTCCAAAGCGGGAATTGCCAGGTGGATAGTAAAATGTATTCAAATATGCTATCAGAAAGCAAAACGTACATTAACAATTCCCACAAGAGCGCATTCAACATGCAAACTAGGGGCTTCCATGGTATTCTTAGGGGACATTCCCCTAGAAGACATTTGTAAGGCAGCAACATGGTCTACAACACACACCTTCACCAAACACTATTATGTAGATGTGCAGGCAAAGCAACAAGCTTCTGTAGGCCAAGCTGTTCTTAGGACACTTTTTCAAACCACTGCAACCGATACAGGCGACCACCGCTAGGGGAGACACTGCTGTACAGTCTATGCTCAGAGTGTGAATTCTTCAGCTCATATGCCTCAAACGAAAAA
Organism: Triturus cristatus; assembly: GCF_964204655.1. Taxonomy (NCBI): domain Eukaryota; kingdom Metazoa; phylum Chordata; class Amphibia; order Caudata; family Salamandridae; genus Triturus; species Triturus cristatus. Next base: position 529,825,447 of record NC_140595.1, read on the forward strand.
TGCTACTTACCAGTATGCATCTGTTCCTGGCATGTAGAGCTGCAGAGATTCACACGCCCACCCACCTCCCCGGAACCTGTATCTGTTCCAGTGTTATCTTACTTAGATACATTCTCATGGACATCTTTCTGTTTATTACAAACTCCATCATTTCCCTTCATGGCGAAAAACAATCTGAGGATGGAGTCGATGCCCATGCGCACTATCGTCCAAGGGAGGAGTCACCTATCTCATGACTACAAAAGACTTCTTCCAAGACAACAACAAGGTGCAAGCATCAGAGCTCAACACCAGATGACGATCTATGCACAGAGTGTGAATCTCTGCAACTCTACATGCCAAGAACAGATGCCTACTGGTAAGTAGCATTTTCCTTAACATTTTTGTGCTAGTTTAGAGGTACCTAGTTACACTCTGAGCAGTACCTCCTACTTGGTACCCCCAATTGGCCACCCTCTGCTCAATATATCCTCTCCTCCTAAGTTTATATTCTCTTCTGCTAGCAAATGTGGTGTTTCCAGTGCTTAACTATGGCTGATTACTTCATCCAGTTAATGCTCTATCACTCTACGCTTCCTCGTGCACCATTCCTTGCATTCATTTCTAAGCCATACCCATAACTTTCTTCCACTCCCAGGGTGCTTCTCAAGCTATCCCAGGCCTGCAGCATTTGTGGGAGTCGTGATTCCAAAATCTTGGTCCACTCTTCCTCTCCCGAATTCCCCAGGATGGCGCCCCTTGTCATCTGATAGGGTACCTATTCAGTTTACCTCCAGTGCATGTTTGAGGTGATATCTTCGTTGTAGTTTTATGGGATGCATAAACAGTTGTCCCTCTTGATTTGAATATGTGCTTGCTAGGAGCACACTTGTCATGTTGACCATTCATTTTCGTATTCTCACGTTCATGCATTTTCCTTTAAGTATACTGAAACTGAAGTTATAATAGTGGATTACCAAAGGTTTGAATATATTTGAAGTTATTTCTGCAGTTTTTTTTAAGTTCAATACAGGCCAATATTTTTGTAGCGAGACCACTATTTCAAGATGTTTGTCTATTTGATACTATGTTTCCCGGAAAGTTTGTTTTTCAGTCGCTTCGGAGAAGTGGGGGATGGTTGGGTTGGGCCGAGAACAGCCATGTCCTCTCCACCATGAGCCTGAAGATTAGGGGAACAGATCTCGGAATTAGAGGTGGGGGGGGGGGCACAGTTACTGGAACTGTAGTTAGGGGCTTTCTAATGAGATTCTTGTCTGCATGAAAACACAGAACCATGCAGAAATGCGCCTTCACAATAGATCACAGTGATATGGCATCGCAATGGCAGTAATGTGTACTACATATACCAAATCACATAAAAGATTGCAACTAACTGTTCAATTGGTTGAAGAAGGGAATAGATTAGAGCATCTCTTTGTAGGGCTGAATAAGGGTCAAAGATCCAGGAATTATGCTTGCACTTTCATATAAATTAAAGAAATGAGGAGTGCGGCTGCACTTTAAGCTCAGAAGGCAATTTTAGGAGGGATCTAAAGGAGGCCTAGGTTAAAAGTAGTGAACGGTTTGATGCGTAAACCTCATTTCAAAGGTTGCCTACTTAGCTTATGAAGACCACATATATTAAATTGATTACTGTATATGGCTGAATTTACTTCCCTGTTAATGCTTTTCGTTTGGTGCATTCCACTATGAAACAGAAATGTTTAGGTAGGCTGTGTCTCTTCCCCCCCCCCCCCCACCCCCCCCAAGTACTTATTCATGGTTTATGCTATATTCGCATGCGCTCACCCAGCTCCCCAACAGCCTTTTGATGTTTGAAGCACCATTGTTTTATCTTTACCTGCGTGTGGTCATCTTTCTTGTATCTCTGTGCTCCAGCTACATCCTCACCCTTTGAGAAGAGGAAGCAGTCTGGCAGTGAAGCCAGTGCCCATGCATGTTGACAGTGGTGGGTGGAGTCACTGTCTCGAGACGCGGGGTCTTCTTGAATTGGTCTGTGCACGCACATGCCCAGCACTTAGTAGGGAGGGTGGGGGGGATGGCATGTGGGTCTTTGGCATTACGTGCCATGAACAGATGCTTACAGGGTAGGCAACATTTTCCTTTTTTTGGTCTCAAAAGTCCAAATTTTTACAGTGTCCTCTGGACGAAGTAGCCGGCTGAAAAGCTGTATAACTTTATCATGTAAGTAATTTTATTACAATCAAAAATGTCTTGGCTAGTGGCAGGCTTAATAGCTAATGCTCAGCAACGTAGACTCAGACCATATAAGTATACTGCAAACCTGAATTAACTCCATTGAGCACCCCAAGCATATGAACGGTTCCTCCGGCTGAAAATAAAGGCTGGAATTGCCAGCAGAAAGAACACCTCCAAGGGATATGGGTAAGTAGAGGTGAGGTTTGGATCCACCCAGAAATAGCCAGAGATTCGAGAGAGAACTGTGGACTGGCACAACCAGATACCTCTTGCTCTTGAAGTGAAGCTTCCACGACTGTACATTACCAAATGTATTAACTGCATCTTCAGTGGTTACTTTAGATTACACGTTATTAGTTGTCACATGTGGTCCCAATCAAGTGTTTCAACCAGATTTGGCTTAATGAAATCTCTTGCGGCATTCATATGACAAAATTATATTGGAGCGATGATTCGAATGAGAGACCAAGGTGCAGTGTGTGTAATTGCTCAAATTACAGTAGGAAAAAGAGAAAATGCCCGGCGCTACTTCTCAGTTCCCTGTTTTCTTTTCAGGGAATGTTCCATACATTAAATCATGAACTGAGAAAAACACAAATTGAATGTCCATATAAATCCTTTTTTAGGTCGCGCCTGGCATCAGCAGCGTGCATGCGCTGCTCAATACAGTTTCTGAAGGGACTTTAAGCCCCGCACTTGTTTCCAATTGGCACACGTCATCGTTTATGTTAAACGACGGCGCTTGATTGGAAATCGGGCTTTTGGCTTACCGCCTTGTCCACTTTTAGGATGGCCCATCTGGACAGGGAGACGCCATCTTTGTTTAGGATGATGTAGGAGGGTGTGCTTTTAGCTTGTTTACTAGCTTCTGGTTGGGAATTGTGCTTCTTTGTTACCGCCCCTGCTTGTTTTTTTTGTGCAACTGCTCCTCGCGTAATGGCAGAGCCGAGTCACAAGCTCTTTACAGCACAGATGGTCTGCCTTTCCAGTGCTCCGCTCGGAACTCAGCTTTGCCATTATTTCAACTTTAAATCCAGTTTGTATACGAATAGGGTCTCTGCATTCTGCAGCGCGCACATGTGAGTTGAGCTCACACTGTGCGTATACCTGTGTGTTCTCTGAACTATGGGCACCGTGTAAGCTTGTGTGATTGGCACATGCTGTATGTAAACATGGCAGAGTGTGTGTTGCTGTTCAACAGAAGCCTTGCCCTTTCCAAGAGGTGGGCATAGCCTTTCCCTGGCTCAAGGCGGGTGAAACACGATACGTCCCTTCTCAAATGAGAAAGGACTGTGCATTGATCTGCAATTCTTTTCACAAAAAATTGGTCTTTTCCTTGGCTTTTGACCCGAGAAGTCTCTTCAGCTTTCAGGAGATTCCCCTGCAATTATTTCTACATACACAAGTATGTGACGTCACATGATTGACACAGAACCATCCGAGCCTGGTGTGAGCGCACACTGTCTGCTTGAGTCTGGTGCAAGCAGGGGGCACGGGCAGACTGGCCTTCACGAGCCTAGTGCTAACAGCGCTGCTATGATGACGCCTGAGAAACTCCCGATAAGCCAGTGCTGCAAAAAGCACAGTGGAACCGGGGCAGTGGCAGCGTCTCTAAAGGCAGAAGGGCTGGGGGGAGTGGGGTGGTAAGGATTCATTAACATGTCAATGAGGACTGAGCATCTGCAGTACTTCCAACATGCGGAACAAGTTACTATTAATAACTACGTCCACACTTAATGACTAAAACTGCATTGTGTGGAGTGACACTCATTTCAAAAGAAGACGTACATTTTAAATACAAGTCAGAACGAAGTTAGTGCTGCAGATTTAAAGTGGCATCCCCATAATGTAAAGTGGCCGCTATCCTAGCAACAAAGTATAAATATTGTTAATAAACAATCAGTAGTAACCAACCAACCGACTGAAACACTCACAAGGAAAACGCATGTTCACTCCTCAGATCCAGCACTTTAAGACCAGTTTCTAAATATACTTTTCTAGCAAAAAAAAGAAAAGCAAAAAACTGCAGCTGATCAAGAGTGGGCATAAGTTGAAGGAAAACAAGAACCGGAGGACTAGTAATTCGGGTTTAGACTAATGGAATGCCACCTCCCGACCCCCCCCCCCCCCCCATACCCTCACACCTCTTGATGAATGTCCAGATCACTGCAACTTTAGTAAAACAAGCATTGGAATAGCTAATAGGTCTCGCCTTTGGAACCTTATAAGTGTTTAGCCAGAGCTATTGGCTTTGTCAATGTATTTACGCTCTGCTGTAAAGCAGCATGTGTGTTCGTGTTTTTATGAATAAACATTTATGTAGCTTGGTACAGTGATGCAGTATTGCAGCAGGGGATACAAGGGAGATGTCCTGGCTTGTGGTAAATTCACCATAACACGCTTCGCATATAGGCAATGTGGTAATGCTGCCAGTTTACGTCGTCCGGGCTACAAAACGGGCCGCTATTGCATATTTGTCATATTTTTCATGCCAGAAATCACACTCTGTTGTACATAGTAAAATTTGTGCTGGGAAAAATCGGCAGGTCCGTGTTCAAGACACGTGTTTTTGATTTGTGAGAACTCCTGTGGTTATCATCCCGATCAAAATGATGGAAAAAGTCAGGTGCATCTTGTCATCAGTATAATGCGGGTTCCAAACAGTGTACCATCAAAAGCACACAGCAGAAATGCATAATGCAAAAACGCATGCCACCAAAAGTGCAACCAATGAAAAGTACACAGCAAAAACGCATACCACCATGGCAATGCGTCCGTGAGACTAGCCCTGTGGTGGGAGAGGGACAGTTGAGAGGCGCCATGAGGAAACAATCTCTCGGCATGCTGTGGCGGGGGCGGGGGAGCGCATTCCAGGCGGGGGAGCGGGCCCTTTGAAGTATGATGCCGAGGCTGTGGCTACACGTGCTCACGCCAGTGGGCTGAAGCGCTTCCCCAAATGGATTGCACGGCGGCACGATGCACGTGATTGTGCGCGTGCTCGCCATGCAATCCACTTTTGGGAGCACTTTGAAATGCCCCTCTTACTAGAGTCTCGCATAGCGATTGCGTAAACGCAATAGCTAGGCGAGACCTAAAAATAATACTTTTCATTCCACTTCTTCTCAAGCATTGCAGAAACTATAAGAAATTTTTTAAGTTCATTCTTTTTTTAATAGGGTCGTGCGGTTCTATATAATGTGTTATTGGTTGCATATAAGGTAACAAAGATACTTATAACACTTTTTTTATTATAACTTTTCAACATGATGCACAGCAGCCATGCTGCTTTGCAGCATAGCTTAAATACATTAGCAAATCCAATAGCTCTGGCTAAACACTTATACGGTTCCAAAGGCGTGACCTATTGGCTATGCCAATACTTGTTATTGCATGTCCTTCTCTTGGACACTTGAAACAGTTCGCCTTCAGTTGATACGAACACAGGTATTACAATTTAACAGGTACACGGGTATACATCTTCATATAAATGTAATGATTCGAAACGGCCAACACGTGTTTCGCGAGAAAATCTCGCTTAGCAGAAAAGATTCCAAGCAAACTTTATTCTAAACACATGATATCTGGTTCCCACAATTCTTCGTGATCCAATGCTTCATTCAGTGGTTTCCTTCAATAGCATGCTTAGGCTATAGCCTCCCGTCAGTGTAAATACCATCACTTATAAGGATATTATATGGACATTCAATTTGCAATTTGTGTAATTGCTATTAATGAGTTTGTTGGCGTATGAGCTAGTTCAAGTGTTGGGATGGAGGAATGGACTTTCTCTTCTGCCCTCATTATCCTCGATAAATCCAAAGTCTTGAAGCTAAAATAGAGGAGACGGCTCTTGCTTGGATCTATTCGTACCTACACAATAGAACAAATATTATACATACTCCTCCGTTCTCTTCTAAACTATACTGTATTAAAGCAGTAGTCTATCAAGGCTCAATCATCTAGCTCATGCTTTTCAACATCTTTTTGAAAACATTACCAGATCTGATCAATAAATACAACTATGCAGATGAGCGATACTTCTGAAATTGGAAAACATGCTTGGAACATTGAAAATGTTCAGTTACCTTTTGAGCCGTTGACCAATGAATGACATGGAGCCACCTAAAACTGAATGCCTTCAAAATTGAAATGCTTCCTCCTGGTGATTGGAAAACCTACGAGCTTTGCGTCTGGCCTATCTAGCTGCTAGACACTTCCGACATGTAAAGCCACATGCACACATCTCCCTTGCCGTGAGAGCCATAAATTGGTTACCATTTGCCAGAAGATCCTACTTCAAGCTGCTTTATAATGCTCACAATGCATTACATGGCAAAGCACTACTCTTCATGAAGAAGAAAATCAGCAAACGCATACAACAAAGGATCATACGCTCAAGAACGGTTCTCTCCTCAATATTCCTACATACGAGGAAAAAACCACGAGTGGAACATCTTTCTCTGCTCAAGCAGCCAAACTATGGAAGTCACTACTCACACACATAAGATCCACTGACAACCATCTTAGCTTCTGAAGATTAGTCAAGAGCTGGTTCTTCCCAACATAACAATGCTCACAACAGTGTGCCACAACATTATGCTCTGACATGACAGACTAAACTTTTTATGGTTTAGAGATGAAGTTGTTATACATGTATCATTGAACTAGGTTTCCTGTTATAGGCAGATACATTTATATATGGGAAATAATTATATTACACTCCTATATATATGTGTATCCGGCAGTGACATGATTGCTGCTACTATGTACATATAGTTGGATATATAGAATTTATGCCTGCTCCTGAAACTTTAAGAAGTGTCATGAAAATATTTGCATAATTCAACACAAGATAAATGTATATATCAACCATGTAAATATTGCTGCTTCTCTGCACATATGGGTATTTTGTTAAAGAGGGATTTTCTCTAGATAATAGAACTGTAACAGGTGTAAGTTAATTTCTTTTTTTTCCCAATTTATAATCCTCCTTTCAACCACTGTCCCATTCCTCCTCTCTGACTCAGGCCAAACATTTGACTAGCCCCCCCCCCCCCTCCGACTTCATTCTCAAATGTTCCTTTGCTTTTGCCACCATGTCACCCAGGTAACACACACACAACCACTACTTATAAGCACTTCATATTTCCCCTTTCAAATCTGTTTTCATCATTCTATCTCCACTGTAAACTCTACTATACATAGGAGAAACTAGGAGCACAAACCTAACACAACTAATACAAAGAGGTAACAAACCAATGCCCTTCAACACATCGTCATGGGTAATAAGATCTAAATAAAAAAAAATTCAATTACAATTTACTGCTGCAGGTAGAGCATCATTTCCTATGCCACTTTTATCTCAAATATAACATTGCCTGGATAATCTTGGAAAATGTAACAGTTTTCAAACTGCTTTTGAAGTCCGATGTTGTTCAGGCAAATCATGTTAGAGAGGCATCCATGAATTTCATTACCTGTCTTATGTTAACAGGCCTGGAGGGGAAATCAACCCTGGGGAAGATGAGGTGGAAGGACTTAAACGACTGATGACCGAGGTATGTCTCAATTTTTTTCAAAGCCTTCATATGTTAATTGATTTCTCTGTAAGCAAGATTCCCTGTGTCCTGTTAGGAGCATGACCTTTCCACTTTCAATTCTTCCTTTCCCTGATGCATATTGATTTAAACATTGCTTAACTACAGCTCCTGATCAAATACAACCTGAAGCTCCTTAGAATATTTTTCTCCTTGTCTATCTCGAAGCGTTAGTTTTTTCGCCAATGCAGGATTCTCAAATCCTCGTAACTTTTTTTTAGGCTGACTAAATCAAGTGGTATTTGTGCAGCTCGGTTACTCTTTGCCTTGCTATTTGTAAAATATGGTGAAACTTAAACAGATCTTCCATGTAGAATTCTGTTGCCAAATGGAGTATGTATTTTTTATTCCAGGGCTTTCGTAACATGCTACATACCACCTTACAAAGGTACGGCAATGATTTGAAGTAACAGTTCTTACTAGACGATAGTGATCAGTGTGGACAATCGAGGGCAAATTAATGAATAATAATCCTGCTGAAGGGTGGAATCTAGCATTCAGAGCCTTCTTACCTGTGTAGGGATGATCCATGTGTAATCCTTGAAGTGAATGAATAAATGAGTTGAGTACTTGGCCTGGAATTGTAGATATAAAAATCCCTAGTCATCTAACTTGCTGCTATTTAGTAACATTCTCTGGAATATACGTCTGTGGTATGTTCTCCTTTTAAAAAAAAAAAAAAATCTTTATTAATTTTGCTCATGGTCACAGACAGAATACAACCAAAATTGCAATGCACAGTGAGTAAATCCAGTGCATGGTGTCCAAACCAGTCAACAGAGTGAACCACGGGCAGACTCATTTCTGACCCCCACCTCCGCCCGGGCACCCCGAAATCTCTTCCACGGTCCCCATACCCCTTTGCCATTTTTTTGCACAGCCCCTGGCCTTATATATGGTTTCTTCGGCCCTCTGACACCAATCCAAGTCTCTGAGCCATTGGTCCCATTGCGGCGGCTACTGCGCCCCCCAGCAGCTGGCAATGTTGCGTTTCGCTACCCCGGCCGCCAGTGCAAGCCATATTCCGTCATACCTGGATCAGTCTATAGGGCCTTAGATCATGAGAAAAAGCCATTTGGGCTTTACTGGGACCGGTGAGCCCACCACGGCCGACATCGTCTGCGCCACCTTCGTCCAAAAGGGTACTATGTTCGGGAACTCCCAGAGGATAAGATAAAATGACCCCTCTTCCTGACATCCCCGCGCGCATAATGTGGACAGGCCTCTGCCCCATGTGAAAAGATGAGTACGCGGGTAATACACACGATGCAGGATTTTAAACTGCACGAGGCGGAACCTCACCTGAATGCCCACCTCACGCGGGCTTTGCAAGGCGTCCTGCCAGTCGTCGTCCTCGAGGCGACCTATGTCTCCCTCCCATCTCTCCCGCCGGGACACAAGTGGGTCAGGCATGTTATTAATGAGTTTACGATAAATGGTCGCCGTAGGCCTGCCTATGATGGGATCCAGCAAAAGCCTGTCCTCCATGGGAGAATACTCTGTGATGGAAACGTCAGGGCCCACCTGGGACCGCAGGGCATGCCTAAGGCGAAGGTAGTGGAACCGCTGCGACTCGTGCATTTGGTATTGTTGTTGGAGGTACTCAAAGGACCTGGGGGCATCTCTATTCCAGACGTCACCTAGATATTCTATCCCAATTAACATCCAGCCCTTAAAGCCCACAAGTCTCTTAACCTCAGGCAGGTGATTTCCCCCCCCCCCCCCCCCCCCCCTCCCCACCCACAAAGGGGTCCTCCCGGTCAGGGCACCTGCCCATCCCAGGAAGCGATTCGCCTCCCGCCAGCACTGCAGTACCACCCCCATATGTGAAGGCAAATCTCCGCGCCAGCGACGTGAGTAGAGGAGCGGCTCACAAGTACCTCCCGGCATGACATACCTGTCTACCCGATAGGCTGACTCCGAACTCGGCGCATATACCCAATCATTGACCACCTGCAGTTGGGAAGCCCAGTAGTATAGTTGGACGTCCGGAAGGGCCAACTCTCCATCGTATACTTCTCTCGTGAGTTTCCGCATCGTGACCCTCGGGCTGCCGCCCCCCCCCCACAGTAGCGCGCGGATCAAGTGAGATATTCACTTGAACACCTCCCTCGGGGCTGGATATGGTGTGTTCTGCAGGACATATAACAACCTCGGCAGAGCCAGCATTTTGAACAGAGTGGCACGCCCGGCGAGTGTAAGAGGCAGGCACTTCCAGTGAACCACATCCGAGGCCAACCTCGCCAACAGCGGTTCAAGATTTTTAGATAGGAGTTCACCACTATTTCTAGTAACGTAAATCCCCAAGTACCAGAAACCGTCTGTTACTATCGATGCCGAGCAGCCCCTCTGAATTCTATGTGGCGGGCCCGAAAGGGGATAGATGAGAGACTTGGACCAATTAATTGAGAAGCCAGAGTAGCTCCCAAACAACTCGAAGAGATGCCTGTGCAATCAAGGGGTATGGGCGGGCCATATAGAGGACGATATCATCTGCGTATAATGAAATGCGCTCTTCCCAATCATCAGTGTGCGCCACGCCCCAGAAAGACCTGTCCTGCCTGATCCAATGCGCTAGCAGCTCGAGAGCGAGGGCAAAAAGAAGCGGGGACAAGGGACACCCCTGCCTTGTACCCCTGCGCAGGGGGAACGTTCGGGACATTGCGCCGTTCAGCCTCACCCTTGCTACCGGCCGCTCATACAGTAGTAGCACCCAGCTACAGAAAACCGGGCCAAAGCCCAGCTTCTGAAGAACCATAAATAGGTAGGGCCACTCGATACTGTCAAAGGCCCTCGTTGCATCTAGGGACATCAGGGCCGTTTGAGTATCACCCACTGCCTCAGTCATGTACAGGACTCCATATAGCCTTCTCAAATTATGCCGGTTGCTCCTATGGGGCATGAAACCTGATTGGTCAACATGGATCAGGTCCGGCAAGACCGATAATAATCGCATTGCCGAGGCCTTGGCCAAAACCTTGGCCTCCATGTTGAACAGCGAGATGGGCCGGTATGATGAGCATAGGTCCACCGGTTTCCCAGCCTTGTGTATGACCACTATCGTGGCTTCCCGCTGATCTGGTGTGTGCCCACCCACCTCCCGGGCCTCGAGAAACATGCACCGTAGCGGGTCAAGAATCACTCTAGCTTGATCCTGTATAATTCCACCGGGATCCCATTGGGCCCCTGTGCCTTCCCTGCCTGCAGGGAGTTAAGAGCCTCACCGAGTTCCGCCCCCGTTAGAGCTGAATCCAGACGGCGTGTTTGTTCCTGAGATAGAGTAGGAAGTGCGAAATCCCGCAAGAACTCCTCACAATCCCGCTCTGACCTAGTACAGTCCGGGGAGTAGACCCCCTCATAGTAGGACGCAAATGCTTCCGCTATGGCCACACCCGTGTCAACCAACGACCCGGAAGCAACCCTCCCCTTCGCCACCCAGGAACGCTCACGATGACGGCGCTCGAGCCATGCCAGAAGCTTCATACTTTTGTCCCCTGCATCATAAATCCTCCGCTGCATGGCCAGAGAATAGGCCCGGGCCTCGCCTTCGGCCAATGACCGAAGTTCCTGCTGCTTGAGCGCCAGGGCATGGGCCAGGTCAGTTGAGTGGGTCCCACCCACCCTGCACGCCATCTCCTCCACGTCCCGTTCCAGTTGCATAATCTGCCGCACTTCCTACTTTTTTTGGACTCCAATTAGCGCCTGGGCCTGGCCCCTAAGGACCGTTTTATACGGTTCCCACACGGTAAGCTGGAAGTCCACCGAACCCTGATTCTCAGCAAAATACTGCAGAGAGCATTCCCGCAGCTTATCTCTTATGGAGTCGTCCCAAAGGCGCCAAGGGTCCAGCCTGGGGAAGGCCGCCCTAATGGTTGGCGCCCCCCAGAAGGACCGCCCCCCACTGGGGAGTGGTCTCAAATTCCACGGGCCAGAATGCAAGAGTCTGCAAAATCCCCCAAATGGTCCTCCCTCGCCAAAATATGATCTATTCTTGAAAAGGACCCATGTCTAGCTGAGTAGAACGTATATTGCCTTAGGGAGGGATGGTGCGAGCGCCATACGTCTTCAAGGCCCATCGCGGTCGCAAAGCCCCCGCAGTCCCATTTCCCCCCTATTGCCCGCTCTCGCCCCTGAACGATCGCAGTCAGCATCCATGACCGCGTTTGTGTCACTTACGAGCACGAGGGTGCCCTGGGGGAGGCCCATCAGGTGCGCCCCTAGCTTCCGAAACGTCGAGGCATGCAGACCGGGCGGAACATAACACGAGCAATGAACTAGTAGCCTCCCCTCCCATCTAGCTGCCACCGAAGCCATACACTCGGAGTCCTCCGTCCAAGCGCCATTAAGGATCAGGGGCAGTGCAGTTCGGACAAGGATCCCAACCCCCCCTAGATCCCGACGTGAATCCCGAATGGGCCACCAACTTGTAGCCAAAACGGTCTAAGGCCTTACACCTGTTACCTTGAAGGTGCGTCTCTTGGAGCAGCTCCACATCCGGGGAATGGCGCTTCAAATGTTGTAGTACCAAAGTTCTCTTGATCTTGCCTAACCCATTAACATTCCACGTCCAGATTCGTAGTTGTGCCTGATCACCCCTGCCCGTACCAGGTTCCATGGTTCATCAAGTCAGTCCTCCTCCCAGACCTGCTTCGCCAATAACCCAACCATACATTCAAGTGTGAGCCACCATGAGCTAAACCAAAACAACCCCCCAGCCCCAACTGTTCCCTCCCAACCCGACCCCCCCTCCCTGCCAAGTGGGCCCCCACCCACCCTGGAAACTCGCAGAGTGCTTGTTGCCCCATCACCATAGTGTCAACCAAACAAGAGAACATGAGCCTGCCGTGCAGAAGACGTCATACTGAGTTGTCGAAGTTCACACCCCCATGACAAAACAACGAAATGGACCCCACCACACCCTCCCAGCCTAGATGTCAAGGCCATCTACCGGCAACGGCAGAACTAAACGTTAGCATGTGATCATAGCTCCATCGCGGCCATCCCGCAACATAGTAACCCACCCAACATCTAGAAAGCGAACCCGGATACCGGCAACACCTGGCCCCCCCCATCTGCACCATAGCAGTACCCCGTGCAACCCAAGGTACTACAGTCACTTTACAGGAGCCTGCTCACCCTCTCTGTGCTCCCGTGGCGATGCGTGCCGGGCCCGGACCTCCTGACCAGTGCGATTAGAGGCCGCTCTGCGCGGACCACCCTGACGGCCCACTGCACGCCAGCCCTCCATCCAGTCGCTCGCCTCTGCCGGAGAGCATCATGTATTCCACACCAAGATCGCGAAGGGCTCTTTTGACCCCATCGAAGGATCTGCGGCGGCGTTGGACGTGCAGCGTGAAGTCGGGGAAAAAACGGATGGTGGCGTTCTCCAACCGCAGATCCCCAGACATCCGGGACGCCTGCAGGATGGCATCGCGATCTCTATAGTTCAGCATACGGGCTAGTATGGTGCGCGGAGTTGACCCAGGCTTAGGCTTCCCCCCAACGCACGGTGAGCCCTTTCAGCTGAGAAGAAGTTGGAAAGGTGTTTTGGCTTTAGGTGATTAAGGATCAAGTCCTCTACGAAGCAGTCCACGGACGGGCCTTCCAAACCTTCCGGAACCCCCACGATGCGAGGTTGTTGTGTCGGGCCCGTCTCTCCTGGTCCTCCAGGCAGGCCATAACTCTCGTTTGGTTTCTGGTGAGGGAAGCGACCTGTTCCTCCATTCTCTTCATTTTGGCCTGCAAACCCCCAATGCCACTCTCCGCTGCTGCCACCTTTTGAGACATTTTGCGAAAGTCAGCGCGGAGCAAGTTAACCTCCTCCGTGACTGAGTCCAATTTCCATCGTGCCACGCATGTCCTTAATCGCTAGCATGATGTCCCGGAGTGACTGTTCTGGTGAGTCATCCTCCACTCCACTGCGCTGACTCGCGCCTTGCTGACCCTCCTCCCTGCCCATAGCCACTGTATACTTATCGATTTGGTTCGCTTGGGCCTGCGCCGGCAACTTGTTGCGACCCATAACGTGAGCCCCGTTGAAACAATCCAAGCGGCACACAAGGCTCCCGGTGCGCCCGGGCCCAGCTCGTCGAAAACCCAGGTCCTGCCACCAGACCCTGCTATGCGCAGCGGCTCAGTCACGTGCGGCGCTGTCGCTGCTGCGTCCGGGGCCCCACGCCACTCTCTACAGGCCCTCCAGCCAGCACCGACCAGTCTCCACTGGGGCCCCCCGCCACACCAGCACACGCTGCCCACTGTGCACCTCGTCTTACTACCTCCGCCGACGGCAAGGCAGTCCCACGCTGCACCTCCTGGTGAATACACATTGTCACTTGCGTCGCCACTTGTTGTGTCACTTGCACATTTGAGCACCAAGTCCAATTTCGGGTTGTTTTTACGCATTTCTTTGCCTACAGTGCTGTTACAACTGTACTTTATTATGCTTTGAAAATATGCGATGCCTAGTGCACCTTACAAAAATTCTACCAGAGTCTCCCTCTTCCTCGTTTGCAATGTATTATACATGCATTTCTAACTGTCCTCCATAATAATACTACCAGTTGAGATGTTGTTGTTGTACTTCTCGTGTCATGCAGATGTCATTTTTAAGTACCCTATAAAGGTACGAATTATAACCCCACGAGTGGACATAAAATATAAGGCTGCACCATCTGATCCTATATACATTAAGGGGCAATTAACACCTACTCCCTGGTAGTGGTTAATGCACGCAAAAGAGCAAACTCCCTAACAACTAGGGACGCACCTCCCCCAGAAAAGGAGTCAAGACAGATTGATGCCTCAGGCAAAAATATAGCAGCCCAATCTGATAATCAGCGGCATATCGCCAACAGTTAAGGTCTTTTAGCTTGTTATGACAGGACTCATTGGGATGAAATGGAGAGCTCCTCCAACATCTCCCAGACGAATGCACGAAAATTGATTATTACATTTTTAATGAGCGAAAGCTAATCATCAACAACTCCATAAAATGTGCGCTTGGTTCTGCTGACACTGCAGTTAGAGGCATAAACACCAGTATTCTTTTACATATACATGCGTGTCTCCGGTGTAAACCTGAAGTGCAAAAGGCAGTTCTTAATCTCCTCTTTGGCCCTCGGGTAGACTCAGCCCTCGAAAAAATGAAAAAGGACACTGATGTTACTTAATCAATGGGAGCCTTACAAACTCCCACATATCTGGGGGCCCATTCATAGGCACAATTTTAAACATAGTGCTAGGTCTGCCTGCACCGACACCACAGGGTCTTCGTATAAAAATCAGGGCCAATCCTCCACTGGTAAAGCCTTTTATAGGGAAGCCTACAGATGAAATCATTTCAAGGGCCGCGTTCGTGGAAATAATACCAGGACCGCAAATACAGAAGTCAAACAATTACTTTTTCTTACCATTCTCCTGACCACTTAACACATGTCAGGGAGAAGTCTTCAGATTTTTTAACAGCATGGAAAAACATCACAAAACCAAAGGGGATGATGGACGGAGTGTTGAACATTGCAAGCACTCACCCCCAGTCAACGGATCTGGGTTTAATCCATTATCATTCTTTAGCTCACTCCGCCACCCCAGGTCAGACATGGCCATATGCAAATCAGTCTGACCCTGTGCCTCATGGGAACAGTCCAGCCCGAACTGTCAAGCCTGGAGGTGCAGGGTCAGACTGATTTGCATATGGCCATGTCTGAACTGGGGTGGCGGAGTGAGCTAAAGAATGATGATAGATTAAACCCAGATCAGTGGGCTGGGGGTGAGTGCTTGCAATGTTCAACACTCCGTCCATCATCCCCTTTGGTTTTGCTTTGGAAAAACATAACAGATCAGTGTGTCTTGGACATTATCCAACATGGTTATTGTCTGGAGCTCATCACAACTATTCCACCTTGCAAACTCAAACTATCCATGCAGCACCAATCTCTCCTCCAACAGGAGGTATCGGCTCCATTACTTAAAGGGGCTAAAGAACCAGTCCAAAAACAATATCCTGGACAGGGGTGTATTCATTATACTTCCTCATTCCCAAAAAAGACTCCTCCCTTTGACCCATTCTTGACCTCGTACCACTCAATCATTATATCCTATCAGAACACTTCCACATGGTCACTCTCCAGAAAGCAATTTCCACTGTTGCAAAAAGGTGACTTCATGGCCGCTTTAGACCTAAAGTTTGCCTATTTTCACATACCCATACATCCCTTAACCGGAAATATCTATGGTTTGTCTTCCAAGGAAGACATTGTCAATTCATGGTCTTCCCTTTGAAGTCTCCACCGCACCACGGGTATTCACAAAATGTCTAGCAGTAGTGGTGGCTCATCTGCGCAGACAAAATGTACGTGTGTTTCCATATTTGGACGATTGGCTCATAAAAGCAAACCGCTCCCAACTTTGCAAACTACATACACAACAAGTGCTCACCCTATTAAATCAACTAGGGTTTACCATGAGTCTGCAAAAATCGCACTTCAACCAGCTCCAGTACAGCCTTAATTAGGAGCTATGCTCAACGCTCAGTTAGGGCTAGCATACCCAAATGACGACAGGATACAAAATATTGTCACTAATTCAACACCTTCAACCGGGGACCCTAGTAGCAGTCAAAATATTCATGCAACTTTTAGACATGATTGCCTCCTGCATATCAATAGTTGCACATGCCCGGTCACATATGAGACCGTTGCAAGAAAGTGTCTCACGTCAATGGTCACAGGGTCTACTACACATCACGCTCTGCAATGGTGGAATCCACAAATCCTAAAGGACTGCCGTTTCTAGACCCAGTTCCCCAAACCATTCCCACAGCGGATGCTTCCCATATGGGTTGGGGAGCTCACCTGCAGAATCTTACAATTCACAGGGTGTGGGACTCCAAACACACGAGTCTTCCTACCAATTACCTAGAACTTCAAGCTGTTCACCTAGCATTGAAAGTGTTCTTACCTTACATACTGCTCAAGTGTCCTAATCAGAACGGGCAATATGACAACAATGTATTATCTACAAAAACAGGGTGGGGCGGGCACTCCACTTAGCTCAAATCATTTGGCGCTTAGCGATACATCGCAAAATTCATATTCTTGTAGAACATGTACCAGGGATAAGTAATCCAGTTGCAGACCTGCTCAGCAGGACGCAGCAACAAGTCCTTGAATGGGAACTTCACCCTAAAGTTCTCCTACCGTACTTTCAAAAATGGGTGTTTCCACAAATAGATCTGTTTGCAACCCCAGAGAACGCAACATGCCCAAACTTCGCATCCAGGTTTCCACACCCCCTATCTAAAGGCAATGCTCTATGGATGAACTGGTCAGGGATATTTGCCCATGCTTTTCCATCTCTCCCACAAGTTCCATTAGTGGTCAGAAAGCTCAGGCAGACCTCCCTCACCATAGTTCTCATAGTTCCAACATGGGCTTGTCAACCATGGTTTACCACACTACTGAAACACTCTCTAATCGCACACGAGAAGCGTCCCTGCAACCTGGACCTTCTTACACAGAACCAGAACAGAATAAGACCTCCCAATCCCAGGGAGAAGAACCTTGCAATATGGCTCCTGAAGTAATAGAATTTGGGTACTTACATTTTTCACAGCAATGTATGGATATTCTTAAACAAGCTTGTACGCCTACAACCAGACAATGCTATGCTGTCAAATGGAAACGATTAGTTCTATACTGTCAGCATCAAAAGGTCAACCCATTACTTGCACAAATACAAACAATTGTTTTGTATGTATTGCATTTTCAAACTTCAGGCCTAGCCTATACTTTGATACCCATACACCTAGCTGCCACTGCAGCCTGTTTACAAAATAGGCAGCATGTATCTCTATTCAGAATACCTGTTTAGAGATTTATGGAAGAAATTAAGTCATATCACCTAGGGTTCCACCTGCACCAGCATGGAATCTTAATATTGTACTAACACAGCGCATGTGGCCTCCATTTGAGCCACTACGTTCTTGCCCATTCCAATATTTGTCTTAGAAAGTCGCTTTTCTAAT
The DNA here is from genome assembly GCF_964204655.1 of Triturus cristatus. Classification (NCBI taxonomy): domain Eukaryota; kingdom Metazoa; phylum Chordata; class Amphibia; order Caudata; family Salamandridae; genus Triturus; species Triturus cristatus. Next base: position 529,843,267 of record NC_140595.1, read on the forward strand.
AGCTATCACTTCACTTAGACATGTTAGTGAGCGCCAGGCATTACCATTATAAGAACCAGTCTTCCAGCTACATAGCGACAATATAGTTCTTAAAACAAATTCACAACCCAACTCTGATGCAGAAAAAGCTTTATATACATTGGTTGTGAAACAAGATTTAATGTGCTACATTTACAGAACGAAAACGTTTAGAAAGACTTAGCAATTACCTATTGCTTTTTCACCTCCTCACACTGGAAATGCCATTTCAAAAAGTGGAATTTCAAGATGGACAGTAAAATGTACCCAAACTTGTTATGCTGAAGCTAAAAGACTTTTACCTGTTAGCCCTGAAGCTCACTCACCTCATAAAATAGGGGCTTCTCTGGCATTTTTAGGCAATATTACCCTTGCTGACATCTGCAAAGCAGCAACATGGTCCACGCCACACACATTTTGTGGATGTAGTACCACGTCAACAAGCCAGTGTTGGCCAAGCAGTACTAATGACTCTTTCACATAACTGCAACCCCCACAGGCTAGCCACTGATTCAGTGGAGGGACTGCTTCACAGTTGACGCACAGCATGTATATCTACAGCACACATACTTTGAATTATGTTACCCTGTAAGCAACTGTTCTTGGCATGTAGTGCTGTAAATGCGCCCTCCCTTTTAACCAGAAGCCTGTGTAGGTCACAGTTTATTTACATTAATTCACTTTACTTGCATAGCCATTACATTATTAATACTTACTAGAAGTCCATTCTCACTCACCTGCGGCAAAGCAATCTAGCAATGGAGTGGATGCCCATTTGCAGTATTTCCAACAGGTGGAGTCGCACAACCCCGTGACTCGTGCAACTTTGTCGAAGGAAAACATCTAATCATCCAAGCCCAACACTAGATGGCAGACTTAAGCACAGCATGTGAATCTACAGCACTACATAACAAGAACAGATGCTTACAGGGTAAGTAACATAATCTTTATGCCCCTAGGTTATGGAAACATATATTCTTTTTAGTGAAAGACATCGAAGTGCCAATTAGCCAATCTGAAATGGCCATCAGTAATGTCGTATTTTACTCTTGTCCTTCCTGGAAGTAGATGTCGGTGGAGGCAGGGGGATGGAGGGGTACAAATAACCCTCAAAGTCTTACTCCATGTCCGATAAAGGATTCCACTGAAAACGTTTACACTATTAAATAGTCCAGGCTGCCACTTGCATGCTGCAATCATGTTTTAATTTAATATAGAAAGACCTAGGACTACTCGTAAGTATTTTCTCACAATGTGTACAATCTAAGAATAAAAAATATTTAATAACTAAACATGAACTTGGAGACTATGTGGAAGAGAAAAGTGAAAAAATTAAAGTATGTTTGATAATGTTTTTATTTGTTTTTATATTAAATAATCAATATATTAAGTGTAAAAACACAATTGCATGCCATCAACATGGCCATTAAGAATGTCGTCCATGACCTTCCATTCATTTTCCATTCGCATAAAAAAATCTCACAAAAACATACACACTAGAAACTTTGTTAAGATGTGATCAAAAACAATCTATACATTACAAATGATGTCAGAAGTGTACATTGGTTAATATTGGTACAGCCTTATTGGCAAAGGTGAACTCTTGTTGCAGCTAGTTGAAGGTTATCTTCCTGGTTCATCTACACTCTTTTCGGCACAAGAGTTTCCTTCAGGAGAGCCACTAGTTGCCTCTGATTAAAAACCTGCAGTCACATGTACCTAGTTAGGTTACATCAAAACGATTACTTAAAAATGAAAACTTAAACAGTTCACGATTTGTCACCGCCACTCAAGATACTAAAATGCAGAGAAAACAAAGTGTTACGAACATTCTGTGTTGAGATCACAGGAACTGAAGAAAATACTGGTGTTCTGAATGCAATGATGGGGGAAAATGGATAAGCAAGATCCTTCACCTCTGAGGTGCAATAATGTTCTTAGTCAATTTAATGTGAGAATGATTCAATAACCTCCAAAGCTGCAAAGTTCCTGGGCTTGGAAATAAACCTAAATAAACAACACATAAATACCCTGTGGGTAGACAAGAAAACATATAGATGCTATGAGCAATCTTTATCATGTGAAAAGGAAGGTTGCAATAAATCTCTTGTGGAAGACGTATGGACAGAATACTACCCATCTGAAACAAGAATTTGCAATGCAATAGGTCTTTTATTTGTGTTGTTTTTAAAACGGATAAATAAAAGGCTTTGTCATTTACAATGCAAATAGCTCCAACTCTCTCAAATGCGAGGCCTATTGCATTTCAAGTGTATTTGGCACCTGTGTTATAAAAATAAACAAATTAAACAAAAAGGGTTAGGCGACCGTGCTAGTCACAGTATAATTTACATTGTTGTCATTTCATTCCACCATGCTGAGCTGCATCACATATAATGAATACATAAATAATGCTACAGCGGGGAGAGTAGAAGAGGTCAGTGAAATGATAGATGAGCTTGGACCCTGTGGCATCACACCCAGTGGACTGTGGACATGCAGGGACCCCAGGTCATGAGAAGGCTCTGGTGACCTAGCACGGTCCTCGCTGCAAAGGCACATAACACGTGTCCGAAGCAGGGCCAGATGCGCAGCAGTCATCTGTTTGAGCTCTCCTAAGATCTGTGTGTCCTATTAAGAACATATGCAGTTTACCCCCTTTTAATTAGAAAATAAATATTCTGTGTTCCAGATTGCAGGCCTTTCTCCGTTTGCTTCTTTCAGACTTGACAGAGTTTCAACAACAACGTTGAGACACTGCATAAATAAACACAAAAACCAACCACGTAGTACCCGCATTCATTGTGACTTACCACAAGACGTGATTATACACGAAAGTAGGTTGCTTGGAGGTGCAGAGTGAGGCGTGAGACATGTGGAAAGTGTTGTGTGGAATGACCAGCCATACATCTAGGCACCTCACCTTTTTTTGTTGCTGTTTTATATAGCGCAAACTCGTTACCTGACACATGGCCGCATTAACTTTTGGTTGGCACGATTTACCCAGAATCACAGGATGCTGAGCCGACGCAGAGACTCGAACCCGGTTCCACAGCTCCATAGTCGGCAGCTCTGGCTGTTACGCCACATCATTTTCGTAAATATACAACCATTCCAATAACAGGAGCACAGCTTCCATAATATAACCCTTCAATAGATTGAGGAACACAAGATAAGCATCTCTACCAGCCAGTAGGTGCTGTAAACTTAACCCCTTTGCCACTAAGGCCTGGCCCAGGGGAGGCGGAAGAGTCGAGGTATTCATTACTCGAGACAGATGTCCTGGGAACCGCCTCTGGGCACACGCCACTGTCCGGTTTCAACGCTGGATGTTGTTTCCGTCTGTTAATGTCCATTGTGATAGCAACAGTGTAAAATAATTAGAGATATCTGCCTGCTATTAACAGGGGAGGTGTCCTTCCAGAAAACAAAATAGAGGCCAGGGGACGTCCTAACCATAGTGGCGATGTGAGACTTCCCCGTGGGCTGCTACAGTGTGTGGCGGTTTGCTCCTGCAGAGAAATTAAACTTACTCTCTCAAATACTGCAGCAAACCCCCAAGGCTGCGTTGGAAATTATTTCCTCCCAAACTCGTTTATGAAAGGACCTCACTCCACAACCCAACAAGGCAAGCACAGTGCGCGCCTTCAAGTTGCAGCTGGTCTGCTGTGTTACTGGAAACTGCACCGGAGTGTGAGCATTACTCGCATTGCTCTAACAGCGGCTACCCAGTGCTCTTTTAAAACAAGTACACAGTGTGCACTATAAAGATTTCCGAAGCACATTTGTTCATGTGTCATGAAACAAATACATACAGTTAAAGTGGCAGCTAAAGATAAAGGCACTGTATGCCATGATTTTAAATACTTGTAATGGATCTGCAGAACTCTAATATATGAATACAGTACCTTATCTAACCAGTATAAATACATTTGTCAAACGTGTAAATTAAAAAAAAATACGTATTGGTTTTCACACTGTGTGTTTTAACAATTCTATACATTGCTAACAACTGTTTCTTAAACATATCATTTAAAGCAGCTGTTAATTACGTGTATGCAGTAAAAGAAGTAATACTCATGAACTGTTATCTGATTAAACTGGAGATAATCCTGCACCCATGCTCTGTGCTTACACCATCGTCCATGGTTTTTTGGGAGAGAGGGAGGGCGCGGGGCTGAAGGGTGAGAGATGTGAATGAGCTCAGGAATGTCAGAACAACAATTGCAACTCAATTTAGGAGTTAATTGGTTTTGTGTCCCTTTAATAGAGACAAAATCTCTCCTTTGAAGAGGAAGATTTTCGGCTGAGGGGAAGAGGGGCCAGGCTTCCATTGTGCCGCCAGCTCGGCTGCCAGACACTGATGGCGTACTTTAATCCAGACATAACTAGCATTTACAATACTTTTTAAAAAGAAAGAGCGCGGTGTCCCTGAAGCTGGCGCGCGCTCAGTATTTTAAGTTACAAATAAATAAATACAACAAAATAAAGCAGCAGCGCATTAGTCGGTTTTCTCTTAATTATTTCATTTGTTGAGCGTTTTTATTCCGGAGATAAGACTACGTAATTTCTATCCTTTTAAGGCAGCGGTTCCAAAGTCTGTCGATGCGAAAGCAACAAAAATCTCGACCGAGGTTAAGTGTTTTTCTGCACTCTCATGTTCGGCAAAAAAAGCTTTTTTTGTCTTTTTATAAGGAAGAGGTTTTTCGGAGCAGCAGAGCACACCCACCAACCAACTTGTATCATCACAGGCCACAATATTAATATTAACACATTATCGGTTCCTGTTTTCTTGAAGGAATTACAGCAACCCCCTCCTCTGGCCCCCCCCTCCTCACCCACCGAGCAGTTTAAAACTGAGGGCGGCGCTGCTTGAAGGACACCGTGCTCGGTTTCTCTTTTTACTTTTTATAAACTTTAACACTGAGCACGGTGTCCTTGAAGCGGGCGCCGTGCTCAGTTTTAAACTGCTCGGTGGGTGAGGAGCTCAGTGTTAAAGTTAAAAAAATATATATAAAGAAAGCGAGCGCGGTATCCTTCAAGCGGGCGCCGCGCTCAGTGTTAAAGTAAAAAACAAAAGAAATGAAAACCGAGCACGGTGTCCCATAAGTGGACGCCGCTCTCATTAAAGTAATAAAAAGCATACACTATAGAGCGCATAGCGCTGCGCCATTGTCGCCATCAGTGTCCATTTTCACAATAGTGCTCACCCACCAGATAAAGCCCACCATGTAACGCCGCGAGTAAAAGATCTAGTCCTGATGGGCCGTCCCTAAAGGAGACAGGGCGGGAACAAGGAAGGACTAAGCAGCCTCATTTTCAATCGGAAGCCAGCCTTTACCATGGACGATGACGCCAGCCAATGAAAAAGATGGGCGGGGCTTCCACTCCACTTCTAAAACATACCCTACTACAATATGCCTCACAGCGAGCAACGCATGCGCGCTGCAACGCTTGTCGAGACCTAAAAAGGGGGCACAGCCCTTTAATCTGACTTAGTATGCGGCATGGGTCCGATGAGGATCCTGCTGAGAATCAAGTTGGCATTTGCTGACAACGTCCAGGATGTAAACCGGATCTAGTGCATGCCGGCTTAATGTAGGGCCGGTCTGCACCACAGTGATCGAGAGAGCTTCAAGTGACCAGAAACCTTAAAAAATTGAGGGGGGTCCTCTTGTAAGAGTAAAAACACTGTAAAAGATTTGCCGCAATGACAGTTTTCTTAAAGCATGGGCCCATATAAATTGGGTAAACTGCTGTCGTAATATAGGTTCTCTAAATCTGAGTTAGTCTCCAGTTGAGACAAATATGAGAGAGTTACAACCCTATATGCGGGATGACTGACTTTGCACAACCTAGTGTAATAGATAGTAAACGGAATAGGACTCGTGGGATTGTGTAGTTTGGTACAATAGCATATCAAATAAGCTGAGGAGGAGGGACTTTGAGTTCAGTAATTTTCTAATAGAGGTCCAAACCATCTTTTTGAGTCTTTAGCCACATCATGTTACAATTGAGGTGTTTTTTTCCATAATCCAGCCTTTTACTACATGTCATCGTTTTCATATGATTCATGACATCCTGAATTATGTATTCAAATATTATGCCACATACTAAGTAAGATTAAAGTGCTATGCCCCCTTTTTAGGTCGATTCTGGGCAGCACATGCACGGTTCTGTGGGGCATGCTGTATTTGATTATGGACTTGAAGCTCCGCCCATATTTTTCATTGGCTTTTGTCATTGTCCTTTGTAAATGCTGACTTCTGATTCGTTAATAGGCTTGTTAGTCCCTCTCTTTATTACCACTTTGTCTTCATTCCATGAGGACTGGCCCTTTTAATTCTGTTACACTTTTTGCTTATTTAGTCTGTAAACACATTTTTAGGTCTCTGCGCAAGCGCAGCCTTCGCAGCCGTCTCGCTCCGAGATTTAATGATTTGGAGAAGAGGGGCTTGAACCCGCCCCTCTTCTCCCCTGTTCTCCATTGGCTGGCCTCGTAAATGCTGGCCAGCCACTGGAGAAGAGGTCAGTCACTCCGATTAGGCCCCGTCCTTTTCGGATCGGGGGGCGTGTTTTTTGCGAGAAGTCTCAGGGAGGAGACAACAGCAAAACACGCCCCCGAATCCGAAAAGGACGCTGCCTTTCTCCGAGGCATTTCTGCTCTGCCTCGGAGAAAGGCGGTGGGCCTCTGATCCTCGGTGCCACCCATTGACGGACGCCTTGTTGTAAACATTACCACTTTGCATGATGTGAATTCCTAGCCCGTACCGATGATGTTTAAATGTGAAACTTCACGGGCAAAGGAATGTTTGTAAAACAGGCGTGACAGTGTCACATTTGGTAAGCGGAATTTTCCGAAGTATTTAGAAGTATTCATTATCGTATTTCATGTCACGAATCATATAGGCCACTAAAGAGCGCCGCATCAACTAAACAACTCATTTTCGCAAAACTAAATAGTCGGTTTAATTTATGGAGGATCAACCCATCAATTTAGGGGCATATCTACAAGCCCCTTGCGTCACCAGTGCGTCACTTTTAACATGGGATTAAGTGACTCACCAGCTGCGCAAAGGGCTTGTAAATAAACCTCCAAATATTTTTACCTATTTACGCTAATTCTTTTGCGATGACGTACTTTAAAAACTCCAACGGAACTAATTTCATAGGCGGTTTTTTACGGTCACTTAAGACAAGCACCAGTACCGCCACATCATGGCAGGCAGGTTTACACTACACTGGTGAGAGCTATCTTAGTCCCTTTTTAGTGTCACTGCCTGCGTCCGTCACTGTTATTCGGTGCATGTAGAGAAGTACACTCCTCCGCGGGCCATCGGTCAGAGGGACAGTCCTGGCTGCTGCAAGAAGGGCCCGTGCTTACTTCCGCAGTGTCGTCCGATTCTCTGACCGAGATCTCTGCTGCTGATCTCCCCAGCTGGAGACGCAGGACGAAGGGGGGAAGGAGAAACTCAGCTACCTCCGAAGCATGGTAACTGCACCTTCCCAGCATAATGAAAGGGAGCGATATCCTATAAGATACTTTTATTTAGTAGGGATCAGCGGGATTTAGAAACACCACTGTTGTTACTGGCGCGAGCCGAGTTAGCTATGTAACACCACTCACGCCCTGTAGCGATTAACCACGCAGTGACACATGCGGCTCCCAGGTGTTCACTTCCAAAGGTTCGGGACCTGCTCACTCAACCACTGTCAACCAAAACGCCCTCTAGTTCATGGTCCGCTTTGTGTGCGTGTGCCCTATTGATTTTGAAATACTAGTACTAATCCCCAGTGTAGGCGGTTTACGGGAGAAAAATGTTTGGTATCTTGCCCGCCAGCAGAGGAAATGAGTTACTACCCAGAGTATGTTTACAGTTTATCGTCGGGAGCGGAGCCCAAATAAAATCCTAGGGGATGAGGGTGAGACGCAACTATGCTAAACTACTCCGAATAGTGGCGTATTTTCAGTGTTTTTTATTTAAAATAATATTTTGTAGGAGATACAAGTTATAATCCATTTTTCTGAACTCTTCGTGTGAGACGGGCATAGGATTAAGTCACTGGTGTTTCTATACAGCTTTTTAGAACACATTCTGTCGTTAGCTTTTTTTTAACAATAGCATCGGCAGATCCATTTTCACGCTTTTAAGCAACACCTATTGATTTTGTCAGTGCTCTGGTTATAAACAGCCAAGGTGATATACACCTACGGTACCAGCAAGAGTAGCGACAGAGGAACGAGCATCCCACAGGACTGATGAAGGAGAGAGCAACTCGTTACCTCTACGCCCCTCGTCCTCAACCATGAGAAATGTCCCAATCGAAGGACAGGAAACAAAACAGGGAATACTATTAAAGTGGGCCGGGTCCTACCGGCAGTTCTAACAAGCATTTGCAATGCAATAGGTCTCGCTTTTACCCGAATTTGAGCTATTAACATTGTAAATGACAATGCGTTTTATTAAAGTTTAAAAAACCAAAGCATAAATAAAAGCCATTTGAATTATGCAACAGGAAAGGAGCCAATTATGTTGCAGGATTGACTAAATTATGGGGCACAGCAAGGCACATTATGCATCATAATGTGGTGCATGTTGTGATGGTATTGCTCAATTAGTTTGTCATTTTTACATATTAATACTGCATGAACGAAGGTTTTACACCATTAGTACCAGTTTAACACGCAAGTACAGCCATAAGCAACAAAGAGACCAGTTAACATTTGAACAGGAGGTGAAGTGGGTGCCACTTCTGCTTTGGCTCCCAAGATCAATGTGTATGTGTCTAGATCTATGTGTGTGTGTGGCTCTCTGTGTGTGTGTGTGTGTGTGTGTGTGTGTGTGGGTGTGTGTGGCTCTCTGTGTGTATGTGTGGCACTCTCTGTGTGTGTGTGTGTGGCACTCTGTGTGTGTGGCTCTGTGTGTGGCTGTGTGTGTGTGGGTGGGTTTGTGTGTGTGGCTCTGAGTGTGGGTGCAAATGCAATAGGTCTCGCATTTGAGAGTGATTAAGCTATTGACATTGTAAATAACAATGCAGTTTCTTTTAAATGTTTCAACAACAAAAACATAAACAAAAATAGTGTCATGAGCAATGCCAATAGCTCTAACTTTAACAATGCCGAGACCATTGCATTGTAAATGCTTGTTCTTTAATGAGTTTATCCTACTGCAGGCACGACGTGGTTTGATCAAACGGAGACTTTCTGACCTTGATTAGATTCAAATATGTGCCTTTATGTTTAAACGGTATACCTAAATAGGTAAAGTTTGGGAAATGAAAAGAAGGTTTTCACCATTGAGGTGTGGCCTCAGGCTAGTGTGTGTATGCCCTATTACCATGACGTGTGATTTGGCAGTATTTGTCGTTAAGCCCAATTCGCTCATAAATAAAACCAATCTATTGAACGACTTCTGTAGGCCCACGCCAGTTATCGACTGTCATCTGCATACAGCAGGGCAGGCAGCTTCCTCAAATCCATCCTAGGTGTGTCTACCTTCCCATTATTTAGGAAGGGATTCCCAATCATTGATGTATATAGACAGAAAAAGAATGGTGCCAACACACACCCTTGTCTCACGCCACACTTAATTTTAATAGGAGCAGTGCATTCCCCATGCCTTATGCATCCAGTCATGTCTTCATGGAAATGAACCAACAAATAAGCCAATGCCCTGTCGTCACCCATTTTAATAATTGTATGCCATAATTTACTTCTATTCAGCCAGTCAAAGACTGAAGTGAGATCCATGAATGCTAGATGGAGACTTTTCTTCTATGCCAATGTATACTTACTAATAACAAGGTGAAGATTTAGACATTGATCAGCAGTGCTAAGGCCCTGTTTAAATCCATACTGCACCTCGGAGAAGCTACCCTTTTCTGTCACCCATGTTTTCATTCGATTCAATAAAGTCCTGCCCATAACTTAACTTGTTAAATCAATTAAGGAAGTAGGGCGGCAGCACCGGGGTATGCTGTCACCGTTTTTAGGTTGAGCTTGGGCAGCGCATGTGCTGCTCGGCGAGGCATGCTATGTTCGGGTATGGACTTGAAGCTCCGCCCACTCTCTGCCCATATTTTTTAGGTCTCGCCTGGCATATGCTGTGCAGACATGCGCAGTCTCGCTGGCGAGATTTAATGAGTTAGGGTAGATTTCACTAGAGGGGTTTAAGCCCCGCCCCTCTTTTCCATTGGCTGGTGTCACCGTTTATGCTAAACGGTGGCCAGCCATTGGAAAAGAGCTTCCAGTGACGTACACTTTTCTCTTTTAGAGCCGTCCCAGTTGGACTGGCGCGCTTGGTTTACGTTTGTGGTAAAAGCTTTCTTATCTTTATGGGGCCATGTGTTTCAAACACATGGCCCCATAAAGACAAGAAACCTTTCATGGCTGAAGGAAAGCAGGCCGCATGTTTATTTTTGCATCGCGCTTAAAGTGACAGCGCGATGCAAAAATAAACAGTGGCTGACTGGCGAGCGCTTTTTTTTGCGTGCGTTTTTTCCTTGTTTTTTGTTTTTTTACAATCAACCTAATTGTATGTACATTGGTTCTTAAAAGTATTTACTTGTCGGGGAAAAAACGGTCGTATAATGTGATCAGAATTTTGTGAGTAGTACATCTAACTCCTAGTGATCGGCATGCGTCTTCCAGAAGGGTGCCGGCATCCCAGATTGCGTGGCGAACTACCTACCTATTACGAGTGGCGTTACAGGAAAACTGGGCCTCTACGAATGTGCCGAATTCAATCATATTTCATATACGTTCTAACGTCCAGACAGACGCCTTGCAATAACAGACTTCAAATGTTAAATGCAAATACCAGAAGAACTAGGTAACTGATAATAATTAAAACTAAAGTCTGGGTTCTCAATTTAAAATGACAAAAGGCTGCACGTCAGTGCGACACTGATGGCACAGCCACATGAGTTGCGCCACTTGCCAGAAGGGCATGAGAGGTGTCCGCATCCTTTCATGGGCAGGCGAGTCCCCCTGGCTGCCCCCGAACTCCTTTCAACAGAGCTACGGCACATTTCACACACCTTGCAGAAACTCTTCTCTGGGGCTTATCTGTGTATGTGCGGCACACTTCCACGGACAGCTCAGCAGCAGCCAGCGGGTGAGCTAATGCCACGCACACATGAAACGATATATCAGCCAGGGAGTTATCTTCGCCCACACAGGGGCACATTGTGCTCTTCCAAACACAGCCATCTTTTTACAGAGGCAGAGAGAGGGAGCAGAGCGCCTCAGACATGCCATGGCCATTTAGTAGAACGCCAGAGAATGCACATTTCTTATTTGAAGCTGGGCAAAGCATCTGTTGCTTCAACATGCACTTTGCAGCATGGAAATGACACATTATCTTTCGAAACCAGGTAGAGAAAAAAAAGTTCACAGTTTATTTCCTAACACCACCTCACCGCTCGAAACCCTGCTGGTCAAAGGGTTCTGTGCTCAAATCTCGAAGTAACGTATTACCTCTAATAATACAACCTCTCGGACACACCACGGGAACATAGTGGTGTACAGCCACTGAAAAGCTCTAGTCTGGTTGGCTCTTGCACAGCCCGAGCTCTTTTTGGAACCTCGAGCTCAAGCCACGCTTATACATATTCATTGGGCAAAGAGATTTGCCGGGGAAAAGAAATTTGTCGGGACTCAGACCCGGTTTCTGCGGCTCCATGTAGCACTAGTCCAGATTGCCTCCCGTGAAAGCGTGGCTTGTTGTGGGCTCAAGGTTCCAAAAATACCAAAAATACCACGAGCTGAACAAGACCCAGCCAAGCGAGAGCGAGGCTCACGCTATGTAAAACTGCCAAACTCGAAATGTAGATTCTGTTCCCTCGCCCACATACAAATCTCATCTGCCAAGATTGAAGGACAGTGCATTAACATTTGATGCCAGAAAGAGATACCCAGCTAATGACTCAATTAATTACACAGTGAAACTGGCAAATCCGGGCTCAACCCAGCTTTCCTGCTTGACCAAACTGTGTATGCTAGGCAAACCATTTACTTCCCCAAGCCTAGTTTTTAGGTCTCGCCTGGCGTTAGCAGTGCTGCGCTCTCCATTTGAGGGCCTTTTGTAGCCCGACGCCATGTTTGTTTACTTTAATTAGCTTGCACATGGAGTAGAGATGTGCACGCGCGCATGGCGGCGTGCTTTCGCTTTCCCTCCCTCCCCCTGCCTCCGACTTTCCTGTTTCAAAATGTTGGTATGCATGGTTCTCGCGCACGCATGGCGGTGTGCTTTCGCTTTCCCTCCCTCCCCTGGACATGCCCGGGCTCATGGAGTTCTACACAATTCACTCCCAGCAGCTCGCGCCGCGTGGACAGCGGCGACAACTGCTGCTGATTGTGTCCTCCGAGGTCGTACGTGCTTGGAAACAACCGTCACATCAAAGAACACAGCAGCATACTGCTTCGTTCCTGACTGTTCCTGCCCCCTCCACCATTCCCTCTTTCTCACTCGCGCTCTCTCTCTCACCTTCCTCTGTCTCTCTCCTGTGAGAAAGTGCATCTTTCTTGCATGGTATGCCCCCACTTTTTGCTGAATGTACTTTGACTGAGTGTACCCTGGACTCCTGCCAATCTGGTGCCCAGGACCTATGTTCCTTCCCTAAAAACACAAAACCCAAATTGGCAAACCCTGGCCACATGTCAGCCCCTGGTAAATGGTACCCTAGGTACCCAGGGCCTTTTGACCAGGGAAGGCCTCTAAGGGCAACAGCACTCATTGTGCCACCCTTAGAGGCCCTGTACCCTTACACACACACACACTGCCCTTGCAGGCTGGGTGTCTGGGTGCAAGACCAAACAAAGAGTCGACATGGCACACATCCCTGTGTGCCATGCCCATCACCTACACTGCCATGGCATACATCAGCCACCCCTCTAGCTGGGTGCCCTATGCGAATGGTGTGGGCACAGGAGCCCTGTGCCCCTACAGTACCCAGGTCCATTCCTGGGCACTGTAAGTGCAGTGCTGCCATTTAAGAGTATATGGTACTGAGAGCTCGTCAAACACGAACTCCACAACACCATAATGGCAACACTGAAGACTGAGAAGTTTGGTATCAAACTTCTCAGCACATTAAACCCACACTGATGCCAGTGTGGGATTTAATGTACCAAGCTCCCCAGAGGGCATCTTAGAGATGCCCCCTAAAACCTAACCTACAATCCACGTCTGTTCTGAGGCTGCCTAGGCTGCCACACAGCAGACGTATTGCTGGACCCCTGGGTAGGAGAGCCCCTGCTCTCCTGGGCCTGCAACAATGCACATCCTGGGAGAGGTGCTAAATCTCCTCCCCCAGGAAGGGCAGGGGGAAGCTTCAAAGGCATGCCGCCTCTGTCAGTTTCCCCAGGCCACTGCAACCCCCCACTCTGGCGGGAAGCTTGGCCGGACACCCCAAATAAGGACCGGGGATGTGCCAGCCTGCCAACCCCACCCCTCAGGTGGGGGAGGCGAGGTGAAGCACATCTCCGGGCTCTCGCCATGTTGAAGATGGGAAGCCCTACCCTATCAGGACTAGGCTACTGCCCCCCTCCCGCAGGACCCATTGGTCCCTGCCCTTCACCTACCTGTAACGACCCTAAATCTAGTATTTAGGGGCACCCTGAACCTTCCTTCCCCAGATTCCAGATTCAAAAATCCGAAAGAAGAGCTAGAAGAAAGAAGACCTGCCCTGCAGCTGCTAAGAAGAGGAAGACACCAACTGCTTTGGCCCCAGCCCTACCGGCCTGTCAACCCTCGAACCTGCTCCTGCTCCAACCCGGCATCTCTTGTGGCCAGCAACCTCACAAACCCCGGAGGACCTAGCTACCTTTTGACTCTAAACCCCTGGGACTCCCATGAGTAGAGGCTCTACTCAAAATCTACTTCTAATCCCTGGCAGCAGCCCGGAACCGCGAACCCAGCACTCTCTGCACCAGCCAAGCCTGGCCTGTGCCGGAGTGAACAAAGACCACGAGGACGACCCCAAGGCGACTGTGACGCCAAGTCCGGCACCCAAGGACCTCCCTCAACACTCCTGAAGAATCCTGCAGCCTCAGAACAAGGTGCCACCCCAACGGTGATCAACAGAGGGTAAGATTTCCCGACACCAAAAGGCACCGGGCGCCCCGCGGCCCACTGTGCCCAATCCCGGGGTACCTACCTATCCTCCAACTACCCAACTTACCTCTCGAAGTGGTGGTGGCACCGGAAGAATGCTCGTCCCCGAGCTTGCAGTCTTTTTCTAAACCGGAGATTTCCCATTAAAATCCATTGAGCGCCCGAAGGCTCAAAAGCACCCTGCACCCAGCTGCCGGAGTGGCCCTGGCAGTGCAACCTCTACGCCTATCTACTTCCCCACTTGCTCTAAGTGACCAGGAGCCCAGCTCCCACAGCTACGTGGCCTGCTAGACAGCAGCCACCAACCAAGGCCCCCTATCTCTCATATGATAACATTGGGCCTAACTCTCTCTGCACCCGGCCGCCCTTTTGCCGCTGAGGGTGAACCAGCTGTACCTACCTGACCCTGGGAGACCCCCGAGTCTATGCCCAGAACCTTAACTCTGCCAGTCGAGTACTTACCTTAAAGCCGATAATTTTCTCCATAGGGTAACATTGACTGGTTTCTTCTGAAATTTCTTCTAAGTGTGGACTTTTCAAAACTTAAAATATTCACCAAAAATCAGCCGAGTAACAAACGAAAATACTCACCTGCTCTTAGGTGAGCTCCCAGTGCTGGATCTTGGTGCCCAGCACTGACTCTGAAAAATACTTACAACTGTACTTACCAGTAGCCCAATTTTCTCCCATAGGAAATCATTGACTGTTTTTCTGTGAAATTTTGTCTAAGTGTCAATTTCGACGATCTTTAAATATACTTTAAAAATCGTATAATATCTGAAAACGTAATTACTTACCTGTTTTGGATAAAGGTCCCAGTACTGAGTCTAGGCACCTAGTACTGGATTACAAAAGTAACAAGAACATACTATACCTGCAACTTGAATTTTCTGCCATAGGGAATCATTGACTGTTTTCTATGAAATATTTTCGAAGTGTCAGCTTTTAAAATAGCAAAATATTGTCTAAAAATCATCACAGTGATTAAGTCGACTTTTATCACTTGATTCCAAGTACTGACCCAGGACTGAATCTAGGATCCAGTCCTGGAATTCCAAAAGTAATCCTAAAAGTAATCTGTGGCAAATAACTTGAAACTTCCATTGAACGCAATGCATTATTGTGTTTATTGTGTTGCCTTATGCAACCACTTGTAACTTTCTACAAAAGTCAATTGCATAATGCAAAAGTATTTATATAAAGCATCTCATTATGAGAAAGTATATTTTAATACCTATTGTTGGTTCTTAAAATAAAACAAGCATATATTTTGTATATATAAACCATTGGCCTAGAGTAGAGTTATTGAGTGTGTGAGACCATTTGCTGGCTGAGTGTGTGCAACAAATGCTTTACACTGTCCTCTGATACTGCCTTACTGCTCGACCAAGCTACCACTTTAGAGAGTAAGGTTATATCTAACTTTAGCCTCTGCCAAGCCTCTGGGGACTGTGAACTCTGTACACCCTGTACCTATTGGGGAACAGTATATACAGCCACTTTCTCACATCTCCCCCCCACTTCGCTCTCTGTTTTCTCTTACATCTTCTCTATTTTCATCCTTTTTTTCTCTCCCCCCTCTGTTTTCCCTGTTACATATTCTCTATATTTCTCCTTTTCTTTCTCTCTTCTCCCCTCTATCCCTTTCCCGCGTCTATCCTCTCTCCCGCTCTGCTTCCCTCTCCTCCATCCCTCCCTTTCTCAATTGTCTCTGTATTTCACACTTTCTGGACTCCTATTTCTTTCCTGTTCCTTCTCTTATCCAGTATTGGGGTATCTTTCATAGATTCACATGCCTGAATCATTCCCCGTTGCCGAGGCGGGAGTCTCGGTATATAAAAAAGTAGTGCCAAAAAATAATTAGTAGTAGTAGTAGTAGGCCCAAAGAAAAAAGGCCCTAAGGCCTATATCTTAGAAGCCTATCTACTTCGTTATGTAAAATAACCCAAGAATTGGTAACAACCAATCAGACATCAGCACCCTTCTAGAACCCTCTCAGCAGAGCCAGCTTTCCTCAGATTTTCACAGCACGTCGTGTGGAAGGGAGTCTCCCTGAGTGCCTACTCAGTTTCTTCTTTTCTTCAGTAATGTCTGACAAAAAAGCTTTGTTTAGACCCTGCAGGACCTGTGATAAGAAGAGGGTCCATGTAGACGACCAGCATGAGGAGTGTATTTACTGTCTTCATCCTAAGCATGTTGCTAAGGACTGTAGAATTTGCCGGACTTTCCCTCCTAAGACCTTAAGGGACAGAGAGGCAAGAGTATTGTTATGGTTGAAATCTTCCTCGGCTGAGGAGGATGACAGGGCCTCGACATCTAGCAAGAGGGCTAGATCTATTGATAGTTCTTCCAGTGAAGGGAGAAAACATCATAAGGCCTCTCATGTAACTTCTGACCATTCACAGAGGTCACAAGACTCTGACAGATCCAAGAAGTCTTCAACTACTAAAACCGTGAGTAAATCTCAGGTTAAGACTTTGTCAGTGGGATCATCATATACTATCTCTGTGACTTCTGCTGCTCCTCTGTCGACGGCTACAGTCTCCACTACTTCGATATCGTCACCTATCATGTCTCCTAAGACTCCGTCGACAATTGCGTCGACGTCGAGCTTGAAGGAAGTTCTGTCAACGACATCGTCGATGAGGACATCGAAGACCCCCGTCGACGACGGCGAAGACCCCCCGTCGACGACGGCGAAGACCCCCCGTCGACGACGGCGAAGACCCCCCGTCGACGACGGCGAAGACCCCCGTCGACGACGGCGAAGACCCCCGTCGACGACGGCGAAGACCCCCGTCGACGAGAGGTTTCCTTAAAGTGATTCCACCAACTACTCATGTTACGCCTATTGCGTACACGCATATTCAGTTAAAAACTTTTCATAAACAGGATTACAGTAATATTTCTCCTTTGCTGCCTTCGCATATCTTGGACTCTTATGCGGAAGGGGATGATTTTGAAGAGGAGGATGATGAGGGTCCTTTCGGAATAGCTAGGCACCCCTCGGAGTTACATATAAAGTGTCAAGAGGTGGATGAGGAAGAAGACTATCATGAGCATGCTTACCAGGAAGGCCTTGCTACTCCAGTTTACAGGCATCCCTCAAGGGATTGGGATCGTAGAGAAACGAGTCCTCTCCCGCCTACACTGATGCAAGATCTTCAGGCCATGCTGGCAGATTACCGCCAACGCTTTCCTCCACAACAACCTCTTCCTAATTTACAACCGGCTGAAGAGTCACATACGGACATTCCAAATTCGCCGCTTCACCCTGCTGGTTCGGGGACACAATCGCACCATGATACCATTTCCTCTGATGAGGAAGATATCGAAGAAGGTGAAGTACCGGATAAAGACACCACTCTGGATCCTTGGGATGATTACATTATTCCCATGCCTTCTCCACCCATTCCGCAGCCATCGGATTCCCCTCCAGAGGATATAGGTGGCTTTCACAATTTAATGCAACGTGCCGCAGTCAGGTTTCAACTACCAGTCACTGTGGAGCATACGGATTGTTTCCTCCATGATTTTAAAGAGGAGCAAAGGAAAATTACCAGAGCAATTCCCATCATCGATTTTATTTGGAATGAGGGGTTAAACATTATGAAGACACCTGCTTCCGTACCTGCGGTCCTCCCTCGTATTGATAAGAAATATCGGGCTCCTCCAGAAACGCCCTCTTGTCTAATGGGTCATCCCCGACCAGATTCCATTATATCGCAGGCTGCTCAACAAAAGTCCAAAAATCCGGCTATGCCGATATCAACGCCACCGGATAGGGAAGGGCGAAGATTGGATCTGATCGGTAAGAAGTTCTCTACTATGGCGGCAACTTCTATCAAAGCTGCAAACTCCTTGGCCATACTTGGTCGCTATGACCGCCAGATGTGGTCAGAATTCTCGGAATTTCTAGACCTCATTCCTGAAGATCGTCAACAAGAGGCAAGGAAGATACTTCTAGAGGGAGAACGAGCCGCATCAGAGATCATAGACTGTGCTCTGGATATTGCAAATACCAACTTTAGGCAACTTGCAGGGGCTGCAGTCCTTAGGCGTCAAGGATGGCTTAAGGCAACATCTTTTAGGCCAGAGGTTCAGGCCAAAATCATTGATATGGCCTATGATGGAGAATCCTTGTTTGGGAAACATATAGACGAGGCCCTCCTAGCGATCAAGACTGATACGGATACAGCTAAGTCACTAGCTGCTCTCCAATACAAACGGGGATCTTTCCGTGGTGCAAGAGGACGAGGCTTTGTATCAAGGGGAAATTATCAAAGTCAGCAAAACGGACAATATCAATCTCAATATAGACAGCCTTATGGACGATCATCATACAGGCAATCTTCCTCGAATAGTTTCTCTCGTCAGGGAGGAAGAAGGCGATCGAACAATCAGGGTCGCGATGCCAACAAGAAGCAATGATTTACGCTGGACGCCAGTCATCCCTCCTTCCCTCCCAGTGGGAGCAAAGATAACAACTTTTGCACACAATTGGGAGGAGATCACCTCGGATCGTTGGGTCATCGACCTAGTCAGAAACGGTCACACCCTGGAGTTCCTAAAACAACCTCCTAC
This sequence comes from Triturus cristatus, assembly GCF_964204655.1. Lineage (NCBI taxonomy): Eukaryota > Metazoa > Chordata > Amphibia > Caudata > Salamandridae > Triturus > Triturus cristatus. Next base: position 529,861,986 of record NC_140595.1, read on the forward strand.
TGCCCCGCCCAGGGGTCCCCCTCCCCCTCGTCTTCACTTATTGTTCAAAGAAGCTTTAATAATGCTCCGCAAGAACGCAATAGAGAAGGTTTTTTTCGCCCCAGAAGGGAACCGGGTTCTATTCTCGATTTTTCCTCATAAAGAAAAAGTCAGGGGAGTGGCGCCCGATTCTGGATCTCCGCAAGCTCAACAAATTTCTAAAGAAGCAGAGTTTTCGGATGGTTACACTGGCCGAAGTTTTGAGCTGGCTGAACAAAGGGGATTTTATGGCTTCTCTGGACCTGGAGGACGCGTACTTCCACATTCCTATCCTTCCCCAGCATCGCAAGTACCTGCGATTTGTAGTGGCTGGCGTCCACTATCAGTTCAAAGTCCTTCCGTTTGGGCTGAAATCTGCTCCAAGAATTTTTACAAAGTGTCTCGCACCAGTAGCAGCGACTCTAAGGTCACAGGGAATACAAGTATTCCCGTACCTGGACGACTGGCTGCTCAAAGGCCCTTCGAAGCAGACTACCGTAGAGGCAGTTTCAGCATGCCTAAGTCTATTCTCAAGCTTAGGCCTCACTCTCAACAAAAGCAAATCACAACTGCTCCCTCGTCAAAGGATTCAGTTTCTGGGAGCAATGCTGGACACCAGACAATGCAAGGCATTCTTGTCAGAGGAACGTCAGCTTCGTTTACAAAAGCTAGCACTTTCAATCGCAAGAAGAAAGTCAGTTTCTGTCCGGAGGTTTGCGTCTCTTCTGGGGATGTGTTCATCAACAATAAATCTTGTACCTTTAGCACGGCTCCGAATGAGACCTCTTCAGGAACAGTTACATCTACAATGGAAACAGGCCGTGGGGTCGTTCAACGACTCCATCATGATAACGCCTCACATGATGGTCTCTCTGCATTGGTGGTCGCAGATGGAAAACCTGGCTCCGGGCCTTTCTTTTCTAACATCTCCTCCAGAATTCGTGGTAACAACAGACGCCTCCATGGAGGGGTGGGGAGAACATCTCCAAGATTTACAAATTCAGGGACAATGGTCCCAGGAATACCGCCAACAGCATATCAACAGACTGGAGCTTCGCGCCATTCTTCTCACTCGGCAAGCGTTCCTCCCAAGGATTGCAGGGGCCTCAGTGCTGGTCCGGATGGACAACATGACCAGCATGTATTACGTCAACAAACAGGGAGGAACGAGGTCACTGTCCCTTTCGCAGGAAGCTCAGGAACTATGGCAATGGCTTACAACACACAAGATAACCTTACGAGCGGAGCACGTCAGGGGCCTTCACAACACGTTGGCCGACAACCTAAGCAGATCTCTGGCAGGCTGTCACGAATGGGAGATAGAGCAGAAGCAGCTAGACGAAATTTTTCAATCATGGGGCAAGCCGGCACTGGATTTGTTTGCTACAAAGGAAAACAAGAAATGCCGCTATTACGCAAGCAGATTCCCTCAACAGGGATCAAGAGGAAATGCCCTGTCCATGAGATGGTCAGGGCTTTGTGCGTACGCTTTTCCCCCGATACCACTAATTGCGAAAGTGATCCGCAAAGTGAAGATGGAACATTGCCGCCTCATCCTGATTGCACCCCGTTGGCCAAGGCAATATTGGTTCCAGGAGCTGCTTCTAGCTCACAGCTCCATTCGTCTAATACCAACAATGACGATGTTGACAAGGGAAAGGGGTCAAATACTCCATCCAGATCCACAGTCGCTGCACTTGCACGCATGGCTCCTGATTTCCTAGAATACAAAGTTCTAACCATTTCACAGGAATGCCGTGAGATTCTATCTAAATCACGCGCGCAAAGTACTTTGAAAACTTATCGTTTAAAGTGGAAACGATTTTGTCATTGGTGCGAGGGGAAGGATGTCCATCCTTTACAAGCTCCAGTAGAACAAATCCTTCCTTATTTGTTATCCCTAGCCAAATCTGGGCTTGCATTCTCATCAATTAAAGTTCATCTTGCGGCTCTATCAAGATTCAGGAAGTGTACTTCTAAGCCTTCGCTCTGTTCCTCTTCATTAATAAAACAATTTATGAAGGGACTATTCCGTGTTTTTCCACCAATTCGTGCACCTCCCCCAGTGGGAGTTGAACACAGTTCTAGCTCAATTAATGAAAAGACCGTTTGAACCTATCCACAAGGCTGAGCTAAAAATTTTTAACATGGAAGGTGGCTATTCTTTTGGCTCTTACATCGGCTCGAAGAGTCAGTGAGATTCAAGCGTTCACCATCTCAGAGCCCTTTTTGCAGTTATCTAAAGACTTTGTTACTCTCAGGACAAATCCACGATTCATCCCTAAAGTTCCGACTCAGTTCCACTTAAATGAGCCAGTGAAACTAAAAGTTTTCTTCCCAAATCCAGCCACTCCATCTGAGCGAGCGTTACATTCACTGGATGTAAAACGTTGTCTGAAATTTTACTTGCAAAGGACTAAGGACATCAGGCGGTCCAATCAATTGCTCATAGCTTATGGTCAAGCTACACTTGGGTCTGCTGTGACTAAAGCGACTATAGCCAGATGGTTGGCTTCTACAATCCATTTTTGTCATGATAAAGCCAATAAACCGTTACAAAGGAAGGTCAAGGCGCATTCTACTAGAACTATGGCAGCATCTACTGCATTGTTCGCAGGAGTATCCTTGGAGAATATTTGTCGTGCTGCAACGTGGAGGAATGTTCACACATTCACGAAGCACTACTGTCTGCAATCTACTCTGCAGGAAGATACAGCGGTAGGACAAGCCGTACTTCAACATCTTTTAAACTAAGGTCAGATATATGTTTACTTTTATGAGCGACTTCCTGAGTGGTGTGTGTTTATGCCTTTTCAATTTGCTGTTTATAATTGCTATATTTTAAGCTACATTGTCTTTTCTTGGTGTAAGATACATGTTTGGATTTTAAGAGAGGACATCTTATGCCTTCTACTTATCAAATTGCGGGCGTAATTGGGAGTGTATCCGCAATAGTCTCCCACCATCCGCAAACGACTATGCTTGGCATACTGCTTGCTACTCTGATTCAGGCATGTGAATCTATGAAAGATACCCCAATACTGGATAAGAAAACAAGTTACTTACCTGTAACTACAGTTATCCAGTATTGGTATCTTTCATAGATTCACATGCACCCACCCTCCTCCCCGCAGAGTCAGTTCTCTATGTTTGGGATATAAGCTTCCCACTTGTGCTAGGAAAATCTGAGGAGAGCTGGCTCTGCTGAGAGGGTTCTAGAAGGGTGCTGATGTCTGATTGGTTGTTACCAATTCTTGGGTTATTTTACATAACGAAGTAGATAGGCTTCTAAGATATAGGCCTTGGGGCCTTTTTTATTTGGGCCTACTACTACTACTACTAATTATTTTTTGGCACTACTTTTTTTATCTACCGAGACTCCCGCCTCGGCGACTGGGAATGATTCAGGCATGTGAATCTATGAAAGATACCAATACTGGATAACTGTAGTTACAGGTAAGTAACTTGTTTTCTTCCTGCTGCCCGGCTTTTGTCGCCCCCGTGGCCCCCCTCACTCTAAGGTGCCCTGTGATATGCCTTCCCTAGTGCCCCCCACCCCCAGCCAGCATGAGGCCGCACACCGAGGCACTTGGCCAGCTTGCAGTTCTGTCTTCGCTGTCCCCTGGCGGGGCCCGTGATGGGCCCCAGGGGCACCTTCACCTCTGATGGTCACTGGATGTGAGAGGCCTCCGATGCCGTCGCAGCGCATCCCTGGAGCCACTCCGAGGGCAGGGAGAGAAGGGCGCGCGTCAGCGGATCTCTATCCGGAGCGGTCACTGTCCCAGGTGCGTCGTGGGGGGGGGGCAGGGAGAGCAGTGTAGGAGAGGGTGGATGCACAGACCAGGTGGGGCGTGAGCTTTTGAATACATTAGGCTCAGTCCACGACTTTCACGTGAGGTGAGTGACATCAAGAGACTGAATCCCCTCTACCTCCTTGAAGTGTGGGGGCACTCACACCTGTCTCTGCCATACTATGACGTGAGGGATATATTCAGAGAGTGAGTCTCCTCTGTCACTCACTTCTTGAGATGAGGGACATACTCAGACTACGCATATCATATGTGTCTCTCACTGTGTGAGGTGGACAGACTCTGACCACAGCCCCCCCCCCCCCCCCCCCCCCTCTGTTTCTCTCCCTTCTTGGGGTGAGGGTCGGACTCAGACCATATTCCCCCTCTGCTTCTGTCCCTTCTTGGGGTGAGGGTCACTCAGACTGGTGAGTGTCACTCTGACAACGCGCACCGTCAGCCTCGTAATGAAGGATAAACTCGACGGACCAGAACTCTCTCCCAGCACTGTTAATCTTGGAGCTGGCTCTGCCCCTGCTTCAACCCTGACTTGCAGGAAGCTCACAAATATCCAGTAGGCGCATCAGCCCACGAGCTCTGACTTTAAATTAGTTTAGGACTTGCTTTAGTGTGCACAGAAAAGCCATTTTAACATCTATGGTAAACCCACTGAGTCATCCCTCCCTTGCAGAGTATACTCAGGAGTGCAGCGTGTACGATAACCCACTAGGCTACCTCACTGGGTAGGAATCAGTAACTAACGTTGCCCTGTAGCCATTCACGGTAGCCCACTGATCCACGCTACTGAGATAGAAGCAGGAGGCCTGCAGGGTGTGCACAGACGTGTGTTCTAGGAGCTGTAACCCACCGAACTGTCGTACGGACTCTGAATGTTACATCCAGAGTTGCGCTGCAGGTGCATTAACCCAGTAAACTATCCTACTGGAGTTGAATCCTGTGCATGTAGATTCCACGCTGACACAGATCTTTGAAGCAGACGAACGAACCCACTGAGCTATTGTAATAGGCACAACCCTGACACCTGTGGTTACACACAGTTTTGTGTAGTACACAAAGATGTGCTGTATGCACTTTAACTCCCTACGTAGTCTTAGCAGGACGAGAACGTTTGTCCTGGGAGTACATCGCTGTAGTAGGAGCCCTAACCTACCAAGCTGTCTCGCTAGGGCTGGAACGAGCAGCTATATAAAGGTGTATACAACAGTTATGTAGCTAGGTCACTGGAGCGCATCTTGATAGAGAACCTTACCAAGCCCTCTCCTGGGAGGGTGGTGGTGCCTAGAGAAGGAGATGCCTTGACAGGGCTTAATTTGAGCAGGTGTCTGCCGGAGCTCAGCCTCCTACTTCATTTTAGAGCATCTATACGTAACTGAGGTGGCTGTGTTCCGATTCCCTGGTTTGCAACAGCCAGATACTTGTACGTTTGATATGAAATAACAGCTGCTCTGACCAGCTTTACTAATTGTAAGAGACACGCACACATTTTTAGTTCAAGTATAAACCTGCTAGCGCGGAAGAGATGTCGGGTGGCAGTGGCACCAACAGCTTCTCCAACAGGGAGAGCCACTGGTTTGCCTTCCCCTGGCTGACTTGAGCCAGGATGGGCGTGGTCAGCGATTAGAGTGACCACCACATTCCAGATATTTATGGACCCTGTCTCCAGGTCTCACCTCTTCACCTACAAAAGATTGTTTTTAGATTTGTCAGTCTAATTAGTCCAATGGGAGCAGAGCAAGACGACTCCCAGAATGCATTAGGTTATCACACAAATCTCCGAGGCTGGAAACAGAGTCCATGATGATCCGGAAGGAGGGGTCACCCTATCTGCGATATACTTCCAATGTAGGATTAGTTGATGAGATGAGCCTCCCTGCATGATGTCTTTTGAAAGACCAAGCAGTAGGGCGTTGCAGTAGCCAAGTCTTGAATTGGCCAGGGCCCCAAGAACCGTATGGTGGTCTTGGTTCAGAGAGATGGAGGAAAGTGTGTTGGTTTGTGGATTGAAATTTTGCCTTATGCTCCCACTTGTGAAATTGTTTTAGTTGGTTTCCGGTATCACTCTGGGACTACCAGGAAGCCCGGGACAGTTATTTCGGCCAATACTAAACCATACCAAGGGCCACCTTCGAAACTCCCACAGCATTTCGAAAAATCTGCAGCAATGCTGTGAGCAAATTATTGGTTCATGAAACTTGAATTTTTCTCTTTCATCTGGCCTCTTTCTGTCTTATGTTGTGCTTCTATTATGTACACACTTTTTAAGTGTTTCATTCTGGTTTTTAGGTCTCGCCTTGCTTTCGCGTAAGCGATCGCAAAGCGAGACTATAGGGGCTTTTAAAAGTGCTCCCAAAAAGCGGATTGCATGGCTAGCACGCGCACAATCACGCGCATCGTGCCGCCATGCAATCTGCTTTTTGGGAGCACTTCAAAGGGTCCGCTCCCCCGCCCCCAAGCGCGCGCCACGCTCCGCCGGATTGGTCTTGTTTTTAACTATCATGCGCGGTTTAACTCTCTCCCCGGAGACAGGAAGTATTTCACTTTAAAGGCTTTCCCTGGGCGCTGACAAAGGTGCGTGCCCTTCAATTGCATCCCACTGTTCCTGGAGAAAAACTTCAGAAACGACAGGGTGTCATGCTGTACTGAAGCCTTGCTTTATTGTAAAACTGAACAGTTAGAAAACCAAGCAGAATAAAAACCTTCAGCCAGGAGTCCGTCATATCCAAACACAAGCTGGAAGACTGCCTTATAATCCAGTTATTTTTGTTTGATTTCCGTAGTACTCACGCAGCCCTGGTGTTGGCCTGCAGCCCACAGATGCTGCTACAATACATTTCTCAGCTCAGAGGTTCATGGTATTTCCAGATCACCGGAGCACAGCTGTCCTATTTAGTACAGCTTTCTGGGTGTTTTTTGCCCCACTTTCTTGTACTGTTTGCAGTTGTTTTGCAGCTCGTGCGGTTTCTTCATTTCGTTTTGTGATGCCTCGTTCCAGAAAGGTAGATCTTTACACAACAGCTCTCCTTCATTCAAGAAGCGCCCAGTGATTGTTCAGTGTACACTGTTCCAGTTTGCATGTTATTCTACTCACCCATACTTCTCCATCCATCCGCCACATGTATCTACCTACTCATCCATCCATCGTAATGCTCTTTCCACCCACCCCTCCGTCCCAACGTCCGCCTACCTCCCTACCCACGCATGTTCGGGAATCCATCCATCCATTGGTTCTTGCACCCGCCCATTCATTCATACATCCGCATTCAGCTGCAGATGTACAGTCATTCATAGTCTCGGCCAGGCGTGCAACACCCATTGAACTCCAAAGGGCTTCACCACTACCCCCCCCCCCTGTCGTGTGTGGCAGCCCGGGATGAGACCGCTTCCCGGGCAGACACAAAGCCGCGCCCGAGCACTTCACAGGTCTTTAAAAGACCATTTGCATGTTAATGAGGTTTCGCTGTTTTTTCACCCCTTCTAAGAGCCCCTGCAGCTCCACTCTGCCTAGATTCAGCCCCCCCACCCCCGAAATCAGCGCCACTCTGCCTACTGTTTAAAGATTCAGCCCCCCCCCCCCCGAAATTTTTGCTTAGCCCCCCCCCCCCCCGAAATTTGCCTCTAGTTGCGCCTCTGCTGATCACAAGTGAGAGCCCACCCGCTGACACCACCGCCCCACCCCTCTGCGAGGTCTGCTAGTTCTCTTCCCTGTGTTCTTGAAACGCCTGGGTGTGTTTTTTTAGGTCTCGGCTAGCGAAGGCTGCACTTGCGCAGTCTCGCTCGCGAGAATTAATGACTTGGAGAAGAGGGGCTTGAACCCGCCCCTCTTCTCCCCTGTTCTCCATTGGCTGGCCTCTTCAATGCTGGCCAGCCATTGGAGAAGAGGTCCCGTCATTCCGATCAGGCCCCGTCCTTTTCGGATCGGGGGGCGTGTTTTTTGCAGAAAGTCTAATTATCTCCTCCAGCCAATGGCAGGAGGAGGTAACAGCAAAACACGCTCCCGAATCCGAAAAGGACACTGCGTTTCTCCGAGGAATTTCTGCTTCGCCTCGGAGAAAGGCGGTGGTGTCTTCCGGTGCCCTCGGCTTGTTTTGCTTTTCGCTCGTGCCTTCATATGCCTACTAGTTTTGGTAACGCTTGGGAGTGAGGGGCGTAGATCGCACTCTCTCTGCCGTCTCTGGAAACAGCTGCTGGTTCCCCAGCACAGCGAGGTATGGAGGGCCCTTCTCCGGCTGGGTGTGCAGGGGCTTCAGAGACAGTGGGGGACAAAGCCTTTCAGCGCAAAGCGCAATCTTTTTTTTGCTTTTCGCTCATGCCTTCATATGCCTACTAGTTTTGGTAATGCTTGGGAGTTAGAGGCGTAGATCGGTGCTCTCTCCGCTATCTCTGTAAGCAGCTGCTGGTTCCCCAGCACAGCGTGGGATGGAGGGCCCTTCTCCGGCTGGGTGTGCGGTGGCTCCGGCGATAGTGCGAGACAAGGCCGCGCGGCAGCAGGTAGGCGCAGAGACCCGGGAAATAATTCATGAGGCGGGGGGTCGGGTTTCAACAGCACCGGGACTCACCACCGAAAGGTAAAGGGGGAGAGGGTTGATTAAAGTGGTGAATCCTGTATTATGATCTTACTGTTCACCATATGCATTTCATACAGGCTGCGTAGATCTCACGGTGTCCTACGTGACGTCGTGCGTTAGTAGACCCATCCTTGTTTTTTTTTTTTTTTACTACGGGCTGCACGTGAGCAGTGGGAGTGCGCACGCCAGGACTCGGAAATGGTCTCTTTCACCTGGGCAACTGTCCGGCCTGGTTATCGTTGCTGCTGGGCGGAGCTGGCCTTCTGCTGCTGCTGAAGCTCCGGAGGCTATGGTATCTCTTGCACCGGCGACCCCCAGGGCCCGTCTCGCTACCCTTCTTGAGAAACGTGCTCCAGATCAGCTTTGGGGACCCGTTACAGGTCTTTGCTGAGGCAAGTGATCACAAACGTACTTAAAGCGAATTGATTGCACATGGGAGCTGCCAAACCGGGAATACATTGTGTAAAGATTTGTATAAATGTCGCAATTTTCAAGAGGAGATCTCTTAAGCCTCCCGAAAATTGCACTTTAGATGCCGCGTAGGAAAGGCACAGAAGGTGGCCCTGCCCTGGAAGCAGGCGACTGTAGCTAGTGGCTGGCCATGCTGATATCCGTGTTTCTTTAAAACCGCCCTCTTAAAGGCAGCGTCCTAAACTAGAACTAATATACGAGTCATACAGTTCTATCGTTTTCCGAGGTGCCATCACATACTTGTTGGCAGGGCTTTAAGTGAGATGAAAAAACGGGGGGGGGGGGGGGGTCTCAAGGGTGCGTGGTCAGTGTAATTAAGGGGGTGGCTTAAAAATACGTAAGCTGAAAATCTGTGTGTAGCACAGTGTACCGCCCGACTTTTATTTTGCTGTTCCTCTCATTGCGTCCAGATATATCATACAAGCCACATCATACCTACAACAAGTCAGGACTATTGGCTTTGTCAATGGTTGTTAGTTGCATAAGATAAATAAGCAGCAACTATGGCTTGTGTATAATTTTGAAAACGCTTCCACTTACAGCCCAGGTGACACCACGAAAATGTTGCTGCTCCTGAGATTCAAAAACAGAAGGGAAATCCAGAGAGAAAAGGACTCTCTTGAAATGATTTCCCTTCCCCTACAACCCTCACCACGTGCACATCGATGTGCCTGCTGTCACTGCAGTCCGGAAAAAAAACGGACCGCCTATGCCAGGGCACAAAACAGAGCCCGATGGAGACCCATTCGAGGCCCCCTTAAAACAAGCATTTACAATGCAACGGTCTCGGCATTGTTAAAGTTAGAGCTATTGGTATTGCTCATGACATTATTTTTGTTTGTTTTTGTTTTTAAACAATGCCGTTTATTTAACCCCTTCCCCGCTCATGACGGAACCGTTCCGTCATGAGCCACGGTTGGCGTGTGCTCATGACGGAACGGTTCCGTCATGACAATCCTGTTGGCGGCCGCTCCGCCTGCGCGGCGCTGTTTCCCCGCCTGTGCGGGGCGACAACGCAAATGGGCGGAGTCATGACGGAACCGTTCCGTCATGAGCACAGCTCAACTGTGGCTCATGACGGAGCGGCTCCGTCATGAGCACAGGCCCACCGCGCTGCCCCCCTGCCCCCCCCAGCGCTGCAGCGGAATGTCCGCAGCAGCGAAGGGGTTAAATGTTTTGAAAACAAAAACATAAACAAAAATAATGCCATAAGCAATGCCAATAGCTCTAACTTTACCAATGCCGAGACCATTGCATTGTAAATGCTTGTTTTCTTATTATTCTTCTTTTCTTCTCGTCCTGTGTTCTCCCAAACATCATCCAGCAACGATGCCATGGCTGGTTTCACTTTCTTTGTTTAATCACTGTGGCCTTTTATTTACCCCTCCCACCTGCCAAACAGCATCGAGCAGCATTCACCATGGCTTTTTATTTATGTAATAGAGCGCCCGTAATGCTAGCCTCAAAAGAACACCCCGCCAACCTCCCTAACAGCATCAAGCAGGGATCGCCGTGGCCCCCCTCCCACCTCCCAAATAGCATCGAGCAGCGATCGCGTTGGCCCCCCTCCCACCTCCCAAACAGCAACGAGCAGCAATCGCCTTGGACTTTTAATGCAAGTGAGGTGATGTGATGTGCATGGGTTAAGTGATGTGGCACAAGTGGTGACACATGATATGATAGGGTGTACATAATTTCCCACAACTTTCAGCGCGCAATGAGCGCTTTAACTTTCTAAGCAGCCCGGGACAATGGCGGTTGCTTCTTTAAAATAAAATAGGTCTCACATTTACAAGAGTTTGAGCTATTGGAATTGTAAATAACAATGCCTTTTACTTGTGTTAATTATCAAAACTGATAAATAAAAGGCATTGCCATTTCAATGGCAATAGCTTAAACTCTCGCAAATGCGAGACCTATTGCATTTTTAAACCACTCTGACAAATTTCAGTGGCACACACCCATTTTTCATAACATATCCCCCTCCAGACACTACCAACAAAGCATGTGGTTGGGCAGACCAAATCACCACCAGAATACACCAGAAAACAAGCATTAAAATGTAATTTGTCTCGCCGTTTATTAAGTTAAAGCCATTTGCTTTGCTATACAATACTATTAGCAAAGCAAATGGCTTTAACTTAATCAAAGGCGAGACCAATTGCATTTTCAATGCTTGTCATTCCTTTGTCATTGTCCTTTGGAAATGTTGGCTTCTGATTTGGTGATAGGCTTATTGGTCCCACCTTAGTACCTCCCTTTCTTCTGTTACTTCCCATGAGGACTGGCCCTTTTACATGTGTCCTAACTCGGGAGCTTTCATTAGTTGTTTTGACAACTGTTTACTTAATTAATGTACATAGGACTCACGGGACGCCAGCTTCAGTAATGGCATCCGCTTCCTAAGTGTCTTTTCAATTACATTTCTTGTTTTATTTGCGGCTCACCGCACTACTTTTATTTTTCTCTATTTATTTACTTTTAATTTATTTACAGTGGCAGCCACGTGGGTATGCGCAGCTTGCCAAACACTTTGCCGCTCTGTAGTATTTTAGTAACTCAGCGTGGCGTCCGCTTAATGGGCGTTGAGCTTCAAATTTCAAATGCGCTCTGTTCCCTCCCCATTCCCCGCTGCCAGACGCCCGCGAAGGGACGCTATTGTAATTAAAGAAATCCGCTTGTTGTTTTTCCAGCTTGCTTGTATGATCAAACGGTAACAGTGCTGGACAGAGATACTGACTGTCTGTGATGGCATGCCCGTAATAACTACAAATATTGCACCCGGCTAGCTCCGCCATCTTGTGTGTGGTAGATTGGAGGAAACTAATAAGGAAAAGGCTGAGAAGAGTGTAGCTTGTATTATGTGTTTCACAATGTGACGTTTTCAACTTAAACCCATATCGTACAATACACTGCAGGCCCTACGCTCGGACTTGCAACACTTATTACTGAAGTAGTTCCTTTCCACAGTGTTTTTTGTTTGAGTCCTCTTTCTTTCTTCTCAGGGGCGGTGGCCACTCCCCTAGAACGTGTGCCCGTTCCATGGACTGCTGTAACCCAGCACGTCTGCAGTGTTGCCGACTTCAAGCGTGGCACTTTGGCCGTCCTGTGGACAAAGAGCTTGCGTTTCTGAGCCCCCTACTCCTGCCTCCTACCATGGCGGACACCCAGCTTCCCCGCAAAATGTTTTTAGCTGCACTAGCCGGGACCTACCTGTGTGCTTTTGTGTCGCTCTACATGCAGGTCCCTGGTGAGTAGCATGTACGAATTGGCTACGCAGATCATTAGTCGAAAGGGCATAGACTGTGTAAAGTAGAGAGTTGTAGGAAGAGGAAAGGGAGGCTGAGAGGGCAAGGTATTCCATTGGCCAGTTGGTGTAATTTATGCTTTAATGTAGCAAATCTGTATATAATCACACCAAGAAATGCATGTTTTGGGACTGTTAGTGTCACACGCCTTCATGGAATTAAGTAGTGGCTAGATGTGTGGGTGCAAAAGAAGTCGCGGACCCCGGAATGGAGGGGATAGAACCTGTGAGCAAAAGGAAGGCCAACTAGATCATGATGAGCATTTGTAATGCAATAGGTCTTGCGTTTGCGAGAGTTTAAGCTATTGGCATTGTAAATGATGCCTTTTATTTACCTATTTTTAAAACCAACACATAAATAAGAGGCATTGTCATTTACAATGCCAATAGCTCAAACTCTCACAAATCCGAGACCTATTACATTGGAAATACTTGTTAAATATAGGGACTATAGTGGAGTTTGGCCATGATTTGGTTGGGCCATCAGTAACTGCACTCCTCAAGAAATTGGTGAGTAGTGGTGCCCTTATTGATAAAGATGTGAACCGGTACTCCATCAGGACCAGGGACCTTATGTCTGGCACTGTGTTTTATTGCACTTCTAATCTCTTTCAGAGTGAGTGGTGCTAGCTCCAGACAGCCTCTGGGAGGTGTAGTTAATACGGTGTCAGGGTAACTATCGGATTCAACATGGCTACCGTATACCCTGGAAAAGTGTTCTACCCATTTATGTGGTGGGACAGTTGACATCAATGATTATTATATATTTCTTTATTGACATTTGCCATGTACCTGCAGAATTTTATAGCACGCATTGTATTACTGCATACAATCCCCTTGACCCTGTTGCAGGCAGGTCGCTCCCCTCTCCGCACACATCCACCTGCTGTGCCGGAGTCCCTTGCTTCTTACTCTCGCTGCTGCGAGTCCGAGGCCCTACTCCACCCGCAGGCTCCTGCCTGCACCTCATCCCTGGTGGCCCAGGGGTGAGCCGTGAGTATCTGTCTGCTCTGTTGCATTTTTCTCTGCCGGTTCTATGTCTGTGTTTTTGTAGTTTTCTGTTCTGCTGTTATTTTAAACTGCTGTAGTCTGTATTTTCTGCTTGTGATTAAACTGTTGTAGTCCGTTTTCTGCTGATACTCTTTATTGTACTCTTCTCTGCCCGTTTTCCCCCTTCCCCGTAGCCCTCCCAGCGTTTCAGCCTCTCCTTCCCGCCGCTGCGTCTCCTGCGGCCCCGCCCCCTTGCTCGCCCATTCGTACCTGCTCCCGCCTCCCAGCTGCACCTCCCTCCCACCTCCCCTTCTTATGGCGGCCGCTGCACAGTGAAGAGAGCGACCCTTGACCCTGTTGCAGGCAGGTCGCTCCCCTCGCCGCACAGCTCCACCTGCTGTGCCCGTGTCCCTTGCTCCTTACTTTCGCTGCTGCTGCGAGTTCGAGGCCTTCCTCCATCCCTTGTGGCCCAGTGGTGAGCCATGAGTATCTTATCTGCTCGCTCTGTTGCATTTTTCTCTGCCTGTTTTATTTGTCTGTCTTTTTGTAGTATTCTGTTCTGCTGTTATTTTAAACTGCTGTAGTCTGTATTCTCTGCTTGTGATTAAACTGTTGTAGTCCGTTTTCTGCTTGTACTCCTTATTGTACTCTTCTCTGCTCATTTTCCCCCTTCCCTTGTAGCCCTTTCAGCGTTTCAGCCTCTCCTTCTCGCCGCTGCGTCCCCGCCCCCTCGCTCGCCCAGTCGTGCCTGCTCCCGCCTTCCAGCTGCTCCTCCCTCCCACCTCCCCTTCTTAAGGCGGCCGCTGGCACGCCAAAGGCAAGCCCGTCTGCACCTGTCTGTGACTGGATCGCGCCCAGCCCCCCTGGCCCCCCGCGAGCTCCACGCCACCAGACGCCGCTATGACACCAACATCCTCCACGCACGCAACGTGGCAGATCCACCACCTGCTTCCAGGTTGCCCCGAAGCACACCCACGGATCCTTCACCTGCCAAAACTGCAGCTTCACCAGCCAACGTTCACTAGCACGCGAAAACCTACAACAACTTCACCACACTGCTGGACAACCTTGCCAACCTCGGCCTCAAACAGCTCGTCACAACACCCACCCACTCCGCCGGACACACGGTCTACCCTATTTTTTCCGCCAGCAGCCACGTCACCTTCAGCCACACCACCGAACTCCATTGGACTGACCACCGCTGCATCCACTTCTCCTTTGAGTAAACCACCGCATATAACCACCAGCAAAAAATCGCCCACTGCAGCTGGAACAAGGTCACCGAAGACCAGCTAATCATCACCCTCGCCCGTTACGCACCAACCTACCACACCGACACGGCCGCCCTCAACCTCAGGCAATGGATCGATGACTGCACCGACACACTCGCCCCGATCAAGAAACCCTCAAACAGACGCACCGACAGAAGGGCCATCTGGTTCACTGCCGACCTCCAGGCATCTCAGCAGGCCTGCCGAAGGCTAGAGAAGAAATGGCGCCACAAACAAACACCGGACACCATGCAGCCCTCAAGAACGCCAGCCGCAGACACCACCAACTCATTTGAACCGCCAAAAGGACCTCCTTCAAGGAACGCATCGACAACAACGCACATAACAGCAAAGAGCTTTTCAACATCGTGAAGGAACTCGCCAACCCCAGCTCCAGCTCCAACAACATCCCACCGTCACAAGACCTCTGCGACTCTCTCGCCACCTTCTTCCACCGCAAGATGGCAGACATCCATGACAGCTTCAACACCCATTCCCCCCTCCGCCAGCCGCCGACACTCTGGTTTCACCGCCCCCCCAGTCACGCCGTCCGCCTGATCTCCTAGAACAACGTCAACAACGAGGACACCATCATGACCAGGAACACCATCCACTCTGACTCACCATCAGACCCCTTCCCCCACCACATCTTCAACAAAGCGAGCTCCATCATCGCACCCTAACTCCGGAAGATCTTCAGCAGCTCATTCGAGACCGCCACCTTCCCGGAAAGCTGGAAACACGCAGAGATCAACGCCCTACTCAAGAAACCCAAGGCAGACCCAAAGGACCTCATGAAATTCCGGTCCATCTCACTGCTCCTGGCGAAAGTCATTGAGAAGATAGTCAACAGACAACTGACCCAATTCCTCGAAGAGGACAACACCTTGAACTCGTCCCAATCCGGATTACGTAGAAACTATAGCACCGAAACCGCTGCCACCGACTGCATCAGGGCCCTGCTGGACAATGGCGAAACCGCGGCCCTCATCCTCCTGGACCTCTCGGCTGCCTTCAACACAGTCTGCCACCACACCCTACTCACCCACCTCCACATCGCAGGGATCCGCGACAAAGCCCTGGACTGGATCACCTCCTTCCTCACCGACAGAACCGAGAGTCCGCTTCCCTCCATTCCGATCCAAAGCCACCAAGAACACCTGCGGCGTACCCCAAGGATCATCCCTCAGCCCGACCCTCTTCAACGTCTACATGACACCGCTCGCCAACATCGTTGGATCACACAACCTCAACATCATCTCATACGCCGACACCCAGCTTATCCTCTCCCTCACCAAAGACCCTGCCCCCGCCCAAACCAACTTCCACGAAGGAATGAAGGCCGTCACCGAATGGATGAAGAGCAGTCGCCTGAAACTGAACTCTGACAACAGAGGTCCTCATCCTCGGCTCCACCTCCTCCGCCTGGGAAAACTCCTGGTGGCCGGCCTCGCTGGGAACTGCAACGAAACCCACCGACCACTGCACGCAACCTGGGGTTCATCCTGGACTCATCTCTATCAATGACCCAGCAAGTCAACGCCGTCTCCTCCTCCTGCTTCAACACCCTTCGTATGCCTCGCAAGATCTGCAGGTGGATCCCCTCCGGAACCAGAAGGACGGTCACCCAGGCTCTTGTCACCAGAAGGCTGGACTACGGCAACGCCCTCTACGTGGGAACCACGACCAAACTCCAGAAGAGACTCCCAACGCATACAGAACGTCTCCGCATGCCTCATCCTTGACATCCACAGCCACATCCATGCCCACCTGAGGGACCTGCACTGGCTCCCCGTCAACAAGAGGATCGCCTTCAAGCTACTCACCCACGCTCACAAGGCACTCCACGACGCCAGACCAGCATACCTCAACAAGCGACTCACCTTCTACACCCCCAACCACCAGCTCTGCTCCGCCGCCCTTGCCACTATCCCACCCATCCACCGAATGACCGGCGGCAGATTCTTCTCCCACTTCGCTGCCAAGACATGGAACGCCCTCCCCATCCACCCGTGACAGACCCAGGACCAGCTGACCTTTAGGAGACTTCTCAAGACATGGTTGTTCGAACAGTAGCAGCCCCCCCCCCCCCCCTCCCTCAGCGCATTGAGACCCTCACAGGTCAGTATCGCGCTCTACAAATGTTTTATTGATTGACAATAATAGGAGATGGAAATCTATAAGCCATTCATTCCAATCAATAGTGATATTGCTTAATATAACATTCCAGTGGGAAACCGGAAACATGTCATGATCCAAACGAGCATAACTATCACCAGACAGTTGTTCTGGTGTTTTACAACAACCCTCCCTCCCAATCCCACGCCTGTAGTCTTCATGCATTCAATTGGGTACATCTTGTGTGAAGTCCTGAATGCTGTTCGTAGTCTAGATATTAGAAACCTGTCAAATGTAGTTACTCATGAGGTGCAAGGTACCAGGCAAACCCTTTCCACCTTGGATTGAACTCTGCAGCCTGCTTAGCTGGTCAGGGGCAGGGTGATCCTGACTAGAGGGCTCCAGTAGTGCTGGTGCCATTGCATTCCATGCCAACAGGGCATACTTTGCTTTCTTGTCCATCCTGGTCCTCCACATTTGTGCCTCCTCAGCCCCTGCCAATTCCAGTAAATCTTTCTCCCAAGCTTCCCTTGTCGGGGTCGCGCACTCATCTAATGAATCGCTATGCGCATTTTCGTCACCGTAAGAGCCAGTTCTGTAAAGCACCTGCTTAGTCGTTGTTTCAGGTTTTCAGGGTGAAGCCCTAACACACAAACGCATTGACTGTGCGTGGGACATCCCAGCCCGTTGCTCTCTGAAGCTGGGCCAGCAGTTCAAGCTAGTAGGAAACTATAACCGGGCAGAGCCAAACTATATGTTGAAAATCTGATTCCACGGTTCCACATTGAGGACAACCTGGGTCTCTAGATGGATAAATGGTGTGTAATCTTTTAGGGGATAAGTAGGTTATGTGCACCATATTATATTGTATCTGCTTGAACCTGACAAACACTCTTTGGACCCTTGTGTGCATCTTGGTCCAATCCTTGGGGGATATGGGTTCATCACTGAGATGCTGCCACAACTCCTCTTTATGCAGTGACTTTGTTTGCCTCTTTGTTTGTAGTGAGAAATATAGGTGAGTTATGAGCCTGCATCCCTCCGCCATTGACAGCACTGTCACTAGTGTATGTGTAGGTTCGGGAGCATCAGGGAACATCGGCCAGAGCAGCTGCGCCGTGGTTGCTAGTTTGGCATATTGAAGGAATTGACCGGGTTTAAGCCAATGACTCCATCGCTCCCTGTAGGGTAATGAATCGTCCATATGGGTATAGGTCGGATAGCATAATCCATCCCCCTTCCTGCCATTTCTTTGTGCTAGCTTTGTGCAGTTTTTCCCAGGCTCCATGTCTAATAGCAACCTTCTTGTGCACAATTGTTTGTTTATAATTATTCCTACAGAGTCTCACCACCCCCTATCCCTAGGCATCTGTTTCAGCGCAAGGATAAGGTCTCTGTGAGCTTTTGAGCACTTTCCAAATTTCAGCAAATGCCCGCAACATGCGCTTGGGGTTCAGTTCTCTATCCAAGCAGACCATTACCTCCTCCCCATTTCTTGCTACTAGTTCTTGCAGCATTGCCCCTAGGTCCACGGTGGGCCACTTGCGTAAAATGCCCTTTTACCCGTTAAGTATTATTGCATTGGTGGCGAGTGCGCTCCGCTTCTCATTGCCCATATCAAGAGAATTCACTAGGGAGTAATTATCACTCAAACCTTTTTACAATATTGCAAAATCGATGGCCTTGGGTTTATATTGCTCAGAAAGCACAATAAATTCATGCTTGAATGTCTGCCAGATTTTAGTAATATGAACACCTGCAGAAGATAAATCGGTGCACTTCTATGAAAATATGCACATTCTAGTGTCAGCCTTGTGCATGGTCCATGCCCCAAATTTGGCCACTTCACAAAACATAGTCTGAAGGTATCCCTTCGTCCAGAAGTCAGGCAACCTGTTCAAGGAGTGTAAAGTGGTTGTATGTTTGTATTACATATGATCTGGAAGCAGGGGCCTTAAAAATTGGAATAGGTCTTATGCCAGATGGTTTATAAAAATAGCCCAAAGTCATCGCCATGACACATCTATGAAAAGAACAGGCTGGAGTCAGTCTGTTCAAAAGAGACCCAAGCAGGGGCCTCAGAAATAAGTTTAAATAGGTCTTATGCCAGCTGGCTTGTAAAAATAGCCCAAAGCCATCGTCATGACACATCTGTGAAAAGAGTCAGTCTGTTAAACGGAGACCCAACAACATATTAGTTCCTGAAGTTAATAAATATACAGTTCCTGACTCCTCTTTTGGAATAGTTCCTACCCAATAATTATGTTGCCAAATAAGACTCCACAGCTATTTAAATCTGTAGATTTTGACGGCCAATGTACAACTTTGTGTTTTTTAGGTGGAAAGTATACTCTACCTGATCAGGGTTTAGCGCTGGAACATTTTTTAAACTATCATCAAACTGGGTGGCTCCCGGCGGTAACTGGAGAACATTGTTGGTTACTCTCAAGTCCAGTTTCTGTTTCTGCAGACCGTCTCTACCTATCCTGCTTTGACCTATATCTGATGGACAATAAGCATTTATCTGCTGGTCAGCTACAGAAGTAGTACTTTCAGTGTTTTGAAGTTAACAGATTAAAGATACTCCTTGTTGCCCAGATAGCCACTCCCTTAGTCAACGTTAATTCCAGCACAAGAGGTTCCAGCATGAGTTGGTTCTCTGTTTGTGAAAGGTCTTATCGGCCTCCCTAGTATTTCCTTGATAGACAAACATTCTCAGTGAGAAATCCGTTATTAAGGACAGCGAATACCGGGTCCAAAAATGTAGCCAAGGCGGCCTCAAGGGCATTAATGAGCATGGGGTATGATGGCTCCTCTCCATTAGAGCCCTTCCTACAGCTATACAGAGACCGCAGTAGACCCTGGTGCAGTTGCAGCTGTAGTGGTGTTTACAGGCTTTTTAGCATGTGTCGCAGATGACCGAGCATTGCTTTAAGTGTTTTTTGGGGGGGGGGGGAGGGAGGGCTGGCGGCTGGCGTCTCCAGTGGCTGGCGTCTCCAGTGGCTAGAACATATCATCCCACAGTTGCAAAGCGGCCTTTTACAAGCGCACCGACTGACATGGAGATGCTCACCCTGCCTCCTTTCTGCAGGTTTTTTGGGGAAATGTAGTCGGTCCCCCTCGTGGCGTTTCCAATGGCCTCCAGTGGCCAGAACTCTGCATTTAATGCTGAGGTACTAGATCGGCCTTTTGCAAGTGCCCGACTGGTGCTGAGATGCTTCCCTCGTCTCTGCTGCTTGGCTTTTGGGGAATTAATTTGGTCCCCCTTGCGACATCTCCAATAACCTCCAGTGGTCAGAACACAGCATCCTATAAAGAAATGTATGAAGCTTAATGAGTTTTTATCCCTCCCACTTTATAAGTGTTCTAACTTGATATGCTTGTGGGACTAAGGGGAACTATCTTGCAGGAAAAATAGTTTTTGTTTTAAAACAAATTGGACCATCATGCTAATTTCCGGGATTTACTAAGAATTATAGTCATGTCTGATACAATCAAATGAGTTAACTTTTTTTAAATTTGCATGTTCACATTTGTTGTTGCTAATGGATTGTATTATCTTTTTACTACTTGTTCACCTCCACCAGGTTTCCAAATGTGACTTTTGTAAGTGTCTTACGGACTTATTGCATTGATCCACAGATTCTTGGGCGTCAGGACGGAGTGGTGCAAGACTGGGTGATTGATGACTGTATTGGCAACTGGTGGAGGCCCAACTTTGAACCCCCGCAGGTGAACTTAACTTTCTTGTTTCTGATATTTTAAATCTGCATTTCCATTGTGGCTGCTGTTAAGTCAGTGCTAAAGCCTGCATAATGTTAGCTGGATTAAGGTTATGTCCTATATATTTCACAAGTGCTTTAGTAGTAAATGTGTACACTGTTTACCAGATTGTTTGAGCCTGCGTGATGGCAAGTTTGTATGCTTGTGTTGAAATAAGTGCAAGCAAAACTGACATTTGAAATATGCTTTTTCACTGTCATTTTTTAAGTTTGTGCTGACTAGCTGTTACTTTAGAACAGGGGTCTCCAGCATAATCTGTAATAAGTGCTACCAATATTATTAGAGCTTTAATAGTGACCACAGATTTGATTAGTGGCCACCGTATGCAGTATTACCAGGAGTGATAAACTCAGTACATCTGGCATGGTAGTTAGCACGGTAATGTAAAAATGTTTTGTCAATGTGGAATGCTTCTACATGGCTAGTTTCTATTTTGGTTTATATATATATATATATCTTAATCCATCCAAGCAATACCTTTTAGTTTAGTAGGCTGGTCTGCACACAGTAAAGCTACTTGCAGGTAGCAGGAAGGTTACCAGTAGCTCACGAGCTGCTCGTTGGAGAATCCTTCTTTAGAATCTCCCTCCACTATCCCTGCCCGCCTCATTTCCTGGAATGTTTTACTAGGAGTTAACTGTGAATACCCATTTTGTTATAACTGGTTAAAGTTTTAGTCTAGTTCTACTGCTTATGCTGGTGAAAAGCAATTTGGGTACCTCATTTCTTTGAAGATGTATGTTTATATTTAACATGATACTGTATTGATTGTCTTCTGTTTTATGGTGAAACATTTAAGATAAAATTAACCAACATTGATTGGTAAAACAAAACCATAACCTCGCAGGCAATTATAAGTACCATGGCCTCGGGACCATCTGGAAAGAGTTTAATTTTCTGGGACTTGGCTATCCTCTGAACCTAGGACATTAAGTCTAAGAGCTGTAATTTTTGAGGAGGGAGGCAGAAGGATAAATGTTCACCAAGCAACTGTGCCTGCCTGTAGCAGTCATCCAGCCAGAACTGTGGCCTCCGCATAGTCTTTGGAGCCAGTTTTGCTAGAGATGCATCCCTTGCAAGATTTGACACTGAAGCTTGTTCCAGAGCTCCCTGCTCTATTTCTTGAGTTTTCAGTTCCTGATTATGCTGCCCAGTTTCCACTCCACTCTTGCACCCTCTGATGTGCTTGAGGACCTAAAGAAGCCTTCAAGATTTCCGACCGGTCTTCCAGAGGCAGCTCCATCCCTGGTACTGGCTGACTGTCTTCCAGGTGCTTTTCTGTATCAGCCACACCTCTTTCTACACTGAAGGCCTTGCCACTTGCTCCAACATTGGTGGCGGCGCGATATTCAATGCCCCGGCATGTACTTTGGCTCTGTTACGAAACGACAAATTGCGTGGAAAAAAATCCTGTGGCGCGCCGATGGTGTCCTACAGACTGGAAATCGCAAAGCTGTCTGGTTGAGTGTTCGGAGGTCCCCTTACCCTCAAGACATTCCTGTCTTGCATTGTAAGTCAGTCAGTTTAGGTTCTAACCAGCAGTAGGGCCAATATTTGGTATTCCAACAAACAGGGAGGCTTGGATTTTCCTCTTCTGTGTCTGAGGCTGTGGTCTTGGACTCGGAAACACTATATTTGGCTGATTGTGGATCATCTGGCAGCCTCCCCGAACTTGCGGGCTGATTATTTCTGTCTGTGGCATGTTGCCGCTAATGAATGGCATCTTCGTCCGGAAGTTGACACGGTGCATCTGAGCAATTTGATGGAGAACATACAATGTCTGTGATTTTTTTTAACTTCACTTCGCTTTTCCTCCTATTCCTCTGGTACAGAGGAAAATGCATCATGTCCATGCTCAGTCGATCTGGACCTTGACAGACTGGCTACAGATTGTGTGGCACTAGGATTTGCTTCTACTGTCCCTATACCTTCCACTTCTCTCGGGCCAAAATAGTCTTGCAGTGGGAGTGGCTGGCTTTTCGTCAGAACTTCTAGAGCAGTGATACTCAAAGTACAGCCCTGAGGGCCACTTGTGGCCCTCCTGACCTTACCATGTGGCCCCCTGCAAAACAACAGCAACAGGCTGCTGTTAATGTGAGAGCACTAACATGAAGAAATGTTAAAGGTTGAACAGGCATGTGTTTATTTGCACGATAACTGAAGTAAAAGAAAGCGAAGCAATTAAGTTGTCTTGCACCACTTTAGGAACACATACATCTTTAAGACAACTTGCAACTACATGTAAAAATATGAAAGTCTCTTCAAAATAAAAAAAAGTGCTTTTCGTTAAAATACATATGCGTTTTACTTTAGTGCTTCAGATATCAAAATATTGACATTTTTTGTAAAAAATGGTAGAAATTGGTAGGGTGTGGCTTGGCGCCAACAAAGATGGCCGCCTGAAGAGAGAGCTCCGCTGGAGCCGAGAACCCCGTAAATCCGTACATTATCTGGCAGGCAGGAACCCAAAGCACTCACAGCGTTGAGGGAGAAGACCGGCACTAAATCGCGGCGAAATTCAGCGGCTGTGAATCGCCCTCTGACCATCCGGTGTCTCGGAGACACTGCAGCGGCGGCCTGGTGAAGCCGAAAGCATCCTGGCGGAAACACCCTCGGCCGCTCACACGAGACCTCTACACCGGGACCCATCCGGCCGCGAGAGCGTCAGCGCAGGGTCCGGACTCCCCCTTCCCTGCCTTCCTGCGAGACACCTGGCGGGGGTCTGACCTTGGCCTAGGGTGCTTACACGGCAATCGGAGGCTGTGGGAGTGGAGCTACGCGGCCTGAGCTCGGAGAAGCCGCTGCTGCGGCAGTGGGCGCTGGATGGGCTTAGCCAGTCGGGCCATCAACGAACTGCTTACCCTGCGCAGCCTAGTTAAACCAAGTGAGCGGGAGTACGCCGGTGCGCTCTCCTGTCCGGACCCCTCCAACTTTGCCTGGAATACCTGCCCTGTCGGGTGCAGAGTGGGGACACGGAGAGGCGAATGAGCGGAGGCGTGAAGAGACGGCAAAACGTGGAGGTGGGAGTCTCCCCTCCTCTCTCGAAACGTGGACGACTGGCCCGGAGACTGAGGTCAGAACGCGGCCGGGTGAGCCATGGGAAAGTTGTTGTAAGACCCGCGCTTGGGGCGTAAAAGTGCGAGAGAGGCGACGGTTCGGCGAAGGGAAATCGTATTTCTTCTCTGTACTTAGAGGGAGTGGGCCCAACTAGATACGACACTAACTCAATATATAGTTGCATTAGACATTGAAATTACTACCTGTGCCGTAGTGGACGGACCCGTCTGGGTGGAACGAAGTGCTATACGAGACTTGGAGGCAAGGGAGCGGAAATACTTGCAATTGATAGGAGAGGTCCAAATTACCGCTTGTGAACGTAGAGGGGATTCCCCTGAAGACCTGCGGGCGACTGGCACGGAGGGGCAGAGCAGACGAGATCGGTAACCGCTTCTCCGACCTGACTGTAACGCGGCTTTTGGGAGGAAGACGCGGCCACATAGGCTGAACCGTACCACCTTCTTAAAGAGAGCCACTATCCCCGGGCGGCGTGGACCAGTAGACCGCGACTACGAAATGAAGCCCAAGGGTAGCGCAACAGTCCAAACTAACAAACTGGATAAATATGTTTTCCCGAAATCAGCCCCACAAGACGAGGGAGCTCCGGGGGACCAACCTGTAACCGCCGAGCCGTCTCTAGTTTCCATAATGGCGGCTATCCAGGGACTGGGGACCACTCTCGAAACAAAAATCGACAAAGTGTCCATCAAAATGAACCTATTACGAGCTGACCTAAACAAAACGGCTGACAAAGTTAAGGTCAACGAGACTAACGTCCAAGAGCTCCAAACCACAACAATAAAGCTCGAGGAGAGGGTCGACAAATTAGAGCCATTTGACGGTGTTGGTGGACCAAAGATCAAGAAGGGAGGGCCCGCCGGAACAACATCAGGGTGGTGGGAGTCCCAGAGGGGTCCGAGCGACCGAGTATGGACCTCTTCCTCCAAGATTTGATCCTTAACCACCTGAAACCGAAACGTCTCTCTTCCATATTTACGATCGAGAGGGCGCACCTGGCGCCAATTCCCAAACCAGGAGCGGCCCCCAGGACTATAATCGTGAAAATCCTCAACTACAGAGACCGCGATGCAATCTTGCAGGCAGCTAGAGTGCAGGGAGAGTTGCAGTATGAAAATTCAATGGTCCGATTCTTCCCAGACTTTACAATCAAAGTGCTACAAGACCGACGCTCCTTTGAGGGGGTGAAGGCGACACTCCGACAAACAGGAATCAAATATATGATGATCTTCTCCGCGAAGCTTAAAATCATAGTCCACGGCAAATCCCTTTTTTTCGCCACTCCATCGGAGGTGCAGGACTGGATGGATAGGGTAGCCAGGCAGGCATCGACAACTGCGGCAGGGGTCAGCTGGAGAGAGACTCATGCCAAATCACTGAGTTCAGTAGATGGAAGATCAGACATTGATAAATGGAGTCAGCGTTCTAGGAGATCGAAATCCATCAGTCCGGGAACGCTAGTCTCACACAGGATCTAAACCATCCAGACAGCGTGCTTTGGCACCCACAGACCTGCCTTGACAACCTGTAATGTATAATCCTTTTCTATGATAAGGAGGGCGGGGGGTATCCCATTAGGCGTTAACCCAGCGAAAGTATTGAGCCTGATGCCTATCGCCACCAATGAGGGTAGAATGAAGGCATAGACAATGCTCGGATTTGACTTTGTAAACTGGACTCGTGGACTGGCCCCACGACACTGTGAGAAACGATAGGTTCATCGGATAGATGGCAGGGAAGGATATATCGTGTAATGGGGGTCTAGTAATCCTTTGGGATCCACAACCTGACAAATCTCTTTAAGAATCGGGGCGGGCCTCTAGCGGCCAGAGTTGGTACTAGCTCATTTCCCCACCTAACTGTTGACTAGTTTCCTTTAGGGCGATAGGCACTCTGCTACTTGGGGATGTGTGTAGTTTCAAACCTACGTGGCAGGGGCGAGGGGAGGGGGGGTGGGGGTCAGGGAGGTTTGATTTTTCAGTATTTTGTACAATATCTTTGTGGAGTTTGGGGGGGAGGGAAAGGCGGGGGTACGTATTGGTCATGCAGGAAACGATATATTGCGATGGGGCAGTGTTGCATGATTGGATTGCACAGAATTGTTTTTAGTTGAAATGAGTACGAGGTGGGATAAAAGTTTGAAAATCCTCAGTAGGAACGTCAATGGGCTGGGAGACAAGGTTAAAAGAAGTATTGTTCTCCAATATATAAAAAGTCACCGCCCAGATATAGCCCTGCTCCAAGAGACACACCTAATGAGGAACAACTGTAAGGCACTTAACAGGTGGGGATAAACAATGGTGACACACTCCGTCTTCCCAACTGGGTCCTGAGGAGTAGGCATTCTACTCAGACGTACCTTCCCACTCGTTATCAAGCATTCCTGGACTGATCCGTTGGGATGCTTCGCGGCGCTCTCGGGACAATGGGAAGGGCGCACACTCACTCTGGTAACTGTATATATTCCACCGGGTCTCCAAACCCAGTCATACCAAGATCTGGGAAAGCTCCTGCTCTTCATCCCTGAGGGGCAACTCATACTGGGTGGGGACTTTAAGGCAGTAGTATCGTGCCAGCTCGACCGACACGCACCTCGAGACATCAGTACTGGGTAAAACTGGCTCTCTAACTTCATTGAAGCATTCGGTCTCGCAGATCTCTGGCGAATGCGCCATCCAGACCTCCAACAATACACATTCTTTTTGGGATCCCACCACACACACTCCAGGATAGACTACATCCTCAAGCCTTTGCAACACGACACGACCACGCAAGACATCAAGCACTTGGCATGGGGCATATCCGACCATTCACCCCTATGAGTCCCACTATCCGTTGGAGAGAAAAAGGTGGGCTGTATAGCACCTATAAACCCTTGGTACCGTCACAATCCAGAGACCAAAACTGCGATCATCCGAACCATTGACCAATACTTCCAGGAGAACGAGGGTACCGATGATTCCCCTACCACCCTGTGGCAGGCGTTTAAAACAGTGCTTAGGGGAAACACCCTCTCAGCTATAGCCGGGCAGCGTAAGGAAAAGGAAAAGCAAATGCTCACTATTAAACGTGATCTCCTCCGTCTTGAGGAAGCAGCCCAAAAAGGTGAAGATCTAGCAGCTCTTCACCAAATGGAAATTAAGGCGGTTGAATACAAGGCACTAGCGACTGACGCTGCTAAAATCCTCACGAAAGATGGGGATGGGCGCTTATACGACCAGGGAGACAAAGCGGGCAAAATGATAGCCTGGCTGGACAAAAAAGAAAAGGCGCAAAGACTAGTATCGGAGCTAAAAGGCAGTTCGGGTACTCTTTTGACAGAACCTCAAGACATAGTCCGCGAGTTCGCCAGGCATTTTGATTGAGTGTACCAAAGGGGGTTAGAGCTCCCGGAAGAGGACTCCTCCACACTGTTAGCAGACATCCGATTGCCTACCCTTACCGATCCAGACAGTGAGGCACTGGAGTGCGCGCTCACCAATGACAAACTGGCTACGGCAATCAGAGATCTCCGGCCAGGAAAAGTCGTGGGACCAAATGGTCTACCAATAGGGCTGAACAAGCTCAAGCCCGATGGCTTGGGCCTTTACCTGAAACGTATGTAAGAAAATAGTAAAGAATCTGGAATACTGCCAAGAGACCAACGCATCGCCACATTGGTGACCATCCATAAGGAAGGGAAACCCAAATATGAATGTACCTCATATAGGCCAATCTCACTGTTAAATGCATAGCCTAAAATACTCGCAAAACTCCTAGCAAACACTCAAGCCGATTATAGGCAAACTAGTCCACCCAGACCAATCGGGCTTTATGCAACACCGCTCTTAATCTGAGGCGACTCCACAGAGTGTTGGGGCGCTGCTCTACATTTCAGGAGGACGCAATAGTGGTCTCGTTAGACGCCACGATGGCGTTCGATACGCTCAAATGGGCATACTTATTGGCGGTCCTTAAAAAGTTGGGCTTCGGCCCTAACTTTTATCGGATGGGTACGGCTCCTTTATACGGAACCACTGGCCCAAGTGGTAGTGAACAACAAAATCTCCGAGGTGTTCACTCTGGGAAGGGGGACGCGGCAGGGCTGTCCACTTTCACCTCTGCTTTTTGCTCTCTCCCTCGAGCCGCTCGTGGCCTGGATACGGAGGGACTCCTCAATACGGGGACTCAAATGGGCCGAAGGGTGGAAAGACCGGATCTCACTGTATGCAGACGACATCCTGCTGTATCTAGCCTCCCCCACAAATCACTGAGTGGTTCTGGACATATTCACCAGCTTCGGGAGAAACTCTGGATATAGCATTAACTGGAGCAAATCATTATTATATGTCCTGCACGGAGCCCCTCCCCTCATACCAAACTACTGCCCAATTCAAACAGTTACCGAGGGGTTTAAATATTTTGGAATTTTCATCACCACCGATGCCAAAACCCGATATGAACGCAATCTCCTCCCACCCTTACAGAGATTCAAACGAGATACCGCCACCTGGAAAACGCTCCCTTTGAGATTATTAGGACGGGCGACTCTCTTTAAAATGATGACACTGCCACGTTTCCTATACGCCCTCCAGAACTATCCGGACTTCGTTCCACAGGGGTATTTTAAAGACCTCGAAGCCACCCAGAGGGACCTACTATGGGACGGGAAACCACGTATATCGCTCCACAAACTAACACTTGGTTGGTATGATGGAGGAATAGCACTCCCTGACATTAAAAAATACTACTGGGCAGCGCACCTCTCAGCCATCAATCAATGTACATATCGCAGGGGTGACTATCCCGGATATGGGATGGACAGGTGGCTTCTCCCTGGTGGAAATTTTGAAGCGGCACTTTATTCCAGACCAAATAAATATCCTCTTACAGGGCCTACAAGACACTCGGTCCAACTCTGGCATATGGATTAGTCGCAACCTGGGATGGACTGATAAGCTTACGCTGGCTACTCCACTCTGGGTTTCTGAACATCTGGGTACACTGGGTCTGACTAAGGGATTTGACAAGTGGGACCTAATAGGGATCTCCCGTATCAACGATCTCTGGGGACCGACCGAAATAGCGTCATTTGCCTCGCTACAGCAGACATATGAACTGGCGGATGCGGAATACTTCAGGTATGCACAAATCAGACCCTCCCTTCTGGCCAACATTCCAGCAGGAACATCCATCCCGGAGTCCTCCCCTCTAGAGGATCGACTGCTTGACTGATACATGCCAGACAAAGCTATCTCTCTCACATATAAAAAGCTCATTCACCACACCGACCCCCTAGAATCATTGAGGGAGAAGTGGGGAAGGGATGGCCCAGAGATAGACGACGAGGAATGGCAGGAAGCGCTCTCTTCCCCGAAGGAAGTGGCCATCTCCGCGAAACTAAGGCTGATCCAATTAAAGATTTTACACCGAGTGTATCTCTCTGGTCACAGATTGGTGCTGATGGGCAGGAGTGAAGAGGGGACGTGTAGAAGGCAATGTGGCCTGGTGGGGTCCTTTTTAGGTCTCGCTCGCATAGGCTGCGCACATGCGCAGTCTCGCTGGCGAGATTTAACGTTTTGGGGTATTTTCAGTAACGGGCTTTAAGCCCCGCCCCTCTTTTCCTTTGGCCGACGTCACCGTTTATGCTAAACGGTGGCCAGCCATTGGGAAAGAGCTGGTAGTGACGTTTTCGTTCGGCTTTTTGAGCCGTCCCATTTGGACTGGCTCGTCTGCCTTCCGTGCATCGCAAAATGTTTTTTTATCTTTATGGATCCAAACACATGGCCCCATAAAGATAAGAAACCTTTTAGCAGTCGAGGCCGTCCAAGTGGGACGGCAGAAAAAGCCAAACGAAAACGTCATGGCGAGCGCTTATTTTTAACTGCATTCCCCCTGACAATCTACATCTTACACCTCTTTTCAATAAACCCACCAGCCTTTTGTTCATCCCAAGATGTGTTAGAAACATACTCGGTACCCCTTTAACAACCCGTAAATATTAGCTGTAAAGCACACCCTCACAAGAGAAAAATCGTCTGGACGCCCAAACTGCCACTAGATGGCTCTGTTGATTGTTTATTCATTTCCTGCCCTTTCGGCCGATCTTTTTGAGACATTACACGCAGTGTTCACCACGAGACAAATTATGCCTTCAATACACTTGCTTCAAAGAGTGAAACTGGGTTCTCATATACCGGCCGGCGTGATATTTGAATATGGCCCGTAGCTTGCCATTCCCATTCAAGGCACACGCACACCATTACTTCTAGACGGCCTGTAGCGAGCCCTGGCAGTTTTGTTGCCAACTATCGCTGTAAATGGTGGATGTGAATCAATATTACCAAAATCAATGGGACTCGTTTTAGAAGGATGAAATGCCGAGCTGGCTCGTTGACTGAATGCATGACCAGCAGGTGACAGGCAGCTCTCTACAGGAAGCGCGGGAAACCACCCAGCTGTTTTATCTATTCATCGCAGATCAATGCAAGACTCATAAAAAGGTTCAAACGATCACAAGGGCTTATCACGTTGTGACAGTGAATTTGAACTGCATGTTCTCCCCTCGTGTAGAACTCTCTTCCCGTCCCTGTGCTCCGGAAGCAGAAAGCACATCCTGAGCCCATTGTTACCACATAACATAAAAGATGCAGACCAGGTCGTTTTGTTAAATACTAACTTAAAATGTAATACACAGAAAGGCTCATTAAAAAAATCGTGGCCACTTCAAGTAAAGGGGCATTCCAGAGAAATTCCCATGAGAACCAAAAGGAAACCATAGGTGTGTTCAATGTCTTGCTTCCTTATGTATTAGCAAAGTGTTGACTAGTCTTTCTACAAAACTATTTTTAGTCGAGGATAAGGAAGTCATTTTAGAACAATGTTTAAACACTGGCAGAACAATCATTTGATTCTGTAACCATTAATAAGTTGACCATTTTAGTCATCCATGCTTTTCTTACTAAGTACTATTTCACCTTAAGCATACGAGATTCAGCTAGTGTGGAGGGTAGAAAACAATGTTCAAAAAAAGTTAGCATGTATTTGTTCTAATCTGTCATTCTAAGGAAATATTGATTTGATGTGAGATGTAGGCTGCAAACCTTCCACTAAAGTGTTCTCTTGTCAAGCAGACTTCCAGCAGGAAGATATTCTGTGGGGAAACATTCATGCTTTGGTAGCTTTTTCTATGTTTTTTTAATTTATTTTTATTTGTCCAAATGTAAAAGTTTCAAGTTGCCAGGTTCAATTATCTCCCAGTCCCGAGTCAAGAAGCCATAGGTGACACAGGATGGGGGGTTTCCTTTTCCATGTGTGGATAATGGTGTACCTAGCTTTTTCTCAAATTCAGAATTAGTAATGAGACTGCTCGCTAGAGACCATGAAGCTAGGTACTTGATCTGTGACAGCAACTTGGGCATACAAAACCTGCTCCTCTCTGTAGATTGGACAAGCTGCAATGGAAGGAGGTGATGCAGAGGGTGAGCAAGATCTAGTATGGTATAAATTTCATGCACAACACAGGATTATAGTCCAGTAAATACGAGAGAGAACTGCGGCAGTCGCTTAGTTAAAGCACTGACTGTCCAAGGGATTTTTGGCAAATTAGATGTTTGGCCATGCTCTGCTTACCGTAGACCATTTCAGGGGTCTGCAACCTGCTTTGTTTTGGTGCGACACCTCTCATAGGGAACAAAGGACCAATGCTTTCCTATAATAATTTAGCAGAGTGATGGCTCCCGAGCTGTCCAGAGAACCTACTATTTTCACCTCAACTACTGTGCGTCTATGACTCCAGTGACTAAGTTTCAAGCTAAAACATCTGATAGCATTCTGGAAGGGTGGGTTAGGTGTGAAACATCGCTACTGTGCCTCTCCAAACATTAGACTTCATACTGTTCTACAAGAAATAAGCCTGGGTAAAATCGGGGATGGATAAGTCAGTTGACCTTATACCTACTGGTTGTGATCAGAATGTTTGTCCTTCCAGGGTGGAAGATTCTTGTGGCAGCTATGCTTTTGAGATGAATGGCCACTATAGGTAGTTGGGACTGACATCTTAGTTCCCACTGACAGAGCGGATACATTCCAGTGCTAATAATTAAATTAAAAAAGCATTGGCATAGCCAATAGGTCTCGCCTTTGGGACCTTTATAAGTGTTTAGCCATGCAACAGTTAATGTTGTTGCACCAAGGATATTGTGCTGCATAACTAAATACTTATAAGGTCCCAAAAGCGAGACCTATTGGCTATGCCAATGCTTATTACATATACTCTGGGAGTCTCCATTAATCCAAACCTACTGGAAAAAGTTACATGAATGTATGAGCACAGTATGGGGGTGGAAATGCGACTTAAAGCCAAAAGGTGTCTTCTGAATATTTGGGAGCCCACGGATCTAAATGCAAAGGGTAAAACATGGGCAACGCTTGGGCAGATGATGAAATGTAACATTGCACGCCTTTGGGGAGCAGTAGCACCGCCAACACTCAACGCATGGAAGAAGGACATGGACTGGTGCATGACACGAGAGAAAACAGTGTATGTAGCTCGGGCTGTCCCCGAAAGTGGATAGCTATCTGGACTAAATGGAATGTTTGCCGTGGAAATCTACGTGAACCCCCAATAATCCCCTCCCTTGACGAATCACCGACGCCTTAAGAGATGTAGAAAGTGACCGTCTTGTACTGTACACCAACGTAATTTATGACATGTCTGTGTGACTGCGAATCTGTAACACTCAAATAAGCAATGATTTCTTGTATGTAATGACCATTTTCTTTGGATGTTTGAATAAAAAGAGTTTTAAAAAGAAAAAAAAAATTCGTAGAAACATTCATGCCTTCTCCCACCCTGACAACAATGGCAATAGTGAGCTAACGGGTGAGTGTCACTTGGATCTTCTGGGTGGCATGGGTTGTTGTTATACATGGACCATACTATAGTTTATTAAATCAAACACAAGAGAAGGTTTGTTACAGCGCATATCCTGAACTCATGTATTTAAAGGTCCTCTTATATGTGTTCATGTAGAAAAAGGAAGCAACGGTCAATAAAACAATTGCCTAGGATCACACAATTTGGTCAAGTGGAGAAGCTGGGATTGATCCCGGGTTTTTTTGGTTTCATATTGTGCAATCCTATTTCATTTCAATTCAATAATCAAGTTACTTTGTTTTACACCCGACTTTCCTAAAGTAGTAATAGCAAGTAGAGAAGGCTTACTCCAAGGTGCAGTAGAGGGATAGTAATTCAGATACAGCATAACACAATATTGTCAAATCTATGACTCTTCGAGATACTAGAGGCTTAATTTAGTGGGCTGTATGGAATATGGAATAAAGAACTCCATGGCTCACTGACCACACCATGTACGTACTTCTCTTCCCCTAAGTCCACTAAACCCCCTTCTTTGTCCCCCACCCAAAGTCCCAATCCCACCCAGCTGGCATCAATGCAGCCCTTGGGCACACCACATACTATACTTTGTGGCCCTTGGGAAAATGTTTGCAAGTATCCATGTTTTAGAGCCTGGGTACTCGCAAAACTTTTCCCTGGTTTGGTCTGTGATGCGAGGGCTACATTGAGGTCAGCAAGGTGGCGGTCAGGGATTTCGATAGGGTTGGTTGTAAGGTGGGTGCAGGGGGCGCTCAGCATATTCATCTAGTGGCTGAAATGCAAAGGTGAAACCAGAAAACCGGAGATGAATCCTGGCTTAACCAAGTTTTATTTTATTTTCCGTCATTTTTCTCTATTAACACATATAAGAGGTCCTCAAAATACATGACTTTTTGCGCTGTACAAAAGTCTCCTGTTTGATTTAATAAACAGTAGTGTTGTTCATGTATAATGGGAACCCATGCCACTCAAAGAGTGCACATAACTGCACACTACTGCATAACAACTGCACACTACCAACACCATAGTCCAAACACCTACTTCCCACACCCCCTCCCCTCTCTATAACCAATACTATCTCCCAATAAGTCACCCATATATTCTCTCCCTCCAATGATCCTCCCTCTTCCTGACATCCCCACTGCACACCCTCTCCGCCAACCACTCCCATCCTCCAATGACCTGTCCCCCTCAATCCCTTCTAAAATACCTAACCCTTATCCTCCCACCTTGACCCCTCAACCTGAATCCCTACCCCTCCACTCTAGCTCTCCCACCGTCCCACCTCTGGCCCTACCCTCACCGAATCCTCCTTCACTACCACCTAATTTCTCACCACCGTTAATCCCCGATGCAGTCCTACTTCAAACTCTCTGTGCCCTCATATTATCTCTATCCACATCCCCGGAGTTTTCGAATCTCTTGTCCTCCATCACGTCATCGCCTATGCCTATTAGCCTTAACTCTACGCATTCCACCACCATTGACTTCACTCACCCCACACACAAAAGTCCCCCACCCGCAACAAACACTATCCATTCCATCTCACCCTCATCCTCCCCTTCTAAGACCACCCTCTCCTCTATAACCCCGACCCTACACAACATTGAACGCAATCTCTCTTTACTGATAAACGAACTCTCTCGACTTTGAGAAGATGTTAAATCCCTCAGCTCAGGAACCCGACCCGACTCACACGTGCAAACTCCCCCCCCCCCCCAACTGCAAAATCCCTGCATCAATCGTCATCATTGGAATACTTCCACCCTCTACAACTGGATGTCTAGACCTTGCCACACCTCGAACCCATCAGACCTCTCCAACCTATATAATTCTTACCATCCTAATACCTTAGTTAACTCACCTCCCCTCTACTCTAACATCCCTGTCATTCAAGGCACCAACAGAATTCCCTCCTCTCCCGCTGCCCCAAGACCCCCGCCACAACTCACCACCATCCACTCCTGTCCTACCCCCAAAACAACCCCAAACCACTCGCCTGCATGCTTGTTAACTGTCGATCTGCCGTTCGACATGCCACCGAAATCTCTGAATCTATCCTTAGCGAATCAATTGACATTGCTTTCCTCTCGGAAACCTGGCTGAATGACCACTCAACGAGCATGCTTGATCTACTCACCCAGGGGGGGGACTGGCCATAATCTTCAAAAGCGAACTTCAGCTTTCCCTTGTTAACAACTCTGGCCACTCCACTTTTGAATACCTTGAAGCTGAACTTAAAGTTCAAGATACCCACCCTATTCGTTTTCACACGATCTACCACCCTCCTGGTGATCCTCACCCCTTTATTGATGAACTTTTGACCTAATGACACAAACCTCAATAACTAACTAAAAAAAATCTCTTCCTTGGAGACCTCAACCTCCACCTGAATGACACCAATGATCGATAATATTGAAGTTCTGCAGGCCAGCTGGCCATTTTAATCCAGAGTTAAATCTCCTTAGAAACCTCTTTCAGCAATATTTGCCTCCCCCTTCTCATCTGCTGCTCCTCTCATCGGTGCCTGTGTGCCCACACCTAGCTGGCGGCAGGTCAGCTGGCCAGCTTAAGGCAGAGTTAAATGTTTGTTGACCCATCTCACCAAGCACCAGCATTGTTCTTGGTGTTTTTTTTTTAACAGATTAGTACATCAGCGTAGGTACAACGGGGTGTGTGCATGTTTGCAAGGTGCGAGAGGCAAGGTAGGTGACTTGAGTGGTGGCAGGCGGACTGCTGGGGCAGTGTTGTGAGCGTTGGTCAGGTGTATGGTACGAGTGAAGTGTGGTGGTGGAGCAGTGTCCTTTGAGGTCGGTGTACTCCTCTTCATAGCGACCCACTCCACACATTGGCGGTGGCTCAGTGTGATTTTAGCTTACGATGGCAACGATAACCGCTTTCTTGAACCCCTTTGGGGCTAATAAAGAGGACGGTAGGATTGATGGAATCTGAATTGACTTTACACACTTTCAATGAAAATGCAGTCCAAAAAAGGGGAAAACAGCAGTTGTTTTCGAATCCTACTGATACTATATATTTTTCTTGCAATGATTTGCCTCACTCTAGCTGCTCCAGTGTGTTTTACCATTGCAAATATTCTTACACACTTCACAATTGAATTGGGCTGGATCCACAGAAAAGCAGTGTGTCCTGCAACAGCATTGCGAGCCAGAAACAAAGTTTCCATCCGCTAGCAATTAAACTTTTTATTTTTAAATCCATTGACTGACACCCTGGATCTAGAAAGAAACACCAAGAATGCCAGTCGTTCTGGCTTTTGAATGCTGAAAAGATATTTGCAAGCTTCAGTAATACACAGAAGTAAGTGGAAGTACATGACCAGCAGAAGTGGAAGTATAATTGTCACTCACACAGATTGCTGCTACACATGGGAGGAGTAAGAAAGATTAGTGTCTGTGTGTGTGTGTGTCTGTCTGTCTCTCTCTGTTGGTTGCGCCACGTTGAGTTAAGTCCAGATTCAGTGAGCAAGGGACCCACTTCTGGGCATTCTCTGCCAATGTAGGGCGAACAAAGCAAACACAAGGAGATGATGGACTGAGTGCTGAAACTTTTCAGACACTCACCCCCCCAGTCACAGATCTGGGTTGAATCCATCATTGTTCTTTAGCTCACTTTGCCCCCCAAGCTCAGACCAAGCTATGTGCAAATCAGTCTTGACCCTGTTCCTCATGGGAAGAGTCCAGCCCGAGGAACAGGGTCGAGACTGATTTGTATATGGCGGGGTCTGAACTGGGGTGGCAAAGTGAGCTAAAGAAAGCTGATGGATACAACCCAGATCTGTGGCTGGGGATGAGTGTCCGAATAGTTTCAGCGCTCTGTCAATAATCACCTTGTGTTTGCTGTGTATCCAAATTTAACATGTTTTAAGGGGTCGGAGCACATGCACTGGGGCCAGGTTAGCGGTGCCAAAAAACCTGCATCATTAGTCTGGAAAAAATGGGTGTGATCCCATAAGAGGTGCAATTTTCCTGCACAACCCCATCCCCAAAAAATGGGAGCAGCTGACATCAGTTAGGAGGCAAATCCACACTGCAGAATACAATAAACCTAACTACATCCTGACCAGAGTGGGCATGCACTTTCATAAGTGAGGCAATAAAGCGAGAGATCCTTGCTCCCTAACAGACTGAGGAAAAAGGGTGCAAAACTAATTAAGAAAAAGTATGATACAATGAAAAGACAAGGGCAAAGTGTAAAGGCTTGCAAAGGATTATCCACAGCTTGCACAACAGATATGAAAGCTTCTATTTCATATTTACACTCTGTTACCCTTCCCACTGTGCCGTCTCACGAGGACAAACATCTGAACGAATCTTTAACAGTAGCTGAAGAAATTAAAAGCCTTAGAGTGGCCAAATCCCCAGTCCCTGATGGCTACACATCACCATTTTATGATCAGTTTGCACCTCTGGTAGCTCTGATGATAACAAATTTACAGTGGTATGCACCACTCACTCGCCGGTTCCATGGCTGAAGCAACAATCTCCTTACTAGCTAAATTTGTCAGATGCCGCTTATTTTGCATACCATCACCCGATCTCCCTGATGAATGTCGACTCCAAAGTATTGGTGAACCGTCTGGAGGGGGTTCTGCCGTTTGTGATGCACAATGGCCAGACAGGCTTTTATCCGCTGAGATAGACTGCGAACCAAAAGAGCCCTCTAATTATTATACCTAGCCCGGTAATGCCATAAAACAACGGTGCTACTATCACTAGGCGTAGAAAAAGTGTTTTACTGGGTATGTTTGGACATGAGGTCTGCAGCAACCCACAGAGCAGGTATGGGTTCCAGAAGTAGGCGTTTGGGTCAACGCGCTGTGTACCTCGCCAAAGGCCAGAATATATGAGTAAATAGCAAGGCAACCCCTTGGAAATTCAAAAGGGCACAAGCCCGGTGCCCACTCTCCCCTAAGCTTTTTGTCTCCGTCTAGAACCACTATTGCAAACCAATAAGTGCAGCGCTAATGTATTTTGCCCATCATGCACACGGACAAGAACACCTCTAAAATTCTATATAAGGGGCACTGTCTCGCCTGCATTTAATAGAGCAAGGCACGAACTTCTGGAGGCAGTGTATGAAACGTGGTACAATTTTGCATGCACTGTGGGCATGCCCGAAACTCGATGACGTCTGGTGAGCCGTACTGAGTACTATATCCCATATTGAAGGTGGCGATAAAGCAGCTACCCTGCATCCATAATCCAAGAGATCATATTAACAAAAGCCTATCTGTTACACTTTGACAACAGGAAGCATATTTCCCAATTAGCTGCTAAGCAAACAATACTTGGCTTATGGGGTAGCACATTATCACTGACGGCAGAACTATGGATACAGCGTCTTTGGCGTTTGCTTGCACTTCTAAAAAATAACATATGAACTAAAAGGAGATCCACGCTGATTTTATATAATGTGAGATCTCGTTTTGTAATACTTGAATAATGAGAACTGCCTGGGTAGACTCGATGGCTGGGGTCTGCTAGACATAGAGGAATATATGCCAGCAAAGTTGTACTCCTAATCATAGGTGGTATTTGGGGAACGGGATGAGATCCAAACAGACTGAGTCCCAAGCATTGGTCATGACTGGGGTGTGGGGTAGACTTCAGGGTAGGTGTTTGTGGGTGAGAGGTAGTGGGAAGGGGGCATCCTGTGTGTTTTTTAGGGGTTTTTTTTGTTTAAAAAGGAAGAAAAAAAAGAAGTAACCGACTCATTACCTTGCCAAGCAATCACAAAATTACTTGTCCACACAGAGCTGTTATTTTACTTAGCTATACCTATGTTTCAGTAAACCATACTTAGGCAGTGACTTTCAATACTCAAGAAAATGCACTATCATTCTTGTTCGCCAATGATATTAACATAATTATTTGTGAGTGCCTAAGCCTTACATTTCGTATTGTACCCTTATTGTTCTCTACTAGGCCACTGTTTCAGTTTACGCTAAGTATGCCGGTCTCAAGTTCTGCAGTAGCAAAACCAAATAATAAATATTGAAACCTAAAGTTTGAAGGACTATTTCCATTCACCAAGAGTATTGTTGAATCACTGGCCACAGGGAAATAGTGTGGTGAAAATAGTTTCTTTTGAGTTCATATTATTTACTTAATCCATACGTTATTCAGAACTTGAAAAAGAGAGATATGAAAAGTATTCAACTTCACAAAGGCAGCAAATGTAGATCAAAAGAAGTTGCTCCTTAAATGGAATACAACCGTTGGAAACTGGGTTCAGCAGAACATGGGTAGAAAGGGGACTGGGGGAGAGAGGGAGATTAGGCACATGGTGCCTGAACAAGCATAGGCTTGTTAAGAATGAGGAGAATCGTTGTATGCTTAGGTTTTGGAAATGTGCCATTTGAAATGGAAGGATTAAACTAGGTATCAAGTTAATAGAAACATTGAGGGTTGACTGTTTTATGCTGCTGAAGTCATTCTCAAGTGCACTTGCATCCTTACTCTGAGCATTTGGTTGTATATTTGGAATATAGATCACATTTTTTTTAGAATTGTGCAGATAAGGCTCGCCATGTGCTCTGTTGTTAAACAGTAAAGGGATTTAGTTTCAAAATGTATTTTTCAGGAGTAGTGTTTCAATTCCCTCAGCTTAACCAGTGACCATTACTGTTCCCTGTAGGATTGGTATAGCTTTGCAGACTTTGGGTAGAAGAAACATTCCCTGTATCTGCATATCTTAGAACTGCAGTACTGACAGGGAAGCCTAAAAGTCAGCGTGATTGTGTGGCTGCTGCAAGAAATTTTGAAATCCCCAGCTCCATTTTCGAATCCTAGCTGATTATCTCAGCAGGTCATCCTGCGGAGGTATATGAAAGAAGTAAAAATAAATTGGATTAGATGTTATTTGGCAAGCTAGATGTTTGCCTTTTGTTTATCGATAGCACTTGCACTATATAATTTCCTGAGTTTCAAATGACAAGCTTACATAACATTTTCTTGGTTTTGTTTTCAGTATCCCTATATTCCAGCTCATATAACCAAGCCTAAAGAGCACAAAAAACTATTTTTGGTTCAGCTCCAGGAAAAAGGTAAGTTTTATTTGAAACTGCTATTCTAGTGTTGAAACAAGGTCTGTTGTAATAAATTCCCCTTTGGATATTATTCAAGTGCTCAATGCTCCATGATGAGAGTTTGTTTTAAGGGCTGGTCATTATTGCAACACTAAGGGGCCAATTTCGATGCCATAGTAAACGGCTTCAACCCCTGGTCGGAGCCGTTCCTACGGCATCGTAATATGCTGTTAGGATTCATTCCCACCCGACCCATTTGGATGGAGTCGGTCGGACATGAATCCAAACTGGATTTCCGAATGGCTTCCGATGGACTCTGAGAGCCAGTCTGACATTCAGAAAGCCTCCAGTAATCCTAAGGGCGGCTTTTTCCACACAAGGGATTACGTCTGATTTCGACAGCCTTTCTGTGCCAGCCTTTCCGACACAGGGGTGCACGGCCTCTGGGTGGAGGCCGAGGGGGTACTTATGGAGTCTCCCCCCCCCCCCCCCCCCCCCACCCCCCACCACCGCTGATCTTGACGTGCCTGCCACAGGGTGCAGAGATGAACTGCACTTCTTCTCTTTACAATGAGAACATGCGTTCCGGTCGGAATGCAAACTCTCATTGTAAAGAATAGGAGTGCAACCGAAAAGTGTTCGGTCGCATCCTAATTGCTGAGTTGGGACCGCCGACAAGAAGTTGGTCGGTCCTAGTACCGAATGGATGTCGGACGGACTCAGGTCTGTCTGACATCGAAATCGGGCCCCAAGTCTTGCAGGTTCTTTGTACAATTTCGATGACACTATACCCTAGTTGGGCGAGGTCCTGATGAAGGTGGTCCATGGTTGTTACTCCACCGAAACGCGCGTAGACCACGTGCGCCCGGACCTATTTAGGTTGTTGTCATCTAAACCAAAGATTGGAGATGTCTTCATATCTAGATGCTCCTTGAACCCATTGAGTATATGTGTTTTGTGTGATTGAGAGTGAGTCAGAGTTATGAATGTGTCTGAGAATTGATTGCGTTCATGAGTAGGGTGTTGCTATTTGTACATATTAGATATAAAAAACCTTTTCTATAAAAAGTTGTGCTTTTTTGAATGTGAAATGATTTGTACTGTTTTATAAAATAATGGAGACTGATTTATAACAGTTATATGATGACATCAATTGGAAATCAACAAATAAAATAAAAAGAATATTTTTATAAAAAACAGACTATGTACTGATGTATCTAATTGTGTAAACTATGTATGCAGCATAAGTAGTGATTAACCCATGCGTAGATATATTTCTAGGTAAAAGTAATATAGGTCTGAGAGGAGTTGTTCTTTATTTAGTTGTTTAGTTTTCCCCTCTTACTCCTAGACCTTATACGCCTTCAGAGGGGGTCCCTTTATTTACAAGTTGCAGGTTCTTGATGCCACTGGGTATTGATATATATTACAATATACAGCCTACATATTGTCTACTTCACTAGCAATTGAATGTCCTATTTGGCACCACATTGAAATTGTACAGCTCTCATGAAAGTGCTGTGATTTCCTGAATTTTTCAAATAATGAGATGCTGCAAATTGCTTGTGTCTTACACGCAACATGTATGTGATTCAA
This sequence comes from Triturus cristatus, assembly GCF_964204655.1. Lineage (NCBI taxonomy): Eukaryota > Metazoa > Chordata > Amphibia > Caudata > Salamandridae > Triturus > Triturus cristatus. Next base: position 529,902,918 of record NC_140595.1, read on the forward strand.
TTTAAAACCACTCGACCTGAGAGAGTTGGGGTGGGTGGGGGGAGTAATTGTAATTTGCAGTCTTATAATTCATAGGTTTGATGACCTATAAGACCATGTTGAAATAACAAGACCGATGAGAATTTGGAAGATTCAGAGAAGAGCAGCAAGTGGGCATCGTGCTTCATAAATCTGGATTTTTAGATTGAATGGGACACTGAATCTGTAGAATATTGTTAGGAGTGTGCTAAATTTTCAAATCTGTAATTTTGTGCTATATTTTAGCTTGAAATGCTCCCTCAAGTCAGTTTTTGACTTGGGAATACGTTCCATGCAAACAAAAATGGAAAAAATCCAAATCACCATGAAGAACCGCCACTCATGTTATGTTTATCCTGTGCTATTGCATAATTATTTTTACCGCAAATGGCATATAATCATGGGAAATGTTGACATTTCGGGAATTTCACATAACCGGCATAAAACAAAATTCCTAAAATTGCATCAAATGGATCGGTGCAAGGTAAATTTCTTCCAAGCTTAGTTACTTTTTTCCCACTGATAAAGGCCTACTAAAGCAGATATATATCTGAAGACCATTTTAATTTTACTTTAGTACAATGCTAGCTTCTGTAAGTCAAAATAATTGAAGTTTTGTCAAATAAACCTTTTTCCTCATCTAAACTGTCTTTATGGCCAAAAATAATATGTCATGTTTTCTGTTTTAGCTTTGTTTGCCGTTCCAAAGAACTACAAGCTGGTAGCTGCACCATTATTTGAACTATATGACAATTCACCAGGTTATGGACCAATCATTTCCAGTCTTCCTCAGCTTTTAAGCAGGTATTGCATCGAAATTGTTTTTAAAACCTTTCTACGCTGTCAAACAATATGTAGCACTACATTTCTAAGAGCTTTTGTGCTTTAACTCTTCAGGTCACAAGTTATCTGTCAACCTAATATTCCGCTGTCAGGCCTTACTTTCCTATTAGAATGCACTTTGAATGATCAACTGCTATGAATGCTTTTCATGTTTATTTTTATATAATTGTAACCTTCCCTCGTTTTCTTTCATTTTTCCATTGTTTGTGCTTTTGTTAACTACTAGCAACAAATTCCTGATGAAAGAACCTGGGCATCCTTGAACAGGAAGACTGATTATGATACCTTTATGGCCTAGCACCCCTATATGCTAACTGATACCGTTTTGTACACACTAGTTGTTTTAAAATTGTTTTTCAAATAAAAATATTTGAAATCTAAGACTTTGGGAAAAGCTTTTTAGTATGCCAAACTGTTAGCACATGATTCATTAAAATATAGAATTTTTGTAATGTAGGCTACATTATAAATAGAGCAGTGTAAAGTGGAATTTGACTGTGCCTTTACTGTTCATCCGCTGTTACCTCTGTAAATTTGTATTTGTCAGTGTACTGGAGTACAATGCGTCCATGCTTTTTCTTCTATTGTGAGGACTATTTTCCAGCTGCTGAGCAAATAAAAAGCACCTTTTAGAAATGCAATCTTAAATTATTGATTTCTAAACTATTTTATATGCAAGTTGAAAAATCTGGATTCTGCATAAACATGCTCTGTAAATCAAGAATGCACATCCCTGTACCTGTTAGAGACATATTACAGAAAAGTTTGTTTATTGTGTGATATTGTTTATCTGTCTAGTTGCAAAGGTGACTAGAAATTTCTGGCACAATTTTAATTATGCTCATATCCAAGTTATTCCGATGATGATTGTTTCTTGGTCATTACGAAAACCAGGCATTGTGCACGTTCCCATACTCATGTTTGTATGTATATATGTACATATTTTTGCTGTTAAATTTCGGGCGAACCTTTGTTTATGACTCCTTCCCTTTTATGTCTAGGTTCAATTTTATTTACAACTGAATGCTACTGCTGCCTGCATGAAGACATGGTGAAAGAAGCAGTCTCTGTGAGCACAGCTTTAAAATGTAGAGAACCAATGTTGGCAGAAGGATTTTTTAATTTGAGTAATTTTTTATTTTTTCTCTGTGGCGGCTAAACTTTCTACCATTGGAATAGCCTGGTGAATCGTCGGAGCTGTTCTAGTTGGTAGGAATGAGAATGTTTGTTTTTTAAATACTTTTCATTGTGGTAGTCATCAATTTTTTCGTACAATATTAAAAAAAAAAAGACTTTGTTTCTATTGGTGTGGATTTTTTCATCAACTATTTTAATTTGTTCTAAAGTTATACCCTATACAGAAAGAAGGTGCATTAATGCTCAAGGCCCTTCAGAGTTCGTTATGTTTTGAGGAATGTGTATGGCCTCTGCTGTATATGCTTACCTTGTTAACAATCCAATAATCTTTCAAGTCTATCAAATGCTGCACAGTTAGAACTTTGGTAAGCACCCTTGAGTAGCTGTATGGAAACCCTCAATGTGATGTATAGGTATTACTTCTTTAATTTTGTCTTCTTTATATAACAAAACATGAACCTTCAATAGGACCTATATGCCTGTGAAATAGTGTATTACAAAGTTTTATGGTGCTATTTTATGTAGCTGGGAACATACGCACGTGCAGAAATAGGAGTAAGTTCTTATCACAGCACATTTTGGTGGTGTTTACATACAATCCAATATCAATGACGCTATATCAAAGCTATTCTATTTGGCTGTTGTAGGTTTGATAACTTGTTCGAGGAGATATGACCGTTGTAGAGCCCATATAATTCTAGGTCTGGATGAACTTGAGAGCTGGTATTTATACATCTCAGTCATGTTATAACTTAGTGTGAGGTTCTTAACCCAATCCTGGACCTTGGGGCTTAGCCTCCTGCCTCACATCAGGGCTCTCTTTACTAGTAAAGGGGCTGCCAGTGTGAATTTGATGCAGGACTTCTGCACATCCTTAAACCGTCCCAGTAGTGCTTCTAGCAGGGTCAGCCTTCTCACTACACCAGTCACCTTCCCAGCTCTAATGGGCAGACCTGCCCAAGCTAAATGCATAAGATCTGCTTCAGAGGATTTACATATCTATCACTTGGTGGGATAGTCCAGGCCCATGTTCCTGGATCCAAGTGGAATTGAACATCTGTGTAAATATTTATATTGGATTAGTCAGTGCTTGCATTTCCATGGTATACTATCTTATTCGCCAGATAACAAAATGACCACTTTGCATCTGTTACTTCAAACCACTAGCCCACTTCCCAGATGTTACTTGGTCTCGTGTGTCCCTCTTGTAATTTATCACACTATATTTTACATGTATTTTATTAGTCATGGAGGTGTTGGAGTAGTCAATTAGCATAGTTATTAGCTGCCATTCAGTCTTTTCTGGGTGTGCTGGATACAACTCCACCACAGTGCCTACAGTCTATAGTACATGGATAGGTCCAGGAGGTGAGTGATGTCCTGTGTTTGGTGCTCTGTAAAGTTATGTATTTTCATATGATCCTCCTATTTTATATATTGGTCTGCTGTGTAGTTGTTCTATCACTTTTAAGTTCCAGTGATAGTGGAATAGTCTGATTGTTTTTCTGCTCAAGAAGTATGTTTTTATATATTCACCTCACCGAGGTCTGCTAGCGTATGCTCGGCCCAGTATGTGCTAGCTACATTATTGATCTGTTAGTGTCCTCAACTTCTTACCCAGTACAGTATATAGGTGAACAGTGCTTACTGTCTATTCCCGTATCTAGATAAGGTACTGGGCCATAAATATCGAACCAGCGGTATACATGTTGAGCCAGTGCAACTAAACTGCTTTCTCCAATAATATGGACTGCCAAACCACTCGCTTTGTATGGCCAGTTAGTGTCTGCCATACATGAGTTCAGTTGGTTTGTGATTTTTGTGTTAAGGGCATTCAGGACACTTCAGAAGATATATAACTGTTTTAGTAGTGCTACCATTTTCATAAGTGATGTATGTCCCGCCATTGTTCGTGATATCCATCTCTTGTTGTGATTAAACTATGCTTGAATTTGGGATTTTTAATGACCAGCTAAATATCGCTTATGTCATTAGCAAATTGGGATAAGCTTCAATGAGGTGATACTCCTTACTCCCGCTCAGGCTCACTGCTAAAAATGTTGATACAGTCTCAAGAAAAAGCTTAAGTGTGCTCACATCTGCTCAGTCAAGCTCAAGTTCAGTTAGTGCATCCTGACATCTGGGAGCTCAATCTAGCAATTTGGTACCTCATGTCTTAGAAGTGGGTATCTTTAACTTTCTGGAGAAATTATTGAAATACTCAAAAAGGCCTGTAACCTGAGCCCTTGAGCATGTTATGCAGTTAATTGGAAAGGCTTTGTCTCATTACTGTCGTAATGTAAACTTGAAGCCATTAACAGTCACAATACAAACTATAATTTGTTACTTTTTGTTCCATCTACTAAGGTTAGTGCTTGCCTACTCTTCAGTACATTCATACACTAAGCTGCTTATAGCTAATATCAGTCCCGCTTTAAGATTCATATTGTCGAACGCTTTATCAAGACATAACAAGGGTAATACCCTCTACACTACCGCTAGTCACTTAATGGCCATTATGTACTGTGTTGATTGTACCAAGTCTATCAGGAAAACCAAGCAACTAATTGTTGTGTTGGCCCACCTACACTTAAGCAAGCCATTTGGCAGAGCTTGTCTTGTAAGATTCACTCAAGTATGTTATGCTAAAGGTAACCTTACATTGACAGACTAATACTAGCGGAAGTTCTTCTCGTATAAAAGCTGCCACAGTGTCCTTCCTGGGGAGCATTTCAATAGCAAACATTTGCAAAGCTGCTACTTGGTTGTTTAGCCACACATACTAAACACCACTGTGTGGACATTCATGCATCACAAGAAGCACAAGTTAGACAAACTGTAAACATTGTTTCATACATCTACTATTGCTCGCAAGCCTCTGTTCAAGTGGATTGATATTGCTTTAAAGACTATACACAGAACTTGACCTATAGGGGTACCTCGTGAAAATGGAAAACGTAACCTGTAACAATCTGTTTGCAGCCTGTGGTGCTGTAGATTCACATGTGCCCTGCCTGCATGCCCAGACTGAAGCATACACTAGTTTATCGGGTAAATATTAAGTTAAAGTAACAAGCTAATTTTATGTTTTCATTCTAGTTCATAGACATCATAACACTTTGCATCTCCACACTAGCACTTACCCATGGGGGGAAAAGCACTATCTAAGGTTGTGTGTCCTGGTGCACTGGGGGCGGTATCACAAGTCATGTCAAAATGGAAAGTTGCTCATTCTAATCCCAAGAATTGATGGCATGAGTGTGCACAGCACTACAAGCTGCAAGCCGATAAACATCAATTATACCCATACCCAGTGGATGGCGTCAGCCGAAACGTGTCTGTCACTTTATTTGTAATTATTCCGTTGCTTTTGTGAACATCTTGGAATTCGCACACAAAAAATAAAGAAAGAAAAATTGGTCCATGCTGTGCCGCTGCATTTGGTGTTTTTTTTAATTGAACGCCAGCTAATCTTCGCTGTCGGGCGATGCAGCGCCATTTTGTTGCTCTTTCGATTGTGGGCTACTCCCGCAGCAGGACCTTGATGCTTAAATATATTCCAACTCCGTTCCCAATGTTACGGAAAGACGAGTCACATTCATGATTAAAGGTTTACTTTCAGTTTTTATTGCATTCATAGAGTCTACAGTGTAAACACACCCAACGCATTTCGGTCCCCATGTACCTTGATCACAGGTTAATTACCACAAGTCCTACAACAGTTTATATAGCCTTGTGAATATTTTTTCTGTTTCTATGACTTAACACTGGGTTATTTAAAAGGTACAAGAAAAGTGCTACTTTGTTAAAGATACAAAAAAATAGGTTGCAGTATATTAAAAGTGAAAGTGCTAGAACGTGCAACGGGAGGCTTGCATTATTCCATGCATTCTATTACATATTGTTGCATAGTTTACCCAATCCAAGTGATTCTGTGTTTTATTTGTGTCCCCATCTTGGGATTTCAATATTGCTGAGCCTTACACATGTATTCTGTTTTTGGAATGGAATGTATGGAATAATGCGCACCTCCCGTTTGAACTGCTGCACCTTCACCTGTAATATATTAGCACACATTTTTGTATTATAATGCATCCAAACTTGCACATTCTGACAAAACTGCAGGCACATAAAAGCACAAGAATCTTTCCAAAAGAGGTCATTGATTGTTGGTAATTTCACCAAGGTTTTGTGCTGATTATTCATGGAATGAGTAGAGTTGCTGGGATCTCAAAACATGATTTTTGTTTTTTCCACGCTACCTGCCATAGAATGCAGATTTATTTTTTGTAAGCTCATTGCCTTGTTTGTGAGAAATTAGTAATTTAAAAATGCCAGTGCTGATTATAGGGTTTAAACTTCTGAATACTTGCTTACCAGGCTTGCAGAAGTTTATTTTTTCAAAATTTAAAATCAGAATGAATATGTCGGATAGTCTGAAATGGCTATTTTTAGGTCTCGACCTTGCTATCGCGTAAGCGATCGCAAAGCGAGACTATAGAAAGCGGCTTTGAAAAGTGCTCCCAAAAAGCGGATTGCATGGCTAGCACGCGCACAATCACGCGCATCGTGCCGCCATGCAATCCGCCTTTTGGGAGCACTTCAAAGGGTCCGCTCCCCCGCCCCCAAGCGCGCACGTGTCACGCTCCGCCGGGCTTGTTACTTTTGAATTTATACACCGTGTTGTCGACTGCAGTAAGACATTCACTCTCTTCTGCTTCCTCTTAAATCCTCTTCATTATCTGGAGCCGCTCCCAAACGCTTCCTCACTCTGCCAATTCTGATCACGTTATCAGTATTATTATGTACTATTTTTACCACAAGTTGCTCAGCAGCTTCCGGTCACAGACATCACTCGCAGCGGCAGCTGGCTGTCACTCGGAAGGGCTACCAGCACCCTCAGCTGCCTGTCAGCATTTACCTGAGAGCTCTGTGCAGCTTCCTCTGTTCTGTTAGCCAATTAAACAACTGTTTGCACTTGTATGGAACCCGCTTCAAAGCCACGACCTCTTGCCTGCTTTACTCTCCATAGGCGCTTGGGCACTGCGCCCTCCAACAGCTGTGTTTTAAATAGCGCCGTGTCAACAGTGTGAGGAGACGGGCTTCCACCCCTGCGGAGAGAGATGCAGGCCCAAGGTCCAGCACACAACACTTAACACACGGGGCGCTTTCATCTGCCTGAACACTACAGGGCAGAAGTGATGAAACATTAGAAGATCGGAGATGGGACCTCTAGTGCAAAAGGGAGCACACAACAGATGATGAAGGATGGCCCCTACTACAAACAGCGACGCCTTCTCCTCCATCTCTACCTGTTGTAATAGTAACATTCTGTCATGATGGCATCAATGGGGTGGAGGGATTCTGACAGCTTTAGCATGCTATTTTTTGCTGCAGTTTTATATAGCGCAAACTCAACCCGAAGAGTTTGGAGCGCTTTACATGAGCAACAGGTACGTTTCACAGTGATACATTCATTTTTGAATAGGCGCAGGGAAATTAAGTGATTAGCCCAAAATCACAGGACGTTAAGCCTTCCCCCGATATTGGAACCTTCCCCATGTCCAATGTCGGCAGCTCTGACCGTTAAGTCACATGCTGCTTCCGCTACTCGTATGTCAATTTTTGCTTCTAGCTCAAATGGATGTAAGTCACGTAAAACGCAGCGACACGCGTTGATGCGCTGTGGAAACCCCTTCGCAAATGTTTACTGGTCACACCTTTCTTTGGCTTATTGCTGTATTTGAGTGTTACACTGGTACTTGTGAATAGCTGAACAGTGTAAGTATGTTAATTTTGTATGTGTACTGCAAGGCAGGAGGCAGCTGCCCACGTCACTGGTCTGTTGTAGGTAGGTAGTGTTCTACTACATTCAGATTTCTGTTTGTCCTTTTAGATTTTAACCCTCATGAAACAGCTCACTTAACAGCAGATATAACCACATTGGTATTAGTAATTCACTCAAACCCTCTATTGTCCTAAGTGACAAGGTGTGCACCATTCCTGATCGATATATTATTTGTTGCTATAAATGAATACATCAATAATTGCAAATATTCTCTGTAAAGAGCTTCTTGGAATTACGTCAATGAGATCCCCCAAAAAATAAAAACCATTAAAAAGGTGAGTTTTTTTCAAAACAACATCTGGCTATGATAATTCTAGTTGCGTGTTTGCCATATGCGGAATTTCTCATCAATCTCGAACGAACACTGCAAACGGCGAGCAGGACGTGTGTGTGTTACACGCTGGGAATGGCCTGGAGTCCTGGTGCAGAGCTCCGGGTTTATTTTGTTGTAAATCATGTGTTGATTCTGTGCCACATAAAAGGGCCCTGCGCAGCCAGACATCAAGGCCTGCTCTGCTCACACTCATTCATCCGACCCTACTCCTGTGCACTGTGACTTAAGGCTGTCGCACTTGCAAAGATTACTTTGTCTAGCCATTGCTTGTGTGCGCTCTCGCGTGTATGTGTGTGACTGAGCCATGGTGGCAGCGTATCTGTGTCTAACGCAATCAATAATTTGATTTTAATGAGTAACTTGAAACCACACATATTGGCCTAATTATCTTCTCATAAAAAAGCGTAAGTTGTGTACTGAGTGGGAATTTAAAATACCAACGACAATCACAAAGGGCAGCTGGGCAGGTCTGGGTCTACCGTTTTGTGTCTAGCTGGCATATCTTTTAAATGGATGGTGTTCACTTTTTGTTTCACACCAGAAGTCATGGACATTAAAAAGAACAACAATACACACACACACACACACTCACGTCTCCGCACGCTCGCGCGCTCACACTCACAAACAAACATTCCCCTTGTAAACCGAAGGAATCCGCCTGATTGAAGCACGCGCCCATCCGTCTAACAAAGGGACACGGCCTGACAACGAGCACGATGGACGAGAAACAGAGCAACCCTCAATGTGTTTCACATTTCCTCATAAAGTGTATTTACACAAGGCAAGGACTGTGGGAAGAAATAAAGCCCTTGGTCCGAGTTGTATATGTCCCCGCCTGGATTACAAGGTAATTTACTGTTATCGTCAGGGGCCATTGGCTTCACATACTCTGCAGTTTACAGCCCTCAGGAATACCTTAAATCACGAGCTGTCATTCTTCCATTTTATATACATTATTTCGGCAACTTGTTTAAGTTTATGCAACTTGAGACCATCCAGCGCCTTGGTCCTGTGCAACAGTTACAGACTTGATAGCCCTGGAAGAAAAATACAAAACCACAGGGCACTCACGTTCGTTAATTCTCCAGCAGGGGAAGAGCTGAGGGTGGAATTCAGGGGCGCAGAAAGAGGTGGTGGTGGACAGCACAGTTCTTAATCTACCCTGTTATGTCTGCACACTTCAAGGCTGCAGCCAGGGCAACAGTCCTAAACAAGCATTTGCAATGCAATAGGTCTCACAGTTACACGAGTTAAAGCTATTGGCATTGTAAATGACAATGCCTTTTATTTGTTTTTAAAACGAAAAAAAATATAATGGGCATTGCCATTTGCAATTTCAATAGCTCAAACTTGCGTAAATTCGAGACCTATTGCATTGCAAATGCTTGTTTCTGTCAGCCTTAAATCCGAAAAAAGAACCATCATCGGTACCCAAATGGACACTGCCGCCTTTTGGACTGGGCAAGGCAGTTGACTGCAGCCTACGCCCAGAACCCATTATGCATGTTCTCAGGATGTGCCCAGAAGATAGTGTGATGTATCATAACATAATAACTAAGTATAAATTCCTTGAAAAATTAGTTGAAGGTAGGTATGTCAGCGATAAAGGTGGAAGTCTTTCAACCCTAACAAAGTCTTCATGGATTTCTTCTGCAGAACAAGCAAAATTCAATATTGCTACGAAAAGAAACAGTATATGTCCCCTGTATAGCACTGATCATTTAATGCTAACCCCTCCCTATTCCCTTCCAACACGAGCACTTGTAACACTGAAACTGCGATCAACAGATGTACAGCTTTCTCATGAGTAAAGTGCAAAAATCCCTTGAAAAGGAAACTAGAAATGTAAACTTCCAGACGCTGAATTAGTTGTAAATCCTCGCTTAGCGTTGTCAAGTACACAATAAAACAAAAAATACTATACTAAAACTGACAACCAAAGGCTTAGAGGAAGGATTTTTGAGCACACTTTAATTCAGCTATCTCAATAAGAAAAACCCAAGAACACCATTCCCTTACACCTTACTTAAGATTCATAAGAACCTTGAGAGACCTGCCAGGGAGACCCAATAATCTCAGATTATGGCTCAATACTAGAACCACTACGTGAATGCATAAACCTTTTCATAAAATATATTTTTCAGAAAAGAGGAATACTTCAGGGACAGCACATACACAATTAACCTGATTGAGAATACAGACTTCGACCCCCAATAAAAAAACATTAGTGACATTAAACGGTCATATGCAAATATTCCTTAAATGGAAAGTATGTAATAAGATACAGGCCCCTCCCCAACACAGGTTTACACTGACATTTTTATCAATCAACTTGTGGTTGCGCTCACTATGACCTATTTTCTGTTCGAAGTCCAGTATTACCGACAATGTAAGCGACCATATAGAGAGCTATTTTTGCTCTGAATCTGGCAAACCTGTACGTTGACTCCCACAAAAACATCATGTGTTCAGTAGAAATAACTAACCTCTATAGATCTTCCATTTAATATTGGAAGTGGTACATCAGTATTTTCATCATGTTGGCTGATGGAAGACATACTGGTTGAATTTGTAGACTACCTTAACAGTGCACAAATGTAGGTAAACTTTACCAGAAAGAAATCCAAATGATGTCCAAGATGACATTGCCAGTAATGTTACATAACTGTTAATGTTGTAACTTAAAAAAAATATATTATTACATGTTGCTGTATTGTAGTGTTAAATTCAAATTGGATGCCCAACTGATTTTTAGGGTGAGAGTCTAGGTCCTAGGGCTTGTTTCAGACAACTATACATAGTGGAAGATTGAGGACAGTAGACTGTAAGGAAAGGTGGTGAACATGCATCCTGTCCAAAGCCTAGGCCCTGCGCCCAGAACCTTCTTGGTATGGCCAAGAGCCATGTCCAGATGCCAGTTGCGTTTTGATAAGTATAAAGAATACACAAATGCTTGCTCCTATTCAAGAAAACTGCTGGGCTTATCTAAGGATCACAAGTAGTGGGCTCTGGAGGAAGAGGTGGTAAGCGCAGGTCAGGCTCTGTACCCAAGCGCCTCTTTAAATGTAGATTTGAGATTTGCTACACGTGGAACAAATCTGCTTGTATGCTTGGCTGACTAACAGGCAACAGCGCAAAGCAACTAACCGGCAACAGCGCAAAGCACTAGCTCAGTCCTTTACTTGATATGAGTGCAGTGACAACCATTTTATGTTGCTATACTTAAAGAAAAAAATATCTGCCCTTTTTTTTGCACCCCTTCAAAGGGATGTGGATAATGCGATTTTGATGCACCTTTAATGAAGCAGCTCTGTTCCAGCATGATGCCCAAAAGTTTCCTAAAGTAGACAGGTGTAACAACACCCCCCCCCCCCCTGCCCCCAACCCCCCTACTAAAGAAGCCTAGAAAACAAAGTTGGCCTCTTGGGGAACCCTCCTGTGCGTGGAGCAAACCAAGAGAGCCCACAGGCCGAGCGTTGGTGAGGAACTGTAGCTGATAGCAGTGCCTGTAAACCAAAATCTCCATGCTCGATTACAAATAATTCAATGCACTATATATGAAAAACCACTGGCCGTCCTTGGTGTATGGACCGGAAACTGAAATGCAGATATAATTGAAATGGTGTAACACGTGGTAAACGGTTTATGGATCAGCACAGCCTTGTCCAGAAACTTTTCTGACGACATTTCAGCTCAGAAATGAAGGGACTGTCCACGCACTTGCCAGCAAAGAGGCGTAGGACAGGATTTTCTGCAGCACTATAATCTTCTTGGTGCAGACTACATAGCCGTCGTTCTTAACTCTGGCCCATGCTTGGTCCCAGCTGGGTAATGGAGGACAGCCAGTAGCAGAGTGATACCCTAAGACTCCAAGTCTGTACCAAAGTGGTGTGCAGTTCTGTTCTGTATTGAAGAGAAATCCTAGAACAAGCAAAAGGAGACCAGTAGTACTGTCCTGCACTGTTCAAATTAAGTAGGGAGGCTAATTAGCACGTGTCGGTTCCAAGGACAACAGGAGTTTATTCCTGAGCAGGTTCCAACGAGCAAAGGATAACATGTGTTGAGCACAGATAGTCACATCTCTTGCAAGAAGAGGGATGGATCTGGGAATGCTGCAGAAGCATGGGAGGCAAGGTTCCCAGGAAGGACCTAGCATCTTTCCCCCATTATTACTCGGTCATCCTACAAGGGATTTGAGTGAAGAAAGCATGCACGTCAGCAGAGACCCGAGTAGCCTGATGCAAAGTCCTCTAATGTTGCAGGCTGCTTTATTTAGTTCTAGAATCTAAAACAGATTCCACTGTGTGCTCTTCCAATGCGTACATAATCCTTACCTCCAACCCTTGACACATACACTGTCCACACATATTGAAAACAAAGATCCAGTTAAGCACGCGCTCTCCCCTAACTACTGCCTGCGCCCAATACATTTCTAGTATCTACATAGGCTCTATCGTACGCCCAGAAACTACATAGAGCTGGATTGATGGCAGATGCGCGTTGCATGTGCTGTGCGACACCCTGCGCTAATTTCCTACACCTAGCGCTGTGGGACAGCCCAGATGCTAGGAATTTCTAGGACGCAGTTTTTGAGACGCAGGAGAATATTACAGAAAACTCGAAATTGAGCGATCGCAGCCCGTGGTGTTACCGGGTTATGTGAAAGATGTACCGCCAGAGGGGCGTATACTGATTGTTATGCTTCTTTTACTTGCTGAGCAATGAGTAGCAATGAGATGGGGCAGGCGTGAGGCACTGCGAACAGCAGATTGGCTTCAGGATGTGGCATTTTGTCAAGAGCAATTGATGCCAGTGCGCGCACACCCCAAGGATATCTGGTCTCCCCTAGAAGTGTACTTACACGCTTGGGCAGATCAGGAAGTGGTTAGTGCTTCTGAGAATGCGGAGAGTGCTCCTGTAACAGACAGCTGGAAGAGATTGCTCGTTCTGGGTGGGTAGCCTGTATGCGCGCTCACTTTTGATCCTGGGTGTGCCGCTGTGCTGATGCGGTCGTCGTGCCTACTTTCCTCCTGCCCCTTTATTATTTTGCTTTCTTGCTGTAGTGTGTCCCATTTACCCTTCTTTCCTTTTAACTCCTTCCATCATGCTGACATTGTTACAGCGGAAGTACATTGCCGTATTAATGTTTTTGGAAATGCATTACGTTGCATACTCTACTGCTATTATTGCATACTGTGATGTGTTATTTTGTTTGGTATGCAATAAAAAGAAAAAAATAATAATACACAGATCCAGTTAAGGAAGACTGGCAGAACCTTTTACAAGGGAGAAGACAGTAGGTAGCTCCATTGAAAGAAACATGTAAAAAAAAAAGTCTGCACCTTTTATGTATGTGGTGTTTGTAAAAGTAGGAATAGATGACCTGAACAGAAAGAGCCGTATCTGAAATACAGGTGTATTTCGGGTGTCCTCTCAATCTTGATGCTCAGCAAAGTGTTGCGAGTCTCAGTGGACCCTAAGTGAACTTCAATTATTGTTGAACTCATTCGATTGGGGGGCATAGGGGGACAAAGGGACTGCATTTCAAAATGAAAGTGCAGTGGAGCACACTCTTCAGAACCATGCAGAGATATTTACAAACTGATAGTATTAGAATGATACCTTTTTTTACTGGTATCTTTTCTGAGCAGTCATGGCTCATACCATGAGTATGTACGTTTTGAGTGAAGTGAATATTCTGCAAGAGGTATAGTTTATAAAAATAATAGTTTTTTGTGTAAAGTAAGAAGGAGAACATAGATGTTTCTAGTGCCCCCAGCCATTTGTTTAATGTTTTTGTAGAACATACTTTCATGCAGCTAATTTCTTGCCACTAAGTAGACTGGACGCTAATAAATAACCTTTTTTAACCAAGAACACTGTATATAGCAGCTAGGAAAAGTCCCTTTTCAATTTATTTCCTGCACCGAAAGAACATCACATCCATTAAAAAAAAAAATCATGTTGGACTTATTTTGGTGGTTATTGTTTGACAACCCTTCCTTTACTTGTGTATCTGACTGTACAATTCACATACTACTTTTTGAGCACAGAGCAGTCTCCACTGTTTTCAATTGTCATTGGGATATAATACAGACTCTTTCCATTTACATAGAGAGGTTCTTCTGTATGTTAATGTGTATTTGTTAATATTTATTAAGTAACATAGGTCCATAGGTCACATACATGCTCTTTAATGTGAAAAGAAATCCCACGGAATCGCTGTGCATTGTTCTTATGATTTACTCTAGTTCCATTTTGTGCATAAAGATTATTTTCTTATTTTATGCAAGAAAAGATGAGGCATACCTTTGCAGAGCTGTTTCAGATGTAAGAACTTGATGCACAATATCGCTCAACTCTGGGAGGAAAGTTTAAACACAGTTTGGACAATCACTTAGTGTGATGGCAAAAATTAAATGTCCAGAGGTCTGCACTCTCTCCAGACACCATAAACATCTTTTTATATCAGTTATGTTTGAAACAAAGGCCTTCCAACAGGTCCATTACTTTGCCATACATTTCTTGAAGGTTGTAGGAAAGAACCTGCCCCTCCCAAGTCAGAGCAGGATCTTAAGTTTGATCTGTGTATGTGAAAAAGCAGAAGCCAGAAGGCCAGCTCTACATAAATGTTAAAAAGTCTGGGTGACCGTTTACATCTCGAACGCTATAACCCCTGAAGAAAAAGCCAATATAGCCATCTGTTATGTATGTTAAGATATTAAGATATGAAAGAATCAAACCATAATCAGCGAGTTTTTGGTTCATATAGGCAAGCTGTCAGAATAGGAAGGTATCTAGTGAAGAACTACATTTAAGTTTTGCCTCAACATCAAGACCTTTCTGGTGATAGAGTAGTTCGCAGTCCAAAAAGTAGCGACCAGACCGAGTGGGTAACCCGTGAGTCACACAAAGCCTGACTAAAATGTTCTGCAGGTAATGATCGGAGTTCTCTGTAAATCTTTTTTTTTTTTTTTTAAGTTCATTTTTTTTGCTGAAATTATGCATGCAATATAATTGGATTTATGAGCTGAATTTTGTAGTTCTATTAGAATCTACATCTGTTTATTACAAGCTGCAGGATTTTTGTCACAACCTGCTGTGTTTGTTCTTCTGCTTTAACCTGTGTATTAATTATAGCTAAAGACTTTGAAAACCAAGGGGAAGGTGTAGCTCTTTATATTATAGTTCTCTCCAGGGTTGGTGCCACTTTATCAAAAGAGAAGAGTATCCAGTTTTAGAAGAGGCTCTATGACTGGGACTTGTTAGGCTCCAGCAGACCTAAAACTGAAGCATCTAGCATTTCTACAAGACTGAGGGTTATTTCTGCCCATGCCAGTGTAAATATCCACTGCCCGTTAGCTAAATGATTTTTATAGGTATTAGTTACAGAAAATTCTATGTTCTCCTGTTCTGACCAGACTAGGTAATATTTGTAGTAGTAATATTATTATTTCATCTTTTCTCAATCAAACTCAAACGTAAACTTGTAAGAGATCGTCCTGAAACGCTTTTTACTGAGAATACTATTGTGCCAGGAATTTAAGCCTGAAAATGGACCTTCTCTTGGAAATGTCTTGTTCGAGGCATATGAGCTGCAGATCACACACTAAGGATAAGATCGCCATCTGGTGTTGGGCTCGGATGATTGCAGGTTGTTGTCTTCGGAAGAAGTCTTTGGTCACGAGATAAGTGATTCCTCCTCTGGACAACAGTGCGCATGGGCATCCACTCCATCCTCAGAATGTTTTTTTCCGCCATTGGGTTCGGATGATCTTTTTTCCGCTCCAGCAGAAAACTTCATAGCAATCAAACAACTCTCAAAATTTAGAATTCGACTTCGAAATCCCATCGGACCGGCTCCAGACACGGCTGATGGAAAGGACACCCTTTAAAAAATGCCCCCAATGCGGAGCAAAGTTCCCCAACAGTGATCACCACGAGGTCTGTAATTTGTGCCTCTCACCAGACCACAACGAATCGAGCTGCCCAGCCTGCACCGCATTCCGTTAGAAGAAAACGATACGGGACCGAAGAGCTCGACGCCGTATCATGGCAAAACCGGTACCGGAACCAGAAGACATCTTTGCACAGGATGTCCCTGACGACGATTCCGAAGACCTCCACATCGTGTCCGAGGCCGACGATTCTGATCCGGGGCAGTCCGTGAGTACCAGCTCCCCTACCCCAACCCCACCAAAAAAGACATTGGTCAAGACTCTGCCAGCTGGGCCCAGTCGCGATCCAAAATCATCTTCAGAAGCCCCGCCCCCGGGCCCGGCTCCGAAGACATCTAAGCCTGCAGGTGGCTCGGGCTCGAGCAAACCTCATATTATTGTGCCTACAATACCTTCGGCACCGAAGCAGGCTCCGAGGCCTAAATCTCCATCAGTACCGAAACGTCACTCTGCACCAACGCCTCCACCGGCACCGAAACGTTCTTCGGCACCGAGGTCCCCACCGGCACCGAAAGGTTCGTCGGCACCGAAAACTCCATCGGAACCGAAAAGTTCTTTGGCACCTAAAACATCCTCGGTGCCAAGAAAAGTCCACAAAGAACCTGCCGATCTCACAAAGCCCAGATCGGAACCCAAAAAGTCGGCGCCAAGGCCACCTTCGGACACTGAGGAACTTTTTTGGCCAGATCCAACGCAAAAACGGATTTACATCAATCCTAAAACAGGACATGTCACAGCAGTGCCATATAAGAAAAGGAAGCTGGACACACCACCTCCCCTAGCTCCTCCAAAGAAGGACTGTGCCACCTCACCCATACGTCCTTCCTCTCCTGTCTTACCTCCTATCCCATCCCCCCCACCGCCTTCTCCTTTACCATCTCCTTCTCACACGCCATCTCCGCAGGATGATGATTTAGGGGGAGGGGGAGACCCGGATTTCCTTGATGATCCACTGATCCTAATGATCCCTTTACACTCCCGGACACGGCACCCATAGCCTGACATACCTGATCCCACTCCATACCCCTCAAAACCCTCCCCGCCTGATGACCATTTGGGGTTTGGTCAGCTTATAAACAGGGCGGCACTGTTCCATGGCGTCACCATGCACACAGACACACCTGAGGAAGATTTTCTCCTCGACACCTTTGAGCAATCGCAAAAAAGCATTCACATTCTACCCATGATTAAGGGAGTGATAAAGCACGCCACAGAGGTTTTTAAAGACCCTGTTGGGCTCAGGGTTCTTAACCCCCGGATAGAAAAAAAATACAGACCGGCACCACAGGATCCTGCGTACATCAAAGCGCAACTCCCCTTAGACTCTTTAGTCGTGTCACATGCCAGAAAGCGGGCAAACTCCCAAACAACCGGAGACACACCGCCCCCAGACAAAGAGTCTAAACTCTTAGAGGCTTCCGGCAAAAGAGTTGCCGCACAAGCTGCTAACCACTGACGTATTGCCAATACACAAGCCCTATTGGCTCGCTATGATAGGGCTCATTACGATCAACTGGAAGACCTCTTACAACACCTGCCTGATCAATACAAATCACAGGCTAATGACCTTATCCAAGAGGGCAAACTAATATCAAATGCCTCCATCAAATGCGCATTAGACGCAGCGGACACCGCCTCTAGGACAGTCAACACAAGTGTGCTACTTAGACGACACGCATGGCTCCGCATTTCCGGCTTTAAGCAGGAAGTACAAACCACCATTCTTGCTCAACCCTTTAATCAAGCAACTATTCGGACCCGCAGTAGACACTGCATTAGAAAAAATGAAGAAAGATAATGACAATGGGAGCATTGCAGTCTCCTCAAGCCAGAGGCTCCTTTCGTTGCTCCTTTTATAGAGGGGCCTCCAAAAATGTGGGAACAGACACCTCTTCCACCTTCAAAACACCAGGTCAAACATCCCCCTAACAGAGGATACTCTAGAGGAGGTTACAGGGGAAGTAATACCAAAGGCCGAGGACGGGGTAACAACAACACCCGCACCTCTACAGCCACTAAACAGTGACTTACCACCACTCCCCCCAGACCATTCCACTCTGGTCGGGGGAAGACTTCAACAGTTCCTACCTGTCTGGAATTCCATCACAACAGACAGGTGGGTAACACAAATTATCCAGTCTGGCTACTGCCTCGAACTCATACACACCCCCCCCCAAAGATACCACCCAAACACCGTCCCATGTCGTCTCACCACCT
The DNA here is from genome assembly GCF_964204655.1 of Triturus cristatus. Lineage (NCBI taxonomy): Eukaryota > Metazoa > Chordata > Amphibia > Caudata > Salamandridae > Triturus > Triturus cristatus. Next base: position 529,921,273 of record NC_140595.1, read on the forward strand.
CACGCTCCTCAAACAGGAAATTCAGTCTTTGCTTCAGAAACACGCAATAGAACCAGTTCCACTCCAACATCAGGGCACAGGAGTATATTCTCTTTACTTCCTCATTCCCAAAAAGGACAAAACCTTAAGACCCATACTGGACCTCAGACTACTAAACCAGTATATACAATCAGACCACTTCCACATGATCACTCTCCAACAGGTCCTTCCTTTACTTCAACAGGGCGACTTACTTGCCACTTTGGACCTCAAGGACGCATATTTTCACATCCCCATGCATCCTGCACACAGGAAGTATCTACGATTCGTTGTAGACGGTCAGCACTATCAGTTTACAGTGTTCCCATTCGGAGTAACAACCGCACCCAGGGTATTCACCAAATGCTTAGCAGTAGTGGTGGCGCATCTCAGGAGACAACAAATCCATGTCTTCCCCTATCTAGACGATTGGCTCATAAAAGCCAATACTCTCGACAAATGCGTTCTCCACACTCACCGCACTATTCAAACCCTACACGAGCTTGGAGTTACAATCAACTATCCCAAATCTCAACTACAACCCTCCCACGTACACCAATACCTGGGAGCCACCATAGATACATCCAAGGCCATAGCTTACCCCAGCACAGCCAGGATAGCCAACATACAAAATCTCATCAAAAAATTTCAAATACAACACTCTCTTCCAGCAAGAGTGTTTATGCAACTCTTAGGCATGATGGCATCATGCATCTCTATAGTACCCCATGCACGCCTTCAAATGCGTCCCCTACAGGAATGTCTAGCACAACAGTGGAACCAGGCCCACGGACAACTTACCGATCTGGTGTTGGTGGACAGCCGCTCACTTCGTTCACTGAAGTGGTGGAACACCATCAACCTGTCCAAAGGGCGACCGTTCTTAGATCCTCTTCCACAGATTGTGCTGACGACCGACACATCTCTTACAGGATGGGGAGCCCACCTCCTTCAACACACCACTCAGGGCAGGTGGACTACTCAACAGCAACAGCTCCACATCAATCACCTAGAACTTCTAGCGGTATTCCTAGCACTGAAGTCCTTCCAAGTGCACCTAAAAAACAAAACTGTCCTCCTCCGCACGGACAACATGACCACAATGTATTACATACAGAAGCACGGGGGGGACACATTCTCTACAACTGTCCCAACTTGCACAACAAATCTGGAGATGGGCAATTCCCCAAAACCTCTACCTGCTAGCAGAACACCTCCCAGGGGTTCAGAACCAGGTGGCCGACCTCCTAAGTCGACACACACAGCAAATACACGGATGGGAATTACACCCCAAAGTCCTACTCCCATTCTTCCAAAAGTGGGGACAGCCGGACATAGACCTGTTCGCCACACAAGAAAACGCAAAATGCCCAACCTTCGCTGCCAGGTTTCCACACCCGCAGTCACAGGGCAATGCAATATGGATGAACTGGTCAGGCAGATTTGCGTACGCTTTTCCACCTCTCCCACTCATTCCATTTGTAGTACGCAAACTGACACAACAGTCGCTAACGCTCATCCTAGTAGCCCCACTTGGGAACGCCAACCCTGGTTCACCACACTTCTGGAACTATCTCTAGTTCCACATCAAAAACTGCGTCTCTCCCCGGCTCTATTAACCCAGAACCATGGAGAAATCAGACACCCAGATCCTCAAACTCTAAACTTGGTAATCTGGCTCCTGAAGTCTTAGAGTTCGGATACTTCAACCTCCCTCCAGACTGTATGAATATTATAAAGGAAGCCAGAAGACCTACTACTAGGGCGTGTTATGCAGCAAAATGGAAAATATTTGCCATTTACTGCACTAACAATGACATACGTCCACTGGATGCGTCCATCCAAAACATCATTTGCTACTTGCTACACTTGCAAAGATGCAATTTAGCTTATTCCTCCATACGCCTACATCTAGCGGCATTAGCAGCTTACTTGCAAAATAGGCAACACCTGTCCCTCTTTAAGGTACCGGCCATTAAAGCATTTATGGAAGGTCTTAAAAGAATTATTCCTCCAAGATTACCACCTTCACCAGTGTGGAACCTTAATATTGTTCTAACAAGGCTCATGGGTCCCCCATTTGAACCAATGCACAAATGCGGACTGCAGTTCCTAACATGGAAAGTAGCTTTCCTTGTCGCAATCACATCCCTGCGAAGAGTAAGTGAAATACAAGCCTTAACTCTTGAAGAACCCTTCCTACGACTACATCGGAACAAGGTGGTTCTTAGGACAAACCCAAAATTCCTCCCTAAAGTCATTTCCCCTTTTCATCTAAACCAGTCGGTCGAACTGCCAGTCTTCTTCCCTAATCCAGACTCCGTAGCCGAGAGGGCACTTCATACCTTAGATGTTAAAAGAGCCTTGCTTTATTACATCGACAGAACCAAACCCTTTCGAAAGACCAACCAACTGTTTGTTGCTTTCGCACCACCACATAAGGGCAACCCCATTTCCAAATCGGGTATAGCCAGGTGGATAGTTAAATGTATCCAAATATGTTACCAAAAGGCTAAACGTACTCTTACAGTTCCCCCTAGGGCACATTCCACGCATAAAATAGGGGCTTCTATGGCATTCTTGGGGAACATCCCCTTAGAAGACATTTGCAAAGCAGCCACATGGTCTACTACACACACCTTCACTAAGCACTACTGTATCGATGTGCAATCCAAACAACAAGCTTCAGTAGGCCAAGCTGTCCTAAAAACTCTATTCCAAACTGCTGCAACGGATACAGGTGACCACCGCTAGGGGAGACACTGCTATATAGTCTATCCTTAGTGTGTGATCTGCAGCTCATATGCCTCAAACGGAATATGCTACTTACCAGTATGCATCTGTTCTTGGCATGTAGAGCTGCAGAGCCACACACGCCCACCCGCCTCCCCGGGACCTGTATCTGTTCCAGCATTGTCTTAATTAGACACTACACATGGACATCCTTTCTCTCTACTTCTTATACACTCCATCATTTCCCATCATGGCGAAAAACAATCTGAGGATGGAGTGGATGCCCATGCGCACTGTTATCCAGAGGAGGAGTCACCTATCTCGTGACCAAAGACTTCTTCCGAACACCACAACAACCTGCAATCATCCGAGCCCAACACCAGATGGCGATCTTATCCTTAGTGTGTGGCTCTGCAGCTCTACATGCCAAGAACAGATGCATACTGGTAAGTAGCATATTCCTTTTGGATTGTTCTTTTTTTCCCCAAAGCGTTGAATATCTCGCTTAAGTCCTGATACAAAATAGTTAAAACCCTATGATCAGTTCTCAGAACTAACCTCTAAATGTCCATCTGTAATAATTGGAAGATCTAAATGCAGGCTTCTGAAGTTAACCTTCAAAAACGTTGCCTTAAGTTTATGACTTTCCCCCAATATTCTTCAAAGACCAGTTATCTTCTCTATCTGTAACACTCCCCTCTCATCTCTAAACTCCACTACTTTTTAGGTCTTGTGTGTTGCGTTGCAGCGCAACGTGCTGCTCGTTCTGCGAGAACTCTTGTAATGAAGGACATTTCAGAAGGGGGCTTTAAGCCCCACCCCTCATTTCCATTGGCTGGCTTCACCGTTTATGCTAAACGGTGGCCTGCCATTGGAAATGAGGGTTTTCTGTAGATGCTCTTTGGCCTCCGAGCCGGACTCAGTGGCCTGCTTTGCGTCTGTCGCATAGCACTTTCTTATCTTTATGGGGCCATGTGTTTGAAACACATGGCCCCATAAAGACAAGAAATCCCCATGCTCCGGCTGCAGATCGGTCCTCTTTCACTTTCGGGACTGCGCTTGTTAAATAAATGTTGTTTTCATTACGTGACCGCATTCTAACGAGTTCTGAGGACCTCAGGCTCTTTTCAGCATGTATTGATTATTTGGCTTAAGCAATATTCTTTCTGCACGCCATTGTTTTTCAACCAACTGATGGGTTTAACGGTGGTTTGAAACTGTCCAAAAATATGCCACATGTCCTTCAGTCTGGATTTTGCTGCAATGTAAATGCTCGGCGAGAGCCCAATGCATTTCAAATCCTGCAGAGATTGTTTTTGCCTTCACCCCTCCATTGCTTTTGTTGACAGTTGTGAATCAGATGCAATTGATATAGAAATGTATTAGATGAAAAGCCTGACTTCTATGTGCCTTGAGTGACCCAGAGATAGGGGCCACGTGGAAGACTGCACGAGGCTGCAAGATAAAAGAGTTCGTTTGTCTCCCAGTAGCGCCTCGGATGCCAGAGTGTTATCGATTTCTGTTTTTCAGAAGGGCAAAGCCATAGCAGATAAATAAGGCTTTTGGCACTGTGGGTGCCTTTGAGTTGCAGAACTCAAGGAGAATGCATGCGTTGTACTGATCGCCTGCTATGCAGAGCCACGTTTCAAAATTGGAATGACGAAACGTGCCAATAAGAATGTAGAGGTCCTGTTTCTGATGTTATCTGGTTTCTGCCTGAATTCCTGCACGAGAAAGTGATTAAGTTGACTTGCTGTATCCAATGTCATTGCGCAAATGTAAGCTGAGTAATTGGGGAAGGTGTGGGGGGGGGAAGTTGGTGTCGCACACTCTGGTGAGTAGAGCACTGTAGCGTCCAAGGCAATTTAGGACTTGTCCCCTGGTACACACATAGGCAATTCAAACACAGAGGCGCCCGATGGCTCAGCGAGATGAAAGCTTCTCACTGAAATTTTCAGATCACTAGATGAAATCTCATCAGAGGCGCTCAGTCTGTTATCGTTCCGAGGCTGTAATACTGAGGACTATTAAGGTTGTTAATATTAGCACCAGTTACAGCTCTTAGAAACGGCAGTACTGAATCAAGCGCAATTATAGGAATCAAGACTCCAATCCATGCAGGCACTCCAATCCACTTGTGTGCCATCCAGTTGCAGTTCCTAAATTCCTGCCTGTGTTTTACGGCCCTCTGCTTCTGGGGAAGGCTTCTGGAGATTGACAGCCTCGTTCGGCCTCACTGGCGATGATCCCCGCCCCCACAGCCTCCGAGGAATGCACTCTCATTTTGCATGTCTCTAACCTGTGAGACCTCTTTCCAAGCCCTAAGGCGGCTGCACTCAGTGCCTCGCCGTCCACGTGCAGGCTTGTCCTCCCATCACTAGCTGTCAGAGCTCAGCATTTCTCATCAGGATCCTGAAATCCGCCGGCTGATGCGGCGCTGGACGTAAGGGGCGAGGCCCTGTCGAGAAGTGCCTTTACTCTGAAATAAAAAAATAAAAAAACACACAGGAGCCCTTCTGCCCATTAAACTAACTGCTGTCCTATTAAACAAGCATTTGCAATGCAATAGGTGTCGCATTTACGCGAGTTTTAAGCTATTGGCATTGTAAATCACAATGCCTTTTATTTATGTTTTAAAAACAGAAATAAAAGGCATTGTTATTTGCAATGTCAATAGCTCAAACTCTCGTAAATGCGAGACCTATTGCATTACAAATGCTTGTTCTCTTATTATTTTTGGGTGAGCACCCTAATAATTGTGGGAAGTATACAGAGTGCGGTATTGTATACCTTCCCCCCCCCCCCCCCCATTTACAAGCTTTATTTTGGTCATTATAGACCATAAAAGCAAAGGGTAAAATACATACATTACAGAGCAGTAAAAACATCAATGAACATTTCCAAATATAACCAAGTACAAATGAGTTGATCAAATTTCATGGCAGTTGAAAAAAAGATATTAAAATTTAAGAAGGATAAAAAAAATAGTTTCAATGATAAAACAGTAGAAGATAAAATGGGGACATTTATCAAGTGTGGGGGGAGTTTAAAAACTTGCGGCGCCTGTGCCACATGGAGCTGAGAAAACGGGACACAGCAACAACAATCGGAGGATGAGTGTCAGTTCTCAAAACTCTAAAGGCCTCTAGGCACCACCTATACCCCAAGTTCCTGCATAATGGTAGGAGCCAATACCTCCTGGGTGCATTATAGCCAGGACAAAAGAAGAAAACATGAATGGCTGACTCTTCTCGACTATTACAAGCAGGACATCCGATAGGAGAAGCTTTTGACCATCTGCTTGTAAATGCGTGGCCCGGCTGGCAGCCCAATCTGAACGGAGTATAACGTTTCCTAGCCATGAAAGGATGAACAACATCAAAGAAGGCCTCAAATAAATACTGTTCTTTAAAATTCAGGAATTCCGAGGTTAGACGGCGTACTCCCTTGGGTTTTGGCCAATCTAAGCAGTCTATAAACTTTGTCTAGTTCAAGCCGCGATATTGTCGGGGATACTTCCTCAGGCTGGGTCCATAGGTTTGGCCGACTTAGTCTAAAGCACAGTTCTTTCATGTGTACAAACCAGGATCGTTTTCCCACCCCTGAGAGCCCCAAAATCGCCTTGAGTTCAGACTGGTAGGCTGCTAGGTCGGGGGTCGCACATAGTCTACGCCAAAAGGTCAGGGGACTCAGTCCAATCTACTCTATGGGTCTGATCCCAAGGTCCATACGTAAGGGGATGAGAGGGGTGCTTAGCGGTAGACCCAAGAGCTGCCTCATAAACTTGTTCTTGTATACCACAACCATGCTTGTTTTGTTAGAAAATATTTGCGCTTTTATGTTTGCAAATGAGGACCCTGCTTATGTAGCCACTAAACAATCTAGCTTTGAGTAAGGAAAGTGAAACAACAAAAAAACAACCGTGGATGCAGCGCAGGCATAGATACCATCTTCGAATAGTTATCAAAAACAATTTAAGATGGCCACCAACTGATACATTGGCAAGTTGTGTTCTGACTGCGAGGGGGCAAGCAGGCGTTTTCAGGTCAATGAAGTAATTTAACATGTCATGAGTGATGCAATATGTGAGGTCATACTATACACATGATACGGTGCAAGGTTTCATGTGAATTACTAAGCTTTGTTTTAACGTAAGCTAAATCTTATTACCATATTTAACTGCACTATTCTCACCTTTGTTTTTCAGTGAACACATATACAAAATACACACATCTAGCGCTGTGGGTCATCCGCTATAGGCCTGTAGAAACTAACCAAGGTCACAGGCCGCCACACATGTTGCTATTTATAAAGAAATTAAGTGTGGAAGATGCATTAGTGCTGAAATGCACCCCAAACAAAAGAAATGGGAGTTGTTGTCCAGACTGGAATTTTTTTATTTTATTTATTTAATAAAACACTCCGTTATTATTGATATGCTAAATTGCACTAGGAAGCTTAGACCAAAGATCTCAAACTTTTATATAGGCCTTAGTGGAGCTCACAGAATTCACCTACACAGAGCGCCCCAAAAGCAGACTCCACGGAATTCTGCAGGCAGAGCTGCTACACGCACCCGTTCGCACTACGTTTGACGCGCGTATTTTTTGCGCTCAAAATCGCGAGCAAATGCCACCACGAGGAGAAAATCTTGTATGTAAACGTCAATTCTGATGGTATTTACTTTGAGTCAGCAATGCAATTGTGCATAACATTTTCAATCTATTGAAGATTTGTAAATATCACTGAGCAAATCAGGATATAAAGTAGGATTTGTTCGTGTGTTAATATGCGGGCGGATTCACTGCTCAAAGATGGTGCTGTGATTGTAAGATTACAAGCCCCCCTTTTCTATGTCTATGTTTGATGACGAATCAGGATTTAAATGGCTCCTCTCTGTGCGGATGGTAGACACTGAAGAAGGAGTTTCCGAAACGCATTTGTTGTGGCAATAAATTAACAGCGAGAAACTTTCCCCTTGAGTGCTGTACTCTTTTCAAAGGAGATTGTAAGAGTCTGAGGCTGTGATATTACGTGGGGGCACCACCATGGTAAAAGCACCCGTCCGAGAGTGATCCGAAATATACGGTGCAAAGCGAAGCGTGATTGGATTACGGAGGCACCTTCTCTGGTTGGAACATCGTAACACGGAACGCAGAAAGCAACACACAAGTCGGCAACCCGAGGAGGACGAGGGACGAAAACCGGGTAAGCCGAGGGTGTGTTTGGGCGATGCATGCGAGTGTACGTGACCAGAAATAGGACGAAGGGGGAAATAAGATCATTATTTAAGAGCGCAAGTAGCTCTTCCACGACATCATTGACGAGATGTTCAGTGAATCGGTGCACAGAGAGGCAGCCATTGATCTGTTTAAAAAGAGGAAATCTGAAGCCGGATTGTCAAGGAAAGAAACGAGCCCCAATGTTTCTAGCAGTTTGCACACATGGTTTACTAAGCTGGAGAGACTCTATGAAAGAGAAATGAGGAAGTGGTGGGAGGCTACCTCCCTCCAAAATTATATGGACGTAGACAGAGTACCAAGGTATCTACGAATATATGCTGTGCCCGCCTATGAGAATCCGGACCCACTGTTATTAGACGAGTGGGCAGAGCACACAGCCTAATCATGTAAAGGCATGCTGAGTATTCTCATTAAGTTTGCCTGGAGCGACAGAGAGAAGGCATTAGCAGAAATAACAACACTGGAGGAAGAAATAGCGAAAGATACTGACAAGAAGAACTAAGAGAAGCGATGGAAAAAAAGCCTGCAGAAGTATGAGCTCAAAATCCGACAAAGAAAACAGGACAAATTTGAGAGGGGTGAAAGAGATTATTCACAAGACAGGATATTGACTCTCGCGAAGAAGTTTGACGGGCCGCGAAAAGAAATGTCCAAAAGAACTGCTCCCTTACCAGCAAGAGTAGAAACCTCAGAATCCGATGTCACCGAAAACGAACAATCAGGGGATGAACTGGCAGGAACCTCTGGCGATAAACACAAGACCCCTTTTCACAAGGAATTCAGCCTCATTCGCCAGTCGTGGCTGAGAGGTGGGAAGAGCAAGCCTCAGGAGAACAAGAAGAGGGGGCTGGAAGATGAAAAGGAAGAGGGAGTGCAAAATCGAGAGTGAATGGAAGCAGAAAACTTAATCTTAAATTTAACATTGAGAGTACTAACATCCACTGAGTCAGCACTCAAACTAGGATTAACCTTTTGCCCAGATGATCGATTGGATTTCACACAAACGAGAATGGATCTTTTTAAGTTTGTGAGAAAACTGAAACTGCATACATTTTTATCAAATTAAAACCTACCATCAGAGAATCGAGACAACTAAAACATAAATCCAAGGACGACATTCTAGTAGTAGATGATCTGACATCTTAAGAAATATTGGATGATCTACGCCTGGAGCAAGAAGGTGAGAGGGACAACAATGAAGACTGGGCACAAAGAACAGGACGTATTGGCATTGAGCAAGAGGCACCGACAAGCCCTTTTAAACGGCTATCTCAATTTATTCAGCAAATGCCATACGATGCCATTGACTCCTTCTCAGATGCGGTAATTAAAGACCTCGTCAAATTCAGACAGTGCATGAAGCCTATGAAAGGACAAAGAACCTAACTAAAGAGCAAGAAAGAACTTTGGTGAATCTTCAAAAGGACACCAAGATCATCTGCAAACCCTCAGATAAAGGGGGCAACGTTCTCATGACGAGGGATCAATACTGTCGCGAAGCTCTAAGACCACTCAATGATGGTAGATATTATGAAAAAGAAATCAAAGAAAGATTCGAAAGCATCAAGCAATACCATGTTTTGATCAACAAATGGCATGAAAAATCTATGCTTGATACTGATGAGTATTTCTTCTTAAGAAACAGCAGTCCAGTAATACCGACATTCTATCAGCTTCCGAAAATTCATACGGATGAGGTAAACCCGCCTGGGAGGCCCATAGTATCATCCAAAGGAAGCCTCACTGAAAATGTGTCCATCTACATTGACTAGTTCCTCTTTCAAATGGTTCTGCAACTAGTCTCATACATCAAGGACACAAAGGATTTTATTATCCAGATTAGAGAGCTGAAGTGGGAACCAACATATTTGCTTATTGCATTAGATATCACAAGTCTATATACGTGTATCAACCATCAACACGGACTAGATGCAATTAAACATTTTCTGAAAAAGAGACCTTTGAAGTTTGCAGAACACAACAATATGTTGATTGAATTCATTGAATTTTCCCTGTTGAATAATATTTTATTTTTCCAGGGGGATGTCTACAGACATCTCTGGGACAGCTATGGATACCTGCTTCGCCCCCAGCTACGCAAATTTATTTGTGGGCTGGTGGGAGGAGCAGGTAGCCTCGACTCAAGAAAATGCAAAATGGGTCAATGAGATAGTAGCCTGGCACAGATACATCGATGACCTCTTCCTTGTATGGAAGGGGTCATTGAGTTTAGCTGAGGAATTCATACAACATCTTAACAACAATGATGTAAATCTAAGGTTTACATCGGAAATTAGTTCAGTGGCAGTGAACTACCTAGATTTGAGGGTCTATGTTCAGGAAGGGGTACTGGAAACAGAGCTGTATAGGAAACCCACGGCCGGCAATTCCATCTTGCATGCCGGTAGCAGTCACCCTCCTAGACTGATTAAGAGCGTACCCTATGGTGAGCTCCTTAGGCTCAAACGCAACTGTTCCAGGGAATGTGATTTTAAAGCTGTAGCGAAGGACAGCATTGCCAGGTTCCGAGCAAGAGGCTACGATAAGGACCTTTTAGAGACCATGTTGGACTTGGCCCTTTTTGCAGGGTCATCCCTGAACTTTTTGCCTTCCTCCTATATTTTTTCTGACCTGGTGTTGGCTGTTTTATAACTCTGGGCACTTTACCACTGCTGACCAGTGCTAAAGTGCATATGCTCCCTATTGTAAATTGGTGTGTGGATTAGTGATTCCATGATTGGCTGGTTTGGTTTACCTGTCAGACCCTAGTACAGTGCACCAGGAGTGCCCAGGGCTGGTAATTCAAATGCTGCTAGTGGGCTTGCAGCACGGGTTGTGACACCCACAGAAGCAGCCTGTAAAAGTGTGTCTAAGGCCTGACATTGCAGAGCCTGTGTGCAGTCTGGTACTGCCATGCTGACTGGGTAAGTGCACACACTTGCCAGTCCCTAAACCTTCCCTTTTCTTCATATCAGACACCCCTATGGTAGGCCCAAAGGCAGGGTGCATTGTAAGTATAAGGTAGGACATGCCCTGGTGTGTGTGGCATGTCCTAATAGTGAATTACAGCCATTTTCGTTTTTCACTATTGCAAGGCTACCTGTTCCCCATAGGCCAGAATGGGCAGTTTGATTATTACATCTTATAATCCTAACTGACTCCGGGAACATGGTAGATATTCGAGTTTAGTATGCCTGAACTCAGAATGATAAAATACATCTTTTAGTGAAGTTGGTTTTACCATTCTGTGTTTGAAAATACCACTTTTAGAAAGTAGGTATTTTCTTGTCTAACCATCCAAACCTGCCTCTGCAGGTTGTGTATTCCTTGTCTGGAGTTTGAGTGACAGGGGCTGTGGGATTCCAGGAGACAGGGTGAGTCAGCAAAGGGCTGAATAGAGAGATCTGTATCTAGAGGGGTGGGAGGAGTTGCACCTGGGACCTGAATAGGGCTGTGCCTTCCCTCCACAATGCTGGCTTCACCTCCTGTGGTGCGTCTGATGTCCCTGCCCTGCACTCTGAAAGGAAAGAAAGAATCTTGTCAACAAAGTGCTCCAGGACTGACCAGAACTGGTTTGGACTAGGCAAAGGCCTCTCTGCCTTCAGAGAACAAAGAGACACTGGGTATAAATACTGGGACCCAAACCCAAGAACTTTAGATCACTTTGGGAAACAAGAAGAAAACTTTGCTGAGGAGAGGAACCAGAGAGACTGAGGTGAGACTATCCCTAAGCTTGAGGGATTGGCCTACAGTGGTTGCCTGTCTGCCAAAGAGAGGAAAAAAGGAACTTTGTGTACTTTATTCAACTTGTGAAGGATCTCCAAGGGCTTGAGAAAAGAGCTTGCCTCCTGCTGAAGTCTCAGGGACAACAGACTTCACCCACCAGCTCCCCAAGAGTTCTTTGGAAGTGCCTGCTGTTTTGCGAGGCTTTCTGAGGGACTGTGTGTCGCAAGGAGCTGGAAGTGCGAATCACAAATAAGAAGCCGAACTGCCGCTGCCACTTCACAACACGAAGCGCCTTGCATCGCCGGAGAAGAGGATCGACGTCGCAGCAGACGCCGCCGCATCACCGGGAAGCGTGTCGCAGATGAATCGTCATCGCAGGTCCACCGAAGCGCTTCCCATTGCCAGGGGAGAGGATCGACGTCGCAGCAGACGCCGCTGCATCACTGGGAAGCGTGTCGCAAGACCTGTCGCGGCTCATCGCCGGAGAAGAGGATCGACATCGCAGCAGACGCTGCCGCATCACTGGGAAGTATGCCGCAGGGCCGGTCGCGGCTCGCATCGTGGGGAAGCATCTTGCATCGCCGGAGAAGAGGATCAACGTTGCAGCAAACGCCGCCCCATGACCGGGAAACATGTTGCATCAAGAAGAAAGCGCCATCTTTGTTTCTTTGCACCAGCTCTTCAACGCATCACCGTCCTTGCAACACTTTCGTTGTCTTGCGTTACACGTCTTAAGGTACATTGAACTCTGAGTGTCGCATTTACCATCTTAAGAGAACTAAGCTATTTCTACCATTTTAAGTACAGTATTGTGGATTTTTGTCGTTTGTGGTCTTGTGTTAAATCTATATAAAGAATACTTTTTTTATATGAAACTTGTGCGGTGTCCATCTGTAGTGTTGTCACTTGAATACTGTATGTGGTCACAAATGCTTTACACACTGCCTCTGAGATAAGCCTGTCTGCTCGTACCACGCTACTAAGGGGGTGAGCAGGGGTTATTTTATGAGTGTACCCCCTTACCCTGACTAGACGCAAGGGTCCCTATTTGTCACAGGTACCTACCTATGCCAACCAGAGACCCCCAAATCTAACATACCACTTTCAAGAAGGTAGAGAGAATTCTGAGAAAGGAACTACTCAAGGTGAAAGATATAATGATTATTGCTAGGGATGAAAATGGAGGGAAATTCCGACTAATTACCACCTATTCAGATGATGCAAATTCTTTCAGGGGTATGCTGAGAAGAAACTGGCATATTCTCAAAACCGTGTACAACAATGAAGCCCATCCCAGTGGGGTGTCGCTAGTGCAGTTTAGTCTGTGAGTGCAGGCATGTCAACTTAAATGTAATAGTGCTAGGATCTATATGGTAGTTAAAACAAAGTGATCGGTGTACTAGGGAAATTGTCCCCCCACCGCTATCAATGGGGTCAACATGTTTCTGCCTAAAGGCCCAGTTGGGTCCGCGGCATTCATCAGGACCGTGATAAACAAAAACAACGGGCTCCACTCTTACCAAACTGGACGTGATCTCCGCCTCTGCACCTAAAACTGTGCTCTGCTCCTCGATCACATCGAGGAGCGGAGGAGCACAGTTTTAGGCGCAGAGGCGGAGATCACGTCCAGTTACACATTCTGACCTAGGGCCCTCACCCTCCTATGGAGCAAACATATTCTCATTATAGGGCTTAAGAAATAAGCCAAATCATAGTGGAGTGTGATCCACATCACCCCACTGAATGGAAATCCTCTCACCATAGTTTGGTAAGAGTGGAGCCCGTTGTTTTTGTTTATCACGGTCCTGATGAATACTGCTGACCCAACTGGGACTTTAGGCAGAAACATGTTGACCCCGTTGATAGCGGTGGGGAAACAATAATATCCCCAGTACACCAATCACTTTGTTTTAACTACCATATAGATGCCAGCACTATTAAATTTAAGTTGACTTCTTTAATGGCCTTTTAACTCACTACCTTTTCCCATGGGCCCCCACTTAGTTTAGAAGTGCATCTCTGTCCTCAGGTGTATGCCCGCCCTCTATCAAACCAAGTTTTTAGAGGGCGAGGACTGGTCTATGATGAAGCATGACACCAGGCGGTGTGTGAGACCAGTCCTTCACATTTTGTGAGATGCCTGCACTCACAGACTAAACTGCTCTAGTACTAGCGACAACCCACTGGGAGCGGCTTCATTGTGGTACCCAGTTTATGTTGGAGGCTGCCGACTCACAGCACCCTGTGCCTCTGGTTCCCTCATCCCAGATTTGGTCTGGATTTTGTGGTTACACATATTCTCAAAACAGACATCATCATAGGGAGGGATATTCCACCTGCTCCCCTCATTACATTAAAAAAAGCAAGATCATTGCCGGACAAACTAGTTCAAGGCCATCTACAAGCAGTACCAGGCAGGCTAGGAACACTCAAAGATATGAAAGGCTTCTTCCCCTGCGGGAAGTGGAAGGCGTGTGCCAATAGTAAAAGTGTACTCTCCTATCAGGTAGCAGGTTTGAAGAAACAGAAGCTGATCAATAAATTTCTGACATGCCACACGACACATACTGTCTACTGTCTGATATGCCCATGCGGGCTCAGATACATAGGCCGTACCATACATAGTATGAAGATACGCGTCCTAGAACATCTACGCGCTATTACAAATAAAGACTTTAACTATCCAGTCGCCAGGCACTTCTCCATTAAACACCAAAGCAACAGGAAGTTGTTGCAATATTTCAGTATAGATCATGTGCCTATTGATCTCAGGGGGAGAGACAGGGTACAGAGACTGCGGAGGTTAGAATCCCACTATATTATTGATATACAAACTAAGGCACCAAATGGCCTTAATAGTGGGGAAGAGTTATCTGTGCACCTGGGAAAATAAAACAGTGAAAGTAACTAAGTATGATTTGTATAATCGATTCTGACTTCTGAAATATTTCAAATTTGCATGTGCATAGACTACAATTGTATGCCAATATATGGCGAGTTATTAATTAATTGTTCGGGGCAAAAGAATGCAAGGATTTTAGCGGCAGATGCCAATTCACAGCGTAATCATGAATTGTGTAATGATGTTCATAGCATGCTCTGTAAACATCAATTCTGATGGGTTTTTACTTTGGGTCAGCAATTGTGCATAATATTTTCAATCTATTGAAGATTTGTAAATATCACTGAGCAAATCATGATATAAAGTAGGATTTGTTTGTGTGTTAATATGCGGGCGGATTCACCGCTCAAAGATGGTGCCGCGATTGTAAGCTTACAAGCCCCCTTTTTCAATGTCTATGTTTGATGTTGAAAAATGATTTAAATGGCTCCTCTCAGTGCGGATGGTAGACACTGAAGAAGGAGTTTCCGAAACGCGTTTGATGTGGCATTAAATTAACAGCGTGAAACTTTCCCCGTGAGTGCTGTACTCTTTTAAAAGGAGATTGTAAGAGTCTGGAGCTGTGATATATATATATATATATATTTCTTTTTCCCCGGTAGGACATAGAGGCTTGTGAGACAACTAAAGTTACCTCCAAGACAGAGCAAAAAAGTTGGCCGGTCAAGTCTCATTTGTATCAAGTATTGCCAAAGCTGATAGTTCTGTCCTTGTCAGCCCTTCATTGTGTATATGCATATATTTAATATATATATGCAAAAATAAAATTGTAGGCATTAGGAGTTTAAAGGTATAAAAAAGTAAATGTGCTGGTGGCTAAACATGGCATGAATATGTTTGGAAAAAATAGCCCACCCCTTGCTAGGTGGAAATGCACAACTCGCTGTGAAGAGTGTCAATGGTTTCATTGTACTGAACCACTGCTCCATTATGCGGTGGGAAGAAGCAAAATGAAATGTGAATGACACTCAAACATGCCAAAGGATGACGTTGCTAACGAAAAGCATATATTATGTGTTGGAAAACATGAAGCTTGTGAGTAAACTAAAGCCATCTGTAGACGAGACCTAAAAAAGCCTTTGTGGACAGAGAGGATTTTAACAACTTTTGTTTTATATTTCGACTCCCTTTCCTCTTGAAGGTCTTGGAGAAAGAAGCGTGGCCATCAAATCCAAGAACTTCCCCCTTTAAAAACCTTCGGAATAATCTGAGATCATAACAGTTTTCAATAAAGAAATCGTCTTTGACAAAATGGCTCTCAAAGTGTTTTTGGAATACATATGCAGCCATTGAACTGCGCGTTTAAATGAGACAAGCCTCTGTATCACTAGCTCAATAAACGCCTTTTGAATTTGATCAAACACCATACATTATATATACACAATCGCCTTAAGTCTAAACAACATGATATATTCTTTCTTATTCATTCTCACTTCCAAAGGTATAAATCTGAGGGCATAGCCTTGAATCATAAAACACTGTTTGCATCCCAGTAAGCAGTGTACCTTGTTTGTTTTGTCACTTTGCTCTTGCTATAGAATTGGTCATGAGTCACAACTAGGAAGGCAGGACGCATTAGTCTATGAAAGATACGGAAAGGTGAATTAAAAAAGTACCTTTAGCAATTGAAAACTCAAAAAACATTTAACTCGAAAGCCTGATTCACCTAACTAAGCTAAACCTTTGATGCACAAAAGTGTAACAACGGTTCTTTTGAATAGAGCACGTGATCGTTTTGTGTTTCATCGGCTCCATGTTTCACTATTTATATGGTGAAAGGTTGCTGTGTGTCAGGAAGAGTGGGAGGGCGGTGGAGAAGGTGACTGAGTGTTATGAAATAAACTACACGGGAGCGGATCTCACTTGGCTCCAACCGCCCTTACAGTTGAACATAAAGGCTTAGCATTTCAGAAAGGGAAACTGCCGGCTTTTGCATAATAGACCCGGCTTTTTTAAAGTGGGAGACATTTTTTTATTGCATGGCTCGGCTTTGGGCTTGCCTTGGGATCAAGTTAAACGAGAAGGAATGAGCCCTTACCTGCTGCTCAGTCTCTGAGGCCATGTCTGTGTCCAGGGGAAAGCGAAAGCACGCCATGCGCGCATTCAGGGAGGCAGGCCCGCGCACATCTGCTGTCCTTTGTGCTAACGCTGCCAGCCGTGCGCGTGCACATGTTCTGTTCCCCTTCGCCCACCAAACCGACAACAATAGTTCTCGCCAAGGCGAGCAGCGCATGCTCTGCGTCGCTAGGCGAGACCTAAAAACCTAGACCATACTGAGAAGGAGCCCTGGTACTGTCCCACTAAACCGAAATGCACCCTGATGAGAAGTGCCGGTACTGCCCCACAAAATAGGGATCCCTCCGAGAAGTTCTAGTATTGCCCCAATAAAAGGAAAGGTGTCCTGCAGTGAAATGTGGTGCTGTCCCTTGAAAGAACAGGAGCCCTGCTGAGAAGTGATTGTAGTATTGAATTAAAAGAACAGGGGCCCTGCTGAGAAGGGCTGGCACGGTTCTATTAAAGGGACTGGAGCCCTGCTGAGAAGGGCTGGCATGGTTCTATTAAAAGGACGGCCCACAGCGTACTGCTGAGAAGGCTGGAACTCTTCTATTAAAGGGACAGGAGCCCTGCTGACACAAAACAGCACTTTCCTGGTAAAAGAACAAGTGCCTGCTCTGAACTCCTAAACAAATAAACGTCTTGTTGCGATGTCCCGGTACTGTCTTATTAAAACAAGCATTTACAATGCAATGGTCTCGGCATTGTTAAAGTTAGAGCTATTGGCATTGCTCATGACATTATTTTTGTTTTTGTTTTTCAAACATTTAAAGAAACGGCATTGTTATTTACAATGTCAATAGCTTAATCCCTCTCAAATGCGAGACCTATTGCATTTGCACCCACACACAGAGCCACACACACAAAGCCACCCACACACACACAGAGCCACCCACACAGAGTCACTCACATAGAGCAACCCACACACAAATAGAGCCACCCACAGAGCCACCTACACACACACACACAGACAGAGCCACCACGCATATAACCACCTACAAAAAAAGCCACCCACAGAGCCACAGACACACAGAGCCAGACACACACACAGAGCCTCCCACACACACACACAGAGCCTCCCACACACAGAGCCTCCCACACACAGAGCCTCCCACACACACACACAGAGCCAGCCACACACACACACACAGAGCCAGCCACACACACACAGAGCCACCCACACACAGCCACCCACACACACACACTTCAATGAAAGACAGCTACGATTTCTAATACAGCATTATTTAAATAATTATTATTGGCTCCGTTACGGAGCTCTCAACACAAAGTAAATTGTTGCTGATAAAGATCAGGAATTTAGTTGCTGACTCACCTGGGCATCCTCCAAAATAAATTGACGCCGGGACCCCGAGGGTCTCACTTAACGCAGACAGGAGCGTAGGGTGCGGGGGGGGGGGAAGGAAGAGTCCAGGAGAAGGGAGGGGCTGAGAGTTGATCTTTTAGCACAGCCCACCGGACACAGCCTGATTACCCCATAGTAATCAGAAACGGGGCAGTAAAGTATGTATATACACGCGTTTGCCTGGGAATCATTCGAAGAGTTTTTAGGACGATGGGTCAACATAAGTGAAAAACAACAAATAACAAAATGAATGGGGATTGGAAGTTTGATAAGATAATAAACTTGTAATCGAAAGTAATCAAATGCAGGAGCTCCAAGTTACGGCATACAAACGTACACACATATTCCGGCATGCACAGGCGCCCCTCGATCTAACACTTCCGGTGTGAGCATTTCACAGAGTCCCGGCTCGCGCTGTGGAGTTCAGTCTACCCGCCGTCATGGGGTTCAGGTGCGAAAGGTGATACGTCACAATGAGAAGTGGGTTTGGGTGAGGCGATGGCTCGTGGCCCGGCCCGCTCTGGGAATGTCTGCAGCTGCACGAGCGCTGTAAGAGCCAGAGCCGGAGCGGGGCATGTGAGGGGTGGGCACTGCGGGCCGAGCTCGTCCCTTGGCAGCAGCGTCACCCCCTGCCCAGCGCTTGGCCTTTAGTGCCGCCACATTTCGTGTATCGAGGATGCCAGTGTTCCAGGTTCTAGTAAACTTCCCCAGTCAATTAAATTCAGCATTAAGCGCGGGGGGTGGGGCTGGTTAAATACGTCCCGGTCAGTGCTTTAAATGGTACTGAGCACCGGCCGCTTTTTATTTTGATTGTGAGAGTACCGGCAGTTGTCAAGAGTTTGGACAAACAAACACCTCACCAGGGTTGGACCGTAACTCGGAAGAGCTGTGCAGTGCGGGAAGGAGGTGTGAAATCCACTCATGCAGGCAAGGGCTGGCCTTTCGCACAGGCGGGGGGGGGATCATGCCCATGGCGCCCGATCTGCGAAGCTTCCCCTCATCTTGTTGGTGCCGGAATACAGGGTGTAGTCGAGTGACGCGGAGATGTTATTTGTGGCACCAGCGTCTATCTATTGAACTCTTCCTCCTAAAGCACGTCGCGTACTGTACAATGAGTTAGATGGCTGCAAGTCCCGTCAATCAATTTAAGGTGAGGGAGCAACGCCGGGACACCACCGCCTTTCTCCGAGGCAGAGAAGAACTGCCTCGGAGAAACGCAGCCTCGGTTTCGGATTCGGGGGCGTGTTTCTTTTTCTCTCCTCTTGCCATTGGCTGGAGGAGAGAAAAACACGCCCTGCGAAAAGCAACGAAAAAACACGCCCCCGATCCGAAAAGGACGGGGCTTCAACGGAGTGACTGGACCTCTTCTCCAGTGGCTGGCCAGCATTTAAGAGGCCAGCCAATGGAGAACAGGAGAGAAGAGGGGCGGGTGCAAGCCCCTCTTCTCAAAGTCACTCAAAGTCATTAAATCTCGGAGCGAGACTGCGCAAGCGCAGCCTTCGCAGCCGAGACCTAAAAACACAATGCCTGCTGAGAGGTACAGGAATGCCGAGGGAAGATTGGGCCCTGCTGAAAAGTACCAATACTGTCCCATTAAAGTACAAGATCGCTGCTGAGAGGCGCTAGGACCGGATGCATGGAACAGAAAATGCTACTGGTCAGCGCCTAGCACTGCAGAGTACAAAAACCCTCAGCCCAGGCACTGTGTTTATGGCTCGACTTTATTGGTTTGTGTTTGTAAACTTTAGAGGTCCTGATCTGGATAAATTACACGTTTCAATGTATGCTGGTGAAGAATTCCCTCACTGCTGAGGCCTTGCCTAGAGTGACGTGTCCAGGTCTGGTTTCTCATCTGCAAAAGAACGAGGATGGATTGGACACCGCACAGAATAAAAGGCACCGATAGGGTTCAAGGTCAGGCTAAGAAATCACAAGAAGAGATATAGACGTATACCGATGTAATGTGGGAGAGATGATGACGAGGACAGATATGCAAAGACCACTGACAAAGAACACTGAGAAAAGAAGCATATTACAGAGAACAAGTGGGTCCTGAAAGAACACTGGAGGGTGGAGGGAGCAAGCCATCAAGCACAAAGAAGTGCTTTTTTGGAGCAGGTGATCTTCCTGGGACACAGGGTAGTTACAGTGCATGGGGAGAGAAGTTGGCCCAACGGTCGACCTCGAATCTGGGGAACTGGGTTCGAGTCTCGGCAATGACGGGGAACATCGTATGATTCTGGGCAAATCACGTAATCTCCCCCTGCCTAACAAAAATAACAAACATTTACAATGCAATAGGTCTCGCATTTACGCGAGTTTAAGCTACTGGCATTGTAAATGACAATGCCTTTTATTTATGTTTTGGTTTTTAAAACATAAATAAAAAGCATTCTCATTTTCAATGTCAATAGCTCAAACTCTCGCAAATGCGAGACCTGTTGCATTGTAAATGATTGTTCTGGTGGTGAGGTGTACATTTTTAACTTTCCTCATCCATATGTACTGTGATTTTCACAATTTTGTCTTTTACAAATCATCTGGCTGCAATTCACCCCTCTCTGCAATAACTTCCTTAACATTGCTCAGTATTTCTAACCTGCAATATCCTCCTTTCTGCCCACTCACTTTCTCTCTGCTGACTTCTCTTTGTCTTCATCCTAAAACCTTCCCACTTGCCTCTTTCCCAATCCCTGTCTATTTCTGACTTATTCATGCTTTTCCCGTCTCACAGTACACCACTGACTTTGGTACGAGATGCCCCTTGACCCCTACTTCTCTCAGTTTCCCTAAGAGCACCTTTCTAATTTCTCCATTGTTTGACAGTATCTGCACTCATCTCATCACCTCTACAACTACTGCCAGCTCCATAATTCCTACTTCTCCATTTAGTTTTCTGCCTAGACCCTTTGGCCAGCTATTTGTTGTGAATTCTGGTGGGGGTTGTAAGTGTTTTAACTAATTTTTTTTAAAACTGTAAAGATCATTGGTTATCTGTGTTTACTCTTTTTGCTTTGTTAAAATAACAACATTGGCCTATAAGAAATCTGGCTTTCATTTCCTTCCTTCCCTCATACATCCCCACAGTTAATTCTCCTGCTTTAAGTTCCCTCATCGGTACCGTTCCTTAAATTTGATTTGATCAGCAATTTATTTCCCTAATCTCCCTGCAGGTCTCATTTCCCAGCACTCAAACTCATTTTTTAAGTGGTCCAGTCCCACTACATGTCCATGATCTACATGGATGGGGATACATTTTCACCTTTCTTATTATTAGGTGGCAGCAGGAAACATATTAAAGGTGAGAATTTGACACATCTTCCTGCTGCTCTATTCCACTCTTCAAACAAATGACAAAGATCAATGAAGATTTTGTACTCCCAGCTTGAAATAAAAAAAATATATATACATACATACATACATACATACACACACCGATATATCCATACATATATATATTCACTGAAAAAACCATAGTTTTCAGGCACGTTATAGTTAGAAATTAGCATTTAAAAAACCTTAGAAATTCACTGAAAAAAAACATAGGTTTCAGGTTCGTTATAGTTAGTTGGACATTTCACTCGTACAAAACCATAGAAATTCTGCCGTTATAGTTAGTTCAGCTAACTATAACTCGCACCCCCGCAATGCACTGCTGATGACGTCACTTATTACATCATTTCTGACATGGTCAGTGACATCACTGATGACATCATCTAGTGACTGCATATTTCTGTAAAGTTTAATTCAGTTTTTTATATATATATGCCAAGGTGTATTGAAGAATGAGTGGGTGTATAAGTGTCTGAATGGATGATTTTGTAGGTGCGTGACTGACTGAGTGATTAAACGTGTCTTTCTGAATGCATGGGTTAGTGACTATACTTTGTGAAAGTCTGTATCAGTCTGTCAGTTGGTGTGTAAGCGGCTGTATGGGTTGGTGAGTAGCTACATGAGTGTCCATATGGGTTATTGAGTTATTGATCGGTTGTCTGAGTATCTGTATGGGTGCCTAAGTGGGTGGGTGGGCGTCAACCCCAGCTTCCAACCCGACGTGGAGCCGGACTGATGGGTACTTTTTCCCCTGTGTTCCACCCTGGCCATTTTCAGCCAGTTTGGCAGCCAGAGGAGAGTGAGGAAGACTGGGAGGGGTCTGGGGACCCTTTGCAAGACCAGTTGGAGTACGATCCAGACTGGAGAGAGGAACTGGGGGATGCCAGTGGTATGGATACCTTCCCAAACCTAGGCATGTTATCTCCTCCTACCGTGGCTACGGGTGAGGGAGCGTCATACGCAGAGGTGTTGGGTAAGGCGGCCGAGACTCTCACCTCGAGCTACCTACAGTGGCAGTCAGGGCTAACCTCATGACAGAGGTCCTTCAACTGGCAGCGAGCTCTTCGGAGCCCCTGCTGCCGTTTAATAAAGCCCTCACGGACATCCTTTTGGGCACGTGGTCCAGGCCCAACACAGGGGCTCCTGTGGACAGGATGATTGCCCGACACCACCGCCCGGTACTTTCTTCTCTTGATACCCCACCCCTGAGAACTTGGTGGTTCAAGCCTCTATGTCTAAAGGCGCCTTCTCTGCCGCGCAACCGGAAAGGGAATCCAAAAAGCTGGACCACCTTGGGAAGAAAATGTTTTCTTCCGCAAACTTGGGACTGCAGTCGGCAAATACCGCATGTCTGTTGGGCCGTTACACCCACTCTGTGTGGGATACGGTGGCACAAGCGCTACCTCAGTGCCCGGAGGAGACCCGGGCCATACTCTCCCGTGTAGTTGCCGAGGGGAGAGACTCAGCGAAGTTTACCATCTTCTGTAGGCTGGATACCGCCAACGCACTTGGCTGGACGATTTCAACATCAGTAGCCCTTCGACGCTACGCCTGGTTGTGTTCAACTGGTTTTTACGGGGATGTCCAATCCATCCTTATGGACATGCCTTTAGATGGCTGTCGCCTTTTTGGTCACAAGGCAGACAACGCGCTGGAGAGCTTTAAGGACTCTAGGGCTACGGCCAGGTCCTTGGGCCTCTCCACCACCCACCCTGCGCAGTCTGCTTTTCACCCCTTTCGTGACTACGGAAGGGGTGCCCCACTACGTCCTGCCCAGAGCCACAGACTGGCGCAAGCTGTTCAGCCCCAGCGCGGCTGGGGACGTGGGAACCATCGGTATAGGTCTGGGGGCCGGCGAGTGGGCCAGTCCACCAGAGCCCCCACTGCAGCAGCCTCCAAACCTTCCTAGTCTGACCATTCAGGGCCACCAAACGCCAGTGGGCGTCAGGATCCGCCATTACTTCCCCCACTGGCGCACCATCACGTCGGACAGGTGGGTTTTGCAAATAGTCCGAAGGGGTTACTCCCTCCCCTTCGAGACTACCCCTTCCTCCATGCCACCTCAGTACCGTTGCATGTTGGAGGATCACCTGGCCCTTCTCCAACAGGAAGTTTCGGCACTCTTGGCCAAGGGTGCCATCGAGCGCGTTCCAGCCCCAGAAGTAGGTCGTGGTTGCTGTTCCCACTACTTTCTGGTTCCCAAGAAGAACAACGGCCTGTGTCCTAGCTTGGATCTCAGGAACGTCAACCGCTTCATCTGGAAGTAGAAGTTCAAGATGTTGATGCTCGCTCAGGTCTTATCTGCTCTAGACCCTGGAGACTGGATGGTAGCATTGGACTTGCAGGACGCCTACTTTCCCATCCCCGTCCTGCCGGCCAACCGGCGTTACCTGCGGTTCACAGTAGGCCACGAGCGCTTTCAGTTTACCGTGCTCCCCTTTTGGCCTTACCAGCATCCCTCGGCTGTTCACGAAAGTGATGACGGTGGTCGCAGCTCATCTGCGCAGATCAGGGATTCCAGTCTTCCCCTATCTCGACGAATGGCTGTTGAAAGCGGGCTCGCCCCAGGCTATCTTCTCCCACCTCCAGACTACAGCCAACCTCCTGCATTCACGGGGGTTCTCCATCAACGTGCTGAAGTCATTCCTGGACCCCTCTCAGAATTTCCTCTTCATCAGAGCTGTTCTGGACATGACGCAGTTTGGGTTTATCCTCCCGAACAGCGAGTCCGGGATATTCGAGCTTTGATTCGGATCTTTCAGCCTCTGTCCTGGGTTTCGGTCAGGATGACCCTGAGGCTGCTGGGCCTCATGGCCTCCTGCATCCTGCTGGTCGATCATGTCAGGTGGCATATGCGGGCTCTGCAGTGGGACCTGAAGTTCCAGTGGGCACAGCATCAGGGGAATCTGTCCGATTGCGTCCAGATCTCGGAGGGCACTGCACGACAACTGCAGTGGTGGCTCACGAACGAGGATTGGGTCAACGGCAGATCCCTCTCCCTTCCCCAACCAGAACACCCAGTGGTGACAGACGCATCCCTTCTGGGATGGGGCAGCCACATGGGAGAGGCAGAGATCAGAGGCCTCGTCTAGCACTCAAAGGCTTCCTTCTCTCTGTCCGGGGAAGAGTAGTGCTGGTGTTCACGGACAATACTACGCCATGTGGTACTGCAACAAGCAAGGCGGGGTGGGGTCGTGCACCCTATGTCAAGAGGCCCTCTGGACATGGCTGGAACATCAGGGCATATCCCTGGTGGTTCAATACATGGCATGTTCACTGAACGCCAGGGCAGACAAACTCACCCGCAGGTTTATGATGGATTACAAATGGCTTCTTCAATCGAAGGTGGTGCAAGGTCTCTTTCAGCAGTGGGGAGAGCCTTGATTAGATCTATTCGCCACTGAAGAGAACGCGCAATGTCAGCAATTCTGCGAGTTGGAATTTCCAAGGCGGCCTTGGTAGGTGATGCTTTTTGTCAATCATGGAGTTGCGGTCTTCTATACACCTTTCCCCCTTTACCACTTCTGCCCAGAGTGCTGAAGAAGATCAAGCGCGACCGGGCCCAAGTCATTCTTGTGGCTACAGATTGGGCACGAAGAGTCTGGTATCCCGAGCTGCTCAACACAGCCATCGATCCTCTGATCAGACAGCCTCTTCGGGAGGATCTTCTGTCGCAGCAGCAGGGGGCGGTCCTCCACCCGAACCTGTCCAGCCTCCACCTCCTTGCGTGGAGATTGAGCGGCGGTAGTTGACGTCATTTGACCTGCCTCCCAAGGTCTATGATGTAATCTTGGCAGTATTTCTCACAAAAAGTAATGGGATGCTAATTTAAAATACTGACCACGGTATAACTATAAACCATGGAAAAATCAACAAGAAAAACGGGAGAAGGGAATCTTTTCTTATAAAGACGAGAACCCTCACTCACCCAAGGGTGACATGCTTCATCATTGGGTCCCCTCTTACACACTGCAACCACAAAGTATACAGTGTGGGCTACAACTCTCAAAAAAGGAGAGGAGTGTGAGGTGTTTTATAAGGTTACCAATTTAGGCAATGGGAGTGAGGGGCAGAGTGCAAATAAAGAGCAAAAAACCTCCTAGTGTGATAAATATTTAGCACAGCGATTGCTGTGGGTTTTAGATGATAGTTTTTCATGAACAGACAGGCTGGGCCTTTTTTCTTTGCACATTACATTTGTAGATAATTAGGATTTTATTATTCATTTGTGATATTTACATCATTCACAGTAAATTTGTGATTTTGTCACAACATCGTGACTGACTGTTAATGCCCATTCCTTGACATGACGGAATATACAGGACTGGCCTTTGATGAAGATACAGTACAAGCCATACTAGATACACCCAGTATTCTTAAAACACATATTTCACAAACCGTTTCCAATTCAGAAGAATGGACGAAACTTAGCAACATTAAAAAACAACAGGTACGAACTATTCTGCATGCTGCTATTCTAACTGAGTACCTTAGAGGTAATATAGCTCACCCCGGCCTGATTGTATCTAATGCCCCATGACTTTTTCCGGATAATAAATTGTTTTTACCAATTGGTCTAAAATAGCCTGGTGCTTTACTAGAGACTGGTTAGTCCTAATAATTACCCCAGCTAAAGAAACAGCAGATCTATTACTGATTGAAATTCAATCTTTAGAAACACAACTTAAAACAAGTATACAGATTACTGCTTATAAAAAGCAGTTAGACGAAATATCCAAAAATTTGAATGAGGTGAAAGACGACCTGGTTCAATACAAAATTGGTAAACTGAAGAAAGATCTTGATAGATTTCCCTTAGAGAAGGTGTACCCTTACATCGCAGATGGCTATCAGACAAATCTTAATAAAAAGATAAATAAGAAAGGTACACGTGTTTGGCGTAGAGACACTGACCCTTGGGTGAGTGAGGGTTCTCGTCTTTATAAGTAAAGATTCCCTTCTCCCGTTTTTCTTGTTGATTTTTCCATGGTTTATAGTTATACCGTGGTCAGTATTTTAAAATTAGCATCCCATTACTTTTTGTGAGAAATATAGTTTGGAGTGGTGATGTGGATGCGACTATTCACTCCAATTGTTATGAACCCCCTAGTGTGATATATGTAATCTTGGCAGCCAGGCGTCCCTCCACTCAGACGGTATATGCCTGCAGATGGAATAAATTTGTGGCATGGTGCACAGCAAAGGCTGTGGATCCCCTTTCTGCACCTCTCGAACATTTCAGCCTTCTTCAGGCTCCCTGATCAGCCTTCCCTTTTCAAGTCCCCTGTTGTAAATAGATTTTTTAAGGGCATTACTCATCTTTTTCCTCCTGCTGTCTTCGTAATGCCCCAGTGGGACTTGAACTTGGTTCTGACCTATCTTATGTGCACTCCCTTTGAGCCACTACATAACTGTCCTCTAAGACTTCTCACTTTGAAAACTGTGTTTCTGGTGGCCATCACCTCTGCGTGCGGGGTGAGTGAGCTACAAGCTCTGTCTTCCAAGACTCCCTTCTTGGCTGTTCAGCTGGACAAGGTCATCCTTAGAATTATACCTTCTTTTCTTCCAAAAGTGATTACTACTGTCCACATTGGCCAAACCATCACGTTGCCCACCTTCTTTCCGCCTCCGCATCCTTCAAAAGAGGAAGAGAGGCTGCACCGTCTGGATCCAAAACGTGCGCTTTCTTTCTACTTGGATCACACAAAACAATTCCAGGTGGACGACCAGCTCTTTGTTGGTTACTTGGGCGCTAAGAAAGGTCGGGCCGTGTACAAACGGATCATCTCCAGGTGGGTCGTTTTGTGCATCAAACCTGCTATTCTTTGGCTGAGAAGGAGCCTCCAGTGGGGCTGTGTACCCATTCCACCGGGGCAACGGCAGCTACTACTGCTTTGGGACGAGGTAGCCCACTAAATGACATCTGTCAGGCAGCTATGTGGGCATCACTGCACACATTTACAAAACACTACCGTCTGGACAGCCAAGTCCGTAGAGACGGCTTCTTTGGCCATTCTGTTCTCCAGGACTTTCTGGTGTGAACTTTGTTCGCAGACCCACCTCCGGGGTTGGTTTTGCTGAGGTATCTATTCTAAGGTAAGGAACTGTTTCTTTCAGATGAACAAGTTACTTACCTTCGGTAATGATATATCTGTAAGAAACATAGGTTAGTTATAGATTCCTTACCGCCCCACACATCCTCCCCATTCTGCGAAGTGACTTCTAGAGTTAAGCACATCTTTCAGGGCCCTAGTTATGTGCACCAGTGGTCAGTGTCTTGCATGGCCCTGCGCTTCTGGCGTGGAAAGTCGTGTACAGAACTGACGTCCGCGCGTGAGGGTGGCGTCTATGTAGCTACCGCGACATCATCCCGGTGACTATGACGCCGACAACAGACGTGGAGTCTGACACCTGGGGGTAATTCTAAGGTAAGGAGTCTATAACTAACCTATGTTTCTTACAGATATATAGTTACCGAAGGTAAGTAACTTGTTCATCAGTACCTACTTTTCTGCGCTTCAATGCAGATCCGGAGCAGAATTTGGGCTGTTATTGAGTCCTTCCTCTTTCTATCTCGCATAGGAACAGTGTGCCAAAACTATGTCATCTGAATTTAAGCCCGGTCGTTCTTGTGAGACAGATGTTGATCATGCATCCACATACTGTCTGTCTATGGTGTCTGGGTGAGGACCACAACTCCGTCGACTGCGGCTCCTGTCAGCGTCTCCGGCCGAAGACGTTTTAAGGAACACCATAAAACTCCTTGCGGTGCGGCTTTCAGATAACCGGAGCGTCGTTTGTCTTCCCTGAAGCCAAAAGACAGGTCGAGGAGTCGCTCAAGTGAGGAACCCTCGCCTTCACACACAGCGCCAAAGGCACAACGGACTAACCGTAAGTTGGACGTCGCCTTGACCCTACTGGTCTCAGCAGCCTCTCAGGCAACCCTGCACCTCCGTGAATACCCTGGAGCCGGGGCCCGCTTCGACTAAATGACAGAATATTGTCTTTCGCTTCAGCAGGTCTTCAACCAACAGACTCCCTCTAGTGCTGTTTCCAACCCTAAAGAGGTGGGGAGTGTCTCAACATCTCCTCCTGGCGGCCTCAGTCACAATCCACTTGGCGCCAGTGCACAGCCCTCCAGGGTTTGCACCTTCGGCGTCGGCTCCTCTTCAGCCTGCTACGTCAGTGGTGCCACTCTATGCGAATCCCATTGACATTTCCGACATCGAATTGATGCCTGCAGCGGTGGCAGCAGTGCAGCTCATTGTGGATCCGCCTGTTTCGGATATTATTCCACCCCTATCTGGTCTCCCGGTGGGTTTTGCAGGTGGAGAGGAGGATGTGAAGCACACTTTTAGGTTTTCTGCCCCCATCATACTTGGAAGGTACTTGGCTAACTGATCTGGGGGGGGGGGCTAGTAGCCTGCAGTCGTCACCAGCTTCAGACTTGCTCTCCCCTCCGGGCATTGAAACGGAGAATAGTTGCTCTTTGTCAGAGGTCTTGAGAAGAGCAGCTGCAATTTTGAATTGCCAGTCCCCTTCTGTGCAACTATCCACAGATTATTTGATGCAAGTGCTCCGCCAAGGTAAGACAGTTTGTTGTCCCTTTACTCCCCTACGATGAGTTTCTTTTTGATATACTATTGGGGACTTGGGCACAACCTGTCACAGGGCCACCTGTTGATCGGGCAGTTGCTACAGTCATCACAGTGCATCAGGAGAACCTCCCTGCATCTTACGACACCCCACCACTAAAGGGCAGGTAATACAGACTGCTACTGCGTCGGCAGACCTTAATGCCCTTCTAGTGATTTCTCCTAACAAGGAGTCCAGGTGGTTGGACAATTGTGATCGGAGTCTCTTTTTTTCCGCCAGTGCGGCCTTGAGATCTTTAAATACTTCCTGTGTTTCAGGCAGAATGTCTCATGCCCTATGGGACTGTTGCACAGCGCCTGCCCTTTGTGTAGGAGAAAGCTAGAGATATTTATCGTATATGTATGTTTGACTAGCCCTGGGTGCGTTCTGTCACGCGTACTTGTCATTAAACATATATATAGGTCTTTTTGGCGTTAGATTATGCATTTTGTCTTCTGTATTAGTTATTTCCTTACACGGTGACACTGCTTACTCCAGTATTGGAACTTTCATAGATTCCCATAGCTTGTATCATTCCCCGTCGTCGGAATGGGAGTCTCGGTATTCCAAATAACATAGCAGTAGGTACAAAAGAGAAAGAAAAAAAGGCCTAGGCCTCATTCCCTTTTGTAGCATATCTACCTCTTTTTGTAAAAGAGACCAAAACAAAGCAACAACCAATCAGATTAGCCTCACCCCACAGAACCTTCCTGAGAGAAGCTCAGAGCCTCAGATTTTCTACCGCACGTTGTGCTTAGGGAGTCTCCTTTGAGCTCTGCTCACTTCAACTTTGTTGACTGCTTTTTTCAAAATATTTTTCTTCCAACTTGTTGCTGTTTTCCTTCCGGAATGTCTATCAAGGAGAAGAAAGCCCTTTTCAAGCCTTGTTTCACCTGTGACAAAAAATGGCTTTACGTGGAGGACAGGCATAAGGATTGTATTTATTGCCTGTACCCGGAACATAAGGCTGCGGAATGCAAGATCTGCCGCACCTTTTCTACGAAGACCCTTCGGGACCGTGAGGGTCGCCTTCTCACGTGGCTCCAGCAGATTAAGTCACGGAAGGGTGCTACATCCAGTGACAGTCGTCGGTGCAGCTTCCGACGACGACCTCGTCGACGATGGTTTCATTATCGATTCCGACGACGACCTCGTCGACGGAGAGG
Source organism: Triturus cristatus (assembly GCF_964204655.1). Lineage (NCBI taxonomy): Eukaryota > Metazoa > Chordata > Amphibia > Caudata > Salamandridae > Triturus > Triturus cristatus. The sequence continues at coordinate 529,951,447 of NC_140595.1, forward strand.
ATTACAATTTCCTTGAGACGTATAACACCGGATATGACATCACCAAGGAGGGTGACCCCCTTGCCTCCCGCATTGTTATTAGAAGAAGAAGACTCTGATGGGGATGATCAGGATTCTTGTGGTTATGCCCATAGTCCTTCACAACTGCTGGTGAAATATGTCAGGACACTGATTCAGAGGGCGACTACACGCTTGGGTACTCCTATCCACCATCCTATGGGCATCAGGACAGCGCAGGCCAGGGTATGGTTGCGGTTCCTTCATCACTCCTGGCAGATCTCCAGGGCATGTTACATGATTATCGGAAGAGGTTTTCTCACACTCCTCCTCCTCCGTCTTCGACTTTGTCTGCAGTGCATACTGTGCCTACTCCATCGGCTCCTACAGAATTTTCTCCAGGGCAACCGCCTCAGGTGGTTTCTCAACTGCAAGTTTCCAGCCCAGGGTTGCCTCCAGTGATCCAGGTTGTTCCGGATGATTCCTCTGATGAGGATCAAGGTGTTGACAACACGTCTAATCAGTGTGTTGAGTGGGAGGACTATGTCATTCCGGATCCGGCTTCACCTACTCCTGATCCGGTGGATTCTCCCCCGGCAGATATTGGGGGTTTCCACAAGCTGATGGAAAGAGCCTCCAGTAGATTCCAGCTTCCTATGCCATCGGCCCCAGCGGAATGCTTCCTGTATGATTTTAAGGAGCCCTACAGGAAAGTGGTTTGTTCAATTCCCATTTTTGGCCATCTTTGGGACGAGGGTTTGAAGGCTATGAGGAACCCGGCTACGGTGATTCCGGTTTTGCCGTGCCTCGAAAAGAAGTACAAGGCGCCTGAGGACAGTCCAGCGTCCTTGATTGGACAGCCGAAGCCGGATTCGGTAATATCCCAGACGGCGCAACACAAGTCACGTAACCCTTCGGCACCACTCACCACCCCTCTGGATAAAGAAGGCAGGCGCCTTCATAACGTGGGGAAACATTTCTCCTCTATGGCCAGTCTTTTGGTAAGGGCAGCTAATGCATTGGCGATCCTTGGCAGATACGATCGTCAAATGTGGTGCGACCTTTCGCCTTACTTGGACCAACTTCCATCGGAGGCCAAGAAAATTCTTCAGGAGGGGGAGGCTACGTCGGCGGAAGTGATTGACTGCGCCATGGACATCGCCACTACAGCTTTCCGTGCACTGGCAGGTGCGGCTGTTCTTCATCGGCAGGGCTGGCTCCGGGCGACTTGGTTACGACCGGAGGTTCAGAACAAGATCTTGGACCTCCCGTTTGATGGGGAGGCATTTTTTGGGAAACATGTCGATTATGCCCTCCAGGACATTAAAAAAGATACGGAGACGGCGAGGTCTCTAGGCACTCTTCAGTATCGTAAAGTGCCTTTCCGTGGGGCCAGAGGGAAGAGTACCACGTCCTACAGAGGCTCGTACCAACAACAAAACTACTCTTCTTATGGTTCGACACCTCAGTCGTATCGCCCGCAGTACCAACAACGACAAGGCCAGTCCTCGTCTTTCTCTCGCTCAACCACTAGAGGGAAACAGGCTCGCCAGGGACGTGACTCCTCCAAGAGACAATAGCGGCGTTCTGGCTCTGCCTACTGTACCCTCATCCCCGTTGACACCTGTGGGAGGCAGGGTGTCCCATTACCTCCACAACTGGACCCGGATAACATCGGACCATTGGGTCCTCAACATCATTCGAGATGGTCATACGCTGGAGTTTCTTCATATGCCACCTTCCAAGCCCCCTGTCGCCATGCCTTCAAAACATCTGCGTCTCTTAAGGCTCGAAGTACATCAGATGCTCCTCAAGGGAGCAGTGGAACCGGTTCCCCTGTCTCAGAGGGGGGACGGTTTCTACGCCAGGTTTTTCCTGGTCAAGAAGACGCCGGAGAACTGGTGACCCATTTTAGATCTCAGGGAGCTCAACACCGATCTCATCTGTCAATCCATTCGGATGGTGTCTCTCCAGGATTTCTTATGTCTCCTCAACCCGGAAGATTTCATGGCCACTCTCGATCTCGAGGATGCGTATTTTCACATCTCTATTCATCCAGCCCAAAGGAGGTTTCTACGCTTCACAGTAGCCAAGAGCCACTTCCAATTCAGGGTGTTACCCTTTGGACTTTGTTCTCCCCGAGGATCTTTACCAAGGTGCTGGCACCGGTAGCAGCATTCCTCAGGAAGCAGCATTATCAAATCTTCCCCTACCTGGACGATTGGTTGCTGAAGGCTCCGTCCAGGCTTCTAGCGGAGGAAACAGTCGGGGCGTGTACAGCTCTGTTCAACAATCTGGGTCTGACTCTCAACAGAGAGAAGTCGTCGCTCTGTCCGTCCAAGAGGGCACGGTTCCTAGGTGCTATCTTGGACACGTCTCTCAACAAGGCTTCCCCAACCGTCGATAGGCAAGAAAAGCTGAAATCTTTGGCACGTCTGTTGAGAAGAAGAAGGTGTCTTTCAGTACGCCGTTTGCAAATCCCTGCTAGGCGTGATCTCTTCATGCATCCCTCTGATACCCCATTGCAGATTACGGATGCGATCTCTTCAAGAGCAACTAGACATGCAGTGGCAACAAGTTCACGGCTCTTTCGACGACAAGGTGGTGATTACGGCGGCGATGAGGGATGCCGCCTTGTGGTGGACACAGGAGGAGAATTTGTCCCGCGGTCTATCCTTCGTAAGCAATCCGGCTCCTCATGTTGTCACAACAGATGCCTCGCTGGACGGCTGGGGTGCGGTGCTTCAGGACTTGCAGGTCAGCGGGCATTGGTTACCCAAGCACCGTCTCCTTCATATCAACCTCCTGGAACTCAGAGCGATCCACCTGGCTCTTCAAGCATTTCTGCCGCGGTTGCAGGGTTCCGCGGTTCTCGTCCGCACGGACAACACCACGGCCATGCATTACATCAACAAAGAAGGGGGCACCAGGTCTCTTCCATTGTCACAGGAGGCCCAGAGGATTTGGGAATGGGCGATCCTCCACGGAATATCTCTCACAGCGGAACACCTTCCAGGGGTCCTCAACGAAAAGGCGGACAGACTCACCAGGCTTTCATCCATCAGCCACGAGTGGGAACTAAACCAGATGGTCTTGGAGGCCATTTTTCGCCAGTGGGGAAAACCTTTGATAGATCTTTTCGCCACCCCGGAAAACCGGAAATGCCAGTCTTACGCAAGCAAAGTTCACCATCGCGGATCACTGGGGAATGCGCTTTCGATAGCTTGGTCAAGCGCATTTGTGTACGCTTTTCCCCCATTCCGTTAATACCGAGGATACTCAAGAAGATCAAGGCGGAACCATGCAAAATGATCTTAATAGCCCCGGCATGGCCGAGGCAGTTTTGGTTCACGGAGCTTCACCTTCTTTCTCTGGTCCCTCCTCGTCCTCTACGAACGATTCCGGATCTTCTCACAATGTCCCAGGGCCAGATCTGCATCCGGATCGTCGTTCCTTGCACCTCTCAGCATGGCTCCTGAGCAGCGAGAGTTCCTAGATCTTCCTCTCTCGAACGAAATAAGGGATGTTCTCTCTCAGGCTAGTGCCCCTTCCACTAACAAGACTTACCGTCTCAAATGGAAACGCTTTTTCATCTGGTGCCATCAGCAAGGTGTGGATCCCTTTTTGTCTCAGCCTCATCAAGTTCTTCCTTATTTCCTGTCCTTGGCTACGGCAGGTTTGGCTCATTCCTCAATAAAGGTGCACTTGGCTGCAGTTTCTCGCTTCAGACGCACTGCCTCTGGACCGTCTCTTTGGTCCTCTAGAATTGTCAAACAATTTCTCAAGAGACTGTTTCGAGTTTATCCTCCTGTGAGGCCTCCGCCTCCCACATGGCATTTGAACTTGGTTCTCATCCAGCTGATGAAGCCTCCTTTTGAACCGGTTCATCGAGCGGATGTGAAGTTCCTCTCATGGAAATTGGCACTCCTTCTTGCTCTCACGTCAGCACGGCGTATTGGGGAATTGCAAGCTCTTACAATTCAGACACCTTTCCTCCAATTCAAAAGGAATACTGTCATTCTACGGACTAATCCAAAGTTCATACCAAAGGTGCCTTCGGACTTTCATTTAAATGAGCCGGTGATTCTCAAGGCTTTCTTTCCTCAACCGTCTACACCGGCGGAAAGGGTACTTCATTCGCTGGACGTGCAGCGGTGCTTGAAATTTTATCTGGACAGTACTAAAGACTTTAGAAAATCTTCGCAATTGTTTGTTGCATTCAGTGCTCCCCGCAAAGGGTTACCCCTGTCCAAGCAGGGTATTGCTAGATGGATCTCCAGTGCTATACAGATCTGTCATTCTGCAGCGGACAAGCCTCTAGGGGGCAGAATTAGAGCACATTAGACGAGGTCCATGGCTTCTTCTACGGCTCACTTTGCGGGGGTCCAGATTAAAGACATCTGCAGAGCTGCGACTTGGAGCAGCGTGCACACCTTTACAAGACATTACTGTCTGGAGTCCTTGGCACAGGAAGACACGGCTGTGGGCCAGGCAGACCTGAGGAACCTCTTCCATTGAGTGGTGAGCTTTCCTTTCTTCCCTCCTTCCTTTGTATGGTTCTTGCACATTTTGCTATGTACTTTTCTTATGTGATTGCATGGTACTTTTATGTTTGCAAAAAAAAAAGAACAAAGTAAAGTACGGTGATATATAGTTATGGACCATGAGATGTCTCAGGGAGGCAAAATGTGTTTCTTACTGCTAGGTACTCTGATACAAGCTATGGGAATCTATGAAAGTCACAATGCTGGAGTAAGAAACAAGTTACTTACCTGTAACTTTGGTTCTCCAGTATAGGTAGCTTTCATAGATTCCCATGCGCCCACCCTCCTCCCCTGGGAAAGCTCAGCCCTCGGCAGGTTTGGTTGTACTGTTACACAACGGCTACGAAAATCTGAGGTTCTGAGCTTCTCTCAGGAAGGTTCTGTGGGGTGAGGCTAATCTGATTGGTTGTTGCTTTGTTTTGGTCTCTTTTACAAAAAGAGGTAGATATGCTACAAAAAGGAATGAGGCCTAGGCCTTTCTTTGTTTCTCTTTTGTACCTACTGCTATGTTATTTGCAGGGCCGGACTGGTCACTCCGGGCACCGGGCAATCCCCCGGTAGGCTGGATGGGGTGGGGGCCGGTTTCGTGACAGGGGGCCGGTTTTGTTGTTGGGGCCGATTTGAAATCGGCCCCAACAACAGAACACACAGAGCATACAGCAGTACATTAAGCACAATAAGGTCGCCCCTGGCTGTCTGAGAGTCCTGGTGTGAGCTGCGGTGCCGCGCCGATTTCAAATAAAACCATTTCAATTTGATCAGGCGGCAGCCAGGCCCTACTCATCCTTGCTGTGTATTGCACACTACGTCACCACCACCACCTGACCTCACCTCTCCTGTCACCTGACCATCCATGTCTGTACTGTTGATGAAGACGCTCGCAGCACGCATATGTCACCGCCTCCGCGGCGCCGCTGTTTTTTTTAGGGTAGGGTCTGCAGTGGTGCTCATGCGCATTGGGAAGTGCGCGTGGCTGAGGCGAGGTCGAGGCAGGCATTCTGAGGCCAGAGAGGAAGACTGCAGGACAGGCCAGCCACTAGCCAGGAAAGAGATCCGGATTCCGCACCCCGTAATTTAATCTCCCCTGTTTGCTGCCCGCAGCGCAGGTGAGTGTTATTTGTTTGTTTGCAGACCAGTGGTGGCCAGATTTGATTTATGGGTGGTGGGCGGCACAGCACTACTGTGCTAAAAATACATTTTTCATTGGCTGCACAGGAAGGAATGTGGGGGGAGTTGGCGGGGCAAGAGCGGCAAGGATCGGGGCCCACTACAAGGACGTGGTGGGGGTAAAAGGCTAGCTATCTGTCGACTGCGGAACCAATAGATCGGATTTTTAATCGCTAGCTACCCTGTAGCCGTACTGTGTCGTCCTGAGCATATCTCACAGAGCTCTCAAAGTGTAGGCTGGTAACGTTTTTTTTAGCAAAAAACAATATGCGTCTAAAAAATGACAAAACGAACAAGATGCCAGTTCTCCTGCTGCTGCTGTATCACAGAAGCAGAGAAGTGATTAAATACAAGCTCCACAAATACCTCAGTGGACAAATGCACCTGCTGCTGAGCTTGGAATGTATCCCGTTTCCAGATTCGCCAGTGCTGACTCACCCTTCCATACTTTTTGGTTAAAATTAGTGCTATTAAATTGCTTTAAAACAATACCTACTCAGCATCGCGAGATAATTGAGTTTGCGTTGCAATATTCGGCATACGGATGATGCGGCTATTTGTAAATACTTGACCACAATTGTTTTCATCTCCTGACACAACTTGAACTCAATGTAAAACATTTACACTGAGTTCAAGTTGTATCGTGAAATGAAAAAAAATGTGCGTCACAGTACTTAAAACAGCTTTTTATACCAAGGACACGACACATAGAGACTTTTCCACGTGTCACCCTACATCATCACTGGTTCATGGGCGATTGTGTCTTGCAGTGTAAGGGGGAGGGAGCAGGCGAGACAGTTTTAATCGAATTTCCAGAAAAAAGCAAACACCTATTCAGTCACAAAAATGATCCTGCGATGAACCTCAGACGATCGCATCCTACTCGACATTCTTCCCCTTCTGTGGCCTCTGCTTGTCTATGCTGCGACGGTGGCCTCCCCTCTGAACTTAGCGGGGAAAACGTGACATCACATTGGAGGGCCTGGCCTGTCACAGGTGTTCCATCCACAGGATTCTGCTGCTGGTGCCAGCGCGGACCTCGTGACATCACATTGGAGTGCCCGGCCTGTCACAGGTGTTCCATTCACAGGATTCTGCTGCTGGTGCCAGCGCGGACCTCGTGACATCACATTGGAGGGCCCGGCCTGTCACAGGTGTTCCATTCACAGGATTCTGCTGCTGGGAAGGCGGTGACCTAAGGCTGATTCTCACAACTTGCTTGCACATACTTTCAATGCTGTGCAGCGCATCCCGATTTTTTGTTAATCTGGCCGCCGCCTGGGCCTCTGTTTCACATCTTAATCTTTAATTCTTCCCTCCAGGTTTCTTCAGGTTGTTGCTATGCTATCTATTTTGCATGTTGTTTCATTCTGATAGTTGTTTATTTAGTGAAGCCGTTTTCTACAGTGATAACATGTATGCCAGCAGCCACTTCAGAGCACTTGGTTGAGATGAGCAATACAAAGGCCGGATCTAGAGGTCAGAGAAAATAAATCGTTCAAAGTGTTTTTGGGAAACAGAGGTTTCAGTTTCTGATCCAGGCATGGTTTCTATCCACACGACTGTGGGTCGAATGCATCTCTGGAGGGGAAGGGTTTCCAATCTTTCCAGAAGAGACAGCAGTGTCCTTATTGCCTATCAATAGGTCAGGACCATTCTAGAGGTCTGGGCCTGGGCACTTTGTGGTTCTTACTTCGTGTCTTTTTCTTTTTGATGTTTTTGGGACAAGGAGAGCTAATTTGGACGATCTTCGGTTCATTGTGAGAAGGTTACCACAGCACTGCACTGTCTGGGCCTGGGCCTGGGGCCGGGGGGGCAGCATCAGTCTCGGGTATGGGAGGCCTAGACCAGCTAACAGGAAGCAGCCTGAAGGCACATGAACCGAAGGTCTAAAGAAAGCTGTGCTTTAAATGGGCAGGTATAGTCAGGTACCTTACCTAGTACCCGCACTACTTTAATTTAAAGTGAGACCAAGGGCTCTCCTCGGCAGGGGTGTAAGTAAATGCATTTAATGGGAGAGTACAGTACAGACACTTCTCAGGCGCATGCAGATACACTGGGTCAGGGTGGGACCCGGACTAACCTGCAGTTCTGTATCCCATTTCATGCGTTGCTATTATGTGTGACGTGACACCAAGACTAGGGGAGGGAGCAACAAGGATTAAGAAAGACTCTGACTATTCATCTAGAAGGCCTTGTTCCGATTACCCCTCATTTTCAGTAGGAGGAGGAGGTGCCTGTGCGCCACGCGCAGAATGATGCATTGTCTCATCGTCCGCGGCGCCTGCGTGCCTTAGGGTGCGGCTGATGTCATCATGCCGCATGCGCATTGCGCCTCGCGCCATTAAAAGTGCGTGTGACTGGCTGCCTGCAGAATCACGAGTGTAGTGAGACAACACGCAATACATGAATTTGTTTGTAAATTAGCAGGAGACAGAAAAGTTAATGCACCACAATCCCTCAAAACCCACAATCCCTCAAAACAAGAAATAAAGCTTTCTATTTTTTAAATGTGTCTCTTCCGCAGGTTGCTTTTTACATTTATGAATTGTTTTTAAAAGTGTTGGATCTCGGGTTGCATTTTACATTTATGAATTGCCTCTCTGGTGCTAGAATCATTTTAGTGTAAAATATGTAAGACCATTGGCATATATAACGACTGAGCAACAGAACACTGGATGGATTCATTTATTTTACACCTAATTCAAGCTTTTTCCCAAGCTGTACGTTTTCAAGCCCAAAGTACCTAGGTTCTATGATGGAAGCAGAGTGGGAAAGATAAACACCCCCACAGTCGGGAGCAGGGAATACCAATTATGTGACTGTAATTACCCACTTGGTTTAAATTAGATTTTCTTCAGTCACACCATCAGATCATGGCTGGCTCATTGCTCCGGCAGCTTACAGAGCCCGGGCCCGGCAGTATTGTATCTGCATTGCAGTTCTCCAAAACATGCATTGTAAAATGCATCTGCTAGACTGCTAAGCATTAACATCTCTGCCTTCAAAAACCATTACTCTGTGTTTTATGCATGGTCTTTCCTCACATTCTGTCTTTTTGTCTTAGTGCCTACCAATTTAAAAGAGGCAACATTCACCTTTTTGATTTTGTGCATGTCATATAGTCTATTTAAATCACTGTATTGTTCTCATAGCAAGAGTTACTGAATCACTCTACAGATTAGAGTCAGAGTTCAGAATCCCCAAAGACCTTGAGTTTGATGCGTTCTTTTAAGGTCTGCAGTGGAGGAGAGTCCCCAGGTCATAATGGGCTTTTTTTTAATATATACATATATATATATATACATACATACATACATACATACATACACACATGAGGGGGGCAGGTTGCCACAGGGCATTAGAGACTTTTTCTTTTTTATTAAATATTGTTTTGCTGGAGGGGCTTTAAGGCAACTATCAGAGACATAGTAGAATGCTAATATGTTTGAAGCAAGACTCCTCCCAAAAGTATGACATTCCTACAAGTATTATCTCAAAGAGCTAGACATCTTCAATTTGTCTCAGCCTCTATTATAGGCATATATATTGACTCATTCCTTCGGCTATACAGTGGTGGGTGGCACAGTAACTTGGCACTGGGCGGGCGCCTTGCGCAGTGGTGGTGGTGGTGGACAGGGCCGGACTGGTCACTCCCCCTAGTAGTGGTTGCTCACCGCGCTTGCTCGCTACACACCATGTTGGGGCTGGTCTCACTTTTACTTTGTTCTCTCCAATTCACTACTTGTGTCTATTTTTGATGCTCTCTGAAAGAATGTCTATGGGTACATATGACTGGGTGGGTAACCTGATGTTCTTTAAGGTCATCATCTACTATTTACTGTGCTTTGAAAGTTGATACAATTTGAATATGTAATGAAAAATGTGCTGTAAAATTCACCGTTTTGGACTGTCGTTTTCCAAAATTTTCTTGGGTGGAGAACCCCCCCAAACCCCCCTAGTAGCTGTCGGGCTCGCGCGCTGCGCGCGCTCGCTACGCGCGTTCGCGGGGCAGGGGCTGGTCTGTCAAAATTTGCCAGGGCTGCTTTCAGTTCCCAGTCCGGCCCTGGTTATTTGGAATACCGAGACTCCCATTCCGACGACGGGGAATGATACAAGCTATGGAAATCTATGAAAGTTACCAATACTGGAGAACCAAAGTTACAGGTAAGTAATTTGTTTCTTATTTCCTCCATTACATGTTTTTACCGGCTATGCTGGTTTTGTCACCATTGTTAGTCAACAGTGAAAGCGTTGACCTTCCGGTTTTTCCTGCTGGTTGCTTCTGCTTCTTCTTCTCCCTCTCATTTAGGTCCTTCCCCTTTGGGAAAGTCCCTTCTCTTCATGTCTCCACTGGCAAATAGTGGGAACTGCATTTATCGGTTGGTCCCTATTTGTGGTGGGTTATGGTATCTATATTGGAGGTATATATATATATATATCATCATGTGATCAAGCTCCCTGCGTGGAGCGAAACGCGTCATGGAGGACACTGGTCCTGCTATTTTCTGAAATTAACATTTTTGGGAAATAAATCACCTGCTTCACCCACTCTCCGTGTTGTGGGATTTATCATTCGATTTCTGGAGGCGAGAGGTCCGTGCCTTTATCTCCGCTGAAAAAAAGAGCGGAAAAGGACTGTTTATATATATACATATATATATATATATATATATCAAGTTTCACATTTGCCCAAAGCATAAAGCGCACTCCCATCAGGAAAATAACTTGCAGCAAATCAGATTCAGCATGTTCCATGCTTTAATAAGTAGCCCAACACGTTTCAGATATCGTGTATCCTTGAACACGGGCAAGCGGCACTGAAAGAAATACAAGCGTGACTTAGGGGCTATCCATAAATACCCACATAATAATTCATTAAACTCAGGTGAGTGCATGCTTATCCATAGTGCATGTTGGGATATATAGTACAATACTGCTCTCATCACATTTACTTGTGTCGCTCAATTCAAAGTTCATATTAGCGTTACCATGATAAGTTCCATAGTCTCCACGCTGTACTGATAAGCCAGTCGTCGATGCGGGCTGCTGGGCCCATCGACGCCATTCGGGCCTGCGGCTAATGGAAAGGACTCCATCCACACAGCGACCAGCACAAGGTCTGTAACCTCTGTCTCTCGCCCGAGCACGAGGAGAGTAATTGCCAGGCCTGCACCTCCTTTCGATCCAAAAAGACTATCTGTGATCGCCGGGCCCGACAACACGTTATGGTGCAACGAGCAGCTCCGGTGCTGGAGGACATCTTCAACGAAGGCCCCGATGTTCTGGAGGAGGATTCGGAGGATCTGGAAATTGATTCCGAGGCAGACGACTCCGACTCAGACGGCCACATCACTCCAGGTCAACCAGTGAGTACAACTCCCCCTACCCCAACCCCACCTGAAAAAAAGAAGGCTCTGGTCAAGACTTCGCCTGCTGGCCCCAGTCGCGACCGAAAGAAAGCTTCAGAAGCCCTGCCCCCAGGCCCGGCTCCGAAGACAAAGGAGAAGCCTTCCAGCGGCTCGGGACCGACCAAGCCGCATATCAGTGCCCTGCAAACACCATCGGTACCAAAGCCGGAAGCGCATCCTACTCCCGCAGTCTCCAAAAAGCCATCGGCACCGAACACCTCGGCGCCGTAGGAAAAGGCCTCGGATCCGAAACCAAAACATTCGGAACCGAAAAAGATTTTGGCATCGAAGCCGAAGGATCCAAAAAACCCTTCCGAAGGCTCCAGAGCAGAAATCTAAACCCCGCTCGGACCTGAAAAAATCGACGCCGAAAGCGACTACCGAAGAGGAAGAACTTTTTCAACCGGATCCCATCGATCCGAAACAAAAAACTCTCCCAGTGGACCCCAAAATAGGACATTTGGTTAATGTTCCACACAAGAAGAGGAAATTGGACACCCCACACATCCCTGCGGTGTCTGTAAAGAAAAGACTGTGCCACTTCACCTTTATGACCCTGCTAAGCCTTTCTCTCCTCCAAATTCTCCCATAAGTCCACCATACTCACCACCACCACAGGATGACAACACAGACGTACCACAGGACGATTGGGATGATTATGATGACCCAGTAGGTCCTCCAGACCTTCCTGATCCCGATGCATACCCAACAAAGCCATCTCCCCCAGATGACAATATTGGTTTTAGTCAGCTTATAGACAGAGCTGCCCAGTACCATGGTGTTCAAATGCATTCAGACCCCGCAGAGAAGGACTTCCTAATAGACACCTTTGCACAGTCAAAAAAGACTGTACAAACCTTACTAATGTTAAAAGGCTTAATTAAACACGCCCCAGCCATATTCAAAGACCCTGTAAGGGCTAGAATTATCAATCCCAGAATTGACAAAAAATATAAACCCGCTTCCAATGATCCCACCTACATCAAGGGTCAACTACGTTTAGATTCTGTTGTGGTGACCAACGCTAGAAAACGCGCCAACCCTCAAACCTCCGGTGATGCTCCTCCTCCGGACAAATTATTAGATGCTTTGGGCAAACGAGATGCTGCCCAAGCAGCTAATCACTGGAGGATAGACAATGTGCAGGCATTACTTGCCAGGTATGATAGGGCTCATTACGACCAGCTGGAAACCCTATTGCAGCATTTGCCTCATCAATATAAGACCAAGGCCAATGATTTGATTCAAGAGGGCAAATTAATAACTAATGCATCAATCAAGTGCGACCTTGATGCAGCAGACACCGCATCTAGGTCCATTAACACTAGTGTGTTACTAAGGAGATATGCCTGGTTGCGCATTTCTGGCTTCAAACAGGAGGTACCAACAACTATCCCCAATCACCCATTCAATCACGAACAACTTTATGGCCCAACTGTGGATACAGCTTTAGAAAAAATGAAAAAGGACACAGAGACTGCTAAATCCATGGGAGCATTACAGTCTCCATCCACACGAGGTTCCTTTTGATGCTCCTTCTATAGAGGCGCATCCAAAAATTTCAGTGCAGACACTGCTTCTTCCTCCTACAAAAACCCCACACAAACATCCCCCAACAAGGGATATTTCAGAGGTGGATACAGAGGAAATACCAAAAAAGGAAGAGGCCGAGGTAACAACAACACTCGTGCCTCTCAGTCTAATAAGCAGTGACTTCCCTCCAGACCATTCCACTCCGGTCGGAGAGAGACTCTCACAGTTGCTACCTGTCTGGAAATCCATCACTACAGACAAGTGGGTAAGACAAATTATCCAGTATGGTTACTGCCTGGAACTTACAAAAACTCCACCCAACATACCACCCACGCAGCGTCCAAAGTCCACGGAACATCTGACACTCTTCAAACAGGAAGTTATTTTGCTGCTTCAAAAGCATGCAATAGAACCAGTCCCCATACAACATCAAGGAACACAAGTTTACTCTGTATATTTCCTAATCCCCCAAAAAGACGGTACCCTAAGGCAATATTGGACCTCAGACCTCTCAATCTCTACTTACAGTCATATCATTTTCACATGATCACTCTTCAACAGGTTCTTCCACTGCTTCAACAAGGCTACTTCCTTGCCACACTAGATCTCAAGGACGCCTACTTCCATATTCCCCATACACCACCTGGTCACAGAAAATACCTAAGGTTCACAGTGGATGGCCAACACTATCAGTTCAAAGTCCTTCCATTTGGGGTGACCACAGCACTCAGGGTGTTCACTAAGAGTTTTACAGTAGTAGCGACAAAACAATAAATATTCAAAATACGGGTATATATAGAAAAAGGTTTTATGTTTTGAAATTTATCAAGGGTACTACACAGTTATGCAAACAATGTAACAGGAGGAAAATAAATACAATTGTATAATCCTTCAATGCCACTATTGTAAACACTTCTTCTCATTTTACATTATTTTCCAGAAGAGAGTGTGAATGTCGATGTTTCAGTCTCTATGCATTTGTCCATGACACCATCTTCAGGACTATCATAAATTAAACAGTTGACCCCTGATTAGTCGAATTAGTATCGACTGCAGACTGCCGAATTTTCGCTGCGCTACAAAACTTAACAGAATAAACTTCTTCAATTGAGAAGTTGCTGGGGACTGGAAATTTAATTACACCGTCCAAAAAGCAACAGAGTTCACTTACCTGTATCTTTTGACGATTATTCACCTTAAACAAAAGCTACAGAACGACCATCGATTTGACATATACGTATCAATTGTATTCTATAATTCTTGAATCTTTGGAAACACCATTCAGGGGTCAACTGTTAAATTTATGATAGTCCTGAAGATGGTCTCATGGACAAATGCATAGAGACTGAAACGTCAACATTCACACTCTCTTCTGGAAAATAATGTACAATGAGAAGAAGTGTTTACAATAGTGACGTTGAAGGATTATACAATTGTATTTATTTTCCTCTTGTTACATTGTTTGTATAACTGTGTAGTACCCTTGATACATTTCAAAAGATAAAACCTTTTTCTATATATACCTGTGTTTTGAATATTTATTGTTTTGTGATTGGTTCATTGGTTCTTATGTCCTCACAAGGAGGAAAAATATTTCTTAGTTAAAATACATTTGAATAATATCTCTCTGGCAAGTTTATCAATAATTCTTGCAGTTAAAAATATATATCAAAAGCAAAAGAACAGAGTATTCCAAATAAATCCCTTGAAGGCGCCTTTTACCCATTCATTTGATTTGTCCAAGCCCTCAAGGGTAGATTGGGTTTCCCATTATATTCAATTGCAGTAGTAGCAGCACACCTGTGAAGACAACAAATCCATGTATTTCCATACCTCAACGACTTGCTCATAAAAGCCAAGTCATACAACCAGTGTGTTCACCACACTTATCAAACCATTTAGCTGCTACACAACTTGGGGTTCACAGTAAACTACACCAAGTCACACCTTCAACCCTCCTACATGCATCAGTATCTAGGAGCCACAATAGACACTTCCAAAGCTCTAGCATACCCCAATCCAGCAAGGATAGCTAGTATGCAAACCCTCATCTCCAAGTTTCAGCCCCAACACTCTCTCCCAGCACAAGTGTTTATGCAACTCATAGGAATGTTGGCCTCCTGCATTTTCATTGTACCTCACGCAAGACTTCAGATGCGCCCTTTACAGGAATGCTTAGCACGTCAGTGGAACCAGGCTCAAGGTCAACTTACAGATCTGGTGTTGGTGGACAGACGCACACATCGCTCTCTGCAGTGGTGGAACACACAAAATCTTTCCAGAGGGCGGCGTTCCTAGAGCTGGTTCCACAGATAGTGCTAACAGCAGACGCATCACTTTCCGGCTGGGGAGCCCATCTCCTAAAAAACACACAATTCAGGGCAGGTGGACCACTCAACAAAAACTGTTCCACATCAATTACCTAGAATTACTAGCAATTTTTCTAGCGTTAAAGTCGTTCCAAACACATCTCTTCAACAAAGCTGTCCTAGTCCTCACAGACAATATGACAGCAATGTATTACATGCAGAAACAAGGAGGAACACGTTCTTTGCAGCTGCCTCACCTATCACAAAGTATATGGAGATGGGTCATTCCACAAAACATATATCTTCTGCCACACATGCAAACGCAAAATGGCCATCCTTCGCCGC
Source organism: Triturus cristatus (assembly GCF_964204655.1). Classification (NCBI taxonomy): domain Eukaryota; kingdom Metazoa; phylum Chordata; class Amphibia; order Caudata; family Salamandridae; genus Triturus; species Triturus cristatus. The sequence goes on from NC_140595.1 coordinate 529,966,753, forward strand.
CAGGTTCCCACACCCGTTGTCCAAAGGCAATGCAATATGGATGAACTGGTCAGGCAGAATTGCAAATGCTTTTCTGCCACTCCCGCTCATTCTTCTAGTAGTATGCAAGCTCAAACAACAGTGTCTCAAGATGATCCTACTCCTCCGCGCGTGTGATGCTCACGAATGGCACATGCCAATGGTTCTGCGACTATTGCGTACAGAAGCAGGGACAAGGGGCACCCCTGCCGTGTTCCCCGCATAATATTGAATGAATGGGAGACTTCATCCCCGATCCTCACTCTGGCGGTGGGCGATGCGTATAATACTGACACTAACCGAAGGAATGTATCTCCGACCCCTATCCTGCACAATACCGCAAACATGAAACCCCACTCCACAGAGTCAAAAGCTTTCTCGGCGTCGAGAAATACTGCTGCAGCTTTGACTTCTGGATTCAGTCTCTGCACCACGCCAAACAGGGTTCTCAGGTTGTGGGACAGGTTACGGCTGGGGACAAACCCCGCCTGTTCTGATCGAATAATGCGGGGGTTAATAGTGGGGCCAGTCTATTAGCTAAATATTTTGCGTAGACCTTTGCGTCAACGTTAAGCAAGGACAGGGGCCTGTATGAGGAGCAATTGCAAGCGACTTTCCCGGTTTTAATAAAGGGACGATGACAGCCTCACGCATAGAGGGCGGCATGATGCCTGACTACGCCATCTTCATAGAGCGTTTTGAGATAAGGGATCAGTAAATCTTGAAATTCTTTGTAGAAGATCACCAAAAGACCATCCGCCCCGGAGCCTTCCCTGCTGCCATCCCACGCAATGCATCTCGTATCTCATCAATTTTGAGTGGTGCCATTAAATGTTCCCTGTGTTCGGTCACTAGCCACGGCATTTTGATATATGATAAGTATTCCTCTAGGGCATCACTATCTGTTGGGATTAGGGAGGTGTATAACTTCTGGTAATAAGCGTGAAAATGTGCTGAAATTTCCTAAGTGGTGTTTAGTGGACTCCCATTCTCGTCCATCATGCCTACCATTTTATCTAGTTACCTCTTTGGCCTCAGTAGCCCTGCCAACGTAGCGCCTGGTCAATCCCACTCCCCACAACTACGTACCGTGGCATATTTTCCCATGTGTTTGATTTCCTCATTAGCGGTATCCTGGAACACCTCCAATTTTTGTTTAAGGCTAGCAGTAGTTTGGGCCGTCTCTGTCCCAGTCAGAGCCTGTTCCATGTGCCCTATTTTTCTTTTCTAAGAGTTCCAACCTGCTACGGATGGATTGCAGCACTCCCGCATGCATAGAGATCACCCGCCCCAATATATACTTTAAATGTTTCCCAGACTGTGGCGAATGATTGTACTGAGCCTATAATATTGGAGAAGAAGTCTTCTATCACTGTCGCTAGCCCCTCTTTAAATACAGTGTCTAATAATGAGTAAGGAGGGAAACGCCACATGAACACCGGAATTCGTGGTGCGTTGTAACGTAGTGCTAGTCGAACAGGGGAGTGGTCTGAATATATGCATGAAAGATGCTCACAGGTGATTACCCTTGTCTCCACCCCCCAGATACTAACCAGGAATCTCTATGGGTATGGGTATCGCAAACAGAGGAATAATCAGTATAACCCCGCTCAGCAGGAGATCTATGTCACCAAATGTCTATAAGGCCTTCTGCATGCATTATGTCCTGTAAGGCTACTGCGGCAGCCGCTGGGCGGGCCAAGTGACCTATCTAAATTTGGATCCAAAATACAATTAAAGTCCCCCCCCCAACCTGTGGGACACCCCTCCATTGTTCCAATTTAGCCTCCAGCGAAATATAGAATTGGGGATCATCGTAATTCGGGCCGTAAACTTCCACTAATAGGAATTTCAAATCTCCCTTTTTGCAAAGGGCTGCCTTGCAGATCACTAAACAAGCCTGTCATCTCCACCCCACCTTTTTATCAGTCCATAACAGGAGCCCCCTAGCGTGGGAGGTAAAGTCAGCAGAATAGCATGTCCCCTCTAATTTACGATACACCTCCCTGCTTGGTTCTGGGGTGAGACGTGTCTCCTGCAAGATTGCAATAGTCAAAGCGTGTCTCTTTAAGTAGGCACGTATTCTTCTAACCTATTATCCTTTAGGCCGCGAACATTCCAAGTCATGAGTTGAAGGCCCTGCGGTCTCACACCATCAATGGCCATTCGGTGAAAGTAACCACTGTGATGGACGGAACCCTATGGCTGCGGTATATACTGTGCGGAAACAACATAACAACGCAATGCCAATACACACATCCTTGTAAATAGAACGAATATTCCCTCCCACGCCACGAAAATCCGCAATGGTCGTGGCTATTTCTATTCCCCCACCCCTCCCCATTCCCTAAACACCAACAAAAACCACAGAAAAAAGAATAATGATAGTGTGATACACTTGGCGACAGATGTTGCCATCAGTTCTACCGCCCTACGCCAATAAGTCTACCCTCATATTCGCAAATAACTTAAACAGGTATCACCGTGAGGTGCTGCATGACATAGTCTGTGCACCCAGCGAGGTGCGCCTGCATTAGTCAATCAGTCTTTGTACACAGGAGCATCTATCGAGCCATCTCCAATCAATGCATTCGAGTCGTGCCATAACTTATCAATGCTTACCACCCCAATGCGTGTCACACTAGTTACCCATATTGTCTTGTGATACTCCATGAGGTGTCCACCCCAGAATAGCTTGTACCATCACTCTGCTTGCTCTTCATGATAACCTGGGGAGTCCTTCGGATTTGACTGCGAGGCAGTCAGTGAACCTCATCTTTTCAAGCGCTGTTCTTTATCTTTCATGGCACGCAGGACAGCTTTAGGGTCAGTGAAGAAGTTAACTTTACCGTCCATTTTGATCCTTAACTTCGCAGGATAAAGCATGCTGTACTCTAGATTCAAGTCATGGATCTTCTTTTTTGCTGGGATGAAGAGCCTTCGGGCTTCCTGCAGCTGCAGTGTGAAGTCAGGGAAAAGAGATAATTCCGAGCCCTCGTGATGTAGAGTGCCCAGTTCACGGGCTTTACACAGGGCAGCATCTCGATCCCTGTAGTTTTGTAACCGTGCAATAATAGGCCGAGGGGGTGCCCCTGGGACAGGCCTGGGTGCCAATGAGCGATGCTCGTGTTCTATGACAAATATCTCAGAAAAGGTGTTCCGGCCTAGCAGTGTAACGAGTAGCTGCTCTACGTACTGCTCCATATTGCTAATGTTGACTGAATCAGCAACACCCAAAATGCAAACGTTGTTCCGCCTTGATCGTGCTTCAAGATCTTCGGCCTTCGCTTGCAGCGCCCGTAGAATTTTGTCCCTTTCTTTGTCGGTCGACGCATCCGCACGTACGACATCTTCCATGTCGGATATGCGTTGTTCCGCAGTATCGAGCCTTTCTCCATGCTTGTCCAGCCGTTCCGACATCCGATCCATTAGAAAAGACAGTGCGTCAATTTTGCTGTCTATTTTCGAGAGACTTTGTTGTATAGTGCAGAACACGTGTGTCACATCAGGGGCCCAATCTAGTCGAAGTTTCACAACCGTGCTAGGCCTCAGGGTCAATCTCTGTGCGTGCACGGCAATTCTCACAGTTCTCTTGCCTTGTCCACTCTTGTGACCTGCGACTATCTCACACCTGGTAATGACACCACTGCAGTAGCACCCTACACTCTATAGAGAGGCGTCACTTGCAGTCTTATGATGGGGTAAGCGGCCTTCGTGTTACTATGTCCCTTTGGTATTTTTTCCCCTAGCCCCCAAGGGCTATGGGCATGATCTGTGACTGTGCATGTGCTCCCAGGGGTCCCTGTCAGCTGCCTCCGGAGGATCTTTCACGCCCGTAGATGCCAGTGTCTGTCTGGGACCCAGTGTAATACGCACCGCGGGCCGCCACAGATCACTGCCAGCCTGTGTCCGGGGTCTCGCTCCGGTGTTGGAATGTTGGGGAATCTGCCTCACAGGGATAGTGCGTCTGACGTGAGCGGAGTTTCCTGTTAGTAGAGAGCGGCTTCTGACGTGCGTTCCGGCAGATGACTTCGGGGGAGCTCTCAGCCCAGGTCTGTAGCTCCGCCCGCCACCCCGCGGCTCCAGTCGCTTCGTGCGACGCGTATCTTCACGCTGACGGCGCCACGCCAGTCCCACTGTCAACTACGTTCACAGGGCACACAGCGCTTCGCAAAGGGGGCGCTTACCTGTCTTTTTCCCCCCTCGACAGCCCGTAATGGCGGTCGGAGCAGTTGAAGGGCCTCGCTGCATTCGATGTGCGTCACCACCAATAACCACAGTAATATCGCACCGATTTGGATTTTGCAGGGTGTGATAGGTAGTTCTTGGCAGCAAAGAGACAATGACACCTCTCAGTCGAGATACTAGTAAGATTTATGTTCGGATTTTGTTGATGGCGATCGGAAGAGCTGCACTAACTTGCGACCATCTTGGAGTCAGACAAGTTCCGCCCCCGGATCTGGAAGATTTTTCTTTGAACAATACCCCTGCGTGCCAGTAGGTTCGTCGGTCGACTCCACGTGACGTTGGCCCTTTCAGAAGTGACGTCCCCGTCTCCTATATAGGCGCCACCTCAGCGCTCTGACGTCCGTTTTTTTCTTTCCGTGCCAGTCAAGCGCTGATCCGTGAAGAGCTCTACCCTCTATTGTTTATGACAGGGGTTTTCGACCTTTTGTCAACCCCTTCTTTGGTGTGTAGGATGTCCTCTAGGAAGACTTCAGGGTTAAAGCCATGTGGTGCCTATCATAACCCCATGTCTGTGAGGGATCCCCATTTGGTTTGCCTCTGGTGTCTGGAGCGCGACCACAAATCTAAGTCACGTTCTGACTTTGGCCATGATATGGCACCAAAGGCTTTGAGGGAGAAGTCCCTGAAGCTGCTTGTTGCCCGTCAGTCGACACCATGCCCAACTCCTCAGAGATCGTGGTCCTGGTCAAGATGAAGGTTCCGGAACTGTTCCAAGTGTCCCAAGTCTTCTTCGTCCCACTCAAGATCGTCGGGGCATTCAGATAAGAGGCACAAGAAACACAAGACTCTCCCCCACTGTGAGCTGACAGACATGACAAAGGAGCCTCGGCATTCAAGGCCTTGTTCCCTGGAACTTCCACTTGGGCCAACTCTGTGCCTCCCCACTTTTCTGGGACCCAGAGTGACCTTCACTTAAAATAAGGAATTCTATTAGACCATTCACTTCATTTTGTGAGCGGCCTGACCCCTCCTGTGCGCCTTCATGCCCCATAAGGTCGGGGGGATTGGGTTCCGTGCCTGTGGCACCAGCCTCAATGGCCCCCCATGGATATGGACCAGTGCCGGTCGTACCACTGTGATCTTCCCTGGTGCGAGACCTGATGCGATTTCTGGCACCGACAGGACAAACTGGTCCTAGGTCGTTTCCTAAACCTTGTTCTGAAAACTTAGGATTGGGAGAAGAACCCTTCAGACAACCAGCCTTATGAACAGGATATGGACTGGAATGAGGAATTGAGTCAAGCGTGCAGGCTGGATACCTTTCCAGATACTGGTATGCTTTCTTTCCCAAAACGTGGCTAGGGAGGAGGGAGCATCTTACGCAATGGTGGTACATAGGGCGGCTGAGGTCCTTGACCTCCAGTTACCCTCAATTGCGGTCAAGACTAACATCTTGACAAAGGTGCTACAGCTGGAAGCTTTTTCTTAGGAACCTTTGCTTCCTTTTAATAAAGCATTTGCGGACATCCTTCTGGGAACATGGTCGAAACCTAGCACAGGGACACCTGTGAACAGGACTATCGCCTGACGCCACCTCCCTGCCCCCGGCGAACAACACTTCGTCACTATCCACCCCATAGAGCTTGGTAGTCCAAGCCTCTACTTCCCATGGCGTGTTCCCCGCCTCTTCCCCGAACATGTAATCCAAGAGGCTGCACAGTTGGGGCAAGAATTTGGTTTTCTTCCGCCAGCCTTGCATTGCGGTCTGGGAACACCGCATGGCATTTGGGCCGCTATTCCCACACTCTGTGGGAAACTGTTGCGCAAGTGCTGCCACAGGTCCCGATGGAGGCCTCGGCCATTCTCTCCCAAGCCGTAACAGATGGGAGAGATGCAGCAAAGTTTGCCATTTGATGTGGCTTAGATACAACCGACTCGCTGGGCAAATCGATTTTTGTGATGGTCGCTCGTGGACGCCACGCCTGGCTTCAAACATTTTGCTTTTCAGTCGATGTCCAGCCTTTGCTCATGGACATGCCCTTTTGATAGCACTCGTCTCATCGGAGACAAGGCAGACACAGCACTGGAGCGCTTTAAGGGCTCATGGGCTATGGCCAAGTCCTTGGGCCTCGCAACTACCTCCTGTCCCCAGTCTGCCTTTTCCATCTACGGAAGGGGATTTCAACTACGCAAGCCCTACGCCAGCCACCAAGACGTGCAAGTTCCACAACCCCTGCGCGGATGAGAGCGTGGTTTGTTCCGACCCCATGGGTTGGTTAGGCAGAGGTCCAGTCAAGCCACCACCCCTGGCAGCTTGAGCCTCTAAACTCGCCTACTGTTGCCCTTCAAGAAAATGGGTGTCCAGTTGGTGGGAGGATCCGCCATCACCTCCACCAATGGCAAAACATTACTTTGGACAGGTGGGTTCTCCAGATTATCCGAAGGGTCTACTCCCCCTTTCAAGACCATCCCTCCCTCCATCCTTCGACCGGCTGAAGGAGGATCATCTACTTTTGCTCCAGAAGAAAGTCATGGCTCTCTTGGCCAAGAGAGCCAAAGAGAGGTTCCGGCGCCAGAAGTAGTTTGAGGTTGCTATTCCTGTTACTTTCTGGTCCTGAAAAAGAATAAGGGCCTTCATCCTATCCTAGACCTACAGGCCCTCATCTACTTCCTGAAAAAGGAGAAATTCAAGATGCCACATTGGCTCAGTTCTTATCTGCCCTGGACCCAGGAGACTTGATAGTAGTGTTGGACTTGCCGGATGCATTTTTCACATCCCCATCCTGTCTGCCCTCATGCGTTACTGCCAATTCACAGTGGGCCACGAGCATTTTCAGTTCACGGTGCTCCCTTTTGGCCTGATCAGTGCCCCACGGGTATTCACCAAAGTGATAATGGTGGTCACAGTTCATCAGGGGAGATCAGGGGTACCAGTCTAACCCTATTGTGACCACTGGCTGTTGAAGGCGGGCTCGCCCCAGGCTGTCATCTCCCATCTCCAGCATTCGCTGGGGTTCAGTATCAACGTGCTGAAGTCACACATGATTCCCTCTCAGACGCTCCCGTTCATCCGAGCTGTTCTGCACACAGTTTCGGACCTATTCTTCCAAGCGGCGATTGCAGGATATTCAGGCTATGATACTGATGTTTCATCCTCAATCCTGGATTTCGGTAAGAATGACTGAGGCTGCTTGGCTTCATGGCCTCTCTCATCCTGCTAGTGTCACATGCCAGATGGCAACTGTGGGCTCTGCAGTGGGACCTGAAGTTCCAGTGGGCACAGCTTCAGGGGAATCTCTCCAACATGGTCCGGCTCTCAGAGGGAACTGCATGTGACCTGCAGTGGTGGCTGACAAACTGCGATTGGGTCTGAGGCAGACCCCTCTCCCTTCCCCAACCAGATCTCACAGTAGTGACAGATTTGTCTCTTCAGGGATGGGGCGGCCATCTGGGAGAGGTGGAAATCCCAAGACACTGGTCTCCGGCGGAATCCGGACTCAACATCAACATGCTTGAGCTCCGAGCGATCTGATTACCATTGAAAGCCTTTCTACCCTCCACCAAAGGAAGGCTAGTTCAAGGGTTCACTGCCATGTAATACTGCAGCAAACAGGGCAGAGTGGGGCTGTGAACTCTTTGTCAAAAGGCCCTGCTTCTCTGGACATGTCTGGAACAGCAGAGCAGATTCCTGGTGGTTCATCACCTGGCAGGTTCCCTGAACGACAGGGTGGACAAACTTAGCCTTCGATGCCTAGTGGATCATGAGTGGCGTCTCCATCCTGAGGTGGTGCAAGGTCTCTTTCAGCAGTGGGGACAGCCCTTGTTCGATCAGTTTGCATTCACAGAGAACGCGAAATGTCAGCAGTTATGCGCTTTGGAGGTTCGGAGACGCAGTTTGTCTCAAGTGGAGTTCAGGCCTCCTGTACACTGTTCCTCCCATACCACTCCTGCCTAGAGTTCTCAAGATCAGGAACGACTGGGCATGGAGAGTTTGGTATCTCAGGCTTCTGAAAATGAGCATCGATCCTCTGATCAGGCTGCCCCTTCGGGACGATCTTCTGTTGCAGTAGCAAGGGAGGGTTCTCCACCCAAACCTGTCAACTCTACACATTCTTGTTTGGAGATTGAGCAGGGGCAGTTGATAGCTTTCGACCTTCTTCCAAAAGTTTTCAATGTTATTCTGGCAATCCGGCATCCGTCTACTAAAAAGGTACACACCTGCCGGTGATAGAATATTGTAATATATTTAACAGAGAAGTCTATCAACCCTCTTTCTGCTTCCCTTTCCAATGTTTGACTATTTATTTTCACCCTTGCCCAGCAGGGTTCTGCTCTGGGAACCCTGAAAGGGTATTTGTCTGTTTTTCTGAGGCTGCCCGACCAACCCTTTTTATTTAAATCACCCATTGTACATAGGGTTCTAAAAGGCCTTGTACATATGTTTCCACCTTCCCCCTTAATTATGCCTCAGTGGGACCTTAATTTTGTTCTCACCTTCCTCATGTGTGCTCCTTTGGAGCCCCAGCACAATTGCCCCCCCCCCCCCATCACATCTGCCAGGAGGGTAAGCTGCCATGTCCTTTAGGATAGTCCTGTCATGTATACCCCATTTTTCATACATTGTCCCATCCACACGACAATAACAATTCTAAAGATGTGACCTTTTACCTAGTAGCTTGCTCCTGTCTCTTGGAAACCAGGCTCGCAGTACTCTATCATAATCCCTGTACCTGACATACATAAACATGTCCTCAGGGACGGTATAATTATGCTGTATAAGGGTCACCACTTTTTTCTTCCTTGGCCAACAACCAGCGGTGCATGATTGCATTTGTCTGGGAAAACATTCATGAATGTTTCTAAAATATTTATGGTTGTTTTCAAAACATATTGATTCTAGAAGGAACCCTGGAGTGACCACTCTTGTATAAAAGACTCTTATTCCCCCTACAAATCAGAGGAGAATTCCTTCCAAGCTGACACAGGGTCCTGCATGCTGAATTTTTGACACGCAGCAGTCTGACATCCCCTGCGGGGTGTCTTCCTCGAAGCAGAGATGGGGTTCTTCATTCTCAACCATCAGGTAAGGGGGCTGGTTCTTACCTAGGGGTTTCTTGGCTACAGATACACATAGCTACACACATAAACATGCTACATATACAGATCTAGGCTAGGTACATTTTGGCAAATTACTTAGGGCGCGCATTGTAGGAATGTGCAAGTGCTCCTGTTTTTATCTGAACTGCTTATTTTCATCTTATTAGCAATATGGTACAAATGTATCTACTATTTACTATATTGATACTTGCAATCTCTTTTGTATGCTTTTGTCTCCTGATTGTCGCAGCACATTTGTTTTACACAAGACTGTCTCTGGACCAATAAATACTTATTTAAACGTCCTAATCGCCATCCTGTGTATTTTCTGAGAGCAAGCATGAACGAGTGTCTGAGCAAAACACACTGTACTGTTTTCCACGATCCCTGAGGAATCAGGGTTGTCCTGTTCAGTGGTTGCCAGAAACTACCTACACCTCTCTAGGATACAGGGGGGGGGGGGGTGGTAGTGACACTCTAATGCTAGCTGGTCTAACGGCTGACATACCCTGTGGGGGTGTCCGGAAGTGGTTGGGACACAGGCCCTCAGTTTAGGTCATCCAAAACGCGAAGTACTGAGGATTGCTAGGAACTACTCGACAAGGCGAGCTGCAGACTATCGTCCAAACCTACGTTTTTGACTATATTACCTGACAAATGGGTACTTCTCACTAGAGCCTCTTTCCTCCTGAAAGTGGTAACACCTTTCCATGTGGGACAATAGGTCACCTTGCCCACTTTCTATGCTCCTCCACATCCCTCTAAGGAAGAGAAGCGACTTCATCATCTGGCCCCAAAAGGAGCGTTAACTTTCTATCTTGACTGCACAAAAGAGTTCCGGGTGAATGACCAGCTCTTCGTGGTGTATGTTGGTGCGAACAAAGGTCAGAAGGTGCAGAAAATGACCATCTCTCGATGGGTCATTCTATGCATTGAGATCTGCTACGGTTTGGCAAAGAAGCAGTCTCCTGAAGGCCTAAGAGCTAATTCTACCTGGGCTAAAGCTGCTACCACAGTGTTGGCGCATGGAGTTCCAGTTCCTCGAAATCTGTCAGGCAGCAACGTGGGCATCTCAGCACACGTTTACCAAGCATTACTGCCTGGACTGTCATTTTGCTTGTTCTGTCCTTCAGGACTTTCTAGTCTGAAACATGTCCGCAACCCCTCCTCCGGTAAGGTTGTTTCTTGGATATCTATTCAAAGGTAAGGAATCTACAGCTAGATTTCTCTATCAGATGGACAAATTACTTGCCTTCTTTAACGCCTTATCTGGTAGAGCCAGTATTTAGCTGCAGATTCCTTACCAACCCACCCATCCTCCCCGCACTGCGGACAAGTTTCTATGGTCAAGATTGTTCCCTTTTTAGGGCCCTAGTTTTTTAAACACACCAATGTCAGTATTCTTCTTGGCTCCTCGTTTCTGGTGTGGAAAGTCATGAAAAATACCTGACAGCGTGCAGAGTGGCGTCTATATAGGTGACGTGAATGTCACTTCCGGCACCAACAGCATCATGTGGAGCCGACCAACGCCACCTACCGGTGTGCATGGTTATTGCTTGAGGAAATATCTTCCAGATCCAGTCTGACGCCTGGGAAATTCAAAGGTAAGGAATCTGCAGCTAGATACTGTTTGTATCAGATAAGACGTTACCAAAGGTAAGTAACTTGTCCATTTATGACAAGAGTGGCCTACCTGAAGTCATCTTGATGGATTCAAAGTGGAAACCTAATGCATTCTCTTCAGAAAGGAACAAAATTAGGGTTTATTTTTGTCATAGAAATTATGGTTAGTGCGCTGGAAGGCTAAAATGGGGACACATTTTCATTGAGTTCCCAAATAGCTTCCTCATCCATTTCAGTAAAACACTGAAATGCGGAGCGAAACATGTACTTCCAACACTAGCAGCAGGCTGTTAGTTATCTACCTAGTAATCAACTGTAATGTCACCAGTGTTTTTATGAACTAGCGTGCTAAAAATGTTTAGTCATGGCAAAAGCGAAGCACTACTGAATGCCATTTGTTGCAATCGGAGCAGTTGAATCTAAAGCCTTTCTTGAAGAGCAGGCTTAAATTATTGAGGACTGAAATTTTAATGCAGGCATGAAACCAGAGGGTTAAAAATGGGAGAGGATGTATGAGGTTCTAATATTTGAGGAATTATATATTTTTTACGGGGCTGCAAATAGTTAAAGCGAGTGATGTCTGCATAAGTACAGCAGCCCATTCCCACATCTGTTTGGTCAGCCAACCCATTTTCTCAGTCACTTAACAGCTTCCTAATTTTAAAATAGTAACATTTTGGTAGACAAATATGACTAGATTATATAGATATATATATCTATCTCTCACAAAACTTAAAGTGGCGTTATACTTAGTTGCTATGTCCTTATATGCCTTAACATGTAACACAACTCCAGCTTTTTACAGTAATGTTTGACCAAAGGGTTTATCATTCAATGATGGTCGGGAGGCCAGCTGTCCACAAATGACCTCCCCCACTCCGCCCATCCTTTGGGTGAATACAAGTAAAGAGAAAATGACCTCTATCGAATGTGCTTCACTTGTGAAGTATCCAATTTCTTTTGCATCTTTTGACAGTTTACAGAAATGTTTATACGAGTCCAACCATCGATTTAGGTTGTTGCATTACTCCTCGTTATCAAAGCTTATAGTAAACTTACAGAATCATTGCTTGATCACATTAATAATTGCAACGATGTTGTTTGTTAAATAAAATCAGTGATGTCAATTAACATGTCATGAGTGATGGAATATGTGAGGTCATAAGCCGTTCGTTATAAGAGGGCAAGTAACATTTGTATACTAAACCATAGCTGATGTAGTTCAATGGTTTTTTTTCTTTTTTTAATGTTAACATATGTAAAGGAAGGAGGCTGCACACCAAGTGCAGTGCACCAGGTTATTGTGTTGTCATGAAAACGATGCATATCGAATTCACAGAAGTCTTTGTGAAGTTGACGAATGGTGCCGAACAACAAACATAAATATAAACACTTTTGATGGAAATAAAAGACATGCTGTAGGTATTGAAATCGTGATATCCGCAATCTTATTAATAATAATCATATTCTTAATATACATTTGCTAATCTGAATCAAATTGGAATATTCTGAAATAATCTATTATATGAATCTATTTTAATCACCTCGAATTTTCCAAAACAGGATGAAGAATAAAAAAGAGAGGGTACATTCTTCAATCGTAGTGAATTATAACTAAACTTAAAATAAAGTGCAATGTGCAGCCCCACCAGAATTAGTGAATAAATAAGGCCCATATGTACCCGTATATTTATATGTTTTAAAAAATTTACAAAATCCAGCCAGAACCCAATTTAAATATGAGGGCTCCTAACAACTTCAGTCACTGGAATGAATTTCATTGGCTATGCTAGTGCATGGGAGTAAGGTTGTAATGGTAGATGCCTTATATCAAGCAAATCAAACTGGCGATTCCTGCTAATTATGACAGGTACATTATCATGAAGGCCATGTTCTCCGGGCCAGTGCTCATATCGTAATTTAATCTTACTTTGCGTTTAAAAAACTAGAAATTCTCCCAAAAAACAAAGGTTAAAGTGACGCTGTATGGTAAAAATATCTTGCGTCACATTAGAAAAAACGTATAAAGTTTAAAGAAGTTATAGTTAGCTGAAACAATTTAGTTTTAGCATCCAATTTTAAACAAAAAAAAACGCTGAAATTCACCAACTATAGCTAACCACCAACACTGAATCTGCTCACCTCAAAGGTCTGTTTTTAATATCACACAATTAAGTTAACACAAGCTTCTCACTTGAGAGCAAATTCTGTGCTGCCGCGAATCGAGATCGAAATCGGGATATATCTTAAAAAAAATAAAAAAATGAAGAATTTCCTGCACCCTGTGGCCTCTATGCAGCTGATCACACTCTCTTCTTTTTCTTTTGAATTTTCTTTATGAAAGTTTTGTACAGACATAAGCATGTTACATACTATTGCGCCGCATCGAACCACACAGTTTCCTAACAGAGTTGTAGCATTGCAGAGCTTAATGGCAAAACATTGCAAAGATGGATTACGTTACATCTTACTAGACAGAAAAAATTACAATACTGTGTTCGTTTCGCTTTCCAAGAGTCCAAGTACATGAGAGGTTGGCTTGTAAGACATGAAGTAGTTACGGGCTTATTCTACAATACATGCAAAAGTCATGGCATTTCTCAAATACAATGTGAATATACAGGGCATACTTCGTCAAACTGCAACCGGGCAGGAGAGCATTGTCCACAGGGTACTATGAACTAGGTTAGCAATTAGAGCAACATTGGTGGGTAGGTATCTGTGGCTTATGTTGGACTATCTGCAATTGTCCCGTCTTTTTCTTTAAGCCATGTCGTGAAAGATTCCCAAATATCCTTAGGGCGGGAAGCCATGGACATAAGGTCCCAGAATGCGGTAAGGTGCTCCTGACAGTATGCTATATCCTGTACCCAAGTCTTAGTGCAGGGGTTTGAGAGGCACCCCAATGTATGGCTAATCTACGTTTTGCGAGTCGTAACATCATCTCAGTGAGTCGGCGTTTCTCAGGTGGGGCATCTTCAACATACCCCAACAGAGCTACTAGCGGCGTGCAGTCAAGAGATATCCCTGTGACCTCCTTAACGGTGCCATATACCTTCTCCCAAAATCTGGCTATGGATGGGCAATCCCACGCTACGTGTAGAAAGGTTGCGTTATCCTGTCTACACTTCCAACATCTTGAGTCCTGGCATAACCCTAACTTGTGCAATTGTAAGGGAGTGCAGAACACCCTATGTAAAAACTTAAAGTGAATGAGCCTGAGTTTATAATTTGGGGATAGGTGTTGTAGCTGGAAACAGCAGAATGACCATTGCTCATCTGTGAGCCTTTCATTCAGATCGGTTCTCCACTGGACCAGCGCCTTTGGGTCAACTAAAGGAGCGCCTGACTGCATAAGCTTGTATGATCTGGTGATCAGTTTCCGGGGAGATGGGGTGGCTAATAGTTACTCCAGCGGCATCATAGTGGCAGGAGGTGTTGGGAATGAGGAGTGTAATGTTCTGCAGGTCGCTCTAAGCTGGTTGTAAAGTAATAACTAGGATAGGTATAGAGCTGCCATCTTGATTTTGCGGTGCCACTAAGAATGTATCCTGTGGCTATAAATCACCCAACTTGGGGAGTCCAATGTTTCGGGAGAGCTGTATAGTGCCAGTATTATGAAGGATAGGGAACAATGGGTGATGTGCAAGAGGAGTGCATGGAGTGTATAACAATGGAGTGCTGACACGTTTCCTTAAACCCTTCCACGCCCATTGAAGAGACTCGACTGTGTTCACCTCTCCAGGCGTTCTATGGTAGGGCTTAAAGATAGCATTGTGAAACGGCATGGGGTCTGCCACGTCTTTTGCGATAGCCACATGTGGCTGAAATGGGACAGGGTGTATCCAAAAATGAAGGAATTGTGCTTGTGCACACAGTGCGTAGAGTTCGAGATCAGGGGCTCTCAGCCCCCCTTGCGAGAGCGGGTGTGTCTAAAGTTCCCAGCCCACACCAGAGCTATTAGACTAGATCAAAGAGATTTAAAAAAGGCCCGGGTTAGGGGGATAGGTATATTAACGAATAAATATAGAAATTTGGGCAGTACAATCATTTCGGTAATGGCAATTCTGCTAGCCAAGGACAGTGGCAGAGCCGACCAAAATCTAGATTTACATTCCAGACAGTCTTACAGTTTCCCAAAGTTCATGCGCCAGATTTCTTGCATATCTGCTGAGCCACACCCCTAAGTATTTTACAGCGCCGTCAGCCCAAGTGAGCGGGAATTCCAGGTCTGTTTCTAAAGGTGCATCAGTTAGTGGTAGAACTGATGATTTTGACCAGTTGATTTTTATACCTGACATGCCGCCAAACTGAAGAATATCACAGACCCTTCTTAATTGTGCGACAAGCAGTCTAATTTTTTAAAGACAAAATATAAAAAAATATGACTAGTCTTCAGGCCGTACCAGTAACCTCTGCATCTGAGAGAATGTGGATTGGCCCAGTTTCGGACAGTGGCATGTGAGCTCACACAGCTCAACTCCATCTCGTTACAAGAGTCTGAAAAAGCCATTTTAAGCTGTAAAGCTAGGTCCCCATTTGATCCTTGTCATCCCTCTATCCTGGCATGAGCCATAAAGGTTGTCTGCCCTTTATCTAACCATTTCAACACCTCTTTGGTCGTCTCAAGCTGGAAACAGGTAAATCAATTTTTAAAAAAGACAGCAGATTGGGCACACCTGTCTAATTTAGACCGACCTCACTTCTACCAACTGCTTCTATATTGTTGGAAAAGTTAATCAATACCCAACTATCAGAGTATATTGAGGATTTCAGGCTACTCCACCCTTCCCAGTCGGTATTCCTGCCCGGCAAAGCACCAAGACAGCACTACCGGAGGTGGCTAATTCCATTAAGCTGCCTTTAGTTTAAGGTAAAAATGCAGCCTTGATCTCATTAGATTTTTGGGCCGCATTTAACACATTCTCCCTTCCCATGTTTCTACAGAGGCTTGCGGATATGGGAGTGGCGATCTGGCGCTTGTAATATCTATATGTCCTCTCTGGCCCCCTTTGTGGAGTCATATTGGGTAAAGGTAGTCTCTTAAGCAGATGAACCCCAGCTGTTTCCATCTTTTGAGAAGGAGTCCTCGGCTACCCAGGAGTCCTTTAAAAGCTGCCTTGAGTGGGTACTCAACTGGATGCGTGCCAGTAACCTCCATTGTAGCTGTGACAAGAGGAGTGGTTCTGTTGTTGCTTCTGCTCCTTCTCTGCCATGGGAGGACTGGTGGCTAGCCTCTGTGCCACCCTCCATCACCCTGCCTCAGTGATTAGGAATCTGGGTGTCAACTGCAGTAGTTGGTTCATGTTTTGTGCTGCTGCGGACACTCATGAACATTTGCTGCTCCACTCCCTGAAAACTGTGGTTCAAGCTTTAGTCACCTCAAGATTAGAGTATGCCAATGTCCTGTACTTGGTTTACTAGGCTGTCTCATCAAATGATTACCATCTGTTAAAAAATCCCCATTGTGCTGCTGTTTTGTATCATCTTATGGCCCTGCACAGAGTACCTATTAAGAAAAGAATATTGTTTAAAATATTTTCACACCTAGCCTTGTATGGATCTTGCCACCAGTACCTTTCGGACAGTCTGATCTATTATCGACCTTCTCATGCCCTCTGCTCAGCAAATGCTTTGCTTGCTCTCATTCCTAAAACCAAACGCACAAAGAAAGGCAGCTCCTCCTTTCTGGCAGTACATGCTTAGGATCATTCTTCGCAGGAGCATTATTGAACACCAGTTTTGTAAGCTACCCAAAACCTGGCTTTTTTTCCTAAGCAAGATGAATTGGGGTCTGGTCCTTTTCTGATTCCCAGTGCTGGGACACTCTTAGGAGTAGCTGTGCGCTCTAGAAATATTTTCATTCATTCCTGCTTTTGACATGTGGTTTCAGCTGATGCTTCAGAGCTTCCTTCTGAACCCTAAGCTTGTGTGAGGTGCTGACGTCAGAGGACCAGTAAGTCCGGGTGAACTAGGGCCTCTAGCATGAATCCACACCCCAAAAGGAGGGTGTGCTGTCTTCCCATTTATATTCAAACTCCTCTGTCCAGCCAAGCAGTGATGGCCAGAAATGGTAACTAGCAAATGTATAGGAAGTCCGGGACCAGATATTACAATTAGAGTCAAGCTATTGTACAGAATAGTCTAATGCTCTCCTGGTGAAGCAACAATTGGAAAATGGAGCACCTCCATTGGTCTTGCAGATGTTAAAGCAAAGGGGTAAAACATATGGTGTCATGCACAAATGTTTAAAAAGGGACTGATGGCATGGCTATTTGCATGGTGCAAGGAATGCCAAAATTGCAGAAACACTATTGTAAATGCAGGTAAAAACATGTACTTGCATCTGAAAATACTGTGGTGAATGGTGCTTTACAGTTAGTTCAAACTGACCTCATGTAGAGATGTCTGACAGGAATACTATGCACCATAAGTATACAATTAAAAGTAAATTATTGCACTCTTCCTTCTCCTTGTGGCACCTCTACCACTTTTACCCCACCCCTCTCTCTACAGCATGGCATCTACCTGTTTCTGGCTCTGCTTTCTTCTGGAAACCCTTTCATGTTTATGCCTGCTCCAGTGATGCTTTTGTCTGGTTCCAGGACCTCAAGTAAAAACAAATATCTCCACCATTGGATCTGTTACATATTCACATGCTTGAATCATTCCCTGTTGTCAGGCTTGGAATCCCTTATACATTGAAATAAGAGTATTCAGTGTTAAGAGGGCCATAGGCTTCAAACATTATCTATTTAGTAGCACATCCTCCTCATTTGAAAGAACCCCATCTTTAGTCAATGAGATGGAAGCTTAAGCACTTCCACTGCCACTAGAGCCCACCGTAGCTCAGATTTCTACTGCACATCGTGTGCGATGTAGTCCCCTGGCAGAGCTCTCCTCTAACTTTTCAATCAACCTAAAAATCTGTTCCTTTTTTGATCTGCCCTGTGTTTGAACAAGCCCTTTCTTCAGCTCTAAAATTCTGTGAGTTGTTTTTAGGGAATATTTTATCAAATTGTGGGACATGGAGATCCTTATTTCTGCCAGCTGACTGTCAGCCATGACTGACAGAGAGAAGAAATCCCTTTTCAAACCTTATTCACCTTGTGGTCTTAAGAACATTTTCATTGATGATCCTCATTTTCAGTGTATTTATTGCCTTTATCTAAATCAAAAGGCATCTAAATGTCATAAATATTTAAGGCTTTTACAGCTGAGACTTTTAAGGCAGAGAAAGGAGATTATATCTGATGGCTAATGAGAATTTTCCTCCGAAAAGAGATGCTACCTCTACAGGGAAAGATTCAGTGATAATTGCTCCCCAAGCCCTTCCACAAAGGTAGCGCAGAAAAAGTGACTTAATAGTGTCCTGAACTGGACTGGTACAGTGCTGCAGCCACCTCTTCTGTGACTAAACATGGATCACAAAAACATTCATCTTAGGGATCATTGTCTGCTGAAAGCATACAGCACATATCAAAGTCCATGGAGGATCAACCTGTAATTAAAAAGAAGAAATCTTCAAAATATCAGTTGTCAACCATGACAATGTTGGTGACTAGACATCGATGACATAGTCAAAGAAGGCGTCAACAACAAAATCATTGGTATCGACAGCAATGCTGCCCACATTGACTGCAGACCTGTCGACACCGATTACATTGATGATGGGAACAGATGCGTCAATGCCGACGGCAATACCGTAGACGGAAAAACCATAAATAACAGGTTTAATGGGATCTGTGCTTTCACCATTGAAAGTGTCAATCATACTACCAGTTCAATCTGATCAGGTGGAGTTGGTTAGTGGCTATGCCTCACAAACTGCTTACAGATCAATGCAATTGAATGTGAGATGTGTCTCAGATTTTGGGGAAGACATTGAGGAAAACAGATGTTACTCAAAATACGATTACTAGCATGATAATATTCCTCAAGCTTCACATTCTTACATACCACTTGAACACACAGAGATTCTGAAGAAGTTCAAGTGCCTATGGCCATTTTATCTACATCTCAACAGATGATGGAGACTTTCCAAAATATATTGCCACAACATTCGGCTCATAGTCCACCTCTAGCTTTAATCTTTTGCCAGCTACTCTTCCTTGACAACAGTCACCATTTCACCATTGCCTCCTCTATTACCGCTAAGAACGTCTTTCCCCAGAATTGCTAAAAAACTACTGTTCTCACAAAAGTCTGTAGACATGTATGATGATGAATCCAATAATTCTATATATTATGTTATAAATGAGGAGGTGGGTGAACTTCCGCAAGATGATGGAGGGCAGGATGATGTCACAAGGGATGTAGTTATCTCAAGGGAAGTGGATTAAGTGCATAATCTACAGGTGATGATATTTCTAGTTTTCATTCATTAATGGAAAGAGCTGCTAAGAAGTTCAAACTATCAATGAAGTCTATGGATCAGCAGTGTTTCCCTTATGACTTCAAGGAGCAGCCACAGAAGTCTGCAAGATCAATATCAATTAGGGATTTTGTCAGCTCGGAAGGCCTAAAGTTAATAAAAACTCTGGGTATAGTTCCAACAGCGATACCTGATCTGGAGAAGAAGTATAAGGCTCCAAATTCTGCTCTGGTCTGTCTCACTGGACATACTAAATTGGATTAAGTCATCACTTCAGCAGCTCAGAGAGAAAACAAAAATCCAATCACAGATTCCTCTGGTCCGCCAGACAAGC
Source organism: Triturus cristatus (assembly GCF_964204655.1). NCBI lineage: Eukaryota > Metazoa > Chordata > Amphibia > Caudata > Salamandridae > Triturus > Triturus cristatus. Next base: position 529,986,387 of record NC_140595.1, read on the forward strand.
ATAGTAGACCAATAGATAATTTGGGTTGACGAATTTCATCTATGGCAGTGACTTCTATCAAGATAGCCAGTTGTGTGGCAATTGTGGGGCGTTATGATCACCAGATGTGGCATAATATCGTGCCATTGCTTGATCTTATACCAAAAAAGAAGGAGATGGTAAGAGCTATCCTTAGGGAATGAGAACTTAGTTCTTCATTCATTATTGATATGGCAGTGGATGCTTCAAATACAGGTTTTCACCAACTTGCAGGAGGGACTGTATTAAAAGATAAGGCTGGTTAAAGTCCACAGGCTTCCATCCTGAGGCGCAATTTTGGACATGCCTTTTGATGGCCTTACTCTCTTCTGTGAGCATGTAGAGGAGGCTCTTCAAGGGTTTAAAACACATACGGATACTGGCAAGGCTTTGGGTCTTTTACATTATCGTAGATTCTGATCATCTAATTTTCATACCTCATGAAGATTACAGAATTTTCAGAGTAGGATTCAATCAATATGGAAGTCAGCGTTCATACTACCCTTAAAGGCAACCTGTATATGATCACGGATATTCCTATAACCGCGATCAAAGACTGTTATGGGAGATTGCCAGGAAGAAAGAGAAGTGGCTCTTAATCAATCACCAATTAAGTTTTCTCCTTCCGATGGAGAAAAGTTGGAGGAGGTGCGGACTCATGCCTTAAACCTCATCGAATAGATGCGGAGGTCGACACTGACTAATAAAACTTGAACACGACGATAGTGCATCTTGTATCCAAATAATTGGACCTTTGGTGCCTTACATATGCTCAGAAGAAGATTCTTGTCTCAAGTATAACCTGTGGAGCACATACATCTGTGCATATGAAAGAATTTTGCATGAGCCCTGAAGAAGTCCTATAAAAGGACGAAACACGTTGGCTACCCTGTGGAGAACATAAGAATAAAGAATAAATGAATATTTTTTAAAAAATCTTTCTTTGTAGCTGTCTGCTATTATACTTGTCCTATGTCTCTGACTGTACAATCTAGTGTGCGCTGATCAAACTCCAGCACATTTTAGTTGGCGAGGTTGGAGATCAGGAGAAGGCAGTGCATGACCTTGAGTGAAGGAGACCCGAGAATCCGGCACTTAAACGCCGACTGTTGGTAGCCAAAGAGGCATCAGCAGCCCGAGTTGAGAAGCTTCACTGTTTTGACTTCTGGGAATACCTCCAAAGCAAAGTGGGACAAGACCAACACTCTGTTAGCATGGCTCACAAATCCGGAGGCCCAGGGTGGCCTGAGATTTGAAGTTGAATCAGACACCAGAGTGCCCATCTACCACCAAAATGCAGTTAATGTCAGGCTCTGCAACTATTACACCTCTCTGTATGCCCCTCACCGGAGGTACAGCATCGGGCCCTTGAGAACTTTCTTGCCCTGTGGCCCTCCTGATGCTTGCACGGTAAGATGCAGATGAACTCGCCATCACAGTCCAGGAAGTTCGGGTGGCTATCAAAAACGTGGTGCTCTGTAAGGTGCCTTGGGCGGGGGGACACCTGGTGGAGTTCTTTGCTACTTATCGGGACATACTGGCTCTGAAACTGGTTGATCTGTACATGGCGGCCTGTGACTTGGGCCAGCGTCCACATATGAGGCCCTGGTTATTCCAGTCTTAAAGCTGGGCCGCCCTCTCACAGATGTCCTGGCATACTGCTCTTGTCCATGTTGAATATGGACTATAAGGTTTAAAGCTGAATATTAGCGACACGTCTCCTGCCCCACATGCCCACCTTTAAACTTGCCTATCAAGTGGAGTTTATTCCCGAGAAAATACTGCGATCAACATTCATAGGCTTCTCTCAATTCTGAGTGATGAGTCAGTGGACAAACAGATGGCAGCAGTCATGACTATCGGATTAGAGAAGGCATTTGACAGTCTGAGCTGGGACTTCTTGTATCGAGTCTGTACAATGAACTAAACTCTTTTACTTGAGTCCGCACCAGTCGAATAATATCTGAATTGTACAAAGTAGGACAAGGAATCAGACAGGGGTGACTGTCCACTCCCTGTTGCTATTCGCTGTATCAGTGGAGACCCTAGCCTGCAGCGCGTGCATGGTGGGGTTCTACAGTGGATTGGAGGTTTGAGAACAACCCCATTACGCGGGATTATATGCTGATTACATTTTGTTCCTTAGAGATGTGGGACTGGACTTGCCCGGGGTGATAGATCTGGACTTGCCCGGGGCGATAGATCTACTGGGGGAGAGGGAGGAATGGTGGCCCCCGACCTAGAGGTGTATTATTTAGTTGTGCAGCTGCAGAGGTTTCATCAATGGATATACCGTAGGATGCACCCAGAGGAGGGAGTGGGTGGTACTCTCCCCAACTTGAGGGATCACATGGGGGTCCTTTTGCCCCCCTGGAGACGCCTGCCAGGGGCTTCCCAGGAACTCCTAGTAATGCAACATAGGTTTTTTTTCCTGCCGATTTATATAACGCAAACTCGACCCAAAGGTATTGGAGCGCTTTACATGAGCACCGGTTACGTTACACATTCGGGCACGGGGGATATTAAGTGATTTGCCCAGAATCACAGAATGTGGACGCGACCCCGAGGCTCGAACCCTGCTTTCCAGCACCAAAGTCGACAGTCTAGCCGACGGACCACATGCGCCTTACCCGCCAGACTTGCCGCTGCAATGATTTGGAGGTGGTGGCAGGGGGTTTGAGGGGGTGGGGCACTAGGAGTGATTGATGTGTGAGATGTGTGGTATTCCTATTTAGAATATTTTTAGGATCAGAATGTTATGTGTATTCGATGTTGGGGATTCTATGAGCGCTGGTGTCAGTCAAGAGAACGTTGTTTCCTGTTGTGGATGTTTAAGCTGTTTTATGAGAATTAACTACATTTTCTCCATGAACTTGCGTTTGAAGATACTTCAGGATGCATACGGAGTAACCAGAGCAGGAGACCTTTACCCTGATGGAGAACTGCTCCCCTTTGAGCGTTTGGCCGAGGAATTTGGTAACGAAGGTGGCCAGTTCTTGCTACACAGGGCAATAGTGGCCACGGTCCGGAACCACTGGGGGGCTGAGGAATCAGAACTGGAGGTGCATCAAGGCTGCCTGGGGCTTTGTATCACAACAGGGCAAGTTAAAGCAGTTACCTGCCTATACCGAGCCATACGCACTAAGATTATTACTGCCCTGACAGGTTTAAAGATGAAATGGGAGTCGTATTTGGGATTACAGCTGCAGAGAGGCACAAAATACTGGAGAATATACCCACCATCTCCCATAATGCCAGGTTTAAACTGATTACATTTTAATTCCTACACAGAGCTTATGTAAGTTTTATACAACAGCAACGGCCACGTGCCCTCGATGTGGGGAGCATGGGGCGGGGATGTTCAATATGGTGTGGGTCTGCCCCTTCTTAGTGGCGTACTGGGTAGCAGTGGTAGAATGCATCCATAATGTCGCTCACCAGGCGGTAACGTGCACTCCTTTGGTTTACCTCTTTGGGGGATTCCCGCGCCCAGCCAAACGCAAAATGACCACTAGGTTCAGTGACCTGGCACTGATCCTGGCAAAAAGGGAACTCACTATGCACTGGAGGTACCCTGGGGGTCCAAGGCTAGTTAAATGGCTAGAGAAGCTCACCAATTGGGCTGGGCATGTAAGTGCTGTGCTATTCAGGGAGCTGAAGATAGGGTGGGGAACAATTGGTAGGGCTAGAGCATGGGAGCACCTGGTGGATTGTCTTAGGGCCCTGGACGCAAGCACAGACCCTGACACACCGCACAGCTTTCTGGTGACAGCGGAGAATTAGAGGGGTGCGTTCAATGTTGGTGGAAGGGAAACAGCCATTCTTATAGAGAATGCATTGCAATTTTGCGTGTAACTGAAAGACAAGATTACAACTTTCCAATCTGCAATCGTGCACTGCATGAAATGTTGACATTGTTAATTTTGAGTTGTTTCACCTGTTGCTGACATATGTTATATGTTTATTAATTTTTTAAAAAGGGGGGAAGTAGCAAAGGCTTCTCCAGGGGTCTGCATCAGTCTCCTCCAGAGACTGGGTCTCACTTTGAACTCCTAGAAATCATCTTTAGAACCCCTGGCTAAAGTCCAATTCCTGATTGCAATACTTGACATACAATTGGGAAAGGCTTTCCCATCAATTGAAATAGTTGCAACCTATAGCATAGAGTGTTTCTGCAAAACAGTTGGTCTCAATAAGACAATACAAGTGCCTGTTGGGTCTGATGGCATCATTCCATTTTGCAGGTTCTGCATGAGACCTGTTCAGCAAGAATTGGAACTGCAATGGAAGCAGATAAAGGCTCATAGGAGGATATGGTACGTGTCACAAGGCGTCTGAAGCAAATATTGTTGTGGTGGTGGGTGTCAGTAAATAGACATTGCTTTAGAATACCTCCCAGAAGGATCAAGCGGGTATACTCAGTCTGCAGCTTTTGGAGTGTGAGTGGGAACTGCACCAAGACCAAGCGAATTACAAATTCAGTCAATAGGGTCGACCCATGATTAGTCTATTCGCCACTCCGGACAACAGCAAATGCTTAATCCTCGTAAGCAGATTTTGGCACCCAGGGTCGAACAGAAATACCCCCTAGCTCAGTTGGTCCGATATCTTTGCATACGCTTTCCTGCTGTTCCCCCTGACCCCCAGGGTGCTGAGGACAGCAAAGATAGATCATTGCACTCTGATACTCTTTGCTGTGATGTGACCACGCTACTAACGGTACAGTGATCTCCTTCAGTTATGAGCACGTGCAACCATCTCTCTGATACCACATCCAAGATCCTCTACAGCCACCATGGAGAGCTTCTCAATCATGACCCCAAGTCGTTGAACTTGACAGCATAGTACTTGGCCACTTAGAGTGTAGCCATTTGGACCTACAGCAAGACTCTATAAATATTTCGGGGCAGGCTTGAGCCTCAGCGAACAAAGACCTACAGTGCCTAGTGGAAACATTTCTGTATCTGGTGTGGGAATAATAGTCTTCATCCTCTTCAAATTACACCTCATCAGATATTCCCTTATTTGTTGGATTTAGCTAAGAGTGTACTTATATATTCTAAAATCAGAGTCCATCTATCTTCAATTTCAAGAGAACCAAACTGTTGTCATCAATTCTGTTCTCCCAGTGGACCATAAATCCGTTTATGAAAGGGCTCTTCAGAGAATTCCCACCTATTTGACATCCTCCAGTTTCATGGGAGATTAATACTATACTCAGTCAGTTAATGCTATCTCCTTTTGAACTAATACGTAAGGTAAATTTGATTTTTTTAATGGAAAACAGAGCTTCTCTTAGCCTTGACATCTGCAAGGAGAGTGAGTGAAATTCAAGTGTTCACCATCAAGGAACCTTTCCTCCAACACACAAAAGATAAAGTAATGTTGAGAACGAACCCCAGATTCATATCCAAAGTTCCTACTGACTTTCACTTAAATGAACTTGTCATTCTCAGATCTTTCTTTCCAAATCCATCTACGACAGCAGAACGATCTTTGCATTCATTGGACTTAAATAGATGTCTCACTTTCTGCAAAGACAGAACCAAGAACATAAGCACATGGACCAACAGTTTGTGTCTTTTGGTTAACCACGAAGAGGTAATCCCCTGTCCAAACAGGATAGCTGGTTGTCTCTTAGCCTGTATTACCTTCTGTCACGTCAAGGCTAAGTGCCCACTCAATGAAAAAGCGAGAGCGCATTCTACTAGAAGTGTGGCATCAACAGCGGTTCTCTCTGCTGGTGTGCCATTGAAGGACATCTGCCATGCAGCCACATGAACGAACAGGCACACATTCACAAGGCATTACTGCCTAGACGTGGACACAGCAGCTGACACAGCAGTAGAACAGGCGGTCCTGAGAAACGTGTTTTGATGAAGGTGAGCCTGCTTCCTGCTTTTATGTATTATAATGTGTACTGCTTGCTATTCTGATTTAATCATGTAAATATATAAAATATCCATTGAAGTAAGTTACTTATCTTTTATATATATTCACATATGCCTCCACCCTAACACCCCCCCCCCCCCCCATTTCAAGTGGCTGATTGAGGTGAGCTGGCACATAGAAAGGGTGAAGGATAAACCACCTGGGGGGGGGGGACAATCCAACAAGAATGTGCAATATACAGTCCCGGGAGTGGGACGCTTGAGGCAGAGCATGAGGCCCCACCCCAGTTGGGCCCCAAGAACACGCACAGGGTACAGCAGAAACACTGGAGGCCATAAGAGGGTCCAGAGTTGCTCTTGAAGCAAAAATGGACTCGATGGCAATGGACATCATCCATCTGCGACTGGATTTGCTCAAGGTAGCAGATAGGGTCACGTCAGCGGAAGAACTGGTTACCTTAAAAACTGCGGTGCAGGATTTGCAAACAACAGTAGCTGGACTCAAATGCAGCATTACTCAGATCGACTTGCACCAGGAAGATGCTGAACGGTGGTCTCCGCGGAAGAACCTGCTCTTCCTCGGATTTCCGGAGCGTGCGGAGGGGCCCTCAGCTGGAAGGAATGGATCACCACAGCGCTAAGCCCCATGCAGTTATGCAAATTCTTCACCGTCGAACCTGATCACAGAGCTTTGGGGTCAATGCCGCGCTCTGGAGCATGGCCCCGTGCCATTATAGCCCATCTATTCAACTATCACAACAGCGATATAATACTGTAACATGTCCGCAAACACAGCCTTCTAGATATGAAGATACTCCAATTCAAATATATCCTGACTACCCCCGGAAAGTGCAGGAACTAAGAAACAGTTTCCTATCAATCAAACGGTGGCTTAGAGAATACAGTATGAAATACAGCCTGATGTTTCCCGCAAGTATCTCAGTCCAGTATGAGCACAGGGTGTTCTTTCACAAGACTCACCAGGACGCTCTTCAATAAATAGATTCAATAGGACTACAGCACGAGGGCTGAAGTCTTGAATGGAGTGAACCAAGGCACAAAGTCTCGAGACGATCTCCGTGACGCCGGGTGCCTCCCAGCAAAAGAGAGGTACACCTGCAGAAGGCAACAGGGGACTGATCCTGGTCAGCACAGATGGCACACTGCAGATAGAGCGTGAGCCTATTGAGACGCAGAACTACTACACACCGCTGGACATAATTCCAGAGACTCAGATTGATGGCAAGCCTTTGGAGTGAATATTTGGAAAGTAAAGCATTTTTTTCACCAAAATAGAAACCAGGGTACTGGAGTCAAGTAGAATAGGTCACTGCAATATGTTGGTGTTTGTTATTGTTTTTTCTTCTTCATAGGTCGGTCAATGATGGACTTTTTTATCTAGGTTCATAAAAACAGGAACTTAGGATGTGGCTCTTTTCCTCCTGGGCTGGGGAGGTATGGGCCTAGGACCACCGGTGCCAGCTGAGATCCCGAGCTGGGCTAGCGAATAGGATAGTCCAGACACCACGCCGAGGCACATTGCTGAGGCATTGCTGAGGCACCATTAGGGACTCCCGAGGGGCAGCGAATCTGGTGGTCTGGTCAAGAACTACATCAAGTGAAGTAAACACTTTTCCTGGATGTCGATCGGATGCACTCTGAGGACTGCTTATCATGGTGGTAAATTCCGAATGATATATTCAATCAATCAATAAAGCTTTATTCGGCATTTAAGTCATAAAAGCACATTTACAATTGTTACATAAGATGAAAAGATTTAAAAATTACCTAAAAAGTTAAAATACAATTAAATTGAATAACCATAAAGCTAACAATTTAAAACATGAAATTAAAACATTCTGTATGGAGCCGGTCCATGGAGACTTATATTACATGAAAATTAACATGGTTAGACTTTAATATCACGTGGCTTTTCTACCCATAAATAATAGTAATTACATCAAATAGAGTTTGGGTAATACCATGTGGGTTTAAGAAGGGAGAGTTTCAGCATTCCTCATGGTTTTTAACCTTATGCCCCAGGCCCATCCTAGAAATTTGGCCACAGCTTTACAGATTGGAGGTGCAGGGTTTGTGCTCAAAATGCGGAGAGCAGATGCATAACTTCTAATACCCAGGTATTTACAGATTGGTTTTATCCATACTTCCCTGGGTACTGCATACATTGGACAGAAGAATAATACATGTCCTGTGGTCTCACGTTCTTCCAAACATCTATAACACTTGTCATTCTTAGTGCCTTGTCCCCCCCATCTGGAGGTGAATTCTGCGACAGGTAAGGTGCCCACCCTTAACTGCAAATATAATTTACGATCTGTAGTTTTTTCAATGATATCCCAGTACTCCTCTAGCAGAGGGTAGGTTTTTAGATCGAAAAAACGGCATGATAAATGAGTGGAAAGCCCTTGGGAAGTTTCCAACTTATAGACCCATTCCCAGTATATTGTTTTCAGATTTTCCTTGGGTGGGAAGACAGCATTAACAGGATCATTCCAAAGTCCGATCAGGCCTATACTGCCCAGGAGAAGTTTGATCCCGTATAACCACTTTATTTTTTGGGACCTATCAGATTCTATTATGTCCACAAAACCGCTCCTGTAATGGGCAAGTTCATCTGTGCACCAAAGCCGCCGCCAGTATAATATTGGACGGAGCTTCACCAGATGTTCAACTGTTTTTTTGCCGAGATCCAATAAAAGGGGACGCATTGGTGTGCTTGAAGGGAGGTTTGTAACCTTACGTAAAAACGCATTTTCTGATACCTTCAGGCTGTTCAAATTATCAAATCCCCAGAGTTCAGCTCCATATAGGCATGAACTCAGAATCTTCGTCCCATAGATTTCCAAAACTGGTGAGATTGGTTTGGTAATCGAGGTTTTGAACCTAGACAAAAGCGCACCTGATTTTTGCTTATGTTGTAATAAAACCCGATCCAACTGGCATCCCCAGCGCATATCCTTCTGCAATGTTATGCCTAAATATGTAAATGATGTAACCTCCTCCAAAGGTAGCTTGTTCATAAAAATCTTTCCCTTGAAGGATTTATGGGCATTAAAGGACATAAACTTCGTTTTCCCCGTGTTAATTTCCAAACCCCTTTCTGAACAGAATTCTTCAAAGCACACCAGAGCCTTTTGCAAGCCACTCGGTGTCTTTGAGATAATCAGCGTGTCATCCGCAAACATGAGGATAGGAATACGCACTCCTGCCAAAACCGGTGCGTCGATGGGGGTCAGTGAGAGGCGACCGGCCACCCCGTTGACAAAAAGTGAGAACAGGGTAGGCGCCAAAACGCACCCCTGCCGCACACCCCTGCCAACCGGGAAGTCCTCAGTCACCTCCCCCACGCCCCCCCATCGCACCCGTGCAACATTTCCCTCATGTAGGCGGATTATCACGGTAAGGAGCTCAGGTGCAATGCCCATTTCCCTCAATACCTGCCAAAGCCTTCTACGAGGTACCAAATCAAAAGCAGCTTTTAAGTCCACAAACACCGCATATAGGGCGCCGTTTCCCAAGACCACTGTCTTCCAATATAGGTTAATGTTCTGCTTGGGTTTTCGGATCAGATAGAACCCGCTCATCAGAGCCTCACTAACCCAGACAGAACGTTACCCCCTCCCTAGGGCCTATTTACAATAGTGCAACCACATATATCTACCACCTAAGGACAGGGAATTCCTACTATACATACCAAGACCTCTTATAATCGGCGGCCTCGCGATCCCATACGGATCCAGACCTCTCTGCCCATACGACAGTATCACCAGTGGCGGCCTCGCGATCCCATACGAATCCAGACCTCTCTGCCCATACGACAGTATCACAAGTGGCGGCCTCGCGATCCCATACGAATCCAGACCTCTCTGCCCAGACGGCAGTCTCAGCACAATCGGCGGCCTCGCGATCCCATACGAATCCAGACCTCTCTGCCCATACGACAGTATCACAAGTGGCGGCCTCGCGATCCCATACGAATCCAGACCTCTCTACCTAGACGGCAGTCTCAGCACAATCGGCGGCCTCGCGATCCCATACGAATCCAGACCTCTCTGCCCATACGACAGTATCACAAGTGGCGGCCTCGCGATCCCATACGAATCCAGACCTCTCTACCCAGACGGCAGTCTCAGCACAATCGGCGGCCTCGCGATCCCATACGAATCCAGACCTCTCTGCCCATACGACAGTATCACAAGTGGCGGCCTCGCGATCCCATACGAATCCAGACCTCTCTACCCAGACGGCAGTCTCAGCACAAGTGGCGGCCTCGCGATCCCATACGAATCCAGACCTCTCTACCCAGACGGCAGTCTCAGCACAATCGGCGGCCTCGCGATCCCCTACGAATCCAGACCTCTCTGCCCATACGACAGTATCACAAGTGGCGGCCTCGCGATCCTATACGAATCCAGACCTCTCTACCTAGACGGCAGTCTCATACGACAGTTCATCCTATGATCACCATAACATACAAAAAGGGAATCAGTCTCACTATTCATCAGATCACACAAGGATTGCCAGTTCGAGCATAGCCTGTTCTCAGGTTCGAGGGGCTCCTCTTTCCCTTATTCAGTTACCACTTACCTGATCAGGGTTAACATCTGTTCATGTAGCCGCAGCTGACTAGAAGAATAGGCTACCCTCTCATACAAGAACACGCAGCACATGTTGGTTCACTACAAACTGGGTACTTTATTACTCATTACATACACAATCACATAACATTACGATATAACACATAACCTGCAAAGAAAAGTGAAAGATTAAGTTGTACACTCTAATAAGAAAGGGTCGACATCACCTTAGTAGTATGTAGCCTGCACTCAGTGGTCATCTAGGTTCCCTTCTCGTCTGTGCCTCGGCTCGCCTGGAAGTCACACCTCCGCAGTCACGGATACATGTCTGCACCACTATGCGCTGTTCTCTTCACCCTTCTCCAAGTCACTGGGACCTCTTCCTTCTCGGCTACTCTCTCCTCTCTGGCTTTTCTGCTAGGAGAGTATCTGTCTCTCGGTTCTTTTCCGCCTTCAAGATGGCGTCTGTCTTCCCTGGAATAAGTAGTAGCTTTAGTGCTAACGGCTAGATGCCGCCTACGGACTGAACATGTAACTGCCTCAGACTTTCACTAATATAGAGGTGCGTTTCCTCATGGAAAATTCCGGCCTGTAACCTGCCGCCCACCAAATTCTTGTACCTCCCCGTACCAAGGACACGTTCCCAGCCGGCCGGCCTGATGTAGTGTCTTCGGCATGAAGAAAAATACAATCCTTCGATAAGGGCCGGCCTGAACCGGTTCTTTCCAAGCGAATAACACCTCATAACTAAAACATTACATTTGACCTAGAAGCATCCCAAGCTGCCGGAGCAGAAAGAAAGATGGAGTTTCTCCCGTTTGAGGCCTACCAGGCCTGAATTCAGCACAGCTCCATGAAATACCCTCACTACAGGACAGGTTATCCCTAATACTAACGAATCTATCCCCTAGGCTATGTGTGCAAGCCCTGATCTATGGAGAAGAGCACAGAATCATGTCGAAGTGCCTAGTAAATAGGCTCCATTCACTACTCTAACCCTTAGACTTGAATGATAAGAGACTGAAGTCACATTCCATCATTGTTCCTCACAAGAAGGCCGGGAAAATCGAGCAGAACAGTTAACAAAACGGAAAACTTGGTCGATTGTGCGTGTTCGGGAACGGAACCCTGCCTGCATTGGACTTAAGATATCCTGATCATCCATCCATGTTTGGATTTCATTAAGAAACATACGACCTATAATTTTTTGGATCGAGTCTATTAGACTAATTGGTCTGTAGTTGCTTGCAATTGCTTTATCCCCTTTTTTAAAAACTGGTACAATTTCTGCTCCCCTCCACGAGGGGGGGATATCTGCTCCCAGGGCAATTGCGTTAGCAAGTAGCATAATGTAATTAGACCAGAGACTTCTATCATTGGTAAACATATCCGCAGGGATTCCGTCTATACAGGGTGCTTTACCCCCAACCACTTTATCTAACGCTCTATCAACATCTTTCAATGTAAATATCGCCCTATCATAATACACGTGGGCAAGGGTCTCGCTTGGGATATTTTCGCAGGGTGCGGCATACTGGGGTTTGAAATAATCAACCCAAGCATTCTGGGCCACGTTGTTCTGGGGTCGCTCTGCTGTGCCGCCCCTATCCCACTTGTATATATCCCAGAAATTCTTACTGTCCTTGCTCCTGCAAGCATCGAGGAGATCCCTCCATTTTTCATTGTCCCACGTTTTTTTTGCCTCCTTCAAGGTTTTCCCATAATGTGATCTAGCAGATCTTACAAGTAGTGTGTCTTTCTGTTTTAGTGCATTACTAAGTTTAGCCCGGGCCTTTCTACAATCGAGGTTATACCATCCTTCTTTTATTTTTTGTTTACAATTACTTTTGGGAATGGTTTTAAAGAAAAGTTTTTTTAGATCCGAAAAAAGCCTGTTGTGGACTTCCACCACTATCTGGCATGGGGTTTGGTCCTTTGTTACATTACCCAATATTTTGAGTGCGGCAGTTACCTCGTCATTTATTGCTAACATGGTCTTTGGATCTACCACGATCCGATCCCATTTTATATGACGCATATTGTTAGACAAAAGAAGTTCGGGCTCACATGTATTTTGCTGCGGTGAGGAATAGCCAATTAAGGACATGTTAAATACTGAGACCAATGGATGATGGTCACTCTCCAGTCGGTTTACTACCTTCATGTCTCTAAAAAGAGGCCAAAGTGCGACATGAATGAGGAAATAATCTATCCTGCTTGCTCTACGACCGTTATCAAAGGTGTTTGTTCCAGATTTATCAGAGAGACTTCTACCGTTGGCTGCTCTCATATGGTTACCTAGGCATAGTCCATTTAGCTGAATGGCCGCCTCCGTCCACCTTTTTACAGGTGGGATCTCGATAGATGGAATACCCCAGCTGACATCTTCATCAGCAGTGAGCTGAGGCATCTCGTAGTCCAGGGGCTCGAAGGATGTATTGAAATCGCCTGCTACAATGGGTAGAGTATTTGGGGGCAAAGAGTCAATTAATTCTTCCAGTAACTTTACGACTGGAGACTCTTTTCCTCCCGGCAAGCCTCGTGCATAGACATTAAAGATTTCTACCTTATTCCCCGACTTCGGGGCGATCTTAACAGATAGAATGTCATTACTAGTTCTAGGTCTTTGGGTGACCCGACATCCCAGGTCTTGTTTTAGCCATATAGTAAGCCCACCAGACGGGCGGCCTCTTACATTTTTTAATGCAGGGACATAAAAGTTGAGAAACCCATTACAAAGCAGGGGATCAGTTGACCACGTCTCTTGAAAGAGACATATGTCAAACTTAGATATAAAACCCAGCCAGACAGGGTCTGCAACTTTTGAGCCTAGCCCTGCGATGTTCCAGGATATAATAGACAATGGGCCACTCTCACAATTTCCTCCTGGGATAAAACTAGGGCTCCATGGTAGAGGGCTAATGCAACCGCTCTCTAGATTCGGCAAATTGTCCTGGATGATACTATTTACGATGGTTTTGTTTCCATTCTCTACTTCTATGTCTAGGTCTATGGGACAGCTTAATGGAGATATCACCCCGAACCCAATGTTTAATCGGTTTGTCTCCTCTGCCTGGTGCTGGCCAAGTAGTGTTTTCTCAGCAGATTCATTGCCGGGTTCAAGATTTCTAGTTGCAATGGTACAGGCTACCCCTTTTCCTACAGGTTTTAAAACTGGTTTACTTATTTGGTTCTTCTTGCTAAAGGTATTTGGACGTCAATCACAATCTTCTAGTCCAGAGGACCAAAAAACCTTGTGCTGGGCAATGGGTCTACTATTATACCTGGGCCGAATACCAATACCTCTCTGGCCACAATCAGCTAGATTAGGCAGTTGGTGATCAGAGTAGAAGAAAGAGAGGGGCAGGGAAAGAATAGGGGTAGAGGAATTGTAATTCTGCCACTTGCAGATATGTTCTACTACCCTGTTGTCTCTAAAGTTAATTACTATGCAATCACCCTCTATTGTTTTCCTCTTCGGACCTACCCAGCTAACTCGACGAACAAAGAGGATTTCAGTTGAAACATGCTGGGGTAAAGGGCGGTTTGAATTTAACCAAAAGACACATTTATTCTTTAATTCCCTGTAGTTCTCCGTCTTATCTTGACCCAATGGCTTGACCCCTGCCAAAATTATCACGTAAGGACTTGACTCTGGAGGGAGGTGTATACTTGGTGGTTTTCTAGTATCCGGAATTAGAGGTACTTCCCTCCCTGGTTGCTTTTCCACTTGGCTATAGCTTACTATTGGCGGAGTACTCCCCCCATCCTCTATGTTACATGCTGTTATCTTTTTGGATATCTGTCCCGCTATCAACGGGTTAGCTTTAACTACATTTGGAACAAGAGGGGGGGGGGACATTGACAGGTGTGACACTTTTCTCAGAGACCATATTAGGTGGCTTATCACACACTTGGCAATTTCTGACACTTTTCTGTCGAGTCTGAGTTGATGAGTATGCCAGCTCCAGACAGGTCAATCTGTTTTCAATACCGTCCAGTCTGTCGTATATAGGTTGGCAAAAGTTTTATAAAAAATTGACTCAATCTTTCCCCAGAAATCATCTCCTACATTTTGTAAATCCTTTGGTGGTGCTAGTGAAGATGATCTTGGTGCTCCATCCTTTCCACCTGTATGAGTTATACCTGAGGGGAAAGGAGATATTTCGGGGATATCCTCAGGGGTGATACGCCTTGTCTTTGCGGTTTGGCCTCTGTTTTGTGATTCACCACATTTCCGTTTGGATCTCTGCCTTTTCGTGGTCGCCCTGTTACTTGGGGGTAATGTTTTTGCCTTTGGGTTCGTGGCGGACCTAGTCTTAACACTCTCAGACACGCCAGCAGTTTGCCTTGTATTTAAGTGACCCAATCTTTGTCTGGTACTAAGGTTAGATCCTTCACATTCCGGAATACATTCGATAGATTTTCCGTGTGAATTATCTTTTCCCTGGAGAGATAACACTGGGCTTACACCGATAGTTGGTTCCAGATTTATGTTTTGGACCGGGGAATGAGCATGAGAGAGGTGGCCCAAGGAGGAACGTTTGTCTGTAAATAATCCCAAGGACAAGCGTTTTTCTGTATAGTCAATTTCTTTGTCCAGAATGGAAGACACTCTTACCAAGAAATTGTCTAATGTACCTGCCAGGGACTTCCGTCCCGTATCCGTAGCAGCAGTCATTTTGAACGCGTGAAGTTTATTTTAATTTGGCTTCGGCCCCCACAGCACACTGCAAACAGCTACAGATACATCAAGTAATGCTTTTATCCTCAATGTTTTCAGGCCTCGAATAAGTGGTAAAATACAACTGACCTTACTGGAGACGGCGAAAGGGGGGTGGCCCGTCCCGTCTTCGCACGTCCTCTAACGGGCTCAAACGGGCCCGCCCTTGTCCCGGGCTTCTCCCAGCGCCGCCCGCGCGCGTCCCGCGACGCGGGGTCTCACAGCAAATTTATGCGCCTCCGGGCGCGAAGATTTCAAATTCCGGCTTCCGCCGCTGGTGAGTCTGGGGATTGTAGTCCCCCCTTCCTGCCGCGGTCGCGGTAAAGCGTGGCTGTTGTGGCTGTGGCTGTGGCGGCGGCGGGAATGCAGCCTCTGAGCCCAGGTGACACTCCAGGTACCGGGTAGGGAGTGGAGAAGCTGGATGCCCCCAAAACGCTGTGAACGCCTGATGAATGATATATAACAAAAAAGTATTATCCTACATACACATGAATCTTCACTTCACATGGGTGTGTTGAGGTGACTATGCCTTTTTGACTTTGCTGTTCCTACTATCAGGAAACTTACATCTTCCGTGTAAAAGTACTGAGGACATTATTGATCGTTGCAAATTTTAAATCTCTAAAATTGAAAGCCCTGAAGAAGTTCTGCTGGCTGCTAGCCAGATAGAACGAAACGCGTTGGCTGCATTGTGTACAACAAATTGATTGAGAATATTTCAAATAAAGAATTTAAAGAAACTTCAAAAGATTCCATGGACATTTGTTCACGTGCACTGCTCTTTTGAAATCACCAAGTGAAGTAGTAGAGGTATTAGTTGGGGACCAAGGAATAGAGAGGATGACTGGGGCGGGGCTTACTACTAATCAGTAGAGGTAAAGATACGCTTTGATAATGATTATGATCTAAGATATGGGTGCACGGACAGGGATCGCGTGCATAGTTACAGCACACAACGTATTTCGACATTTAACTAATACATTTTGTGTTCTACCGTTTGGAAGGTGAGAGTGTGGCTTTGTATGGTTTTTAATGCATGTAATTCATCAATTACTTTAAATACGTGTGACCATGGATTAGTAGTGAAGGACCACCGCATGCTAAATGATATTATAGGTGGCCTCTGGCTACTCTCAATGATCAGATTGATGTAATTGTTTGTATGTATATATATGTTCACTGAACTATATTTCACATTTTTTTATAGATAAGGTTCCCACAGATTTGGATGAAACCTGATGTGGACAAAGGGTCATTTGGGTATCGTATGCGTGTTTAAGCAAAATGCTGCATTTAAGGAAATAATATAGGGTCACAATTGGGTTAAGTATGGTCCTGAAGAAAGCCCGGGACCCCGGACGGGGCCATTACAGGGCTGAAACATGTTGACCTAGCAAACAATGAGCACCATAGCAGGGCTTTTATTGTCCTAGATTTCGTGCTTTTAATCATCCCTCCATCACCAATGAAAAAAGTTTATAGAATTTACCGACAGTTGGTAGGGATTATTATCTGAAAATAAAAAACCTTCTTTGCTTTTTCTTTTTCACGTAGCTTCTTACTAATAGTGATATCACAACCCATAATATGGGCTCGTTCGCCATAAGAGGATTCTTTGGCGAACGTGGGATGGCCATGATGAAGCCTGACACCTGAGAGGTGTGTGAGGCCGTCCTGAACCTTTTTTTAGCACATCACGGTGCTGGTCCAATAATAATTTTGGAGTCCAATAGTAGCCAGAGCATTCCCTCAGCGGAAGTACACCTATATAGTAGGGTGGCATGAGACCACAAAGTGTGGACTTGAAGATTTAAGGGCCTGTTCGTGTTTTGGTGGAAATGCTATTGTAAAGGGAGAGTATGAACACAGGTCCCTTGCCCCCCAGAGGGTATAAAGTTGCTCCCACTCCCTCTGACCATGCCAGAATTGGGTCACGTGTGATATATAGACTGCCAGTTAGGGTCACTTCCTTTGCGCGGCAGACATATACCAAACTATGGGAAAGGACTGTCCATAGAGTAATAAAGCGGGCACCTTAAATGCCTGATCTGGACGTTTGGATCATATGCCCTTTTGACTCAGTGGTCCAGCTGATGTCCACAGAGAGATGAAAGGAGGGAGGTTGCCTGACTCTAGCGGACCTGTACTCAGCGGGCGGGTTTATAATGTTGCAGTATTCCATGCACACATTTGCATTGGGTCCAGGACAATTTCTGCAATATGCAAAGATAGCTGCCATAGCATGCCAATTATGGCTGAAATTTCCAGAGTCTCCCGAACTCACACACATGCTGGCTACTATGTTGTCTATGGCCGGGAGTCACCGACTTGTAACACACCTTTATCAAGCACTGCGCACAAACAGGCAACTCAAACCACTGCAAGTGGAGGAGACATGGCAATCCCTCAGTGATGAACTCCTTTCTCCCAGAGATTGTTCCAAAATGCAAGCATGCAGGGGTCCATAAAGTATCGGTGAGTACCAGGATTTAACCACTTCAATTTAATATAATACATATGACCTACCTATCCCCCCAAGAGACTGCATGCCATCTATTCGACAAGACAATCCCATTGTCCGAGATGTGAGGCTACTGAGGCTGATTTCCTACACATGAACTGGCACTGCACACCCATGGCCACCTTCTGTGGGGAGATACCGGCACAGCTTAAACATGCGACGGAGAGGGATGTACCTCTAACAATTAATAAAGGCTGTTCTGGTCGTACTGCCCGACGACCCGAAGTGAAAACTAAGTAGATGTTTTATGATATTTTACAGTATTGGGCCTAACTGTGGTAAAACGGAGCATAGCGATCCACTGAATGGGTAGTAGGCTCCCAACTAGAGATGCTGCTTGCATAGGGAGTGCTGTTGCGTCACTTACTGGACCCAACTCAGCCGGTATGTGCCCAATAGGACCCTTAGATCTAGTTCAGCAATGAATTTGGTGGTGCCTCCCTATAGACTCTCTTATTGAGGAGGCAGGAGTTTTCTGGTCTGCACAACCCAAAATTGAAACAAGCTTCCTTTGGCAATTAAATCAGCCCCCTCTCTCTGGAGCTTCCACAAGCTTCTAAAGACTTGGCTTTTTACAAAAATTGTATCTCATTCCCTATGTCCTCCCTCCCATAGCACCGAGACAACTCCAAGTAATTGTTTGCACTTTTTAAAACTCAAATCAAATCAATCACGCCTGATCAGATAGTAGATTCGGGGCATGAAGGGGGATGGGACAGAGTGGAGTAGATGAGGCTTACTCCAGTTTGACATCATAGGCTATGTATGGTCCCACAGAGGGGCCCCAGTTTACCCATCTATATAAAGCATAGGAATCTTGGATTACTCTCTATATGATGGCTTCAGGGGAAGGGGGAGGGAGGGATAACACATTAGTTTACAGTTAGATGGTTTGAAAATAGCTATTTGCTTTAATTGATACTATGCAAAATTATATGGTCGAGAGATGATATCCTTTCTGTGAAGATTGCCCAAAAAACTTACGAAAGACATATTATTTAAAAAAGTGAAAGAAAGGAGGAAAACAGTAAGGAAATTATTAAATAGAAAAGTAAAAGTGCACAAGAACTTACCTGTCCTTTTCTACCGGAGGTATCTGGTCTGTCCGAAAGGAGAACCTAGAAAAGAAAGATAGAAGGTTGTCAAGCTCAAGATCAAGCAGACAAAAAAAACTAATAGACTTATATCCTTGAAACGCCTAAAAATAAAAGACAGGACCAGACCCTTCTAGTACTGTGTGTTCTTTTTCACCAACCGACATCCTTACACCATGACTCAATACACAAAGACCAATGTGGCTTCATCTCCAGCCGTAGTGCCCGACATTGTATCTGTAGGGTCCATTGAGCGGTAGCTTACAGGGGCTGCCTAGACAGGGAGCACACTCTACTGTTAATCTACATAGGAAAGGTGTTCGATACTTGGAACTGGGACTTTTTGTGTGAGGTACTGCACCAGTTGGGCTTCGGGCCCAAATTTATATCATATGTACGGATCCTATACAAAAATCCTAGAGTGCAGGTGGAGGCTAATGGCGCCTTGTCAGTTAGTTTCCCCATACAGAGGGGCACTCCGCAGAGATGCCCCCTGTCACCTCTGTTGTTTTCCCTAGCAATTAAGCCACTAGCAACATGGGTCATAGGCAACGCCCAAGTGTGTTTCTATGGGAATATGGGGTGGAAGACTGTATAGCCTTACGTGTGGATGATGTGCTACTGTTCGTGGCTCACCCAGTGTCCATGGGCTCATGTATCCTCCAAATTCTTGACATATATGATCAGGCTTTGGCCTCCATGTAAATTGGTCCAACTCTCTGCTGGTGCCTCTGATGGGCAATATAGGTACAATGAGTTTGTGGCCCCCTAGAATGCAAGTGGACCTGGGGAAATGGGTTAGGCTCTGTCTCAATATCCTTGGCAAACTGGCATTATTTAAAATGATGGTCCTGCACCGCTTCCTATATGTATTCCAAAAATGTCCAAATGTGCTGCCCCAAAATGGTTCGCAGGGGTCCATGGCACAATATGAACGTACCTATTAGCTAAAATTGTCCCTCACATAGCGTTTGAAAAATGTGCCAAGTCTACATTAGATGGGGGAATGGAAGTGGTGGTCCTCCGGCTATGTAATTGGGCCATACAACTTATCGTGGTCAATGACTGGCTTCACAGAGGGTGGAACGTACATGCCTTCAAGAAGGCAGTGTTAATTCTTGGTGTAAATAACAGTAAGAACATATTTTATAGGGCACCTCTGCCTGGCACTCTGCCAAAACTAACAAAAGTGATATTCCAAATGAGGAGATTGGCCCTGAGCTGGACGGGAAGGAAAGAAAGATCGGGTTGGAAACGTCCCTATGAAAAGGAAGGTGGCTGGATCAGGTTACACAATTGGAGGGGTTTGCCAGATGGGACCTCATTAGTATTTCCTAGCTTGGGGGTATCTGGCGAGGGACTCACATGAAATCTTTTCAATATTTAAAAGTAGATTTCCATCTGAACCAATCTCAATGTAATAAATACCTTCAGCTCAGCATGCTCTGCCCACGAGGACTCCATTTGGGCACCTCAAGTTCAGCTTGATGGAGACCCAGCTGTTGTCCGGACCGATAAAGTGAGGGGGCATCTCCCATATGTATAACTCATTGGTCATTAATTCACCAGACCTGTTTGCCTCACTGAGGGCCAAGTGAGACTCTTGGTTATGTGCACTGGACGATGGTGAATGGAGGAAAGCTCTAATGGCACCAAGAGAACTGGTTGCGCTTTGTTCAACTCTGTTAACTGCATACTACATATCTGACTCAGCTGAAGTTATAGAGGGCCCTCAAACATTCTTCATCCTCCTGTGTGCGCTGCAGAGAGGAGGAAGCAAACTTCCGTGATGTTGTCTGGACCTGCCCTGCTATTATATCCCGCTACTGGGGATCTATCTTCCACATTTTTGAACAGGTATTGGGATGCCGGTGGAGAAGATGGAACATATTGTACTCGAGGATATGGAGGGGGAATCGGGGAGAAAGGTCACTGATTGGGGTGGGAACTCTGAACCGGAAGAGGGAAATTGCTTCACTGCGGACCTCAGCCACTACCCCGATGATGGCAGGGAGTCACAAGGAGATGGACTGGTGTGCCAAGATGGAGGAACGCATTTATATGGCAAGGAGCTGCTTGCGTGAGCATGATGAAATTTGGGGGAATGGTGGGGCTTCTATGAGGTTAGGAACCCACGTTTGGGCATACCCATAGCCACTTAGGGCGCACATAGCAGCAACACAAAATAAAATGATGTCACTTTAACCTTTAGTTTTTCTGTGAACTTCAAGGTTTTTTGAACGGAAATTAATATTTTGTTACCTAAGGTAAAGCCAAACCCCCACATCCACCCAGGCCCTGCCCCAACCCCTGCAGGCAGCCAACCAAATGGTTGTCCTCGCTGTGCGGTTGGTCTCAGAGTCTGGCCTGTGGCTAGGCCATGCACCTAACCATTGGTGCAGCCCCCCTGCCAAAGCCACTTGGCTCCCTGGGGCCCCATCCCCCAGGGCCTTTGTTTTTTTAAGGGAAGGGCAAGAACTGCCCCACTCCCTAAGTCACTTCAGGCACTGGGGATCTCACTACATGGGCCTTTTTTTAAATCTAGGTGAGGGGAGCACATGCCTCCTTCCCCAAACCATTAGTGGCCACAGAGACCCCATCCCCAGGGTCAAAACCTACATTTCAAAGAGCGGTGTGCACACAGCCCCCTCCCTGAGGCACTATGGGCCCCAATGACCCCTCCTCCAGGGCCTTTTTTTATAGAGGGTTAGGGGCATGCAGCCCCCCTCCCCAAGCCTATAGTAGACCCTGGGGCCTTATATGCTTCAGTGCCTACCAGAGGCACCCACCAAACACTACGCTAGGGCCACGGGGAGGCGCAAGTCCCTGCGGCCCTATCCAGCTTGGGCTTCGAGAGCTGGCATTGCTCCCACCCAGCAGTAGCAGCTGTTTAAATTTTTTACCGCTGGACAAGAGTGTGGGCAGGGCAACAAAAGTTTGCTCTCAACCAGCAGGAGCATTTTTAAAGCCCCCACTGGGTGAGAGCAGACATGCCTTTCTGCCTGCTTTCCTGTACTGAGACTAAGAAAAGGAGGCCAGAAAGAGTGCCCTGGAGAACATAGGAGTATGGAGGTCAGAGGATCAGGAAAAGACAGATGAGTCTGAACAGGCTGATAAAGAGAATGTCAGGATCAATGATAATTGGACAAGATCAGGAGACAAACAAAGCAAGGAAAATGCAGAAAGAAGCAGGATTAGAGGATTTGTAAGGCTGGTCAGTGGTGGCAGGAGCACAAAGGTATCTGGTGGGCCTCCCAAGTAAAAATAACAGAGTCTAATTGGAGAGAAGCCCTGAGTGAAGGCGGGAACTTCAATGGGAATTTTACAGCTGTCAGTAACAGTGGTCAGTTGGTTCGCAGCTGCTTAGTCTTAGTCTTAGTCATAGTCTTGCCCTCCGTTTGCTCCTTCTTTGCACCTTTGATTCCCCCCTTTCCTTCCTTGCTATCTCTCTTCTGCAGCTGTCTTCCTAATTTTGGCTTTCGCATTCATTGTCCATAGACCCTGTTTGGCTCTGACACTACCTGGCTAGCTTATTCAACTGGTGGCCCCTCATGTAACACCCCATTGGCTCCATAGCTGCAACACCTTGTCTGGTCATCTTCTCTGTCCTTAGGCTCTCCAGATAGTTGGAGGGTTACTGATACTCTTCGTCTCATACTGGCAATTTTTACTGAGCTCCTGGTAAGTCGTGGGCTCAAGAGCGGGGCGGCTGGAGCTGGTATGGATTTTTGTTAACTATCTACTATGGGGCATATGCATCAACCAAACTAATACCGATTCCTTAATAGCGAAAAATAAGGAATCGCCATTAAGGAATCGGTAATTGGCATGCATCAACAGATTCGGTGAAATTTAGCGATTCCTTAAAAATCGCTAAATTTACCGATTCCTTAATAGCGGGGCACGCAAACGGCCTCACTAGCAAATAGCGAGTTCGGTAATACCGATTTGGCTAATAGCGAGTTCGGTAATACCGAGTTAGCTATTACCGAATCGGTAATAGCGAAATCGCAAATTGCCGCGTCGCTCCGGGAACGGGCTGATGACATCACCAACCAGGAAATACTGCTGCCCCACCCACATTGCCTCGACAGAGGAGCAGACAGGAGCTGGAAAGAAGGACAGGCTGTGCAGAGTGAGGCCACACAGATTCTGCCATTCACATCAGACATCCATCATGTCGCAGGAAGTGCCATCCAGCGCAGAATCTGCACGCAAGCGCAAGAAGAAGTTTTCGGACAGGGAGCTGGAGTACCTCATCGAGGGAGTGTCCAGCAAACACGACCGCCTCTTTGGCAAGCTGTCCCTCAAGGTGCCTGAGACAGAGAAGCGGCGCATCTGGCAGCGCATCCGTGAGAGGGTCAATACGGTTGGCGTCACTACCCGCAGCATCGACGACCTTAAAAAACGGTGGTATGACCTGCGGAAGCGCGCCAAAGAGAGGATTGCTGAGAGGCTCCGGGAGGCAAGAAGGACTGGAGGCGGAACAACCACTGCACCATCCAACACAGCCCTGGAGGACCTTGTGGAAGGGACGATAGAGCGGGAAGCCGTCGTGGGGGTGACCCAGATGGACACGTCCGGCGCAGCCACAAGTGCCCAAGGTAAGATGCATGCCTGTGCCACACCCAGCATAGCGTAAATCCATACCCATGCCCCCAGCCCAATCTCACTGTGTCTGCAGCTCTGGCACAGACAGCTCCACACATGACACTACTGCATCTTGGGAGTTGTAGTCTAGTCAGCCCAGAGTGCATGTACAGGCGTAAATCCTATGAGCATACACCACATATTTTGTACATGGCTGTAGACTGTTCATTTGTTGGACCACAGAGGGACATTAATGGGTACAACACTATGTAGGTGTAATCATCCCACTAATCATGCACTGTTTCACACACAGATGCATCACCTGGGGACTCTGACGACAGCGACCAGCTGATCATTTCTGAGACACCCGTGGAGTCAGACCAGGAGACAACGCAGGATGCGCACGCACCGCCAACACCTGCCACCCCACCAGCACCACCTCCACCAGCGCCACAATCAACGGCACCAGCACCAGTGCCACAAGCCAAGGCACCAGCACCTGCGCCACAAGCAACGGCACCAGCAAAACAGCCTGCAGCTAGTACAGCCACAATACCGCAGAGGCACAGGCACCAAGTTGCGCCCTTGCAGGAGATGGCAACCCCCCCCCCCGCAATTGGCACCCACGCAGCGCACATCCACACCACCTGCTGCACCACCTGGAGGCTCAAGACACGCACGGCGTCACAGGGCCCGTCGCAGTTCCGTCTCCTCAGCAGACCAGGATGTCCCAACAACCTCTGCAATCGAGGAGAGGATGCTGCGTACACAGAACCTGCAGGGAAGACATGTGGCTAGCATCAGCTGCAATATCGTGCGCCTAGCGAGGGAGATGCGCGCCATGACTGCAGCAGTCACCGACATGGGCTCCGCGGTCAGGGACATGGGCACGGCGGTCAGGGACCAGACCACTGCGGTTGCTGATGGCAATGCTCAGCTCAGGGAGGAGGTACGTGAGCTCACCCGTGCCATCAGGGAGGGCCATGAGTCCCAGAGGAGGAGTAACCGGCAGCTAATGTTGCGTTCCGCCGCCGCTACCAAGGCCATACAACGGCACAGCAACTGCACCGCTGTGTTGGCACGCCGCACAGTCTCCCTGCAGGTGGACCTTGGGCACTTCTGCGGTGATGTGGCCAAGTCACTGGGACACATCACCACTGCTGTGGAACAACTTCAGAGCAGCACATGCAGTGCTGCAGCATTGGGAGGGGATGACACCAGTGAGGCTGCCTCCAGCAGCGTGTCACTGGCAGAGGCCAGCACCAGGCGCCGCAGTTCGCGTGCCTCCACGGGGACAGGCCGTGGTGAGGCTTTGGATGCACCTGAGCGGAGGCTTGGTGTACGTGGCAAGCGCCACTAGAAATTTGGACATGCTGCAGGTCCATGGTGGAGCAACCATGGCCATCCAATTATTGTGTTTGCACAGGCCTGACTTTAAGGAACCTTTTATTTACATGTATGCAATCGGAGCATGATTCACAATGCTAGTTCTGTTGCACAATCCTCAGTGCTACTGTGCATTAAACAGTTGCACCCAACACCAACTTGTAATGTCTCATTTTACCCAGGGTCAAAAATGATTTTGCATTATGTATGTCCGCCTCCTATGGCCCTCTGCTGTGTTTGGGATGTGTGCCGGTCGTCGTTGGGCGGGTGGTTGGTCAGCCTGGTGGTCGTCATCCCTGTCCACCTCCATGGGTATCCCCCTTCTGGTGGCAATGTTGTGCAGCATTGCACATACAGCAATTATTCGACAGCATGTGTCTGGTTGGTATAGCATGGCGCCGCCAGTCTTGTGGAGGATACGGAAGCGGCTCTTGAGAATCCCAAAAGTCCGCTCTATCACATTCCTCGTGCTGATGTGTGCAGCGTTGTAGCGATGTTCCTGCGGGGTTGCTGGATTTAGGTATGGGGTGAGTATGTATTCCCGCAGGGCGTAAGCACTGTCACCTAGAAGATAGAAGCATAGACTTAGCATTGGTGATGTACATACATGTGTGGTGTTGGTGTGGGGAAGCGTATTTCTACGTACCTAACAGGAGTCCCTCTCCGGATTCTCCATTGATTAGTCGCCTGTGCATTCCACTGTTGCGGAAGATGTATGAGTCGTGTGTGCTCCCTGGGAATTGTGCCACTAGGTCCGTTATGATGTTCTTGGCATCGCACACAACCTGCACGTTGATCGAGTGGTATGACTTGCGGTTCCGGAATAGGTACTCATTTGCTGACGGAGGACATATGGGGATATGCGTGCAGTCGATGCATCCAATCACATGTGGAAATTGTGCCACCTGGTAGAATGCCTGTTTGGTGCGGTCCAACTGCTGTGGGGTTGTGGGGAAGCTGATGTGTGTGTGGAGCATTGTCAGCATGGCATCTAGGAATTTCTTGAAGAAGCGTGACAGTGCGCTTTGCGAAACACCTCCGGCCACCGCATTTACCCCCTGGAAACTCCCTGAGGCCAGTAGGTGCAGGCTGCATAGGACCTGAACGTGCGCAGGGATAGCATTTGTCCTGTGTGTCTGGTGCTGCAGTAATGGTTCCAGGTCTGCAATCAGGCGCATGATCATAGCGCGATTGAGGCGATACTTCTGGTACACCTCGTCCTCATTCTGGCCGAGCAAGGTTATGCGCAGTCTGAACACTCGCTCCTGGACCCTTCTCCTGCGCTGTCCTGCTGCATTGATCCGCATCCTCCTTGCAAGCACGTAGAGGGCAGCCATTTTGTGGGAGCCAACAGGGTCTCCTGGGCCACATTTAAGGGTTTAGTGATTGCCTCAATCATTTGCACATGTAGGAAGAATTTATCCTCATCTTTTTTTTTTTTTTGTAACTTTACCTCCAGGTTTTGATTCCCCTTATTTAGCTCTGGCAAAATAGCGATTTTTGGGATTTTCGTTATTAGCGAGTTTTGTTGCATTGGGGTGCGATTCGTTATTTGCTATTGGCAATTTCCGGGAGCTAATAGTGATTTCGGTAATTGCTAATTCGGTATATAGCGAATCGGTAAATTAGCATTTTGGGTATTAGCGATTCGGTATGTTCGAGGTTATTTATTTAGCGAATCGTTATTTGCTCGGGTTTTGGGTTGATGCATTGGGATTGGGTATTTTTCACGCAATACCGGGAGCTATTAACGAATCGGTATTTTACCGACTGGATTTTGGCTTGATGCATAAGGGTGTATGTCCTTTTATGAGGTGGCATGGAGAAGGCCTGTGTAAGTATATTTGTGTCTGAAGAATTAACAATACCTATGAAGCTGGCCCGAACCACCAAAGATGCCTCCAGTGTTTCTCTAACCTTTACCCCCATTTTCCCTCAAACAAGACTGTGGGTTCTGGGTTTCTGTCACTTAAAACTGTCACTCTCCAAGAGTGAGATCTTAGAGATTAGCATCTGAATCCACCAAATGAATCCTTTAACTCTCAAACCTCACAAGAAAGCAGACATGGGGTCAGAGGATTGGTGGCATCAGTGCTGCAACCAGCAAAGATACCACATCCCACCATTGTCAGAGGACAGCTCTAGGTGTGTGGATGCAACAGGGCACTTTGGGGATCACATAGAAAGCGTGTGAATGGTCACCATGAATACTGGAGAAAGCAGATGTCCGTCTCAAGTGCAGGCTTTTTTTTGTCTATTGATGGCTCCATTTTCTTCTCTCTGTTTCTGTTCAAACAAATTTTGAGTCTTTGTTTAAGTCCAAAGAGGACTGGAGTGAATTGTCTTGAAGAGACAAAGACCTTTTGGGAAACTATGCCTGTTTATATATTAGTGGCGGTCGCCACTACGTAGTTATAGTCAGGACCTACCTTCCATAGGTAAAGCATTTTTTGTTTTGCCAATAACTTTGGTGCCATTTGACGAATCCTCATAAACTTTCCAAAATTAGTACGACGCTCAGTTCAGCTGCTGTGTTGAAAGTTTTGAGGTGGTCTGTCAAGCGGGGGCCGAGAAAAATGGGTGTTCCTAAAACGTATTTTCTCATGTTAATTGCCATGGAGAATTTAGACACGGGTACTACCCGAACCGCTGGATGGAATTACACCAACTTTGGCAGAAAGCTAGCTCTTGGTCCAGAAAGAGTGATTTTTGTGATTTAGTGTAAATTCGTTCATCAGTTTTTGAGATATTAACCGAAAACCAATTTTTTATAGCCAAGGACACAGTTCCTTCAGAGGGGAATCCACAGCTCCACGTGCCACAGCAAGGTCCTGATTGGCTGGCCGCAACCTTACAGAAAACTTGCGTCTGCCATTTTATATCTCAGGAAACTGTCCACGGCGCTGAAAAGTTGCTCGTATACTAATTGAAGGGGATCAGGTGAGAGCTTTCCTGACCTCATGTGTATGTGATTAATGAGGTGTAAGCATGTTTAATGGGCAGTAAACTGCCAGAAAACTTTTTTGGGGTCGTTTGAGATTCGCGAAGCAGTCACAGGGTTGAACACGGCCTCCTGTGTTAATCAGCCACAGATTTGCAAAGTTACATGGGGGGCCGCGCTGAGCATCGTGTTGAAAAAACTCAACCAAATTGGGCTTCTTCATAGGAAACATGGAAAGGGTTAAAGAAATATTGACCATTTAGAAGTGGTATAACAAAGAAGAGAGATGAAAGGAAGCTTGTGATTTGTTAAGTAGAGCAGCATAATTAAGAGCACATGTTGAGGGGTAGCCATTTTACCTGCTTTTCTATTGAGAGAGGAGGTGGTTAACAGGAGTTCTGACTGGAGATTTAAAATGAAAACAGATGTTACCAGATATAGAAATAAAACCGAGAAAACAGCAAAGAGCTTTTACAGGTATGTTAATTAGGTTGTAGTACATAAAAGTCTTTTTTGAAAAAAAATAGTGAGTGTTTGTAAGGTGAAAGAAAATGTGTATCTCCTAGACAGTATACTGGAAGGGAAAATAGAAGGCTGCTTAGATGAGAATATTAAGTAACAATAGAGTGAGCAGGAAAGAAGAAAGAGGAATTGCTATACTGAATGTATATGCATTTTATTATGCTAGTAGGAATGAATGCATTTGAAATTAGAGGTAGGTGTTTGCTTATAGTATGTAATTTAATATTATGTAATTTTCACATGCTCGCATAGCCAGGGAGACGCTTACAGACCCATTTACACTCTCACAAAATCACTTTAAAAAAAAAAAAATCTTTATTATGTGTTCCTCCATATCAGCAGACAATGTACATCAACAATCATAATTCTCTTTGGCCTCAGCCGAGGTGGTGCATGTTTTAACAATGATACATGTCATCAATTAGACCTAAGGTTGTGTTGGTGGAAGATTCTCCATCGTCAATGTTCTTCTTCATTTTTATTAACGACATCAGAACTCAACTGTAATTTAACTCCCCCCCTACCCTTCCAACCCACCCCTAAACCCCCCGTCCCTACCCTCCCCCTCCCCCCCCATGCCGGGTCAGGATAACTCGAGGTCTATAGATCTGATCATTTATGCTGGGTCCCTTTGTGTCCTTCCTCTGGGACCGTCCCCCCTGTGGAAGACGTCGTCTCTGAGCTGTCTTGTGAGGATTGTGAGGTCTGTCCCGCTATCTCTTGAATCATCACTCCCCACGCCAATAGCACCTCGGTAGTTTGTTATCCCTCCTGGTGTTACGCATATGTACTTCCTCCGCCAATGCCCACTCCCTCAAATCTGTTCTCCACTTCGCCACTAGTGGCCCCTGTTGGGTTAACCAATGGATCGCAATATGCCTCTTGGCTATAACGAGGCCCAGAACCAGGACCCGCCTACTTGTCTTGCATTTAGGATCCCGTGGAATCAAGCCCAAGAGACAGGCGCACGGGTCCAGGGCAATTGTCCATCCCGTTATTCTGGTCAGGTCCTCTAGGACTGCCATCCAATACTTCTGGATCGTTGGGCACGTCCACACCATATGCGGGAAATTCGCCTGAGCGCCACGACATCTGGGGCAATGTGGGTCCCTGGAACTATCGATGGCCTGAAGCCGTCTGGTTGAGAGGTAGGTCATATGTATTATATTATACTGAATTTGTTTGAAGCGGTTGCATACCGACACCTTTCGCACACTTTCGTGTATCTTTTCCCATTCTCGTGGAATGATATCCCGAGGACACACCCGCTGCCATTTATCTTCTATTTTTCAGGGGCCATTCTTCTTATCTTCTCTCAACGCCCTGTAGAGGTGAGTGACCAACTTCCGCCCCCCAGCCATGGTGATCATAGTGACTAGGGTGTGGGTGTGCCCTGGGGCCTCTGGAAACTAGGGCCATAAGTGCCACGCCGTTGCAGCTATTTTAGCATACTGCAGAAACTGCCCTGATCCCAGCTCGAAGTTGCTCACCTCCTCTTGATAAGTAATGAATTTATTGTCCAGGTAGAGGTCAGCCAGCATCAGGCAGCCCCCATCCTTCAATTTATCTGTGGACATAATCTGGTCTATTTGAGCAAAGGATGGCGTTAGCCAGAAGTCCGGTCCAGAATTAGTCTTCGTACCACCCGGTTCCATATTGTCGCTACGAGTCGCACCAATGGAGGACTATGTTCTCGCTGCCCCCCTCCGCCCGCCAAAGAAGCGCTCCTAACTGTCGGTCCCCATACGTGCCTTCTAGCAGTGACCTCTCCCAGGAGGGATCCGTGTCCAGCCAGGATGTTGCAATTGCGATGCAAAATAATAAAGTTTTAAATCTAGGACCTCTAGACCTCCTTTGCCCCACCTATGCTTCATGATCTCAAGGCTAACCCGGCATCTCTTCCCATTCCACAATAATAGGACCAGGAGCGCATCCAGCTCCTTGAATAC
Organism: Triturus cristatus; assembly: GCF_964204655.1. Taxonomy (NCBI): domain Eukaryota; kingdom Metazoa; phylum Chordata; class Amphibia; order Caudata; family Salamandridae; genus Triturus; species Triturus cristatus. The sequence goes on from NC_140595.1 coordinate 530,016,620, forward strand.
TCTGTGCCGAAGTTAAAAAAGGAACCTTGCATTGTATAAAGACATCGAGGCAGGACCACCATCTTTATCAAGGCGTTCTACCCCATTAGGGAGAGTTTAAGTGTGTTCCAAAAGGCAAAACTACCCTGCACGCCCCAGATTATTCTCCCCATGTTATGCTGGTAAAAGATGGCCTTAGTCCTACCGATCCATATCATCTCACAAAATCACTTATGTACCCATCACTCATATAGCCAGACAGTGACTGCCACACTCACAAACCCATAAGACCATTCACACACCCATTTAATCTTGTATGTCTAAGATTGAGTTCTAGTTCACCCTTAGAGCCAGAGGGGACATCCACAGAATGCAACCTGCTCTACAAGAATAGTTTGAGGAGGACTACTTCAGCACTCTTGAAAAGGTAGAACCCTGATTGTAGTTGACCTCAGAATTAGAATCCCAAAGGGTAGTGGGCTTCAGAAGGAGGGAGAGGAGTGGAGAAATGAGTGGGTAAAGTCTCCAGAGTAGAGACAGGATCCCCCAGAGATAGACTTCTCTATTGGATATGGTGCAGGAAGTACTTTCCCCTCCCAGAACCTCAAGGACAGGCAGGCTGACGGTGACTTGAGGTTGCAGCTGGCCCAGCTGGGTGCAGAGGAGAGAAAAGGCAAGGCCTTGGAGGAGAAAAGGGTCTTACTAGCTGGAGTGTCAAGGAGGTGCAGTTGAAGGCCAAATAGCTGTTAGAGTCTAGCAAAAATGGTGTGAGCACCACTACTGTGTCCAGTGCAGAAGAAAGAGCCCATATATTGAGATACTTGGTGCCTCACTTTAAGGAGGGGCTTGATACAGACAGGTTATTTATGGCATAGGAAGTAGCTGTAGTTGTACAGAGGATGTCTGAGGAGGTTTACAGAGGTGCTTTTGGAGTCATATTTGTGGTGATGGAAGAGACAACGTACTGGCTGTAGAGACGTGAAAGAGGTTGAGGTATCTCACTATAAAGGAGGCCCTTGTCAGTAATTATGAATGAACCCTAAAGAAGTGCAGGTTGAAATTCAGGGTTGGTCAGAAACTGTGCCACTACTGCTCGGAGGGTTTTGTTGGGTACTTTTGAAATGTTTGTTAAAAGTACTGATGTTTGTTAAGGAGGTGTTTTTAACAGTTGTATACTTTTTCTTTCCAAAGAGAACTGAGAAGAGGCAACTTGTTTCAAGCAACAGATGGAATACATATGGAATAGGAAATATAGGGTCCTCAGAATATGATCTTATTGACTTGTACTCTGCTGTAGGTATTTGCACAGGGCAGTCATCATACCGTCCGCCTAGTCTAGTTCAAAATAGTTGAGGAAAATATTGAGCCTCTAAACTTTTCTCCAGACACTCAGTGGCGTTCTTTTGCTTGTTTCATCTGATACAGTTCAATGGCATCCTCAATAACCTCTTTTGAATGAAGTGGATGGATACTGTTATGCCCATATATTTTTTCAGATTGACTTTTATGAAGTTGTCCTCTTGACGGCACCATCTCTTCCTTCATGCAACTTCCATGTTAGACAACATCTACATCTTTATGGTATGTTATTGTCTTTAAGATATAATGTAGGTTTCTTCACCTTATTTACATCCACTAGTTCCTGACATATTTTTTTGTTTTTTGCGGGCACACCATTCACTAGAATAACAAGCGGTTGTTCCAAATCTCCCTCTACACGCACAGTTTCAATACTGTGTTTGACATTTAAAGGAAAATACACAACTGTATCTTTAAGCCCTTTCTGAAGATCAGTGGATGATACCTTTAATGTTAGAGTTTGCTTCCCTCAGTGAGTAATGTATATGATCCCATGGATATTCTTCATTACTCAGTGCCAGAAACCAAGCTGGTGTTCCTAAATTTCACAACATGCACTTAAACTCAACATGACGATGATACTAGTACTAATTTGTCTCAATATTTGCAGAAGCAAATTAAGTAGACAACAGTACTGCAAGTACACGGGTGGGGTTCTACTGTATCAATTTATTCCTGGCAAATACTACTGCACTCCCATTTATACATAGGAGCATGTCTATGCCTTTCTTGCACCTCTTCACCTATCCCTTCCTCTACATTTCTAGGAATCAGCTCTTCTTTTGCAGTGGAGCTACTGTCTTTTACTTCATAACATCGGGCAGTTGTTTCAATTGCATACACTAATTGATTCTCCTGTAAGTAGTTTTATTCATTAAAGTAAGGCTCGGTAGTGGATGTACACTTCCATTCTCCTTTGAACATTTTGCAAAAGTTACTTTTATTAATAAACCTTTCTGGTTTTTTTGTTCATAGTTGGTACTGTTTTATCCAGTGTTTTCATTCAGTTTAATATCAAAATTAATAGTTTGTGCTTCAGAGGAAACACTTTATCAACCACACTCACAATATATTATTTTTGTTTCAGTGCTGCTCTTCTCGTTTGAGTGTCCCTCTTTTTTCGTACCAAATTCTGTATTACTCTATTTCTAAACATTCATTCATATTTCTTTAAATTGTTTCTGCCTCCTTGTCAAATTACATGTTTCATTATAACATTTTTAATTTTTAATCTGACTGACTCATTATCCATAACAAATTTGGAGAGGTAAAGTCAATCGAGAGTAGCAATTTAAAGATAGGGGTGAGTTCCTACTGTAGTTAATCAAAAGTTCGCATTTCAGTGTGTTTCTGTATTTGTAAATAGTTAAATAAGTTATGTTATGTTTGTTTATTAGTTGTTTGGTTTAAATTGTATTCTAATATGTTAATAAAATGTACTTGTAAGGTTGTAAGTTGTACTCCAATATGTTAATAAAATGTACTTGTAAAGTTATATTTATATTTAGTATTCATTTAGGTTAATGGTCATAATGATACCCATATTATTACTCATACATGTACTCAGACACCTATACAGTTATTCACACAGGTACTGACACACTCCCACACACTGTCAAACATCCTCTCAAAAATCCGTAGAGTCACTGACACATGCAAACATCTACGTACATACACATAGTGAGCAGCTTTATGGTTGTTTTTCCGCAACTGATCAATATGCATTATTCCAACAGTACATTATTTGTGGTGTATGAGTATAAACCCTGAGAACAGTAGAATGGAAAATGGACCCACAGAACACATTTTTACAGCTACAAACGTGGCATTTTGCACAGTGAGCAACCATTTCACTCAAATCTTCACAGACTTCTGGTAGTATGATGACTGCAGCTGATGAAGTTTCTGCCAAGAATGCTGTAGAGGTGGAATATTCTGCTGCACCTAGAATCTCCTGCATCATTCAGTTGTGCACCATTTCACAAATTGTTTTTAAGTGGTTCCATTTGGAACTTATTCCACGTGAATACTTCTTAGCAGTGCTGCTGGGTAACTGTATGCCACAAATATTACACTGCACATTAGCTGTAATCTTTTCCCAAATTTAAAGTGGTTGTGCACAAAACTGCATTTATAAATAGGTAAATATGTTGTGTTTTGTTTATTTATTTGTAGTGAGTGCAATGCACAGTGTTCCTTAAATGAAATGAGATAGTATGAAGTTTTTTTCTACAATCTTTATGATTGTTTTTCCTCACTGTTCAATGATGACTGCTTAAAAAGTACATAATTTATGGTGCATGAGTAAAGAAGATGAGAACAGAAAAAAACGAAAATGAAATGCGTATTTATATTTATACATACCTTTACAGTATGGAAAATATTTAGTTATTTCTTATAATTGTGTCTTTATGCATTGTTGAAGTTGTAAGATACTTTTATAATTCTATTAATTGTAAAACTAATAAATATATCAGATTTTTTCTTTTTTTCTGCAGATCAATGGAATCATCTATTGGGGTAATGTACTTTGCTAATTAGGTCTTGCAGTGTTGTTCCATACCTTTTGTTTGTGAGGTTGCGCACCTAAGGACAGATGGCTACAGTTACTAACACACCCAGTCACACATCAGGAGAGGAACTCACACACCCAGCTACACACAAATAGAGGTCCTCACACATACAGGCTTACACTGATACAGACATAGATAAACCTAGACACATATCGATACAGTCACTGACACACCCAACTACAAACCGATACAATCACTAACACATCCTGCTAAACACTAACGCATCTAATAACATATCCAGGCACACATCGAGACACCCAGAGACTTTCCAATGCAGACACCCACACATCCAGGCATTCAGTAATGCAGACTCTGACACAACCAGCCAAAAACTAATGCATCCAATAACACGCCCAGGCACACACTGATGCACAAACTGAGACACCCAGAGACTTATCAGTGCAGATTCTGACACACTCAGGCATACAGCAATGCAGACACCGAAATACCCATCCAAACACTAATGCATCCAATAAGACACCTAAGCTTACAGTGATGTATACACTGACATACCCAGGGACACCCAATACAGACACTGACAGACCCAGGAATACAGCAATGCAGACACAGACACACCCAGCCAAACAGTAATGCATCCAGTAACACACTCAGGCACAAACTGATACATACACTGACATACCCAGGCTCCCACCGATGCATATGCTAACACACTCCGGCACATACTGATGCATACACTAACACATCCAGGCACACACTCTTGTACACATTCTTGCAAACATTAAAACACCTAGACATGCATTGATGCATACACTAACATACCCAGTCACACTATAATGCATGCACTAACACACCCAGGTACACACTGACATATACACTGACACACCATTGCACACACTGATGTATACACTGACACACTCGGGGACATACTGATACAGACACTGACACACTAAGGCATACAGCAATGCATATAATAACACACCCCGATGCACACACTGAGACCCCTAGAGACTTACTAATGCAGACACTGGCACACCCAGACAGACAGCAATTCAGACACTGAGACACCCAGTCAACAAGAATGCATCCAATAACACACCCAGGCACACACTGATACACACACTGACACACACTAATGCAGACACTGACACACTCAGGCATACAGCAATACAGACACTGATACACCCAGCCAAACGCTAATGCATCCAATAAGACACCCAGGCATAGAGTGATGTATACACTGACATATCCAGGGACATACCAATACAGACACTGACCTACCCAGGCATACACCAATGCAGACACAGACACAGCCAGCCAAACAGTAATGCATCCAATAACACACTCAGGCACACACTGATGCATACATTGAGATACCCAGGCTCACACTGATGCATATGCTAACACACCCAGGCACATACTGATACATACACTAACACACCCACGCACACACTCATATATACACTAACACACTCAGGCGCACATTCTTGCATACACTAAAACACCCAGGCGCACACTGGTGCATACACTGACATACCCAAACATACACTGATGTATACACTGACACACCCAGGGACATATTGATACAAACTCTGACACACCCAGGCATACAGCAATGCATACAATAACGTACCCAGGCGCTCAGTGATGCACACACTGAGACACCCAGAGACTTACCAATGCAGACACTGGCAATCCCAGTCATACAGCAATACAGACACTGAGACACCCATCCAAACACTAATACATCCAATAACATTCCCAGGCACACACTGACACACCCAGTGACATTCCAATGCAGACACTGACACACTCAGCCGTACAGCAATGTAGTCACTAACATACCCAGCCAAGCACTAATGCACCCAATACCACACCCAGGCACACACTGACATACCCAGGACTTACCAATGCAGACACTGACACATCCAGGCATACAGCAATGCAGACACTGACACAGACATCCAAACACTAATGCATCCAATAAAACACCCACGTACACACTGACGCACACACTGAGACACCCAGAAACTTACCAATGCAACAAACATTGACGAGCAGCCGGGAGGGGAAAATGGCGGCCGTTGGTTAGCTACGGTCGGAGGCTCTCTCTCTGCTAAGGCGCACTAAAGCTCTAAAGCAGCGAAAACAATGGATGGGCTTTCTTTTTTGAAAGGAGACTAAAAAAAGATCACTTTACTGACCCACGTGAAGATTTCCAATGCAGGTTTGACTCTCTGCAGGTCAGCGACGGGGGAAAGTGGAAGGCGGACGGCTGTTGGACGGCTGCAGTCGGCGCTCTGAGACATCCCGTGGCAGTTTCAGGTTGTTTCAGGTAGATTTAGGAGGGCGTGGAGCGGGACTGTTTCGGCGGTTTGCGGGTGGCATTCCAGTTTGCCGGTGTGGTGCCGAAGGTTCCTGGCTCGACTGAGGCGCTCTGAGACAGTTTCAGTGTGGAGGGTGTGGAGCGGGACTGTTTTCAGCGGCGCACGTGAGGATTGCCAGAGCGGTCTTGGCTTTGGTGGATCAGCGACGGGGGAAGGCGGTGGATGTCAGACGGCTGCGATCAGCGCTTTGAGGCGTTCTGAAGTATTCTGAGGCGGTTTTAGGTAGTTTCAGGTAGCCTTGGGAGGGTGTGGAGCGGGACTGTTTTGGCGGCTTGTGGGAGGCATTCCAGTTGGCCGGTGTGGTGCCGGGGGTTCCTGGCTCGGCCCCGCGATTAGGCAGACAGAGGTGGCGGTCGGGGGGGAGGCGGCGCTGCGGGGGGCCGCTGGTTAGAGGCGGCAGAGCAGATCTCGTGTGGAAGACGCGCGGCTGCCGGCATTGGATTTTGGAGCGACGGGAGTCGGACGCCAGCCTCTACCTTTTTGCGCTGGAAGCCCCGGCTAGGGGTATTAACCCCTGATGATCCACAAAACATCAGCACAGAGAAACAACTGACTGAGGGCGAGGGTAGAGATTTGCCTGATTTGAAGGAAGCAGTATCTGATGTATGGCCTTCACAGATGACCCCGGTAAGGAGGAAGGGGTGAGATTGGGGGCCTAAACTGAAGGCTGAACGAGGGGGTCAGGGGAGGAGAAACAAGAGGAGGGTCCACTTACAGGCCCCAATAGACTAAATAGATACACCCTTAGATGTAGGGATATTTGGGGGCAAAATCAATCCCCCCACGAGACGGATAGTAGAGTCTTGGCGCCTGTAATACAAGCTAAGCCCTCAAAAACTATTCAAAGCACAGGCTCGGCTCTGAACACAAAAGCTTCTCCAGGAAAGACCCCTCTCGGCAAAAGACGAAAGAAACAACCAAAAACTAACACAGGTAGTTCCCGCATTACACCCTCACATTTTAAAATCTAGGGTACACTGCCTGTTCCCAACACACTAATGGAGCCTATAGGTCTAGATAATAGATTTGAACTTCTAGCCCAACTGGCAGACGAAGGTGCTAGTGCTAGTATCTCCTCATTCCCTCCGTCTAAAAAAGATGATATGGCGACTCAGCCTAATGGTTTATTCAGGCCAATGGCAGTGTTATCAAGTTACTAAACCCCCCTCAAAGTGATAATCCAGTAGTAGAGGAGCTGGAACCAAAAACGAATCTAAAAACAATATGCTCTACAGGAGCTCACTCTGCCACAGAGGGGCTACTAACGACTCTCCTCACAGAACTAAGAGACAAATTTGCTGTCTCTGAGAGTAACCAACTGAAAATACAAATGGTTTGCGAGACTCTGGAGACTATATTGAATGATACATCCAAAAGAGTAGGGGTCGTGGAGCTAGCCGTGGAGGAACTTACAAAGCAAGTAGACGAAAATGCACGGAAATCCAAACGATAAAAAGGGGCGATAAAATCTTGCTGGAAACGCTGGAAAGTTTGGAAAACAACGCAAGGAGGAATAATATCAGGCTCCTGAATCTACCTGAAGATGCGGAGGGCGGAGATATTAGAACTTTCATAATTAATCTCCTTGCAGAATTACATCCCGATATTGAGAAACAACTTCTTGAAGATAATGTACAAAGAGTACATCGGGACCCATTCTCAAAAAGACCTGGGAAAAAAATCAAAGAAGGATTCTAGTGAATTTTAAAACATATGTACTTAAGGAAAAAATCCTGGCAGCAGGGTTAAAAGTAGGGATGTATAAGAAAGCAGGCTGGTCTTTCGCATTAGGTCAGATATTTCCCACATTACTCAGGACAAACAATGGGAGTTGGGGAAATCGATGCAGGAATTAAGAAATTAGGGTGCCACAGCAAATTTAAGCTTCCCCGCCTCACTCAAAGTGATGTGGAATAATCAAATTAAATCAAATTTATAAAGCGCATGGCTGCACTAGCTAGTGCGTCCCAGCGCTACGACAAGGACCCGATTCAGACAGAAACGAACAGCACAGAGAGAGAGAGAGGTCAGACAGTGGAGTAGCCAGATGGAAAAAGCCACATCTTGAGCTTTTTTCGAAAAACAGTCTCCGACGATTCCAGCCGGAGCTCTATCGGAAGCGTATTCCAATGGGTGGCTGCTAGAAAGCTAAAAGAGCGACCGCCCATCCTGGCTCTTCTGATCCTCGGGATGCTGACCTGACCCATCCCACTAGATCTTAAACCCCACGTAGGAACATACGGGGTGAGGAAGTCATGCAGATAGGAAGGGCCCTTCTTCTGTTTATGTTTAATTTCAAGGATCCGGAAGATGCAAATGCCTTAATAAAGCAGATAAAGAGCTCATCCAAATGAAAAATATTGTTTCCAAGCTTGACCAGAGAGAGAGCCTAAAAATTCAGAGGTACCCAATTTTACCTCTAGTAGTAATACGGGAGGGTTCCCCAATGGAGGGGGGGGGGGGTCACACATAAAATTGAAAATTTAAAAATGTTACACACAGGGTAGGGGAGCAAGTGGGAAAAAAGCAAAAAAAAATCCTCATTTATTTATTTAAGGCAAAGGGTAGCACGTAGGTTCTGGTGTCCTCTCTTAAAAGACAAATGATGGTAGGGAATTCAATGTGCCCTGGGTCGGTTTCTATTAACAATAGGAAGGTAAATAAAATGAGAATTATGTCATGGAATGTTAATGGGTTAAGGGTCCCCTCTAGAAGGAAAAGAATATTAGAGTATTTAAGATTGTCCGAGTGTAATGTCTTTTTTGTTCAAGAATCACACTTACTTAAAGAGGAGTAGGAAGTGGTTCTAAAACATCAAAAGTGGATTGAACACTGTATCTGCACAACACAATCCCGTACAGAAAAAGGGGCCGCCATTTTAATTAAAAAATCTGCCCATGCTATGCTAGGGGAATGCACGGTGGACCCGCTGGGAAGGTGGTCAATCGCTAGAGTTAAGATAATGACTTTTGGATAACTCTCGCAAGTTATTATGGGCCTGTCAGAGGGATGGGCAGAAACAGAAGCGCGGAGGCCATATGGGGTTGATAGTGAGATTTTTATTATCAGGATGGTAGGTATAGACAAGGTCACAATGCGAGGGTTGTTTTATAAAGTCCGAACTTCCAGTGTATGCTCTTCGCTATGTAGAAGGGTGGTCTTTGGTTGTTGTGCTTCTCTTCTCTCTCTCTCTCTCGTTATGGTGGTCCAGAAGAGTGCTTCCCAGGAGGTTCTCTAGGCAGGCTTACCCCAAAAGAGGAAAGAGAGACAATGAGTATCCTTGGAGTGTGGTTGTTTGTATTATTTCCACCACCACACCCCGGTGATAAGGTGCTGGTTATAGGGTGTTTAGCAAGAGAAGGCTGTGCTGGCAACACGATCCCTGCCTACAGGGTCCTTCTCTTAATTTCCCCCTGTTTTGCCGGGAAAAGTGGGATGGTAACAAAACGAAGGATAATAGTGCACAACTAGATAGGCAAAAGCTGGCAAGGTCCAGAAAACCCGGGGTTATGGAAAAGGAATACGGGACATAGGTGCGCAAAGGAAGTCAGGTAACCGTATGATCCCCCAAGGCTAGGGATACGTGACAGTGGAAAAAAGAAAAACAAAATAAAAAGAAGGAAAAAGATATCTTCTAGAAAGCTGTACAATCAATATAACGGTGGCGCGGAGTACACGTTCTCTCCACCCGCCACCCCCCCACGAGCCCCTGGTGCCCCGACATGTACCGTCTCAAGCCGCAACTCTCCTGAGTTGCGGCTGCTCCTGCGTCTCCTCCGGGGTCCACCACTCTTCCCACCACTCGTCTGGTTCTTCTTCTGGATTCCAGTCAGGTCTCGCCTCTTCCCGGTAGACGCTTGCTGTCTGTACCTCTATCCTCCCGGTGTTCCTTTCGGTGTTGTCTCCTCCGGTTACTCGGGCGTCCTCGCCTCCTGTTTTTCTGACGTCGGCCTCAGCTCCCGGATCCTCCGCTTCCTCTTCCGGGTTGTGTGTCACTGCAGGTGACGCGGCTTCCTTTTCTTCGCCTATCGGGCCCGGCCATTGGTTGTACCTGGTCATGTGGGAGCGTGAGGGCGGGCTCAATCCCAAACCCACGGATTCCCCGCCCTGTGGAGGAGAGCGACAGTTGTTTATTAATGCAGATCCGTCTGCGCTGTCCCGATTATCGCCTGCGCTACTCGGCTGCCCTGTCAGAGGTAAGCTGGGGTGTTGAGGCCGCTGCCCCTTCTCACAGGGCCAAACCTAGACGACCCTGCCACTTTGTACACTCTACTCTTTCTGTATAACACGATATATTAAAGAGAGCTGTAATATATCAAAGGAGGGTCAAAGGGAAAATATTTATCGACCACTAGAAAACTAATCCCTTAAATTCCTAAAGACTATCATCACAACAAAGAAATCTAGGGTCCACTAACATGATAGATCAAGCAGTTCAGACATTTTCATAATCGAACATCAATCATGAATCCCATCAGCCACCAGAATAGCAGCCCACATCATTTGGGATCCGATAGCCCTACCTGAGCCATCAGGTTGATCAAGGCTGCAGATAAACTGGGCGACTTAAACCTCTCTGTTCATCTTGAGATGAGGTATCTGTCTCGAATCTTAGTGTGGCTATTAAGTATTAATGATGGTGATGGAAGCAGTGCAAAAGAAAAAAGTGTGAAGAAGTGGTGTTTAAAATTGTCAATTAGGACAGAAAAAACCTTTTAATAATATCTGTCCATGTGACAAAGTTTAAAAACAGTGTAGACGCAGTTTTAACAGAATAACTGCTCAAGTCCAAAAAAATTAGGTCAACATGTTTCAGCCGAAGGATAAAATATTAATCCGGCTTTCGCCAGGACCAACAAGAACCTATGCTACTGCTGTATATATTATATTGTATTGTGTTGATTCAAAACCAGTGAAACAACAGAAATATTAAAGATAATAATATCTCAAACCTTTCCTTACGATTTGTTAGGGGAGCATCTTTCTATAATCCTATAAACAAAAGAGAACAAAAATAAGAGTAAGTACTCATTATAAAACGTGTATAGTCAAACTGCTTGATCTTTCTTGGACTTACTGGTCATTAACCAACATATGCAATAATCCGCTACATAACAATGTTAGCGTGAAGAGCTAAATAATGCTCAAAAGAGAGGAAAGTGCTTACCCGTCAATAATACGGGAGACCGCCTCACCTCACCTGGCATCCGCTCAGATAAAAGGGGCCCGCTCTACGTAAAGACAAGTAGTAATAAACACCTTTTAAACCTCTTGTCCATTGTTAAAAACACAAATCTCTAATTTTCAAGTCAGCACATAACTCTGTTCTGTCTTTGACAACATGCTAATCATAGGAAGCAGATCTCATTGCTAAATTAGATCTGTGCAAACTGATGTACATGTTCACACTACTGACCTAACATATATGGATACGCTTAACATACAATTTCAAGTGTTTTTTCAAATGTACAGGTCATCATATGGCAAACTCGCGTACACTTCATGTAGTGAAATTAGACCCACTGACTCATATAGCCAAAGAGTATCGTAACAAGGTCTAGGCTAGCGTTTACATAAAGGGAATACCCTGTGCTGCACTTGCATTTTAGGACAGAATATATCCATAGGGCACCCGGACATACACGATAGAAGGAGATTCCCCAACCTGTCCGTTGGTACCACGGAGCATTTCAGAGTCGGACGGGGAGGTACGAGCACGCCTGTATCGCTTGTTTAAATGCGATTGAAACCGGCGCGTTAATTCGTGACATCCAACTAATGCGACCATGAATCATGGGACTTGTAGTTCAGCTTATCAATAAGAACACATTAATTGCATCCAAATGATGCAACTAAGCATCATGGGACATTTAGTCCGATATGTCGATTAGGCTAAAGGGCAATATCATGTGGATTAATAAAAACCAGATTTTAAGGTTCAACGACCACAATAAGTTGGAATATAAGGCCTTACATCATAGCGGAGCCAGTGAACACGATATGGCTGGGTTAGTGTTTAATGGTTAATTTCCAATGTTTTTTCAAATGTACAGGTCATCATATGGCATACTCGCGTACACTTCATGTAGTGAAATTAGACCCACTGACTCATATAGCCAATGAGCATCGTAACAGGGTCTAGGCTAGCGTTTACATAAAGGGAGTACCCTGTGCTGCACTTGCATTTTAGGACAGAATATATCCATAGGGCACCAGGACATACACGATAGAAGGAGATTCACCAACCTGTCCGTCGGTACCACGGAGCATTTCAGAGTCGGACGGGGACGTACGAGCGCGCCTATATCGCTTGTTTAAATGCGATTGAAACAGGCGCATTAATTCGTGACATCCAACTAATGCGACCATGAATCATGGGAGTTGTAGTTCAGCTTATCAATATGAACACATTAATTGCATCCAAATGATGCAACTAAACATCATGGGACATGTAGTCCGATATGTCGATTAGGCTAAAGGGCAATATCATGTGGATTTAATAAAAACCAGATTTTAAGGTTCAACGACCACAATAAGTTGGAATATAAGGCCTTACATCATAGCGGAGCCAGTGAACACAATTTGGCTGGGTTAGTGTTTAATGGTTAACTCGATAAGTTAGAGAGCTCCAAAACAACAAAAATGTTATGTATTAGCCTGATGTTGTTCAAAAGAACAAAATATAATTGTTCAATTCAGAAAGAGAACTCTCATCTAACCATGATAAATGTTCTGATGTGTATACGCACTGTATTTGAGTTGTCAAACGTGATTAAAGCGCTGTCCAGGGAATATCATCATTCAATCCCTGTACATCAGTACGAAGTCTATAAATCCATTTCTGCTCCCTTTTAAACAAAAATTGTTTATCTGCAGCCTTGATCAACCTGATGGCTCAGGTAGGGCTATCGGATCCCAAATGATGTGGGCTGCTATTCTGGTGGCTGATGGGATTCATGATTGATGTTCGATTATGAAAATGTCTGAACTGCTTGATCTATCATGTTAGTGCACTCTACTCTTTCACCTATATAAAACAAACTATCGCATTATATTAGGGGGTGATTTTAATTTAGGTCCTCGACCCAAGTCAAGATTCCACCTCAACCAGAGTAGGAGCGAACACTCAGAAAATGAGAGGTGCCCTGAGACATTTAATGTCTGACATTGGGCTTGTGGATATTTGGAGAGAGAGGACCCATAAATTTAAGACATCCGGTGGAAAGTTCACTTTCCATAATAAAAAGTGTGGACATCACTCCAGAATTGACTTCTTTTTAGTCTACATCGCCACAAGTAGAAACATCATTTCAGTTAGTCATGTCCCGGAACATATGTCTGACCACTCTGCAATTATCTTAGAACAGGCAATGGAAAGGAGCTCTCCCCCCCCCCCCCCCGGAGATGGACCATTAATCGAGTACTATTGTTAGAAAATGAAGTAATAGATAAATTGAAGGTGGAAACAAAGGAATTCTTTGATTTTAATCTTAATTCAGCTTCACCTCAAGTAATCTGGGATACATACAAGGCCTATTTAAGGGGCTCTTTAACAGCCATATCGTTCTCCCAGTCTAAGAAGGTGCAAGAGGAGACCAAAAAATTGGAAGCTGATATGCATAAGCTTCAGGAACATCTAGAACAAGATCAGGAGAACCCTAATATTCTTAGAGAATTAAATATTGCGAAACATAAACTCGCTGATTTTCTAGAATTTCTAATTTTAAAAAAGTGGGATGCCAGCAGACTAGCTCACCGTGATTATGGCGAGGGTTGCAGCAAGCTCTTGGCGTGGAAAACTAAAATAGATCAAACAAGAAATTGGATTAGGGACCTCCGCTGCTTGAGCACTGGAAACATTATCTCGGATGATTCCGAAATTGAGGAGCCCTTCGTCCAATTTTTCCAGAATCTATACACTGATGAGACTCCACCTGATGAAGATAGTATGGAGAAATTCCTGTCAGATCTAGCTCTCCCCACACTTCATCGAGACGAAAAAGAACAACTAAATCACCCCATATCAAGGGAGGAGATTATTCAATCAATCAGTTCCCTAAAAAGGGGGAAAGCCGCTGGCCCTGATTCTATCCCCAATGAATTATATATTATTCTAAAAGAAAAACTTGCTCCTTTTCTCCTTCAATTATTTAACTCATGTTTTATTGAAGGTCATAGCCCCCCGGTGTCGTGGGAAGAGGCTACGATAACAATCCTATTAAAACCTGATAAAAATCCTAGAGACTGTGAGTCTTATAGACCCATTTCACTCTAGAATTGTGATCACAAGATCTACACCCAGATTATCACTAAACGTCTAGACAAAGTAATAGGCCATTTAATACACCCCGATCAAAAAGGGTTCATGAAAGGGAGGCAACTCAGTTAATTGACACACGACCTAATTGCGGCGATAGATATGGCACAGACCTATAAAATTCCTTTGGCAGCAATGACATTCGATGCTGCCAAAACTTTCAATCGGGTCGACTGGTCTTTTTTGTTTAAAGTAATTCAACATCTTGACTTAGGTGAAAACCTTTTGACAGCAATCAAAGCTATTTATAAAAACCCCACTGCTAAAATCCTGGTCAATGGGAAACTAACTAGGTCAATACAAATAGGAAGGAGTACTAGACAGGGGTGTCCCCTGTCCCCCTTACTTTTTAACATTTATATTTAACCTTTAGCGTGTATACTGAGAGCCTACCAGAATATTATCCTCTTCAGTTGTAATGGATGGGAGAAAAAAATTGGGTTATATGCAGATGACCTTATAATCTACACTAGCAACCTAGAAAGTTCGCTCCCAGAGATATGGTCCAAATTAGAGAGCTTTGGAAAGGTTTCCGGGTACAGTATTAACCAACAAAAAACTGAACTAATGAAATGGAATGTCAACTTTAGGAGTACCTACACAAAGAAGGAGATTAGATATCTTGGCATCCAAATAGTCCGAAACATCGACAAAATAGCTATGGTTAACTTAGAAAAAGTCACAAAAAAAGTTAGAACACAATTGCAATCAAGGGGGGGGGGCTCTCACTTTCATTATTAGGCAAATCAAACTTATTGAAAATGTCAATTCTGCCAAAGCACACTTTTTTATTTAATACTATCCCTTTAGAATTCCCAAAAATATGGTTTAAAAAGGTGCAGGGGCTTTATCTGGGAAAACAAAAATCCTAGAATTGCTCTAAAGAAACTTAGAAAGAAAAAAGCTTCTGGAGGTATAGCAACCCCTGATTTATTTCTATATTTCTGTGCTCTCCACTTAGAAAAATTTCGACAATTATTATTGGAAAGCGAATTCTTCTCTCAACTCTATAAGGCCCTTATAACAGAGTTCACTCAACAAGCGGGGTGCTTTCTTTTAAAATTTGGACACCCAAAATATTTTAAGAAGGTTAAATTAAAGATGCTGTTTTCAGCTATGAAGCTTTGGTCTCAGGTTAGACGCCTTCTAAAGATACCATATTACAACGAGGTAGCACCGGTCTGGGATTCCCAAGGAAAACCTTTGTGTCTGGAAGATGCTCTTGCAATCCCCCTCCGCGCTTGCGGTATCACTACTTGGGGGCAACTGATTGACGAAGCGGAATTGATTTCCTGGCCCCATTTTTAGGCGGTTTGTGAGAATTCAGTCTCAAAGTTTAAATATTATCAGCTGAGTAGTTGGGCAAGATCTGTAGGTAAAGAGTTAAAAGGGAACTCGGGACTGACTTCCAAAATCTGTTCTTACAAAACAAAGTCAAAAGAAGTGTCAGAGTGGTACTGGCTATTAGCCCAAAATGGAGAAGATATGCAGGCCTCATTCAACGAGATTTGGAAGAAGGACCTGCCGGATGAAGACCTTCAAATTGGGCAAGCATCTATGTCTTTTTTATGGTCTTATGTAAATGCTGCACCTTTAAAAAAGAACCACCTCTTCACAGTACATAAAGCCTACTGGACACCCCAGAAATTATCGAAAATGGGAAGTCAAGAGATTAAGAAGTGTCCAAAATGTGGAGAAGATGAGGCAAACGAGGTGCACATGTTCTGGAGTTGCCCAGTAATATATTCTTATTAGCAGAAAGTAGGTAAGATTATTTCAAATTTTATAGGGTTTGAAATAAAATTAACAACGGTGGCTATAATATTTGGGATACGTCCGAGGGATTGAAATGGTGGTTTTTTAACAAAAAAAACATAGAGCACTGTTCTTTACTCTGATTCTTCTGGCTCGAAGAGAGTTGTGTATTAAATGGATTTTAGCCTGCCCTCCTACAGAATATGAATGGATACACTCCATCTAGAGGGTATCAAATTTGGGTCAATCTGGTACAAAGTAAAAAAAAACTAAATTCTGGGAAATTTGGGATAAGTGGGTGGAGAGAAGTTCCTCTTTTCAGAATTAAATACCGCGGTTTGGAATTTTAATTTTATTAAAATGGGTTGATATATAGATTAATTGTTTTCCCTACATATATATTTTGGTCATGTTGCGGGGCATAATTATTGTCTACTTTTTGTGTTTTTTGGTCCAATGATTAAAAAATATGCTATAAATAGACCCACTCCCATACAGTAATGCAGACACTAACACAGCCAGCCAAATTTGTATGCAGTCAATAACACACCTAGGCACACACTGATGCACACATTGACACACCCAGGGACTTACCAATGCAGACACTGACCCACCCAAGCATACAGCACTGTAGACAGTGAAACACCAGCCAAACAGTAATGCATCCATTAACACACTCAGACACATACCAATGCATAAAACAAATACCCAAGCACACACAAATGCATGCACTAACACACCCAGGCACACACTGACGCAAGCACTGACAACCTCAGACACATCCTCATGCATACACTGACACACCCAGAGACTTACAATGCAGACAGTGACACATCCAGGCATACAGCAATGCAGATACTGACACATCCAGCCAAACAGAAATGTATCCAATAACACCCCTAGGAACACACTGATGCACACACTGACCCACCCAGGCACTTACCAATGCAGACACTGACACACCCAGGCATACAGCAGTGCATGAACCAACACATCCATCCAAACTCAAATGCATCCAATAAGGCACTCAGTGGCGTATACACTGACATACCCAGCAATACACAAAAGCAGACTTTGATATACCCAGGCATACAATAATACAGACACTGACACACATAATCTAACTCTAATGCTTCCAATAGCACACCAAGACACATACTGACGCATAGAGTGACACACCCAGGGTGATACTAATGCATACACTGACACACCTGGGCATACATTAATGCAGATAATGACATGGTCAGGCATACACCAAAGCAGGCACTGACACACTCAGCGAAACACTAATGCATCCGATAACACACGAGGCATACACTCATACACACACTGACATACCCTCTCTCACACCTCACACCTATACAGACACTAACACATTTAAACCAGAGAGTTAGCTCTTTGTTTAAGTAGATGGTGGGTTTTTTGTAGAAGGATTTTTAAAAGATGTTTACATTTTTTACTTCTTTTTAAATTTTTTTTTTTTAATTGAACAGGGTAATAAAAAGTGTAAGGATGGGGAAATGCAAAGAAGCAACTGGCTTCAGCCATCAACAAACATGTAGACTCTGGGCTAAAAAAAAAGAAATACAGCGATGCTTCTTCACTGTATCCAAGAATGCACATACACAAGACATTTTTACAGGTTAGTGAATAACCATGTCACTCAATTCCTCACAGGCAGCTGGTATTGTAATGACTGCAGCTGATAATGGTTCTCCCAAGGCTGCTGTAGTGGTTCGACTGTCCTGCTGCACCGTCTTTCTCTCGCATCATCTGGTTGTGGACCCTTTCATGAATTGTTTTTAGGTGTTTCCACATGGAACTTGTCCCATGTGAATACTTCTTTGAAGTGCCTCTGGATAATTGCTTGCGACAAATTTAGAACTGCACATATTTTCTGTTATTTTTTCTCCCCAGAAGACACATCACTTGCTTTTATGCTAGGAGGTGTGTCTTCCTCCTCATCCTCGAGATGTAGCTTCAGCCATTGTGTAAAAGCAGAGCAGCTCTGGTTCTCAATCTGCCTTCAAGAGACTTCACAGAAGATGTAATTGCTTTTAGGTGTGGTTTTCCATGTGGAAGGTTGGGGTCTTAATGTATCCAATCAGTAGGCAAGGTTTTGGTGTGTTTTTGTGGATTCGCAAAACTGGTAAAATGGGTAATATTTTTGAAAAACAGGTATAAGGTGGTTTATTTTTACTTGTAAATATGTTCACACTGATGTTATTAATGACAATGGAAGGGTGTACATAGGAGCAGTAATGTATACATTTTTTGGTGAATCTGCAAATTCAGATTACCTGATCTGGAGTAAACACCATAGAGTAGTAATCTGTCTACGTTTGCGGAGCCACGAAGGAACAGCGGTACCCCAAAAGTAGTTTACAAAAAATAAAACTTGTTTAATTACATTTAAAAAAATGTATTTACTTTACATTAATTATATATGTGATGTTTATTTTTAAATGTATAAAAAGTATTTTTATAAAAAAATGAATGTTTAGAGTGCAAACTAAAATGAATTAAAAATGAAAATAAATTGGAATACACTTAGTATTAAAAATAAACCCCGCAAATTAACTAAAAAAAACTAAACACAAGATGGACATAATATTTTAGAAATGAAATTTGAAAAACCTTTGAAATTCACTGAAAAAAACAAAGGTTGCCAGACCCTGAGGTCAACCCCCCACAGGCAGGCTAGACCCTGTTGCTGGCTAACCTCTCTGTTCCTGTAGCTACCAAGGCCCCACACCCTTTTTTCACTCCACAGCAGTATCACAGCACTACCACAAAATTACACAGGGGCTACACTGCGGAAATAATGTATTTTTAATTTGACCCCAATCCTCAAAAGGGCCTGGGAATCAGGGTACCACTCATCTGCCTCCTTATTATTTTATTTTTATTTTTTACAACATAAGGACTGAGTGCCGAGTCATAAAATGGCAGCCACAACTTTCTCTTCATGTTTCGGCCAGTCCATCAGATTGCGTGTTTTGAACTCGCAATACCGTGGTAGTACCATGGTAGTACCATGTTGCTAGATATCAATAAATTTAAGATCTTAATATCGCAATAATGACTCAAAAGATTTACATAAAATCTCAAAAAAGCATGATTTCTGGATCAAGATACATCTTTCTGCCAAATTTGGTGTAATTCTGTTCAAGTGTTTGGCTGTAGTTGTATCTCTTTCTTTCTATCGTAAATTTCATGGAGAAAATATGTTATGGGACATGGACCCTTTATCTCAGCCCCACACTTGACAGATCACCCCAAAACTTTCCAATAAGTAGTTGAGTTTTACAAACCTTTTATTTGAAACCTTTTGTGAAGATTCATCAAATGGTTCTAAATTTATTAGCAAACCAAAAAATGAATTACCTTTGGAAACCTCGTCCTAACCATATCTGCACAGTGGCGACTGCCAAATGTGTAATATAGATACATAAATATATGTATATATACATTTGAAAACTCTGAGAGTTTCGTGTCCATATAAACAGTCCATGAACTTTTCACAATGGCTTACTCCAATGATACATCACACATTTGTTGTAGACTTTAGCACAAGTTGTCTTCTTCATTTATAAAAATTCAAAACTTTAACAGCCAACATGTTTCACGACTTCTGCCACTTCCTCAGGGCTGTTACACAAAAAACACCAATATACCAATCTCGAAGCCTTAAAATGTTCATCAACTTTAAAATGTCACAATATTCTCCTAAAGACAATAACTTAAATACATATGTTAATCCATTCACCACAGTATGTTATATGCATTTTATTTAGTTCACGTTCTTTCTGTTACTTTAGACATTGGATAAGCAGTGCTTAATTTGAGCTGGTGATTTCCGGTGCTCGGCACCGGCACTTAATTGTCAAGCACGGTGCTTGTGACAGTCTGCCACAAGGTGGTGTGCAGTCTGGTTAATTTAGAGATTACCACAAAAACAGTTAATTATTAATTCAGTATAGATCAAAAATGACTATTACCTGCCGTCCAATCCATTTTTATAGCTTTAAGGGCCTGAAATAGACCTAATTGTGAAACTTGTAGGAGTGTAATGGTTGGTAATTGTATTCTTACTATCATTGACAGCAAAGCAAGGGCAACATGTGGTGCAAGCTGCAGTGGCCTCCTGACGAGAGCCCTGGAAACTTATTTTTTTCACTAATTAAGCACTGTGGATAAGTGGTTCCATTGTTTGCACCACCTCTTCTTTTCTACACCAACTTCCCAAATAAAGGGATAACCATTTCAAAACTATAAGCACTTTGTCCCTAACAACAAGGTGCCGATCACGATCCTGCAAAAACCGGGTACGAACCGTCGGACGGAGCATATTCTCCGTCCGACGCGTACCCGGTCGTCAAAATATACAAACATGGAATTACGATTGGCACGGAAACACCATTTCCGTACGAATCGTAAAAAACCCCGACCGAACAAAATAAACCTACAAATGCGATCCGGGAAAGCGCCGACCTGACGTCGGGACGCTCGCAGCCTGCCATTCACGAACCAGGAATTACGATTCGCACCGACGTCATCCCGCACGGTGAATATTTTCCGGCTGCCAAAAACTGCCGGGAAATCAGGACGACGCGAACAAGGACTACCAGTACGCGACGGACAGACAGGACGACGCGAACAAGGAGTACCAGTACGCGACGGACAGACAGGACGACGCGAACAAGGAGGACCAGTACGCGACGGACAGACAGGACGATGCGAATAAGGAGTACCCGTACGCGACGGACAGACATGGACCCGAACCTACGTGTCATCCCGGCCCTCATAGCAGTTGACCTCCTCTACAGGTTCGGACGCAGACGCCGCAGAAGGTCAGAACAACTAAGGGAGGGGGGAAAGGGGGGGGGGGTGGCAGGACCAGGGCAGGCCACAAACCCCCCACCAAAGTCCCACAGCACACATGCCCTGGACATACCTGACTCCCAGGCCCTGGTCACTACGAGGGGGTGGGGGCGTGTCCAGCTAAGCCAGCGACCGCCACAACGGAAGTCCTTCACGACACGAACCGGCAACACAACCAGACCGGTACGTCCCGTACCCACGCCTGAAGAGCGTGGGTACGAGTCGTACCACGCCCACACCCACGTCACCCCAACAATGGCAGGACGGCTCGTACCCACGTGGCAAAGGCCTGGGGACGGGCCGCACAAGCATCACATAGCGTGGGGACGGATATGTACGGACCGTACCCCCACCCCGTATGCATGGAGCGTACACCCACCCCAACAGTGTAAGTACGACCCGTACCCTCACCTCGAATGCATGGAGCGTACCCCCACCCCAACAGTGTAAGTACGACCCGTACCCCCACCCGCGTACGTATGGCGCCTACCCCCACCCCAACAGTGTAAGTACGACCCGTACCCCCACCCGCGTACGTATGGAGCGTACCCCCACCCCAACAGTGTAAGTACGACCCGTACCCCCACCCGCGTACGTATGGAGCGTACCCCCACCCCAACAGTGTAAGTACGACCCGTACCCCCACCCGCGTACGTATGGAGCGTACCCCCACCCCAACAGTGTAAGTACGACCCGTACCCCCACCCGCGTACGTATGGAGCGTACCCCCACCCCAACAGTGTAAGTACGACCCGTACCCCCACCCGCGTACGTATGGAGCCTACCCCCACCCCAACAGTGTAAGTACGACCCGTACCCCCACCCGCGTACGTATGGAGCGTACCCCCACCCCAACAGTGTAAGTACGACCCGTACCCCCACCCGCGTACGTATGGAGCGTACCCCCACCCCAACAGTGTAAGTACGACCCGTACCCCCACCTCGAATGCATGGAGCGTACCCCCACCCCAACAGTGTAAGTACGACACGTACCCCCACCTCGAATGCATGGAGCGTACCCACATCCGTGTATGTCATGAGCGTACATATTGTGAAATAGGAGGGGTGTGTGCAGAGTCCTCCCAGCAGTGCCAGAGACAGGAGGGGTGGGTGCAGAGTCCTCCCAGCAGTGCCCAGAGACAGGAGGGGTGGGTCCCTATCACTCCCAGCAGTGCCCTGAGACAGGAGGGGTGGGTGCAGAGTCCTCCCAGCAGTGCCCAGAGACAGGAGGGGTGGGTGCAGAGTCCTCCCAGCAGTGCCCTGAGACAGGAGGGGTGGGTGCCTATCACTCCCAGCAGTGCCCTGAGACAGGAGGGGTGGGTGCAGAGTCCTCCCAGCAGTGCCCTGAGACAGGAGGGGTGGGTGCAGAGTCCTCCCAGCAGTGCCCTGAGACAGGAGGGGTGGGTGCAGAGTCCTGGGGTGGGGGCCTATCACTCCCAGCAGTGCCCTGAGACAGGAGGGGTGGGTGCCTATCACTCCCAGCAGTGCCCTGAGACAGGAGGGGTGGGTGCCTATCACTCCCAGCAGTGCCCTGAGACAGGAGGGGTGGGTGCAGAGTCCTCCCAGCAGTGCCCTGAGACAGGAGGGGTGTGTGCAGAGTCCTCCCAGCAGTGCCCTGAGACAGGAGGGGTGGGTCCCTATCACTCCCAGCAGTGCCCTGAGACAGGAGGGGTGGGTGCAGAGTCCTCCCAGCAGTGCCCTGGGACAGGAGGGGTGTGTGCAGAGTCCTCCCAGCAGTGCCCAGAGACAGGAGGGGTGGGTCCCTATCACTATCACTATGACCTTTTCCTGCCATCACGCGCATTACCTCGGATTCTTGCTTTTAACTTGCACAGCTCGATATTTTAAAAATTTGCGTCACTGTAATTGCGCAGCTGTATTTTGCTGTTTTATTTCTGAGCGCTGTTACTGCTGTCACCTGGGGATTAGACAGGCTTACCTGCATTTAAATTGTGCCCCCACAAGCCGCGTTTGCGAGACTGAGTTAGTGGGGTCCCTGGTCCTGGTGATTCGTCCGCCATCTTGGGTAGGTAGTGACGCTCTGGGAGATTCTCAGGCGCCATATTGGTTGGGGTTAGAGGCTCGAGCAGCCGGAAGCCCGCACTTGGAGAGCTTATAAAAGCTGCTCCTAGCTCTCGTTTTTCAGACCTTTTCCTGCCATCACGCGCATTACCTCGGATTCTTGCTTTTAACTTGCACAGCTCGATATTTTAAAAATTTGCGTCACTGTAATTGCGCAGCTGTATTTTGCTGTTTTATTTCTGAGCGCTGTTACTGCTGTCACCTGGGGATTAGATAGGCTTACCTGCATTTAAATTGTGCCCCCACAAGCCGCGTTTGCGAGACTGAGTTAGTGGGGTCCCTGGTCCTGGTGATTCGTCCGCCATCTTGGGTAGGTAGTGACGCTCTGGGAGATTCTCAGGCGCCATATTGGTTGGGGTTAGAGGCTCGAGCAGCCGGAAGCCCGCTCGGCGTAATACTATAACTAGGATGTGTAAGCAGACGCGCAGCGGATGCGTGCAGCGGAGGCGCCGTAGATGCGCCGGAGGTGCGCCAGAGGTAAGCCCGTTTGCGCCCGTTCGCGTCCCGGGCGCCTCTGGCGCTCCTGCCCCTCCATACCCTGCTTCCACTGAGGACTTAGAGCCCGAGCCCATCATCACCCCGCATAAGACATTGTCTTGCGGCTTGTTGAACGCACGCTCTTTGATAAAGCACCACGCTGAGACTGCTTTATTAATTGAATTGTCACAGCTAGATATACTGTTCGTGACTGAAACGTGGGCCACGAAGGACTGTGGCATGGAATTGGGATGGGCTTGCCCGCCAGGCTACTTGATAAGACACACCCCCCGCACCTCAGGCAGGGGTGGTGGGGTAGGCTATATCTTCAGAGATTCTATCTCCTTGACCGAATTGGTGACTACCAAGATAGCAGGGTTTGAGCTTATGGGCTTTTCCATCGTGGCTCAAGGAGGTACTTTAGTAGCAGGTCTTTTATGCTATAGACCGCCCTCTCTGCCCACGACAGCCCTTCAATCTCTGGTTGATCTGATCTACGACCTTTCGAACTCGCATACCAATTTTCTAGCACTGGGTGATTTTAACCTCTGGCCTTCTGGCCCCCATGACTTGGCCTTCCGAGAACTGTGTCAAGCCTGTAGCAATATCCAACTTGCTCAACTGGTACAGGTACCCACCCATGATAGGGGACATATACTAGACTTGGTATTTGCAGATAAAAACTTGGTTGTGGTAGATAAGGTCGAGGCCCAGGGTTGGACCGATCATTCCTTGATTGTTTTGTCCCTTCTTATGCCTGCCCCATGGAGACCCAATAAACCGACCAGTAGGAAGTTGAATCGGCAATGGAGTCGTCTCCTTAGGGAACCAATTCGACCCACACTCCTACCGGGAACCTTTCAGGTGGAGGAGAATGTGGATAAGAGCTATGCTTCTCTCTGCCGGCATATTGTATCATCTCTTGATGACCTGGCCCCCTTACGTAAGGTAAGAGACAGGCCCAGGGGCCTAAATGCCTGGTTCAGCGAAGAATTGGGGCACTCCAAACTTCGCTGTAAACAGGCGGAGCGTACATGGAGGAGAGGATACAGGGAGCAGGATAAGGCGGCTTATAAAGCAGCCTTGCACGAATACAAGGCCCAGTTAAGAACCGCAAAAGCCAAGTTTTTGGATGACACTTTGGCGAAGGCCTCTAACAAATCTCAGACCCTGTTTAGATTGGTCAAGACTCTGTCTGACCCGCCTTGCATGGCGTCTACTATCCCGGCCTCGCAGGCACTGTGCGACTCGCTGGCCCTTGCATTTGAGGAGAAAATCAGGACTATTCTGACTGGACTCAAAAATTCTGAACAATCTGCAACACCCGCAGTCTCTCCTTTGGACCCGTCTGACAACCTGGACTCCAATTGGGCACCTAACAAGGAAGGTATGCCTCAGTTGTCCAGCTTTCCCGTTCCCTCGTTAGAGGAATTTGTTATCCTGGCAAGCAGTGTATCGTCAGGATCACCGCTGGATCCAATGCCTCATAAGATCTGGAAGGCTTTTCAAGAGGAGCTTTTCCCGCCGTTGCACTCCATCTGCTGTCAATCATTGACCACAGCGTCAGTCCCAGACAGCTGGAAGTTGGCTATTGTAACACCTCTGTTGAAAAAGGCTTCTCTGGACCCTCTCTGCGCGGCTAATTACAGGCCAATTTCGCTATTACCATTTGCGATAAAAATCCTCGAGAGATGGGTCACAAGAGCCTTATCCAACTTCCTAGAAACAAATCTGTGTCTGGATGCTGCACAATTTGGCTTCAGGCCAGCGCACGGCACCGAGACGGCCTTGGTCACCGTGTTGGACGATCTGCGAACGCGAGTCGACAAGGGCAAGTCTGCATTCTTGGTGCTACTTGACATGTCGGCCGCGTTCGACACGGTGGACCATGAAGTACTACTTGGCCGTCTTCGGAGTGCGGGAGTGTGCGTCTGGCCCTAGATTGGCTCACGTCCTATTTGGACAACCGACAACAAGCCGTGGCACTACCACCTTTTCGATCAGCCACTAGGCGGGTGAAACAGGGAGTCCCTCAAGGATCGGCAATTAGCCCGATCCTATTTAATATATATCTCCGTCCCTTGATAGCACTGATAAAGTCATTCGGCATATCTGTTGTCAACTATGCCGATGACACTCAGTTGATCTTTTCATTTGAGGGTTCTGAGTCCATTTCAAGGGATGCCTTTCACCGTTGTATGGCAGCCACAGCAGCATGGCTGCGAGCCAATGCGTTGCAATTCAATGGGTCAAAAATGGAGGTACTCTACTGCTCCTTGGACCGAACTCCCCGTACACTACCGGCCGATTTTTGGCCAGTGTCCATCCCGGGCTCGGTGGAGGCGGCAGATTCAGCTCGCAACCTGGGAGTTCTATTCGAACCCAATTTGCAGCTCGATGCCTCCGTAAACAAAACGGCAGCAACATGTATGGGTTTGCTCCGTGCTCTACGGAAAATCTTGCCACTTCTCCCACGGGGCTCCAGAGCTGAGGTAGTGCGTAGTTCCATTCTTAGCAGGATTGACTACTGCAACGCACTACTTCTGGGTGCCCCGAAGACTCTGGTCCTAAAGCTACAAAGGATACAGAATATGGCCGCTAAACTGGCCTTGTCTCGACCACGGTCCGCCTCTTCATCGGCAGCTTTGGCCGATTTACACTGGCTCCCAGTCCAGCAGAGAATTGCGTTTAAGGCTCTCTGCCTTGTTTTTAGGGCCCTGCATGGACTGGGACCAATACCCCTTCAGACTCTCTTCCTCTGGTATCAGGCAGCCAGACCTTTAAGATCATCTTCGGCGTTCTTGGTAAAAGTCCCTAAAATTAATAGAACGAGAATGGGTGGTCGCGCTTTTAGTTTTGCGGCTGCCACGCTGTGGAACACTCTCCCCTTAGCATTAAGGAGCTGCCTTGATCTGCTCACTTTTAAAAAGAGCCTTAAAACTTACTTGTTCCCCAGAGTAATGTAGCTGTTTAATAGATGCACGGTTAGGTCTCAGCGCCAGGATACCCTTTGGGTGACAGCTGCGCTCAATAAGCAATTAATACAATACAATACACTCCCAGCAGTGCCCTGAGACAGGAGGGGTGGGTGCAGAGTCCTCCCAGCAGTGCCCTGAGACAGGAGGGGTGTGTGCAGAGTCCTCCCAGCAGTGCCCAGAGACAGGAGGGGTGGGTCCCTATCACTCCCAGCAGTGCCCTGAGACAGGAGGGGTGGGTGCAGAGTCCTCCCAGCAGTGCCCAGAGACAGGAGGGGTGGGTGCAGAGTCCTCCCAGCAGTGCCCTGAGACAGGAGGGGTGGGTGCCTATCACTCCCAGCAGTGCCCTGAGACAGGAGGGGTGGGTGCAGAGTCCTCCCAGCAGTGCCCTGAGACAGGAGGGGTGGGTGCAGAGTCCTCCCAGCAGTGCCCCGAGACAGGAGGGGTGGGTGCAGAGTCCTCCCAGCAGTGCCCTGAGACAGGAGGGGTGTGTGCAGAGTCCTCCCAGCAGTGCCCAGAGACAGGAGGGGTGGGTCCCTATCACTCCCAGCAGTGCCCTGAGAGAGGAGGGGTGGGTGCAGAGTCCTCCCAGCAGTGCCCTGAGACAGGAGGGGTGTGTGCAGAGTCCTCCCAGCAGTGCCCTGAGACAGGAGGGGTGGGTGCCTATCACTCCCAGCAGTGCCCTGAGACAGGAGGGGTGGGTGCAGAGTCCTCCCAGCAGTGCCCTGAGACAGGAGGGGTGGGTGCAGAGTACTCCCAGCAGTGCCCTGAGACAGGAGGGGTGGGTGCAGAGTCCTCCCAGCAGTGCCCAGAGACAGGAGGGGTGGGTGCCCATCACTCCCAGCAGTGCCCATGGAACGCAAAGGGTGGAGTAGCCACAGATACCATGCCCACAAATGTCAGTCAGGTGCACAAAGACCCTGCAGTACATGTACCACATGTGTGCGAGGCTGGGAGTATACGCATGCATAGGGCCAAAAAGAAAACATGTCCACATGAAGTCATGTCAATAGTCCACATACACAAGTACAATGACTACCAAGGATGCCACGAATGATGCAGGTGGAGAATGGCTCAGCATGCATGTGCAAAGGTGAAGGACTACGTCACACACCCAGCTAATGTACACACAGCTCTGCGCTAAAGTCAGGGGACACCCTGCAGGGAAGAAGTCAGGGTACACAGAGGAAGGAATACACCTTGGGACAATTGCAACATGCAGCAACTGCTAACATGAATGGAGAAAGCTAGCTAACACCGTGTGATGGCACACAGATCCCAGGGTCCCCCCTATGAGCAGCACACTACTACATTTCCCACACACCCAACACATGACCAACACCCACAACCATGTAGCAGCCCCACCAACAGCAATGCCAGCAAAGCAGGAGTGTTACAAGGGAAAAAATAAATAGCTTTATTCAGCATGAGCAAAAAACTGGTATGAAGTAAGTCCAATATTTACAAAGCCCATAGGGCAGTCCAGGAGTCACAGCTGGATGGGGGACACAGTGGGATGCGTGTCCCCTAGCTTGCCTGCACAGTTACAAGCCGTTGTCTTCCACAGGGGTCAGGGCATCATGTTGGGGGGAAGGAACAGGCACCGCAGGGACAGGAGGGCGAAGGGTAGGCGACGTGGGTGCAGGGATGGAGGACTCCACCACAGGGGGTGGGGCAGGGCCAAAGGTGGATTCTAGGAGCGCGCTGCACACCTCTGCAAGGTCCTCCAGGGACTCCCCTGCACCCAAAGGAACCACAGGCCCCAAGGAGGGGGGGGGGATCAGAGGGATGGGTCGCAGCGCCACTGGGGGAGGGTGTGGACAGGGGGGGGACTCAAGCACCCTGACCGTGGACTTCCTTGACCGCTTGCGGGTGGTGTCACTGTGGGGCTCAGGGACAGAGCGGCCATGAAGGAGTCTTTGGGGGAGATCTGGCCAGGAGAGCTGAGGGGAGGGGATTTGGAGGGAGTGGATTGGGTGGAATGTGGACTCCCACTCTGGCTGCGTGTCACACGTTTGCCCCCCGACCCAGTGGGTGTGCCTACTTCACCCTGTGTGTGCGTGTCAGGAGGTGTGCGGCGGACCTTCCCTGCTGGTGTGGTGCCTGTGTCTGTTGTGGTGGGTGCATGCTTACGTCTGGGTGTATGTGGGACAGGCATGGGAGTGGGAAGTGTGGAAGGGGCAGGGGTAGGGGGTGGGACGTAGCGCTGCAGGAGACCCACTGCTGCAGTCAGTGTGGAGTCTATGGACCTCAGCAAGTTGCGTTGGTCAGCCTGCGATGAATGAATGCCCTCCAAGTATGCCTCCATGTTGTTGAGGACCTGGCTGTGGCCATGGAGGACATTAAGGATCGCAGTCTGACCAATCTGCAACTGCTGCTGGATGTCCACAGACTCAGCATTGGCGGCAGCAGTGGAGACAGGGGCAGGGGGTGCGGTGCCTGGCAGGAAGGAGACATGTGGTGACCGGGCACGTTGGGAAGGGACACGAGCACGTGGGAGGCGGCTGATGCCAATGGAGGGGGCGGTGGCAGATGTAGGGCTGCTGTCAGATGGTGGTGCAGCCACTGCCCACTCGGAGAGATCATCCTCGGACCCGTCAGCTTCATACTCTGTTGTGCCAGTCGACAGGTCCCCGGGTTCACTCTCCTCCGCCTCAGTCCCACTCGAAGTGCCAGCCCCGATGTCACCGCTGGCACTGGTGCTCGGTCCCTCCGCGCCGTCTGTGTCCATGTCTCCCTCCGTGTCCCCCGACGATGCTGTGGGCAGGGTGAAGAGACAGAAATTAATCATACACCTGTATACATATGTCACATGAGTCAAATCTACTTAGGTCACAGTGCATAGCCTGAAACAAAGGAAGAGTTACAATTACAAAACAAGGTACATATGTAGGGCATGCAAGACACAGTTGTGTGACCCACCATGCCATGGAAAAACTATGGAGAGCATGACACAATAGCAAAAGAGATGGCATGGAATTTCGACTGAGGAGCAAGGCCCTGGGGACAATCCAGCACAGCATCTGCACCACACAGCGTGGCAGGAAATTGGGATGAGCAGGGACCATATCCAGGAACTAGAGGCACATGCAGCATAGGTAATACTGATAACATGCCCACCCTGACTGGCACACTGCACCTTGAGTGTATGTCCAGACAAACATCACACACTGGCCAGTCCTAGCAAGGAGATTACAGGTCTTGACATGTAGGCCATGCCCGCACCACCCACCCCCTACATGAGACAAATCTGTGGAGACACAGGAAGCACTTACATCTCTTAGTCTGGGTGAAATACACATGGGATGCAATAATTCAAGATTGCACAACAAATACCCAAGGTGCGCATGTCCAAATAATCATGTACAAATGGCCATCATCAGATGATTGCAACAAGACACACAGGCAATGGCCACCGTGAGTATGTACTTGGAAAATCAGGTCAGGCAGGACAGTGGACACTTGTAATACATCTCACGTCAATACACATGGTGCCAGGGGACAATGGCACAGAGCACAACCTATGCTGTAGACACAGAGATTGTCGACATTCTCGGATTACACACATGATACCTAGGAAAAGATGCCCCTGGGGACAGTAGTGGCCACACAACTCCATGCTCCTGAATGGGAATGACTTCAACACACGCTAACATTCCTGCACTATGCGTAACGCACACTCATGCACATCATGTCACAGGCCACCACATGGGACATGCCTGCTGGAAGGCCTGGCACTCGAGAGATTAACTCCCATGTCTGGACTCAGCATTAGTGCCAACTGACATGGAACCCACAAGTCCAGAACTGGACAGGGCACAGGCAAGGTCACAAAACCTGTTACACACCACCCCCACACATGATGCTGCAGGCATTGTACACTTGTAGAAGGTGTCAGGCTACATAACCTTGTGATGGAGTGACTACACACAGACCAGGGAACACATTGCAAGGAGGGGAAGGGAGGCAGGAGAGCACTGCAATACTGTGGGGAACAGGATCTGCACAGCACCATAAACCCTGGAAGTGTATCCATGGAACAGTGCACCTACAAATGCTGGTGAAACACAACAAACACACACATGTACCTACCCCCTTCCGGCTGCTGCATGTCCTGTAGACGCCTGTCCAAGTCTGGAAAGACCACCGCCAGCACACGTTTCTGGATGTGGGAGAGACGGCGGCGCCCGCGGTTCTTATGGCTCTCAGGTGAGTCCCCCAGCAGGACCCGTGCTATCCTCCGCGTCCAGCACCGGATATCCTGCCAGCGTTTCCTCACCTGGGACAGGTGCCGCCTCCGACCATCCGCACTCCTCACGGCGCTGACGGCGTCCAGCCATATCTGCTCCTTGGCAGAGGCGTCTACCTGTGAGGATGAACAAGTGACACTACAGCAATACCACAGGGACACAGATTAGAACACATTTGCTGTTTACAACAAGGCATAGTATGCATCCAACGCATTGCACCTTTGTCATAGGGACATGATCCTCTGGGGGAAAGCCAAAAGCAGTACGTGCCATTGAAAGGACACAGGTGGAATGAGGGCAACTACACAATCAATGAGCCAGGCTCACACTGTGCATCACACCCACCCCTCCTGTCTCTGGGCACTGCTGGGAGGACTCTGCACCCACCCCTCCTGTCTCAGGGCACTGCTGGGAGTGATAGGCACCCACCCCTCCTGTCTCAGGGCACTGCTGGGAGTGATAGGCACCCACCCCTCCTGTCTCTGGGCACTGCTGGGAGGACTCTGCACCCACCCCTCCTGTCTCTGGGCACTGCTGGGAGGACTCTGCACCCACCCCTCCTGTCTCAGGGCACTGCTGGGAGTGATAGGCACCCACCCCTCCTGTCTCAGGGCACTGCTGGGAGTGATAGGCACCCACCCCTCCTGTCTCTGGGCACTGCTGGGAGGACTCTGCACCCACCCCTCCTGTCTCTGGGCACTGCTGGGAGGACTCTGCACCCACCCCTCCTGTCTCAGGGCACTGCTGGGAGTGATAGGCACCCACCCCTCCTGTCTCAGGGCACTGCTGGGAGTTATAGGCACCCACCACTCCTGTCTCTGGGCACTGCTGGGAGGACTCTGCACCCACCCCTCCTGTCTCTGGGCACTGCTGGGAGGACTCTGCACCCACCCCTCCTGTCTCAGGGCACTGCTGGGAGTGATAGCCACCCACCCCTCCTGTCTCAGGGCACTGCTGGGAGACATCAGGCATTCCCCCCCCCCCCCCCGGGACCCCCCTACAGTACATAGCATGTGTGTCACACCTGGACACAATAGCAGAAGTCACAGTCACAAAAAAGGGACACAGTCTGTGCCAGTGGACACTGCACTCACCTGATAACCTGGTCGCCCATACAGCATGGGGTACCGTGGGAGGATCACATCCACCAAAGCCATGTTCTCCTCCAGGGTGAATGGCTGTGACCTCTCCACAGCCCTTGACATGGTTCCAGGGAATCAGTAGCAGCAGCTGGGTAGTGGAATACAGAGATGTGCAGGCAAGTGCTCCCTCATGGGACCTGGCTGCCTTATATCTGCCTTGCTGGCCCATCTCATGCACAGGAGTACAGAGTGATTGGTCACTCACATTTGCATCCTATGTTTCCTCCAATCCCTTCAAACCTAGCAGTCTGTGGGTTCTCAATCTGTTTTTTTCTCCTGCATGATGTCAGCCCCACAAACACATTGCAACAAAGTAGATTAATTCCAACTGACTTCTGCTGTGCACCTTCCTGAACAAATTCAAAATTTGAACTTGGTCTCCATGACAACCAGCATGCATGTAGGCCTTAATACTTGTCCCTCATGTGTCCCCTATGTAATTTGGAGCTTCACACACAGGTACGGTGCGTTCCGGGGCCCTAGGGCACCCCAAATGCATAGCAACGGCCCGTACACGCGTGCCTACGTTCACTATCACTATGGGTGTCCTCGCGTATGCGTACTCGTAGAGGTACGGCCCGTACACACGCCTGTACGCTCACTATCACTACGTGTACGCATACGCGAGGACACCCATAGTGATAGGGAGCGTACAGGCGTGTGTACGGCCTGTACCACTACGAGTACGCATACGCGAGGACACCCATAGTGACAGGGAGAGTACAGGCGTGTGTACGGCCCTACCACTATGGGTGTCCTCGCGTATGCGTACTCGTAGAGGTATGGCCCGTACACACGCCTGTACGCTCACTATCACTACGTGTACGCATACGCGAGGACACCCATAGTGATAGGGAGCATACAGGCGTGTGTACGGCCCGTACCACTACGAGTACGCATACGCGAGGACACCCATAGTGACAGGGAGCGTACAGGCGTGTGTACGGCCCTACCACTATGGGTGTCCTCGCGTATGCGTACTCGTAGTGGTACGGGCCGTACACACGCCTGTACCCTCCCTGTCACTATGGGTGTCCTCGCGTATGCGTACTCGTAGTGGTACGGACCGTACACATGCCTGTACGCTCACTATCACGATGGGTACACATACGGCAGCACTCCCATAGTGATATGGAAACGTACACAGGCCCTCTTAGCAGCAGTACGGCGGTTTTCACACATCACAGTGGTGACAGGCAGCACACAGGAAGGAATAGGGCGGACATACTTGTCCATGGATGGACATACTTGTCCATGAATGCACATCACGGCATTGTCTGTGCATTACTACATGTGTGGGTCACAGGTGTGACAGGCTGTGATGTGGAACATTACTCCTGAGTCGAGAAGGCACCAGATGTATGATGAGATGTGTACAGATGTAATGTGTGACGGTGCAATGTGTGCCAGGCATGCCCTTGACTCCTTTGACATGTGTGCATGTCGTACTGCACACTTGGGATGAGCGTCACTGGCATGGCACGGACACCAACACACGGAAGTGTCCCCTGATGCCCGGTACAGGGCATAGCTCATGTTGGTGGCATGTCCCAGAGCATGTTCTGCCGTGTGCTGCATGATTTCTTAGAAGCCATGTTGATTCACCTGGATGACTTCATCAAGTTCCCAACCCCTGAACAGTTGACTGGGGTCAAGCGTGGATTCTATGCCCTGGGAGGGATGCCCCATGTCATTGGGTCCATAGATGGGACACATGTAGCTTTGGTACCACCACACGCACAGGAGGTAGCGTACCGCAATCGGAAGCACTACCACTCCATCAATGCCCTTGTGGTGTGTCTGTCCAACATGGTGATTTCACATGTCTGTGCTCGTTTTCCAGGATCAGCACACGATGCCTACATCATGAGGCGTAGCAGGGTGCCTGAAATGATGATGCAGCTGCGCAACGAACGAGCATGTGTTGTTGGTGGGTACAGTCTGTCTGTCCAGTATTTTGCATAGCCTACCAGCACGACCGCTTCACCAGTTCTAACGATGTCCATGTGCTTCCCATGTAGGGGACGCTGGCTATCCCAACATGCCATGGCTGCTCACACCTCTCCGCAACCCCATCACGCCGGCCCAGCTCCGCTACAACACCGCCCATGGCCGAACAAGGCGAGTGATAGAGAGGACGTTTGGCCTGCTGAAGAGCCGATTTCGGTGCCTCCACAAGACCGGCGGCGCGCTCCCATATGCCCCTGCGAAGGTCTGCAAAATCTTCATGGTCTGCTGCATGCTGCACAACATGGCAGTTGAGAAAGCTGTGCCACTCATCCTGGATCAACATGACGAGGACCATCCACCCGTGGAGGACGAAGGGCTTGGCAATGGGGCTAGTGATGTGGAGGATGTGGAGCCGCAAGAGGACATCCGGACTCGGCTCATACGCGACTTCTTTGCTTAGTGGTGAGTACCAGTGTCTGAGTGTGCACACATTGCTCCACGTGTGGCATGTGTTGTGATGTGTGTCTCCACCTGCATGTATGGCACGTGAGTCAGATGTGTGTGTGGGTGTGTCACTGGAGTAATGGTGGCAGTGATGGTTGTAATTCCACAGTCATAATTGTGACCTAGCATGTTGTCATCCATACATGTGTCGAGTACATGCACATGCAAGTGGCTGTGCTTTTTGTGGCTGACTTCTTGTGTGTCTCTCATCCCCAGGTACTTGCGCATGCCGTCTGCTGGTTGCATTGTAGTGGCACTGCTATTCCTCATGGACACGTCATCGTGTGCTGACTCAGCGTTACAGGCACGGACATGTTTGGAAGTCTCCTTAGGGTAAGGGATGCATCAGGGGTGTATTGGGTGTGGCAGTTGTTCACGATGTATGCACACTGCCCCTGTCGATGTTTGGTTCCTCTGCAGCCATGTAGCATCACCATGGGACACGACATGCAGCTGTGTACACCTGAATAGATGGTCTGACCGGTTGACAGTCATCAGTGATGGGATAGTGGATTGTGATGATGGCATCAATGTGTGTAACACTGCCCTCTGACACATACGGTTTGCATTGGCTTGACATGGTGTGGGACTTCTACATCAGCGGATCAATGGTGCATGGCAGTCTCTCCGTGAGCAGCTGTGGGTGTTTAGCTGTTGGCCGACAATTGTGTGCCAGTTCCATGGCTATCACGCATTTGTGCTGCAGAAGGGGGGTGCCAGTGTTGGACCCACATGTTACTCCACATGAGGTGTTCATGTGTACTTCAAGTTGCCTCTGCAATCCCGAATACATGACTAATAAAGGTGTCCCTATGCCTCCAAGGTGCCTCTTCTCAGTCAATGCTGGTGTGTTGCCACGGTGCATCCAGCATGTCTGGCAGGGTTTCCCCTGCTAGTGGCTATGTGTCTATGTGTCGAGTAGCAAGATGCAAGCTGTGTGTGTGGGCTGAGTCTGTGTATTATGCATGATGTCCATGACTGTGTGGGTATTGTGACATGTGTCATCCCCATGCATCCAACGTTGGCCACGCCCCCATTCTCTGCATCCACCGGACTCAAGCTTGCAGGACATGGTTCTGCCACCTGTCTACACATACCTGGGTGCCCCCCAGGACACTGGACTGGATCCCTGAGCTCTGCGCATGACTGTTGCTGTACTCAATGTGTCTGTCAGCACGGTTGTGCGGCCACCCCCTCAGCTGGTTGGGCCCATCACGGGTGTGTATGGTGCTCCATGTCTGTCTTGCCTAATACACTGTGGCCCGTGTGTCCTGTGCCAGACTCAGGCCCCAGGGTGTGGATGGTTGAAGTCAAAAGAGAACTCAGGCATGTTTAGACTTTACGAGACACATGTAAGGTAATAATGCAACCAGCAGGCATCTTCTCTTAATGGTGTGAATTTTTATTTTTGTGGGGGGGGGGGGTTATGACGTGAGGGGCTTTCCGGGAGTTTGGAATCCAAAGTTCAGTAGGGGAGTTGGTGTCCTTGCCATTGGAAATCCTCAGAGTCCATGCCACAGTCTTTGTCCACATTGGTCAGACAGTGACCAGCAAGGCCATGTGGCAGAGAATGTCTCGTGATGCTGTGATGCTGTTGCTCCAGTGGGCCAGGTGCCAGGCCAGGTGTCCTGGGAGATGGTGATGTAGCGCCGACCCTCACGGTCCTTTCCGTGGACGACCCGGCCTCCTGCGGGGACCCTCAGCAGCAGGCCGTGACGATGTTTGGGATGCTCCATCGGATGTTTCCTCCTCCTCCTGATCCCTCCCTGTGGGTGGTGATGTTCTACGCCTTCTAGCACAGGGAGGGTTACCCATGTTGTCGGCCATCCGACGGAGTGTATCGTGAATCCCCTGGAACACCGTCACTTGCTCAGCCTGTCTGTCCTCCATCCTCCGTTGGTGTTGCAGTAGACAGGCATGTTGCTCCGCATGTTGCTGGGCCTGCTGGGTCTTTATCTCATCGAGGGTCCCCTTGATCTCATTGAGGGTGGACATAACCTGGGCCATGCCCATGGTGTCCTGCCGGTATGAGTCCAGGATGTTACGGACATGGGAATATACCGGTTCCCCAGCCAACTGGTCAGGCTGGCGCCTCCGCCGTCCTCCACTCCCACCACCCCTGCCCACTTGCACCTGGCCTGCCCTTGTGGGCACATCGGGTCTCCGGGACCCCTGAGGGGTGGCATTGGCGTTGTCGCCTGCCTCCTCCTGGGTGCCCGGGACACCGTGTCCCTCCTGGCCAGCCTGGCTGCTTTGTGGTGGTGGGGCAGGGATCCTGGGTGTCTCCTGGGATGTGGCAGGAGTGGGGGTGGTGGTTGACCCCGTTGTACCTGACGCAGGTGCTGCAGGTGGTTGGACACCAGAGGTGCCAGGTTGGTCGGGGTCGTCCACAGAGTGGTGCGAGTCGTCGCTGCCGGTGGGATCGGGCTCCCGCAGATCCGGGTCCTGTGAGTCTTCCCCCCCAGTGTTGGGGGGTGAACCATGACGTTGACCTGTGTGTGAGAGAGACAATGTTACTTTTGGTCCATGCAACATCCATGTTTCATCAGTTTCAACGTTGGCACATTTCCTCTTGCAATTAGGATCTGTCTTGCATTCCACTCACAGTGCACTTGTGCATGGGTGTGTCCCTTGGGCACCACTTTGGCCCCTTTAACTATGTGTGGCACAGTCTTACTTGCTGCGTCAAGTGTGACTGCAGTCAGCAGTGGAGTGGGCAGGTGTGGCGAGCCATGCATTGGTGCCTTCCGTGTAGCACTGTACATGTGCACATGGAGTGGATCCACACACTTATATAATGCAGGTAGCTGTCGTTGTGCTCGTGAACAGGTTGTGACATGGCCCTGTGTTTTGCCATGGGGAAGAGGGGGGGTTCTGGCACTGGCCACCCTTGGCTACATGCACGCAGTCTACCTGCTGACGAGCAGACATTCCCACACACCACACGGCTGATTTGCTCTCCCTGTGTCTCCCTCCCTCTCTGTCCCCCTCTCCCTCCCTCCGTGTGTCAGCCTCCTCCCTCTGTCCGTGTCCCTGTGTCTCCCTCCCTCTCTGTCCCCCTCTCCCTCCCTCCGTGTGTCAGCCTCCTCCCTCTGTCCGTGTCCCTGTGTCTCCCTCCCTCTCTGTCCCCCTCTCCCTCCCTCCGTGTGTCAGCCTCCTCCCTCTGTCCGTGTCCCTGTGTCTCCCTCCCTCTCTGTCCCCCTCTCCCTCCCTCCGTGTGTCAGCCTCCTCCCTCTGTCCGTGTCCCTGTGTCTCACTCCCTCTCTGTCCCCCTCTCTGTCCCCCTCTCCCTCCCTCCGTGTGTCAGCCTCCTCCCTCTGTCCGTGTCCCTGTGTCTCCCACCCTCTCTGTCCCCCTCTCCCTCCCTCTGTGTCCCCCTCTCCCTCCCTCTGTGTGTCACCCTCTGTCACCTCAGGCCAGCTTCCTGGGCACACACTGTTAGCAGATCTTTGAATGGCCCTTGGCTTGTTGATGTGAGTTTGTTTCTGATCTCCAGGCACCCATTGGGTGTAGTGTCTGTCTCTGCGCTGCTGCTGTGGTGGTGTGTGCTGCCACTCTTTCACAATGTTGGCTGTTCATTAGCTGCTGTCATGTGCAAAACCGTGCCTTCACCCCCATGTGTTGATGCAGGGTGTCCGCCATTTGCTGGCGGGTCTTTCCTGTGTGGGGACACAGTGTTTGTATGGCTGTGACCTAGGCCATATGGGCAGAGGGCATTGTTGTCTGCTTCTGAGTTGCACTATGTGAATTTTGGGGCCCACCCTCCCGCCATCCGGGTTACCGTGTCATGTGTTGGTGTCTTCTGTGGCCTGTGACTTGACATTGTCCAGCTGGGTGCATGGGGCATGGTGGCGGCAGTGGCATGTGCGTGTTCATGGAGTGTGGTTGAGTCATGCGATAGCTTGGGGTGGTTGCGTGCCTGTTAGTGATTTTGGTTGTGGATGACGTTCCCCCCATGTGAGGAGCGTTGTTTGCGTACTCACCCGGGTCTCGGAGTCCTCCTAATCCTTCGACTGCCTCCACCGGCTGTATGGCCATCACCCTCTCCTCCCAGGGCTGGTAGTGTACGGGTCTGCGGGAGGGCACTCCTCCAGTGGCGTTGGCCTGGTTGTGTTCCTCCAGCATCTTGGCTCGGACCCTCCTCCGCAGATCGTACCACCTGGCTTGGCATTCCTGCCTGGTCCTTCTGGTGTCCGCAACAGCATTCACAGCATCGACGATGGTCTGCCACATGGCTGTTTTTGCTGCCATGCTGGTCTGTCTGACCAATGTTCCAAAGAGCTGTGGCTCGACTCTGAGGATTTCATCAACAAGGACCTCCAACTCTCGGTTACTGAACTTTGGATTCTTGTTAGTGGGCATGGTGAGGGGTGTGGGTGTGGATGGTGGGGGGGGGGGTGTGTATGGTTGTGGGTGTGTGGGTGTGGTTGTGCAGGTGTGTGTGTGAATGTGATGAGGGGGTGTTTGTGAAGGTGGTTGTGTGAAGGTGTGCAAGTGTAAGGTGTGGTGAAGCTTGTAGTATGGTTCTGTGGTGTCTGGCAGCAGTGAGTCTGTTGCAAAGGCTCATGGTTTGTGTGTGTGGGCCCTTTTTATTGGTCCATTGGTGGGTGTGGCTGTGTTTGAAGTTTGGGTGGGTGTGTTATAAGGAGTGGTGGTGTTTTGGGCCTCTGTTTGTTTTTGGCAGTTGCAGGTCAGTGAATGTGTTTTTTTAGTGTTTGTTGGCCATGTTTAGTGGCTTTGTGCCATTCGAATAGTGTATTCTTGTGTTGTTTTTTTGTCCTGGTTGTGTACGTGCGTTTTGAGCGTGTGTACGGTGTGTACATGGGCCATTTGGTTGTACGGTGCTGTCCTTGTGTGTGGCTTGGTACGACTCGTACATGCGGTTGTGATGTTGGGGCCTGGGGTGCGCTCCGTACTTAGGAGGTTGTGGTGGGGGTGCGACTCTGACGTACACGGGTGTACATACACGGGGGTAGGACACGTACAGGGGTGGGGGTACGACTCGGACATACAGGGGTGTACATGCACAGGGGTAGAACACGTACAGGGGTGGGGGTACGACTCGAACGTACTGTGGTGTACATACACGGTGGTACGACACATACAGGGGTGGGGGTACGACGCAAACGTACTGGGGTGTACATACACGGTGGTACGACACGTACAGGGGTGGGGGTACGACGCGAACGTACAGGGGTGTACATGCACGGGGGTAGGACACGTACAGGGGTGGGGGTACGACTCGGACGTACAGGGGTGTACATGCACGGGGGTAGGACACGTACAGGGGTGGGGGTACGACTCGAACGTACTGTGGTGTACATACACGGTGGTATGACACGTACAGGGGTGGGGGTACGACGCGAACGTACTGGGGTGTACATACACGGTGGTACGACACGTACAGGGGTGGGGGTACGACGCGAACGTACTGGGGTGTACATACACGGTGGTACGACACGTACAGGGGTGGGGGTACATCGCGAACGTACTGGGGTGTACATACACGGTGGTACGGCACGTACAGGGGTGGGGGTACGACGCGAACGTACTGGGGTGTACATGCACGGGTGGGGGTTCGACACGTACACGGGTGTACATACAGGGGGGGGTGTACATTGACGGGGAGTGCGACTCGAACGTATGGGTGCTGGGGGGAGTGTTGGGCGCGTATGCGAGGACATGTCTCCATGGTTGCAATGGGAGTTCGGTGCGGACGGTGTTTTTACCATACGGTTGTGAGTTCGGACGCACGGGTTGGATCGTGATTCCTCGGTCGGACTTGACTTTTCACATTTGTACGGTAAATCGTCCGAGGACGTGTCGGACACATTTTCCGACCCGAGAACGTGTGGGGAAATATTCCGACTGCGGTTCGTATGGACTTTTTACCATGCGAATCGTGATTGCCAGTTTGTACGGCACTTGTACGATTCGTACGGTAAAAAGACCTGATACGAGTCGGACGGGGAAATTTTTTACCGGATCGTAATTGGCACCCAAGTGTAGCATTTGGAGTAAGCTCCTCACCCTTGTTCATCGGCATTCTAAGTGTGCTATTTCAAAATCCATATAATGAAATTGAATCCGGACAGCAATCGGTCAGTAATGCATTTCGGTGACAAACACGCCTCTTTCAAACAGTGTGCCTAACCACCTCAAATAAATACCCTTGAATCATTGAAAGTGAAAAAATATTCAATGCATGATCCGGTCTCCAACAATACATTTATATGGTAGAAGAATAATACATTATTTGCTTTTGTCTCAATGGACATTGCATACCAAATACATGTTAATAATAAATATCACTAAATTCATCAGAATACAAAAATATTACTAATATAATCTATCATTCAAATCACATCTGTGTGTTCTTAAATAAATAAGTGGACAAACTAAAATACAAAGTGAAAAAAGATATAAAATTAAAAAGAGAATATAGCCCTAGTGGGCATAATAACACTTATAGCCCCAAATCTATATTGTGCCCCAGGGGGCTATTGGAGACCAAACAGTTGCTCTATACCAACATAAGCCCAAGAAAAGAGAATTCTATTGCATTAATAAATAAAGAATATAAACCTGAATTGGTTCATTACAATCATCATGCAAGGTAATCTAAAGCAATCCAGCATAATTCAATATATCTAATACTGGCAACATATCGATATACAAAGAAAGTGGGATTCAGAACAATACATATATCCTCAAAATCATCACTAGAAAAGGAGGACAACATAATGTAATTATTATAAAAACTGACAATTCTTCATCAATGTTCTGATCCTTTAGAAATTTAGAGACCAAATCCAGAATGTATCGGCATCTAGCTGCTGTGGACTTCTTTCTCGATTTCCTCCTCTCTCATTTCCCAAAACCCTGTCAATACAAAAAAATTGCAATTGATCAGGATTACCATTGTGTTCTTTGTCAAAATGTCCTGCTCCAGGATAAGCGGTGTCATATTATCTTATAGCTCTCATGTGTTCTAATATGAGTTTACATACAAGGTAAATGGTACTTCCTACATATATACATTTGCATGGACATATAAGAACATAAATACAAAAAATCACTGGAGCAGGTAATGTATTTGTGTATCTGTCTATTTTTCCCTTTGAGTAACTCAAAAAACATGCAGTTTTTGGTGAATTTGCAGGACTTAAATTTTTTACATTTATAAAACCTGTTGTTTGGTTTTAGCCAATATGTATCTACTTTAGATTGTAAATAACTGGAGGTCAAAGTATTAATCGAAGATCTAGCCTTATGGTAAGTAATAGTGTTATCTTAGCTCCCAAAACAGAGTCAGCCTCAATTTGGTGCCAATGCTTCCTCATTATCTTGCTGATCTCTTTGATAGCCTTATTAAACCTGCAGATAAAAGGAATGGGACCTTCTTGTTCAACTTTACTTTCCTTGCAGGAAAAAAGGCAATCTTGCCTAGTCACTAAAGATAACCTTTGCTCCGCACTCAGGAGTATTCCATCAGATACCTTCTTTACCTAAATCTCTCTTTCATTTTTACCAGTTCCTCGCGAGGACGAAATGTGTTGGCTACAGTTTTTACCTTGTCAGAAAAAAGAAGTCATCAATAAAGGATTTAAAAGAACAACTCTGCTGAATTGCCATTCTTGTTTTGATACTTGATTCGTAAACAAATGTTTAAGCCATACTAACGATCACTTTTGTCAAACTTTGTGTAAATTTACAGATTTAAATTAAGTGTGCTGGACTACTGTGTTGTTTATGGAATTGAGAGATATTGTGTATCTCGGGAGATTTAGGGGCATTGAGTGTCCGGTCCTTAGCACCTTGTGCATTTCGATAGAAACTACTCCACTAAGGATAGGTGCAATCTGTTTTTGCCTCAATCCCCTTTCAATTTGCATTGCAGCCATTTTAGTTATTTATTGCCACGTGGTCCCAAAGAATCGCTGGAAGTATCCCTGTGGCATTAGTAGGTGTATAAAAAGTTAACCCCTCCAATCGAAAAATATTTTGAATAGTTTTCCATGCCTTAAACACAGCCTTTAAGATTTTAAAACGAGTTATTTTGTAGTAGCTACCATCTAGTTTTTTAAACAGACAGTTCTTAACCTCTGCTCCTAATAACATATCATAGATTGACGGGGCTTCTGCTGGATTGCTGACCTCTTATCCCCCCGTCAATAATATCCGCATATTGGATAAAAGACAGGCATAATAATAAAATGTTAAATCTGGAACCGACCAACCACCCCTCTCTCTTGCAAGAGTCATAAATCGTAAGGCACGTCTTGGCTTTCCCGGAGCCCACAGAAATTTAGCACAAAGTGCCTGTAGATGTTGTAGTTGGGCGCGCGACACTTCCAGGGGAACTGATCTAAAAAAGTAAAGAACCCTGGGGAGTATATTCATTTTCAGGATGTTGGCTCTACCCACCAATGAAAGGTGAAGGCACTCCCATCTTTCTAAAGATTGTTTAATACTACCAATAATAGCCCCCCAATTAGCCTCAACCAGCTCTTTCATAAAAACCCTAATCTTAATCCCTAAATATGTAGCTTCCTTTACCACTCTTTAATCATTAGGCATACAATTATTTGTACACAAAATTTGCGTTTTCGCTATAGTCATCTGATCCAATTTTCTTAAACGTATTTTGAAATAGCACACTTGGAGTGCTGTTTTGTCCCTCTGTGTTAGATTGAGTGAAATTTATATGCACATGGGTGATGCACCTTGTTATGGCACCGACGCCTGAGTGTGGAAGTTACTGGCTTTTTAATACTCTGTGGTGTATTTCTCATGAGAGTTTCACTGCCTGCCAACAGTGTGGTACAGAGTAAACTCTCTCCATAGAATAAACACTGTTTACAGTAACCACTTTTCTAATCATATCCACTTCACTTCTCACTGAAGGTATCTGTGACTCTGAGGGGTTCGATACAATTAAAGGCGGTCCGTAGCAGGGCATTAGTTATGTAACAGAAGTTGAGTATCT
This sequence comes from Triturus cristatus, assembly GCF_964204655.1. Taxonomy (NCBI): domain Eukaryota; kingdom Metazoa; phylum Chordata; class Amphibia; order Caudata; family Salamandridae; genus Triturus; species Triturus cristatus. Next base: position 530,060,201 of record NC_140595.1, read on the forward strand.
GGAGAAATTTGGTTTTGTCTGAACAGTGGTATAAAGATTGAGCGCTATATGAAGTAGGGGTTACCCATCTATCTGTGGTTGATCGTTAATTTGAACTTGGCCACCCATGAACTGTATGGTATAGGGTCAATGTTGCACGTAACACAAGCTTGCCTCATTTAAGGGATTAAGGGAGTTGTATGTGTGATAACATTGAGGATTCTTCATATTATTTTGAGCTATATTCTACTTACTTTCAGACCTCTAATGCCACACTTGTTTATTAATTAATGTGTAAAAAAGAAGCTTAGATGATGTCTTCCGTGATATCATCGGAAATGTCATCAATGATGTCATTTGATATGTCATCAGTGATGTAATAAATGACGTCAGTGAACATTTCATGAGTGATGTAATATGTGAGGTCATAAGCAGTGCAGGCGGGGCGCAAGTTATAGTTAGCTCTGCAAAGCTCAGCAAATATATTTTAACCCTAATTTCTAAAAAAAAACTACAGAATGATATACACCAAATCACAAAAAGCACAATCTGCCGACCAAGATCTTGCTTCCTGCCAAATTTGGTGTAATTCGGCTGAGCAATTTATATGGTAGTGCTATTTAAAGAAGTCTATGGGGAAATTTGCTTCTGGGACCCCCCTGTTTTCTTGGCCCCCGCTTGACGGATCACCCCAAAACTTTCCAGGAAGGAGCTGAGATGAATTTACTTGGAAGATTCATCAAATAGTGCCAAAAAAACGCCTTGTCTATGGAAAAGCTGACCTAACTATAACTACCACCACTGGATTATTATATATAAACAATCTTTAGAAAATAAAGAATGTCACAACTTAAACGTTCTGGTCTGCTTGTTGTTGATTTAATGACACTCATAGTAACAGGACCCCTCCAGGGAGAATCTAATGATCTCCAGTAAGGAGGCACCTAATTTTCCCCATTCCCCCTCACTGCCTGATCCTTTCTCCCCTTAAGCTGTCTTCTCCCTACACCCCTACCACAACTGAATATCCACACTAAGGCTTTCCATGGAACCACCAGAGCATTAAACGTGTTGTACAGAAAGCAATAAAGAAATGTGATCTTTCTCCAGTATATTTGCTGCCACAGTGTATCTCTAGTCCCAATTCCATCTACTCTTTCCTCATTTAAATTGACTGGTTAGAGAATGAGTAATTCCCTTCAATGGTTGTTGTAACTAAATGATAGCTATGTCATCAACACTTTACATAAAACAGCAGCATACAGTAAGAACTAGAGTAGCTACAGACCAGAGAAAGATGAAATGTGGAATATCATTCTTTGATCATCGGATGTTACTTGAAGAGGTGAGGTTTTAGATGTTTCCCAGTAGGCTAGTAAGTTCACTGGAGTCTGAGCTATTCGGGGGGGGGATGATTCCAGGTCGTGGGAGCTTGATATAAGAAACGCTGAGTGAGTTTTTGATTTCTTAGTATTTTGTTTTTCCAGAAGGACACTGGATTTGATTCTAAAGTCTCTTTCTCATCCCTTGATATGTAGTTCAGGTAGCTGGCCTGTCCAAGGTGAAGGGCTCTTTGTGTGATATAGACTGAAATGCATTCTGGCTGCGAGTAGAAGTAATTCTAGGGCTCTTAACATCGGGATGATGTGTTCTAAATTTTTGGACCCTTAAACAAGCAGCACTGCAGTATGGGGAATGTTTTTGTGGGGTGCTAGGATGGCGCTGGGGAATCAGGCTAATGGGCCATTGCCGCTCTGGGACAAAACCAGACCAATCTATCAATCACAGTACAGATATCCCTGCAGTCAGTTATAATGTTGCTAACAATTGTACTATCAACTGAGATATGCCCCACACAATCAACCAACACAACACAGTAGAAAATGTTCTATGCCAATGCAACTCAAGAACAGTTATGCCATATGGTGTAAACTTGAACACTCTCTTGTGAAGCTTCAGATAAGACATCCAGCACGGCAGAAATCGCCCCTTGTTTAAAATGATGGCGCTTCTGAAAAGCATTTATTTCCTACAAAATGCTCCGTTTTCGATACCTAAGGATTTTGTTTCAAAATGGATGAAATGTTACACTTCCTGCTGTGGGATGGCGGACTGACCAGAATTTAGCTGGAATACTCTGTAAGGGAAAGGGAGCTCTTTCCCTTGTTTGTAATTAGTACTGGGTATCCCCTCTGACTATGGTAAATTAGTAGACTTTGGTACTTTGGAATGAGCTGTCACATGTACTATCTACATGTGTTGTACAGATACAGTGAGGTAAGCGCGCTGCCTGGCTGCTCAGACCCAGAGACTTTCTTGTATGAATTTGGAATGCCACAGCCATGATGGCTGGAAGGGCCTACTTATAGGGGAAACACCACGTTGATAGGTCACTAGAGTCCTGGAAGTATTGAGGCAAGAATGCTTTCTACGATGGGACATGATGGGAATAACTAGATGTGACAGATGTTTGGGGATGTTCAGGATTTCAATACTTCTAACTGCTGTATCAGAAATACCATTGGAGCAACTCTGAATCTTTAGTAGTTACTGCTCAGACTTGCAATAAGGAAATATGTAGAGAGTGACTTAAATATACAGTATTGGTCAATGAACCAAGTGTTGAGCGAGCCTCGGGTAAAAGGGGTAAATTTGCTTATTTAGAGAACACTGATGAACAATTCTCTCAATGGTTTGGAACCACTGCGAAGGAAATGGGAAAGGGACATGGACTCTCTAGAAGACCCTGACTGAGAAGAATCTTTGATATGCTCTGGGGGTTGGGGGGGCGATGAGAATGAGATTCAGATTGGTGTAACTTTAAATATTCCACACTACACAACAGTTTAACTGAATTCCCGAAAGCTGTGGCCATGAAGAGTGTTCCTATAAATGTTATGGAATTGTCTCGAGAGTCAATGTTTCTGGACAGGGGTAAAGAGATGAGTTGTGTAATGTTCTGGAAAGAAACACTGATATGGGAGTTACACTGACCCTATGAAAATGTGGGAGGAACATATCAGCTGAAGACATCATAAAATGCTTAAAAATCTAGTACTACCAGTGACATGAAGAGACAATTCACACAAATAGGGCTGCACAAGGCACATACACTGGACACCTGGTGTGTTATTATGGACTGGTACATGGCATTGGACAGGCTGGCTCACCAAGCAAGGGTATGCCCCCCAAAATAGAAGAAGATATTGGGCACTGCATGCACCACTACAGACTTTAAGATCTCTACAGATCTTTCCCTCTCCTTTCTTTACGGGGCTGGAAAGTTGACTGTGGTGTGTCCCACAAATGTATGGTAGTTGTATAATGCAAATATGAAGAATCTAAAACAAAAATACTATCCACCAGAAAAAGCATTACTTAAACTGTGAATACATCTGTAAGAGTGTGTTCACCATCATATAGAAAACAGCACGTGGAACATGATCAAAAACCTAACTCTAATCTGCTGTCAGTTTACTCAGATTGTGTGAACCACCAAGGGAGAACCTATTGGACAGATTGATTATCAGCGGGTCCAAGTTGTAACTTTCCACAGGATTAACTTCACCAGTCATACCTTTGGGTAATGTCACAATAATGTGGACAACGGAGGCAGGGATGTTTCTCATGAGCAGGGTAGCAGAGTGCAGTTGAGGTGAGGGAACTGCCCTCTAGTTCGTACACTGAACCAAACATCAAGTCAGCATTAGGGAGTCCCTGGGAATCAGCAGGTTGGGCAACAATGCCACAAACCATTGGGATGGATAAGGGTGGGGAAGGAGGTGGGCCTAGCTCTATTACAGATTCCTTCCCAGAGCAGAATGATTGACAATCCCACCAATAAGCAAACACTTTAGGTCTGCCACCACAACTCCAAACCAAATAAAGCTCAATCATGAAGAAGTAAGTGGCCGGGAAAAGCAACAGTACCTCCCACCCCTTTTATGTATAGAGAGATCTTGGTTCAAAGACTTTAGCAGAGAAGGCTTAAAGAAGCACAGGGATCTTGACTCCCAACTTCTTTTCCTGCTCAGATATATTTTATGCGGCTAGCTGCAGAGCGAGGAGACAGTTTGAAACAGAACAAGGTTAGTGAAGCACTGTGTAGTATCCTGGTTCTAATGTGGTTCATGCTATGCCAGTGGAATTCTCCCTGAGTGATGTAAGATAGAATGTTGGGAGTGAGAACCTACAGTTGGAGAAGGGCTGAGCAGCATGCTGGCTGCTCCTGGTGGGGCTGAACTACTGGAATTGTAACTACTACAATAAATACTCCTGAAACACTACAATCTGTCTGGACCAAGTTACTACACACTGATATCCTGATGCCTTCATTTCTCTCCTAGGAGAATAAAGGCTATGGGAACCTAGCGCAAGGGACTGGATAAAATGTGTGAACCTAAAAGAGAAAAATCATATAGACTACATTATATCCTTCTCAGAAACAATGAAGGTATAGAGACTGAATGTACCTTTTTGTATGGTTATGAAATAATATCTCCACCCATGGAAAGAATACAATTTTAACAAGGTAAATTAAGGTCTCTTTTTAACTACTAGAGAACAGGGAGGTGTTTCTGGTGATATGCCCGCCCCTACAATATGTATTCTGTAGTAAATCGTTGGGTACAAGTGCTTTCAGTCGGGTAATGTGAAGTACCTGTCGGATTTCATCTAGGATTTTTACATGCCTACACTGACAAAAACACCCACACTCTCTTTCATCCATGTTTCGAAGACCTTAAGAAAATGCTGATTGGCTTGAAAAATATTGCGTTTTAAGTACCCCTAGCAATCTGCACTCTCTCTTTCCGCCACCCCTTAAGCGCCTTCATGGCCTGTTTCTCATATAATGTGTTTTAACAATATGTCCCAGCGTGATTGTTCGGAAATCTGAAGCTCCCTCTGTGGAAATGCCTTTTTAGGGGCCCACCGTTGCAGGGTTCACCCTTATCTGTCCACGGGTCCTTAAACCAACAAAGAAGAAATTGGCACTGAAGCTGAAACATCAAACAACAGGTTTATTCATCACTCATGAGTGGGACTACATCAATACAGAGCTCTCAGGAACTGTATGAGGTAGTACATTGAAGTCACAGAACACAGGCCTTATATACAGCTTTTTCTGCACAGTAAGCATTGAGACTCAAAGGGGAGGTACAGGCATACACAGGAATAGCTATTGACAAATATGGTTGGACAAGAATCACTTAGCCAGCAGAGTGGGAGGGGAAACCAGAACTGCTTACATCAGTTAAAATAACCTGACAGTTACACTCAAAGACAGGTGCATTCTAGCAGCTACAGCCCTTTCTGAGCATACATTGCTCTGGCTCAGTGCTGAAGGAATATATAGTTGATGACTCAAGCAGAATAGAAAAGCAGGCAACGGTAAAGATGGAAGAAGCCCATGGTGAGCATGTGGCTTAACTAAAATGGCTGCCACAACCAAAATGGCTTCAGCTCATGCTAACAGCGATTTTTGTTGATTCCCACAGACAACCCTTTTAGCATTAGCTGAAGACATCCCTATAATTTAGAAGGGACATGGAAGATATCTTGCACATCTATATGTGTCATGTTATTGATCTCCTGATCTACTACTAGTTGAGCATTTACATTTTTGGTATTTCTCATGACAGGTGTGCATGAAGTACAGGTAGAAACACAAAGGGAACAAAGTACCGGGCCACATTGTAGACATAAACAGCAGATGAAGAGGATTGCAATAAATATACATAGAACTGTTAACAGTTTCCAGCCCCAAGTGGTAAACAATGTCCAAAACCAACCGGTAAAAGTCCAAGTTCATAAATCCTGATGGATTTCAGTGGCAATTTTATGCAGCTTAGAAATTGCTTCGAAAACAGAAGGAGCATGATTAGGTGTATAAACACAGCAACTGCTCCCGATGATGTGGCATGCTCCACCACGATCTGCCAAGACCACATCGAGCACCATTCGGTTTTGGAGCACCACAATTCTCGCAATTTGTAGTTCTTCTGTGATGTTCCCAAGTGCCATAGCTGTTTGATTGGTCACAGCCTCTACAACACGTGTCAAGCGCCTGATCTTTCTGCTGTTTAAGGCGGCACCAACAAAGAAGAACAGTCCCAAATTGAAGTTAATATACTGTTGCAGTGCAGTATCAGTTTGATCAACCTCATCATGATTTATTGTCCTCTTAAATCTGTTTTTGGAAATGTCATTAAACAGTTTATAGTCTTTATGATAGGATGTAGGAGCCAAAAAAACAGGTGGTAGCAAAAAGGACACAAAACAGGTTCCCGACCAAGTGATGGGTAAATGATAGCATCCCTTATTTTCACATATAAAATACGTATTGTGTGATGATGTAAAACTGCTATTATTAATTCCAGTAATATTTAGCACCAGAGTACAATCACTTTTCCCCACAGGAATACTACCAACACTGTTTACACACAGGTCTGCTCGAGCTCTAGTAACAGCTATAACAAAAGGTCCATTACCCTTGGCAGTTCGAGTGTTTGGGAAAACATAATGTGTGGAGGAATTTCCTCGGCGATACTCCTCCATTTCACATACAGTTCCTTTGGCCAGTGGATCTCCTTCCTCATCAGGGTAACAGGCTCTGTTTAGCTGAAAGTTCAGTCTTTCTACGCCAAAGTCAGTGATGTTAGCAACATGAGTAGCCTATAGCAGCGCAAACCAGGCTCTGCAGGAGCCGTTGTGTGAAAATGGCAGAGGAATAAGGCTTCCTCCCTTTTTCTGATGAGCTGGCATCATTCCACACACCCAACAGTTGGTAATATTCGTAGCATTATGGGTGTGATGTAACATTTGAATGAACATATTGTTGAGATAAGACTGTCTATATTTCTGCTCATGATAAGGGAGGGTGAAGTAGTGGTGCTCAATGGGGACAGGAGTAGTAGCAGTCAGTAGATTTGGAGCAAGAGCTACTCCCTCTACAACCCATGTTATCATAGCAATGATGATAATAATGGAAGTAAGCCCAATGATGAACACAATCTTTCTCATAGCAGTTGACTTCTTCTCCATAGGCATATCCATGTTATATTAGTGGAGATTTATAAAGCGCTCGGCTACTCAAAAAGAGTGTCCCGGCGCTAAGAGTAACCTGCCAAAAAACCAAGGAGCTCACATACGACTTCTTGAGACCTCACCAAGCAATATAGTTACAGTCTATAGGAGAAATAGCCAGGTCTTAAGGTGCTTTCTAAAGCTGAAAAGTTCAGAGGTGCTTCTGAGGGCCAGAGGAAGGGTGTTCCATAATTTGCTAACCATCGCCTGGAAGGAGCGACCACCCTTTCTGGTTAGGAGGAACTTAGGCACCTGAAGCAAATAGAGAGCAGAAGATCATAACGTCCTCACAGGACAGTAAGGGATAATTCTCTTTTTAAGATAAGCAGCTCCTATATTATGAAGTGCCTTAAAAGCAAGGACCAAAGCCTTGAAATCAATTCTATTTTTTATTTTGAGCCAGTGAAGTTCCTTAAAGAGGCTAGCCAAATGGGTCCTAGGGCCGACCCTCAAAACAGCCCTGGCTGCAGCGTTCTGAACTAATTGCAAACGATTCAGAAGAAATTTCGGAATGCCCAGATAGAGGACATTAGCATAGTCCAATCTAGAGATGATGAGAGCCTGCACTACAGTCTGTCTGTGAGACCTGGACAGGAGGGAAAGAAAGTTCCTCATCATTTTAATAAGCATGAAACCAGTGCCCGTCACAGATTTCACTTGCGACTTCATAGAGAAGTCTGAGTCCAATAGGACTCCAAGATTTTTCACTGTGGACACAGGATTGGGTGGTAAAGGCTGGTCCTAAGGCCACCAGTTTTTCCATTCGTCCCCAGGCGAGTGACAAAAAAGATGATTTCCGTCTTAGCCAAATTACAGGCTAGCTGATTCAGACGGAAGCATCCAAAAATATTAGACAGACATTCCCTGATTAAAAATTCATTAAACGGTTCATCCTTCCCATAAGAAAACAGGATTTGAGAGTCGTCAGCGTATATTATGATCTTGGCTCCACATTTTTCAGCAAGAGAGACTAAAGGGGCCATGTATATATTAAAAAGAGTCGGACTCAACACTGAGCCCTGAGGTACTCCCACATTTAATTGGGGAATGGCAGCAGAGAAAGGAGGAGACCAAACAGACTGCTGACGCTCATTGATGAAAGAGGAGAACCAATTAAGAACTGTGCCCCGTAGGCCGCACTCCCTCAATCTCTGAAGGAGGCGGTCATGGGGCACGGTGTCAAAAGCAGCTGAGAGATCAAGCAGTATGAGAACTGCTTTTCCACCCTTGTCGAGAGTATTCTTGACGCTTTCAGAGATTTCTAACAAAGCTGTCTCGGTACTGTAATTTGCTCTAAAGCCAGATTGGCTTGCATGAAGAGCATTGGTGGTTTCTAGATGCTTAGTAATTACTGCATTCACATATTTTTCTAAGGTTTTGGCAAAGAAAGGAAGCAGCGTTATAGGCCTATAGTTGTTAGTGACTGCTGGGTCAGCCGTGGGTTTTTTCAAAAGAGGGAGTATCATGCCATGTTTCCAACTCATCGGGACAGTGCCCGTACTTAGTGCCAAATTAAGCACATAGTTGGGGGCCGGGTTCATAACTTCAGCAATTGATGCTAATATCTTAGCAGGGCACGGGTCAGAAGGCACACCTGATTTTAATGATCTCATAATGGCTAGAGAAACATCCAGGGGTATCTCGACGTTGAACAACAAAGCAGATATCACACTAAGGTCCTGGACAGCCATTGGTTTCTTCACTGAGGTTGAGACGGGTATCACTATTACGGTCCCCCCCATTGCTACTCAGGCTTTCACTAGCCCAGGACAGTGACTCAACCAGTCTTTTTCAACAATGAGGTCTCTCTCTTCCGGGGTCGCAGCTGATATTGAAATGTACCAGGGATCGTGTGGTCCGGGAAGACTTCCTCAGGTCCTTCAGGTGTCGCAGGTTGGCCTTTCTCGGTGTCCAGGATATCGCGGTGCTCTTTGAGCGCAGCAGGTTCCACCAGGGTGGACGGCACCTTCTTACAGTGGGTGGAATGGACCCAGTTCTTCTGATTGGTCATTCGGACTGCAGTTCTGGTCACCAGAAGAACTTGCTCAGGTCCACGCCAATGAGGTTCTAGGCTGCTCGACCTCTGGAACACCTTCACCATCACCTGGTCACCGGGCCGCAGATCATGACCATCACCTTGCGACCTGTCAGGAAGAGCCTCTTGGACCTGTTGATAAATAGAAAGCAAGCTGTCAGTCAACTGAGACAAATAGTCGTTCATCAATACATAAGGTACATCATGTATAGGGCGTGGCTTAGGAATTCCCCAAATGTTCATTGGCCTTCCAAATATCACCTCATATGGTGTGAGGCCAGATCGTGTATGTGGTATCGAGCTGATGGACAATAAGGCCAAGGGCAGTGCATCAGGTCATTTCAAAGATGTGGAAGCCTGTATTTTGGCAAGTTTCAGTTTTAGCGTGGAGTTGTAGCGCTTCACCAGCCCTGCTGATTGTGGGTGGAAAGCAGCATGGAACTTCTGCTTAGTTTCCAGTCCTTTCATAAGATACTCAACAACTTGCCCAATGAAATGGGGTCTGTTGTCACTCCACAAAACTCTGCAAACGCCGAATCTGGGGAAAAGCTCCTTTAGTAGCACCTTTGCTGTAGTAAGAGCTGTATTATCTTTCGTAGCGTATGCCTCTATCCATTTACTAAAGGCACAGACCACTACTAGAACATACTTCAGGTTATTACAGCGTTCCAGCTGAATATAATCCATTGCAGAACCTCAAAAGGTGCAGTTGGTATTGCAAACCCTCCTGATGGCGTTCGTGTTCCCTTTACAGGATTATACTGGAGACAAATCAAACAAGACTGGACTATCTTTTTAGCTGTGCCGGCAATATCTGGATGATCCCAAACTTGCAGAAGTAACTTTGCCATTGAGGATGCTCCAACATATGCCGGCCCATGTGCCATGTGAATCATGGGGTGTAAATAGGCTGTGGGTAATTGCAGTCATATCTTTATTCCTCCAACAGCCCTCATCAACCAGTGTTCCCTCCTTGGACCATTGGTCTAGTTCATCAGCAGAGGCAGATCGCTGCATATCCAGGACCTCTTGCCTGACATCATGCCGACGTTCAGCCTGTGACTTGACCACATACATAGATGTAGTACTTCGCTGCATTGCAGTCTCACAAGCTGTACAGTCTGCAAAGGCAGTCCCTGCTCCTTTTTTGTCAGTCATTTTCTTGTGGGCGCTACACTTAACAATTGCTACTTTCTTAGGATATGTCAAGGCAGTAAGGAGATTATGTACTAATTCCCCATGCACTTTTTGTGTACCGTGTGATGTAAGGAAGCCTCTCTCTTTGCAGAGTTGCCCAAAGTCATGAGCCACTCCAAAAGCATACTGGCTATCGGTGTAGATGTTAACAGACAGGTCTGTGCTAAGCTCACATGCTCTTGTTAATGCTATCAACTCAGCTGCCTGAGCTGACTTCTGTGAAATGCAAGGTGTCTCAACTACCGTCTGAAGTGTTGTAATTGCATAAGCAGCGGATGTCGTGCCATCGGGCAACTTCAAGCAAGACCCGTCAACCCATAATTCCCCATCAACTTCAGAAAGGGACATATTTTGTAGGTCAACCCGACCCTTTGTTTGTTCTTCAGTAAGGAATATACAATCATGAGACTCTTGTGACTGAGACTGAGTAGCTGGGAATGGCAATAGTGTAGCGGGATTAAGAGTCAAACATCTTTTCAACGTGATATGAGGGGCCAAGAGTGTCAATTCATATCCTCTCAAGCAAGCACTAGTCAAGTGTTGTGTTTTCGTCTGATTTAAAAGGGCATCGACTGAATGGGGCACTAACACAAGCAATCTGTGTGACAAGACTATTCCCTCACGTTGACGTATGGACACAGCTGTTGCCGCCACCGCTCGAAAACACCCAGGCAACGCACGGGCGACTTGATCAAGGACAGCTGATAAATATGCACAAGGACCTTTGCTTATCACCGTGTGTCTGTACTAAAACTGAGAGAGCGCAAACATCCCTCTCATGTACATAAAGTGTAAAGGGCTTAGTGTAGTCTGGAGTTCCTAATACTGGTGCAGAGCAAAGAGCTTGGCGTAACTGCTGGAAAGCATTCTGACATTCAGTAGTCCATGGGAGGGGCATCGGAGTGTCTTTAGTCAAAAGGGCCAACAAGGGTTTAACAATGTAAGAAAAGCTAGGAATCCACTGCCTACAAAAGGAAGTAAGACCAATCAGTGCACGAACATCCTTCTGAGTACGGGGCACAGGCGTGTCTAAAATGGCTTGAATGCGGTCTGGTGTGAGTGCACGTCCCTCCTTAGACAGGAGGTGACCAAAGTAGGTAACCTGCTGTCTACAATATTGCAATGTTTTACGAGGGACTTTGTGACGTTGAGATGCAAGGAATAAGAGCAATGACAGTGTCCCTTCTTCACACTGTTCAGGGGTATCAGCAGCCAACAAGTTATCATCAACATATTGAATAAGAGCCACCCCTTTCGGTACAGGAAAAGAATCAAGCTGCCTTTTCAATGCCTGGCTATAGATGCTAGGACTCTCTACATACCCTTGTGGAGCTCTACAAAATCTGAAAGATCGATTATTCAAAGTGAAGCCGAACGAATAACGGCTGGCAGGATGAATAGGGATGGAGAAAAATGCATTTTTCAAATCTACTACGCTGAATGTAGTTGCAGTAGGAGGAATCATAGTAAGAAGTGTTGTAATGTCAGAAACAACTGGGTATTGAGGCACTACTATCTTATTGACCTCTCGTAAGTCAATGATAAATCTATAGATTTTAGAATCAGTGTCTTTTTTCAAAATGGGAAGAATAGGGCTATTACAGGTATTGTAGGGGACGTCTTCCACAACCCCCACTCTGGTCAAATCCTGAACAATGTGTAACAATGCCTCTTCACCTTCTCGAGAAATTTTATATTGGGGCAATTGAGGCAATGAAGCACCCTCCTTTACTTGAATATGTACTGGTGAAATAACCATCTGACCCACATCAGTATCTGATGTAGCCCACAAGGTACTAGGTAGCGATGCCAAAGCAATATCTTCTTTAATAAGGCAAGACCTCCCAACCATTGGATAGTTATTATTCAGAATGACACCTACACCTTCTGGGAAACAACGTATTGTAGCAAGAAAATGTTTAAGAATATCAAGACCCACAATGTTATCTGGTGTGTTAGGGGAAAGCAGAAATGGACATGCAGCAGCGAAGTTACCGAGACTAAATGCAAGTAGCTGTGACAGTGGGCTAAGGGAAGGTGTCCCATCGAATCCTATAGATGTTATCGTCGTACCAGACGGGGGAGCCCTAGGAACCAATTATTTAGACAGAGCACCATGAGTAGCTCCTGTATCAACCAGAAAGCGATCAGTAGAACCTAAGACATTTGCATCAACATAGGGACCCCTTTGATCTACTGGGACCTCAACCGGTTCCGTACCCCATCCTAGGCACTCCTATGCATAATCAGAATCCTTAGGATCATTGATCGAATAATCAGACATTTGATATTAATATAGTCTGTCAAAAGTATTAAGAGAATTTGGATTCTGTGCAACTGCCTCAAATCTAGCAAGTATATCTATGCCTCCCCTATTACCTAAGTTCCCGGGACGACCTCTCATGTTCCCTCTACCCCGCTGATACTGCTGACCTTGCAAAAGGGGGCACTCAAAACGCCAATGTCCGATCTCCTTACAATAAGCACACTGATCAGAAGACAGAGTTGCTCGCGGGAAAGGGGGTGCACCAGGGTGATACATCGAACGTCCACCTCTACCACCACTTCTAAATGATGGACCATAAACTTGAGCCAACATAACTTTCGTCTTTAAATCCTTAACCTTTTTATCCTTGTCTTTTGCTTTAAATTCCTACCGCTCATAATACTGGGCCATAGTCAAAAGGGAGACAGGGGAAGACGTAGTCCATGAACTCTCGCTGGCCTTTAGGCGACTAGCTATTTCTATTCTGGCAACATGTTCGCGACAAATTTGTCGACGAACAGATGCTTACCCGTGTCATCTGCTTTAAGAGCCATAACGTCTGCTCTACTCCAAGGAGTATAAACCCAATTATAGACAAAATATCCTTTTGAATCATCTGAATCTTTGTCATCATTTGTGCCTGCACCCTTCGGGGGAACATACAAAGGCGCAGCTTCGCGCATCGGTTTCACAGTAACTACAATATTACTAAGGTCATCATCTGACCCCGTAGTTCCTTCTTGTCGCACCGAGATCTGAACTGTTTGTTCAGTTGTGACTTTAGCAGCTGCTTTTTTATCTTCTCGCAGACGGAATGTATCAATTCGCAATTTAACTACTCGCCTAATGAGGTCAGGTACCTGTGAAAGAAGAAAAGTGCCCTCAAGTAATTGTTTATAATCAGAATTTATATCAGAGGGCCCTAAATCGTCAGAATGTTTTCTAAAACTGGATATCACTTCCTCAGCAAACATTTCAACAAAATATAAATGCTCTAAATCTTTCCACTGCTGAACCATTGCTAGAATTTCTGGAGCAGAGGTACTCTTACGAGCAGCGGATCTAAGAGTGGCCATGCATTCAGTAGTTAAAGTAGAGCGAGTTGTTCGCCCGACATCCTTATCGTTATCTTTTTCTTCTGAAGAAAAATGCTCCTCATCAGAATTGTCATTCTTAGGGGCACTAGGGAATATATACGGTGGCGGAGGTCGATCTAATAAAATACTGTCATCCTGAGGTTTATTAAGTATAGGGTAAACGGGGCACCTAACAGGGTACTGGCCAGTTACCTCTAAAAGACGCTCCCTATCTTCTTTCTCTCTTATTTCCTCCATCTCTTTATTTTTTAATTCTAACGCTTTTTGGTAGATAGTCTTGCGTCGTTCTTTTTCTGCTAGAGCTTCTTCTTTTTAACATCAAATGATCCATTTACTGGCCATCGTAGATCAGGATCCTTTTTGGTATATTTGTTCCACAGTGTACTATAAATTATGGAAGAAATAACGTATTTGACATACATATGCCTATTGGGTGTCCCCTCTGGGGGAGCCGGCTGACTTTTTTCTGAATCCCTTTTGGTACCACCAAGACAGCAACACAACCTGCGAAGTGTGCTGGAAACAGGCATGACAGAAATATTATAGTAAATATAATATTATCAGGTAAATAGTACTATCCCCAAATATAGTACCGATCCAAATATACCAAAAATAAACAAAAATCTCCTCATTACCTGCCCCTTTTTTTTTTTTTTTAATTTATTTTTTAGCTGACAACACATGATGACATACATAGCTGTGCGCCTACAACCCTGAGGCCGGCTGCGATGTTGCTGATGGGCACGTTACATCACAGCTTATCCCACATCCCGGAGGCTGGGCATCACTGTGTTCAGAAGTTGTAGTTCGGTATATCTTTCAAGGCTTGCAATCTTGTATGCCATTTCTTGTAGACTTTTCTTCATAAGGGGCACAGATTTTTCTACTTTGAACATAACACCTGAAAAATCAACACCCTCCCCACCCCCCTACCCATAACCGTTGATGTGTCCTGTCAGCAACCCACATAAGATTTATCCTCGTACTCAGTACCTAACCATGACGTCTCCTCTCAGAAGAGACTTCCATACCTTGTTTCTCATATCAGACAGGAGTACGTCAGTGGCCTTTTGTGTCCTCCCCCCTACCATCAATCCCCTGTTAGTGTAGGGACTCTCCTACCCCACCATCTATACGGCTCTACGAGCTCCTAAAGGTCGCCCCTCAGACCGCTCAGGGAATGGCTGTGCTCGGGGCCCTCTCATTGTTTGTCCCCGTCTTAGTCTCCGCAGCTCCACCACCCCTCCCGAGATAGTCGGCGTACAATCCCCAAAAGTTCTTTGGCCTGCTCCGCGGGGGGAGCAGTTCGCTAAACTTCTCTGACTGCGTGCAGCAGTAGAGCACATCTCGTGCCCACTGCGCCACTGTGGGCAAGGGACCCCGCATCCAACACAATGCTACCCTGCGCTTTACTGTAAGCATACCCATGTCCACTAGCTTACGTGCTGCCTTGGGTAGCACTCTAGAGTGTCCTAGCAGGGCCACTGCAGGGTCTGGAGTAAGATCTAATTCTACTATTCTTCCTATCTGCTGAAAGATGGCTTCCCAGAAGTTGTGGATACCTGGGCAGTCCCACGCTAAATGGATGAAGTCAGCAATTGGGTGGCTGCATCTATCACAAGTCGTCCCCTCCCGTAGGCCATACCGGTGCAATCTCTCCGGCGTATAATAGACTCTGTTTATGAATTTAAAATGAATCAGCCTATGCTTGCCGTGTAATGATATGCGACGTATACCAGAACAGCAATACGCCCACATGGCGTCGTCTATTACAGTGTCTAGGTCCCTTTGCCAGGCTAATCTGGCCTTAGTATATTTCTGTGATCTCTGCGACATCGCTATGCCGGATAGTTTAGACATCAGCCTACGGGGACTTTTGTGTTTAATGAGATATGATAATTCCAGAACCTCAGGGGGTTTGGCCATATCGTCCCCTAGGTGCTGCTGCCGTGCCCCCCTCACCCTATGGAATTAGAAGCGCTGCAGTTGTGTAGCGGTTTCCACTGTGGCAGCGACCTCGTCCCATGTTTTAGCGATGCCGTCCGAGAACAGGTCCCCCAGCGAGTGTATACCCAGCTCTCGAAGGGATTGCACCACCCCGCGGTCCCTGCAAGGTGTCAACCAGACCGCCCAGTCAAGTGGCATTGCTGGGGAGTATAATAATGCCCCCGCCGTTTGCTGCAGTATATTATTCCATGCATGCCGGGTTGAGTTTAGTGAGTCTAAGAATCCCGTTCTACGATCAGTCGGCTCAAAAATGGCCGCGGGTAGCGGGAGAGGTGCAGCAAACAATCTCTCTAATTTTAGATATGGGACCGATTCATCGCCATGTATCCAGCTATGTGCCTGAGCTCCCTGTGCAATCCTGTAGTACAGCTCCAAATCAGGCTCCCCTAAGCCTCCTATATGGTAAGGCAGCGTCAAGACGCGCCAACTAACACGGGCTTGCTTACACGCCCACGCCAGCCGCAACAGGGATTTAGTAAGCCTAGCAAAAAAGGCGCGCGACAACACGATAGGGATATTAGTAAACAGAAATAAAAATCTGGGAAGTGCCACCATCTTCATAATGGATATCCGACCCACCAGTGACAGGGGTAGCCTGATCCAGGTCTCCACATCTTCTTCTAGTTTATCAATGGCTCTACCATAGTTCTCAGAGAGTATTACTTCAGAATCCATATGCAGTTGTATCCCAAGGTATCTAACCGAGTCGTCCGACCACTGAAGCGGATACTCCATCTCGAATGGGGTAGTGGACGGGGTCAACGGAAAAGCGATGGACTTAGTCCAGTTTACCTTCAGCGCAGAGAGCGCCCCAAAATGCACCACTTCCCGCAACACCGGTGCCAAGTTGTTCTCAGGGTCCCTGACATAAAGCACGGTATCGTCTGCGTATGTGGAGACCACGATCCTGTATGTTGGAAAGCTCACTCCTCTAAGGCTGTGGTATTCCCGGAGGGCGCACGCTAAAGGCTCCGCTATAAGGGCGTACAATATGGGCGACAAGGGGCAACCCTGACGCGTTGCCCTAGAGATTGGAATAGCATCCATAACCAGGTCGCCTAGTCGTATCCTCGCAGTAGGTCCCCTATATAGCACCCCGATCATTTGTAAGAAGACCGGGCCCAGTCCCATTTTGGTCAGAACCTGTCGCATGAAAGGTCATTCTACCGAGTCGAAGGCCTTTTCCATATCCAGGAAGACTGCAAGAGCCCGCGTATCCCGTCGTACATGCTGCATAGTGCCAAACACCGTCCGCAAATTATACGTGAGGTTTCTGCCGGGCACAAACCCTGCCTGTTCCGGATCGACCAGCTCCGAAGTGAGCAGGGCCAGGCGCGTGGCTAAGACTTTCGCAAAAAGTTTAGTATCGACATTTTACAAAGATAGCGGTCGATAAGAACTGCACTCCTCCAGCGCCTTACCTGGTTTGGGGATAGCAACCAAAATGGCCTCTCTCATAGACTGTGGCATGTGGCCCGTAACACACATATCATCAAACAGTACCGATATGTGTGGGAGCAGCAGGTCTATAAAGGTTCTGTAAAAGGCGACCCTGAGGCCATCCGCCCCTGGAGCACTATTCGCCTTCATGCCCGCCAGCGACTCCAGAATTTCATCCTTCTCTATGGGGAGGGCCAGAAATTCCCTGTGTGCATTAGTGAGAAAGGGTAACTGAATATGATCCAGGTAGTCTCGTATGCTCTCTTCCATATCGGTCTGTCAGGAAGCATAGAGAGTAGCATAATACGACTTGAAGCGCGTAGCTATATCTGCCTCCTCCGTTAATAGCACACCTTCGTCCGATCTGACCTTGGTAATAGCGGCTCTACCCCTCCGGGCTTTTAGTATATTAGCTAGTACTGAGCCAGGCCTATCGCCCTCCCCATACACCCTGGCCGTAGCGTACTTTCCTAAATGCTGCACTTCCGCATCTGCTGCCTCATGATATTCCGCTAACAGTGCCTTCAGCTCCTCTGCAGTATCTTCCGACGCATCAGACTGTTGCCTAGCCTCTAAGTCCCCCAGCTTGCGCTCCAATGTCGACAGTCTCTGCCGGATATCGCGCAGTACCCCGGAATGCTTGGCTATTGCCACCCCTCTAATATAAACCTTAAATGTTTCCCAAATCGTTTGGAAGCTATCCACTGAACCAATATTGGTATCGAAGAACAGTGTGATCGCCTCCGCCATTTCTTCTTTAAAAAGGGGGTCCAGCAGTGAGTATGGGGGAAACCGCCATATAAATGGAGGAATGGTCTTTCTGGGTGTAGCCAAGGTCAGCAATATAGGGGAATGATCTGATAGAGTGCGCGGCAGCACCTGGCACGCACGGAACTGTGACATAAGAGACGTCGATGCGAGCCAGTAATCTATACGTGTATGTAGGTTATGATAGGCAGAGTAGTGCGTGAAGCACCCCTCCGTAGGATTAAGGGTTCTCCACACATCCGTAAGGGCCATACAGAGCATTTCCCTTCCGATTACTTTAACTGCTGCTGCCTGCATTCTAGCCGGGCCTCCCGATCTATCAAGGCCTGGATTCATGACCATGTTGAAATCTCCTCCCCACAACATGTGTGGCACTCCACAGTCCCTAATTGTGTTAGCTAACGCAGTATAAAACTCTGGGCAGTCATAGTTTGGGCCATAAACATTAACCAATAATAAGTCCAGACCTCTACCCTGACAACGCGAGAGCACAAACCTGCCTCCGCTGTCCGCTGCCAACAAATGCGACCTGTAGTCTGACTTAGGGTTGAACCAAGTCATTACCCCCCTGGCGTGGGTGGTGAAACCAGCTGCATGTGTATTTCCCATCAACCCTCTGGTGCGCAGCATGTGGCTATGGTTGGGGAGATGCGTTTCCTGTAGGAAGGCTATATCAATAGCATGTCTATTAAGGTAGTGTAGCACCTTACGTAGCTTCCGGTGATCATTCAGGCCTCTGACGTTCCAGGTCACCACTCTTACAGAATCGAACGACCCACGTGTAACAGTTTTACTAGTCATTGCTATCCTGTCTGAAACGCATAGCGTCTACCTCTGAGTACTATATGCGACATGTATGATGGAGAATGCACAATATAGCATACTGACAGTCGGACCTCTGAAAAAGAAAAATGGAACCCACTACCCTCCCCCCCACAGCAGACCACCCGCAACACGGCCATGCCGTGTCCCCTGTAGGGACTACCCGCACCTCCTGCCACCCTGCCCTGAACAAATTAACCCCCCCAAGTTGTGGTATTCACTCGCGGGCGGAGGTCGCTCAGTCCTCAGTTTATAACGGGTTATCACCTTGTACCCAATTACGACCCCCAAGCGCAGCAAGCGAATGTCTGCCCCACCGCCATGCAATGATCACAGACCTGTATACGTCTCTACACAACCCGCAGTCCCCAACTGCGCGCCCGGCCCGTGCACCCCCCCGACACCTTACATGACGTGTTGTCAGCCGGGGTCTAGGCCTATATGCCAGCCCTCACTTCCCAATGTACAGCTTATAGGATATTTGGCCGATCACAGCGCATGCAGCCTGACAGTATTTCAGTGAGCGTCTATCCATCAGTCGCTGTTTGCACCCTGTCCCATCGACTCCCCCCAACACCCCAACCCACTTCACCCTCCTAGGTACCAAGTAAATGCAACACATGCTTGCCGGTCCTCCAGGTTCAGTCCTGATCCTCCAACGAGCCATCCGCCACCTCCCCCGGCAGCTGTCTCTCTGGGCTCCGCTTCTGCTCTTTATTCCAGTCTTTCAACGCCTTCTGCAGTGCCTTTGGGTCCAGGAAGATGTGGGATTTCCCTTGCCTGTTAACTCGCAACTTGGCCGGATACAGCATTGCGTAATCCAGTCCCAGTTCCCGCAGCTGTTTTTTAACTGGAACAAACTGCCGCCTGGCCTCCTGCACTCTGGCAGTGAAATCCGGATAGAGCGAGATGGTCGACCCTTCATATACCAGTGTCTTTTTCTCTCGCGCCACACGGAGGACCGCATCCCTGTCGCGGTAGTTCAGTAGTTTCGCTATGATTTGTCGCGGTGGCGCTCCCGGAGGGGGCCTGGGTCCCAGGGATCTATGCGCTCTCTCCACCACAAACATCCTTGAGAACACGTCCTGACCGAGCAGCCCGACCAGTAGCGACTCCACAAAACACTCCATTCTACCAGTTGACGCCGTCTCCGGCAGGCCTGTAATGCGCAAGTTGCAGCGACGAGTACGTGCCTCAAGGTCCTCTGTTTTATCCTGTAACACCTGCATAAGATGTCCAAGTTTCTTGTGGTCCGTGTCCAACGAAGTCTGTGCTTCTTCAACTTCAGCAAGACGTTGGTCCGACTGATCCAGTCTCTCCGCATGCTTGTCAATTCGCTCCCCCATTCGATCCATCCTGTATGAGAGAGCGTCGATCTTTGCGTCCAAGGAGGTGATACCGTTTTGCAGTCCTCTCTCCATGGAAAGCAGCAGGCCCCGAATATCCTGTTCTTCTTCCGGCGGGACAGAGGGGCCACTGTCCGCCCCCTCGGCAGGGACCTGAGGTTTGGGGCATCTCTGCTCAAAAGATAGTTTTGATTGGGACTTGTCAGACTTGCCAATCGTGGTTACTGCCTCCGCGTGGCGTCGCACACCTCGTCCAAAAATACACCCAGAGGTGCCAACCAGGGCGCGCCGATGTGCAGAGTGTCTCACCTGGTGCAGTCCTCACCGGTCTCCGTTCCTGGGGCCCGGCACCAAATGCGGGTGTAGCGTCGTCGTTGGTTCTCCCCCTAGCGGGTGTCGCCGCACGGCTTCCCTAAGAAGGCCCACTGTTCCGCCACATGCGCAGCGATGCTCTTCCTACTCCTCGCCTCCCAATTTAAGGGCAGATGTATTGGGCAAGAGGGGTCGCCACGACGGCTCCCGCCCACTCCTCGCCCTCCGCGGCCTGTAGTTCAGCGGCGCTGTGGCAAAACTGCTCTCTCTCAGCTTCCCCAGGATGTCCAACTTCGGGCTTCACTCCGGGCCCCCGCTCACCCGTGCACCATGCACCCTCCTGCAGCCAACACCCCCTCGTTGTGCGCAGTACCCCGGTCGGCTGATCCGCAACGTGTCTCTGGCCAACGCGGTCATCCAACCTCTGCTCCGGTGGTCGCCTCCCAACCGCGTCTCATGGCCACTCCTGCCGTGTCTCATCCAGGTAGTGAGGAAATTCAAATACGGCCCCATCTTTGCTTGTAACACCATTACGCTGTGGGGAACAACCTTTACAACGCAACTTTTACAACGCACTGCCATTACAACGAAACTGTTACAACGCAAATGCATTGACAACGCATGCCATTACAACGCAAGTCTTTACATCGACTTGCACTAGATGGCGTGCTAACATTAAAAATAGTGTAGTTTACTATCCAAACACCTTCCCTACTGTTACGTGGACTGGAGTTAGAATAGTAAATTACACTTTTTTAATGTTAGCACGCCATCTAGTGCAAGTCGATGTAAAGACTTGCGTTGTAAAGACTTGCGTTGTCACTGCATTTGCGTTGTAAAAATTTCGTTGTAACAGCATGCGTTGTAAAAGCATGCGTTGTAACATCATACATCCTTACGCTGTTGCCCTCACTCAGGCCCTTTCAACCTCCATAGCGTTTCTATCACGTTCTGTACTGTTGCACATATTACACGACCTTTCCTGTTTCCTTGAACTAAGTCCATTCTGAGACCCGGCTCGAAGCAACTAATTCCCCAGATAACCATCTATTGACCTTTGGTGACTGTTCTCGGCCTCTCCAGTTGTTTTACGAATCACCATCTTCAACACGCAAACACGTCCTGTCGTAAATTGATTTAACCCAGGAATGGCAATGCCACCTGACCTATAGGGTCGGGTAGAGAACACGACCTTAGGGAAGGAATTTCTATTGCCCATTATCCTGTATCTTGTACAAAGAATGTTTTCCTGTGGATGATTTGTATTTTTATTGCACATGGAGGGGGTTGTTGCTTTAGGGGATTCAAGCGCTACAAAAGACTGTGAGCCACGGATTGAAGTGGCAGTCTCCTGAGAACCTACCAATGATGTACTTCTAGGACAACTGAACCTAGCTGCAGCTAATAAATTGAAGTTCCTATGCCAGACAGAGTGTTCCGTGTCTCTTTAATTTGGAAGGCGAGCTCAGAAGATTTCAGGCGTACCCTGCGCCGCCAGGCCTAAATAGCCCGGTTCTTCAATTTGGTGCCCTCTGTGAGGCCGCTTCAGAGGCCGTGGGTCCAGCCCGAGGATCGTGAGGAGCCCGCAAGGAAATTCCGGAGGACGCGCACCACGTGATCGACCCCTGCATGTCATAAATGGACCGAAGGTTTTTTACCGTGTGGCTTCTCCCTTCCAACGGCTGCGAAGACCTGCTGCCCTGACTGTGGCCATGCTTTGGCTCCCTTTGGTAATTTGTATCGCGAGACATCAGACGGACCTCTGTTGGCGGACGGAACCATCTGGTTAAGTTAAGTATAGTGGCCACTCCTTTGTCTTTGTTTTGTCTTTGTTCGAGTTTTGCAAAAGCCGAAACCGAGGGGTGAGTGCAGTTTTTTTGTACTATAAAGTGACTAATTAACCCCTTGAAGTTTGTAAAGAAACTATTGTGGTAGCGATGCCTAGTTTCAGTAAGTTTGGAAAATGGTTTTGTTGTAATCGCGATAGGGCTTCCCGACTGGAGGACTCTTGTCCAATTCCTCCGGCCGGAACTCCCACTTATGAAGTATATTCTAAACATGGTATTGGCCCCATAGCTTTTAATGAGGCATGGGTTCGCTATACTAGGAAAGATGGTGTTTTACGATGGCCACAGAACGGCAGTTTTGAGCTCAATATTTTAGATAATTTGGAGAACACTTTGTTTAAGTGAAAAGCCCGGCCGGCTATGTTTGACTCTTTTCGCCTATGGCGTAAGGAGGCCAAACAGAAAGAAATAAAAACAAGCTAAAAGAGATAGGAGGGATATGTCTATTTTGCAAGCTGCGCAACAGTTTAAAAACAATGAAACCGATCATGCGATTGAGGTCTCAGATAGGCAACATCGTGTGGCGGTAGATAAATGTTATCCAGTGTTGCCAACTTCCCCTACGGAGAAAGATGTAGACCCTGAGAAGGATCCTTTAATGTTCCATCTGTTGAGATTACCCCCGCCCTATGCGCAGGGAGGTAATGTACCTTTTGGATTACCGCCTGCACCTTTATTGTTAGCGCCTGCCCCGCCTGTTCCGCCCGTTGTCCCACCTGTCGCTCCCCAACTGGTTCCTGCACCCCCACCACAGCTTTTTCCGGCATTGCCGAGCTCTCCCTTACCTTCGGCTCCCTCCGTAAATGTTACTTCTTCTTCTGCCCCGCCTAATATTCTGTCTCCTGTCCTAATGACGAATTCCCCCTCCGCTCGGAGGCGAATGATCGATACCGTTTCTGGCCTTTTGCCCCCTCTCTTTGGGACATTTCAAATGACCCCTGTTTCTCCTCGTAGACAAACTCGTAGTCAGCTACCAGGTCCGGAGGAACGGGAAGTGCTAGATCTTCAAGCCCGAAGGTGGGTCACGAATGGCCCCCAGTATAGTGTGCAAGATATTATGGTAACCTTTCGGCAGTGGGAGGCATCAACGCAGAGATATGTTTTTGATACTATGTGTAATATTTTAAGTCAAGAATGGGAGGATATGGGATTGGGACCAGCCCCTCAGGGCCTGCTCGATGTACAGGCCGAGTTTGATAAAGGGCTGATTGTGGGCGCAGAGGTTGAGGACGCGGTAGGAACGCTTGTCACTTTTAGAATGATGCTTGCCTGCCGGTCCTTGCCAAAACGCGATTCCTCCGTCAGGCGAAAATTAAAACACTATCCCATGCGAGAGGTTCCCCCAGTGTGGAGAGAGGAGGTTGCAGCTCAGGGCGCTAATCCTATCATACCTGCTCACTTTCAACGCGTGTGGGTACACGTTCCGTGGAAACGATCTGAGGTATTGGCCCTTAAACAGTCGTTACCGGACCCCCGTAAAAATCCTGCTGGGTATTACAAAGAGTTGTCCCAAACTGTCGATGCATGTATTATGAATTTGGCCGATATAGACATGCTAATGGGTAATGTGGTCCCACAACCGTTATGGGCTAGGATTCGGAAGGAGGACCATGTGAGGGAACTGGGGGGTGATTGGGCTGCCATACTCGCTGCGGACAGACTCCAAGTGGGTGGTGCCAAACCTGAGGCTCTAATTACAGAACTCCCAGCTAGGATCATTACCTTACTGAAAACTATGATGCCCCCTCTGCGAGTTAATTGGGATAAGTTAGCAGCTTGCAAGCAGAAAGCAGATGAAAACGTCTCTGATTTCTTCACTCGTTTCGAGGAGATGTTCATCGATCATAGTGGTCAGGATATGAGCACGGAAGGTGGCCAACGGTTGTTTGTAGACAAATTTGTGTCAAATTTGGTTCTGGAAATATCTAATAAGTGGAAGATTCCGAAAGCGCGTGGGCGGTCTCCTCTTCGGCCCAGATATTGGCTACTGCCCAGTATTATGAAAATAGGGACAAAGAGGAAAGAGAGAAACTTGATAAAAAGACCAAAGAGTTGAAAACAAAAGTTCTTTTACAACAAGCTTATCCTCCTCGCCCTGCCCAACGTGAATATCAGCCGTCTCCACAATTCCAGAGACAGTTGCAGAGGTCTGGGCCTTTCGTTCCCCGACCCCCACTGGGCCAAAATCAATGCGCTTACTGTAAAGAAGAAGGCCATTTAAAGTATAATTGCCCGGTTTTGCTACAGCGCACGAGCGATATTCCCGCGTCACGAGGCCAGGGTGGTTATCAGTCAGCACCTAGAGGTAGAGGACGAGGTACGCAGCCTAATAACCAACGTTCCATGCCCCCTGGAAACTCCACAAATTATTTTGATCAGCAAAATGTTCAGTCTACCAACTGTTACAACAGTGATTACTATACTGAGGATGAGAGTCAGAATTCCCAACCTAGCTTGGACAGCCATGGACAAAGTAAGGGAGTAGTATCAGTTCCAGTGGACCAGAGCGGGCCTTATGTTGATGTGGAAGCACTAGGTGTTACAGAGCCATTCCTATTAGACACTGGTGCAACAAAGAGCTCTATGATTCACTCTAAACTCCCTGGGGCACTTTGTCTGGCTGTACAAATGTTTCTGTAGGTTTTTCTGGCGCCCCAGTTCAAAACCCGGTTTCATGCTCTTTGCCCATTTCAATTGGTCCTTACAAATTGGAGGACCCGCTCCTTTTAACAACTGGTTGTGGTGAAAATTTGTTGGGCTTGGATTTATTGAAGAGATTGTATGCAACATTACATTGTTCCCCTTCTGGTGTACGTCTTACCTTAGGTAAGAAATTGACCTCACCGATGTACTTGTCTAAAGATCAGCTTCCCCCTGAATTACAATCTCTTCCAGCCATCCTCTGGGCCACCGGCCCCAATGATGTGGGCCTCTTGCGGATTCCTCCCTACAATGTAACACTCAAGCCTAATGCTAAAATTCCTCGCATTCCACAGTATAAAATTTCCAGTGACGGCTAAAAAGCTCTTTTGACTATAGTTCATGATTTGGTACAAAACGATGTAGTCGAAGAGACTAGGGGAAATGTATGCAATAGCCCTGTTCTGCCTGTTTTTCAACAAACCAACCCTTCCCAGCCACCTGTCTATCGTTTTGTGATTGATCTCAGAGAGGTCAACAAGATTGTGGTACCTCAATTCCCTGTTGTCCCGGATATCAATGCCCTGCTGACAATGATACCAGCCTCAGCTTCCTGGTTTTCTGTCATTGACCTCAAGAATGCTTTCTTCAGCATTCCCATTGCGGAGGAAAGTAGGGATACTTTTGGCTTCTCCTTAGCAGGCCGAAGCTTCCGGTTCAAGCGAGCTCCTCAAGGCTATTGCGAGAGCCCCTCCATTTATAGTCAAGCATTGAAATCACAGCTCGATACTTTGTGTTTACCACCAGGGGCCACTCTCATTCAATATGTGGATGACCTATTGGTCGCAGCAGATTCTGAAGACACTTGTAAAAAGGCTACCATTTCACTGTTACGCCACTTATCTGACCACAACCACAAGGTTTCACCATCAAAATTGCAATATTGCTGCCAAGAGGATACCTACCTAGGTCATCTCTTGTCAAAGGAGGGACGGCGATTGACCCCAGAACGTATCCAAGCAATTGCCCAAATGCCTATTCCATGTACGCAAAAAGAGGTGCGTGCCTTTTTAGGTATTACCTCTTATTGTAGACAATGGATCCCCAATTTTTCCCTTCTGGCAAAACCTTTGTTGGCACTCACTCTTAAAGATACACCACACCCGCTTCCATGGACTGCGGAATGTCAGAAAAGTTTCACTGATTTACGCACTGCCTTGTGCTCTGCCCCTGTGTTAGGTACTCCTGATTACAGTAAGCCTTTCACACTCTGTTTATGAGAAAGAAGGTTGCGCGTTAGCAGTCTTAACGCAACGATTTGGGGACAAGCAACGCCCCTGTGCCTATTTTTCGGCCACGTTAGATCCAGTGGCCAAGGCATTACCTAGCTGTTTGAGGGCTACAGCAGCAGCAGCAGTTTCCATTCGCCAGTCTGCTGGATTGGTATTGGATAATACCCTTATGGTCATGGTACCGCATGCTGTAGACACCCTCCTAAATAGAACAAAGACCCAACATCTCATGAGTGCACGCCTTTCGGGGTACGAATTGACGCTCTTGGATAGCCATGTACACATTAAGCGATGTAATACCTTGAACCCTGCAACATTGCTGCCAATTCCAGTAGAAAATGACACTCAGGAGCAACACGACTGCTTCCTCCGCACGGAGGAAGAGACAAAAGGCAGAGTTGATTTAAAGGATACTCCACTCCCGGACCCGGATGGGACCTTATGGGTGGACGGTTCTTGTTTTAAGCTTCCCAATGGTGAAACGACCTCAGCCTATGCAGTCACTACCTTATACACTGTTGTAGAAACAGCGCATATTATACATAACTCAGCCCAGGCAGCTGAATTGATAGCACTGACTAGAGCTTGTGTGTTGGCTGAAGGAAAAAGGGTGAATGTGTATACTGATAGTCAGTATGCGTTTGGAGTGGCCCATAGTTTTGGACGCCTGTGGAAGGAAAGAGGGTTTCTCACATCCCATGGCACAAAGATACAGCATGGCCAATTGGTAAATGACCTCCTTGAATCACTCACCTTGCCCACTCAGATAGCGATTGTGAAGTGTAGGGCACATAAGAAGATCACTGATGATGTAGGTCAAGGAAATGCTTTCGCAGACCACATAGCGAAAGAGACAGCTAGAGACACTACAAGCCGCATGTATGTTGTGGGCTCAGCTAGATGGGTTGCACAAGGAGGGATGTGTGAGAATACTGTGGACAGTGTGAAAACGATCCAGGCAGAGGCCACAGAGAAAGAATTGAGTATGTGGAAAGAAAGTATAGGAAGATTGGATGTGACAGGGTGCAGGACAGACTTGTCAGAACATCAACGCTGGTTGTTACCAGATGCTTATGTACTCCCAGTAGTTACCATGGCACATGGTCCAGCCCATATTAGCGCTAAAGGTATATGCAAGCTTCTGGCTCCGGTATGGAAGAATGTGGGGATCCATAAATATGCAGACAATCTAGTTAAGCATTGTATTGTATGCTTGATGCATAACCCTGGGAAGGGACCACCAACACCAGCAGGACACTTTGCTCCCCCAACTTACCCTTTTGAGGTTTTACAAATATATTACATCCACATGGAACGATGTAACAATCTGAAGTACGTTCTTGTTGTGGTATGTGCCTTCTCCCGATGGGTAGAGGCCTATCCCCTATTTATTTATTTATTTATTTTATCAATTTATAGGGCGCAACAGCTACCCAAAAAGGGTTTCCCGGCGCCTAGACACAGCTAGTTTGAGGGCAGAAAGAGGGAGGTGGCTGTTGAGTGTTTATTGTTCAAACAGCCAGGTCTTAACAAGCTTTCTGAACCTAAGATAATTTCCTTCCTTTCGGATACAGGGGGGGAGCGTGTTCCAAAGGGAGGGTCCCAGATAGGCAAAGGATCTGCCACCTGTTCTTGCTCGTTTGAACCTTGGTATGCAGAAACAGGCTGCCATCTGCGACCGGAGGTTTCTCTTGGGCGTATAGAGGTAGGCAAGAGTTAAATAATACTTAGTTAATACTGCTCTATCCACGGCAAAAGTCCTTTTGAAGGAGTTTCTGCCAAGATTTGGGTTACCCAGAATTATTTGGAGTGACAACGGGAGTGAATTTGTGGGTCAGATCATGCAGAAAGTATGTACAGGCCTCGGCATTCAGCAAAAATTCCACACAGCAAACCATCCTCAGTCAGCAGGTTTGGTGGAATGCTATAATGGCACCCTTAAGCTTAAACTGGCGAAAATACAAGTCAGCACGGGTCTTGCCTTGCCTGATGCCTTGCCCTTGGCTCTCTTATCCACCAGAACAACCACCCATTCCCGTATGGGGCTTAGTCCTTATGAGGTTGTCTTTGGACGCCCTGCAAATGTTTGGGGAGTCCCAAGGCCAAAGAAATACTCAGAGATAGAACATCCATTGTTAATTGACTATTTACATGATCTAACCACTAAGTTACATGTCCTTCACCAACAGGTACAAGATACTTTGCCCCAGGCTTCAACGGATCCTGGTCACACCATACGGCCGGGAGACTGGGTCTGCGACAAAAACTTCTAGAGGTCAAAGAACTTGGAACCTCGCTGGCGAGAACCTCGTCAGGTGATACTGATGACGCGTACTGCAGTAAAGGTGGTCGGCAAAAAGAACTGGGTACATGGGGTACATTGCAAGAAAGTGCCCCTACCATTGCCTTATGATCAATGGGTTCATAAACGAATTAGTGACTCTGAAACCGGAAGAGTACCAAGATTTGGACTATTCAGCGATGCGCGCCTAGACTTTGCCGGAGCAGGACAAGACGACGACGAGGTCCTCCAGACAGCTGTACCACCGGCAGTGAAATTGGACACTACTAAACCACATCTCCTTTTCCAAGAGCAAACTGTACCTGGTTCCCGGAGGTACGATTTGAGGCCCAGACTGAACAAAATACCTCAATAGTGCTTCACTGACTTTGTCTTTACCCCGATTTCCACATGATTGCAGGGCCGTGATCGTAAGTCTCAGACTTGTGACCCAAGATGTGGCTCTAGGCCTGTGGGACTTGTAGGAAAGTATAAAGAACTACAGACAATCACAGCAACCTCCCGTCACGGGCTATATTTAGAGCTGGAAATGACTGTTAACAAGGGAATGGACAAAATACAAACAAGGAGCACAAAGCATTGTAAATTATTGCATAATCTTTTTATAGTGGTTTTAATGATATTGATTTTGATATGTATTATATTGTCTTGTATAGGATGGGGACTACACGTAGTTTTTTCACAACCTACTCCCAAAGTTACGGTTGAAATGCATACACATGGCACTCTACCACCTCATGTTGAGTCAAGAAGGAGTGAATTCCGCAACAACACATTTGTTTCCATGCTACACCAACATCAATTGGCCACGAATGCGACAAACTGTTGGGTTTGTGGTCTTCTGCCAAGTTCGGTGAATACTGGAATGCCATACATTACCCTTCCTTTTTCATTTAATGGCTCTTGTAGTGCATGGTGGGAGTTGAGCACCAGTTGGGTATTTTCTGGAGATGGGGATACTCGAGAAGTAAGGAGCTTGGGAGTACATCTATACCATTTATGTTGGCGAGACAGAAAAAGGATATATGGGACGGAAAGTGAGAAGTCAGAATATGCTGATCGCCAAACCAAATCTACGGATTTGTATTTTCTGCCCTCTAATAGAACCTCTCGAAAAGGACAAACTTTTCTAGTTGTACCTGGTCAAGCACCATTCTGTATTAGGAAAGGAGGGTTAGAATATAAAGGTACAAGCAATTGCCAACATATTGTGACATTGAATGGGACAGATTAGCCTCGTATAATTCTCTCACGTAATACATACTTCGTGTGTGGAAATAAGTCGATTCAGATTAACAACAGCCTCTGGCTTCTTTGCCTGAGTAATGGCAAAAGGAGGGTCTGAGGAAATTCAAATACGGCCCCATCTTTGCTTGTAACACCATTACGCTGTTGTCCTCACTCAGGCCCCTTCAACCTCCATAGCGTTTCTTTCACGTTCTGTACTGTTGCACATATTACACGACCTTTCCTGTTTCCCTGAACTAAGTCCATTCTGAGACCCGACTCGAAGCAACTAATTCCCCAGATAACCATCTATTGACCTTTGGTGACTGTTCTCGGCCTCTCCAGTTGTTTTACGAATCACCATCTTCAACACGCAAACACGTCCGGTCGTAAATTGATTTAACCCAGGAATGGCAATGCCACCTGACCTATAGGGTCGGGTAGAGAACACGACCTTAGGGAAGGAATTTCTATTGCCCATTATCCTGTATCTTGTACAAAGAATGTTTTCTTGTGGATGATTTGTATTTTTATTGCACATGGAGGGGGTTGTTGCTTTCGGGGATTCAAACGCTACAAAAGACTGTGAGCCACGGATTGAAGTGGCAGTCTCCTGAGAACCTACCAATGATGTACTTCTAGGACAACTGTACCTAGCTGCAGCTAATAAATTGAAGTTCCTATGCCAGACAGAGTGTTCCGTGTCTCTGTAATTTGGAAGGCGAACTCAGAAGATTGCAGGCGTACCCTGCGCCGCCAGGCTTAAATAGCCCGGTTCTTCAGTAGCCTGCAGCTGGGAGTTCCCATCAGAGTGATTGCATCAGTCCGCAGCCCCAGGGTGCACCTTCTATGCCCCCCGTGTGTCGCCTCCAGCTCCCGGTCACTACGCGCGCAGCTCCAGCCGCCGCTCACGCGTCTGGCAATGGTGGCCGAGTCTTCTCCTAATCGGGCCCCTCCCGGCCCGAGATTCTTTGAATTGCGGAGGTGCCGGCAGTCCCAAGCGCCCCTCCCGCTTTTACCGCGGTACGCGGCAGCACTCCGGGTGTCTTTTCCGCGTCGCGCCTGCCTCAGTGCCCGAGCCTGGGCCGCAACAGTGGGAGTCGGCGGGACGGGCCGCGGCACATCAAGTACTCAGGCCTCACGCACAGCGACGCAAGCACGCCTGTGCGCGCACTGGTGTCCGAGGATTAGCGGCCCAGCGCCGCACCCAGCTCCGCCGGCCGTCCCACAGTCCCGGCAGCGTCCCTCAGCACAGCAGTCGCATCGCTGGGTAGCGCACCAAGCCCGGCGCCCAAGTCTTTACTTTGGCTGCGGTTACAAGCCGTGTAGGGCTGGATCAATGAAGGATCAATGTGCTGCCTGCCGGAGCCCGAGGCTCAAGCAGCCATCTTCGTTGCGAGCTAAGCTCTGCCCCCCTACCTGCCCCTTTTTATTGTAATAAAAATAATCAAACCAAACCAGAATCTTGGCCAAGCAAATCCAAAATCAAGAGTGTAGCTTCAACGACCTTACCATACAAAAGTCTCCAGCCTCCAACTGCCAATCTCTTGTGTGACCTAATGGTCTCTGCAAATATGCGCCAAAGGAAGTCTCAGTCGGGACCGGCCACCACCTGGAGGGTCAAATCGGGCAAACCAGAAAAACACGTCGGTCTGCAAAGACAAAGTGCCTCCTCGTGCAGGGTACCTCCTCAGTAGAATTCCATTCCTCCGTCAAGACCACTCCTTCGGGCGGCCGCGTCTCCGATGAGCCCCACGAGCCGGGTGCCAAACTGAGGAAATGAGCCTTTTTAGGGGCCCACTGGTGCAGGGTTCACCCTTATCTGTCCACGGGTCCTTAAACCAACAAAGAAGAAATTGGCACTGAAGCTGAAATATCAAACAACAGGTTTATTCATCACTCATGAGTGGGACTACATCAATACAGAGCCCTCAGGAACTGTATTAGGTAGTACATTGAAGTCACAGGACACAGGTCTTATATACAGCTTTTTCTGCACAGTAAGCATTGAGACTCAAAGGGGAGGTACAGGCATACACAGGAATAGCTATTGACAAATATGGTCGGATAAGAATCACTTAGCCAGCAAAGTGGGAAGGGAAACCAGAACTGCTTACATCAGTTAAAATAGCCTGACAGTTACACTCTAAGACAGGTGCATTCTAGCAGCTACAGGCCTTTCTGAGCATACATTGCTCTGGCTCAGTGCTGAAGGAGTTAACTATAGTTGATGACTCAAGCAGAATAGAAAAGCAGGCAACAGTGAAGACGGAAGAAGCCCATGGCGAGCACGTGGCTGTACTAAAATGGCTGCCACAACCAAAATGGCTTCAGCTCATGCTAACAGCGATTTCTGTCGATTCCCACACCTCCCCCCATCCCAAGGCATACTTACCAAGCTTCCTATGCCCCTGCTAGAGATGGCCACCCCAGTGATTTTTACAACGTCCAATAGAGCAAAGATATGGCATGAAGTAGGCTATAAAATATAACTACTAGCTGCACTTACCATCAGGAGAAACCACAGCAAAATATACTAGCTAGGGCACTCATTAACTAGAAAACAGAGACATACCAAGAGCATCAAGCATTATAGAGACATCCACATAAGAAATCCAACATTTTAGAACATCACACAGTCGTTCATCAACACAGATCTGAAGGGCCACATGGCAAGTAATGATAAGCTCGGTGACGGAAGTGTGAATAAAAGCTGAGTGGGTCTAATTTGGTGGCGGGGTGCCATAGTGCGGATGCAGTGGTGGGGTTGGGGTCAAGCCTAGAAACAGTGACCATAGCAAAACCACACTGGGACAAAAGGGTCTTCCACATCTTGACCCTAATGAGTAGCCTTATAAATGCAATGGGCACGATAACAGGAGGTTTCTGGATCATCAGAATTATGAGGTCTATGGAAGCACTACTGACCTGTTTTGTGTTCCCCATAGTTTTCGGTTGTTTTGAACAGCAGAAACCTCTGGGGGAAATTAGGGGGAGGGGTGAATTCCCAGGTGAATTGGACTCATAAATACTTATTTACCTGGGTATTCTCCACTTCTCACCTAAACCTCAGAGTTACAATCAGAATACCTGCCACCTCCACACCCCTGGAATTAATAAGTCCCCCAATAATGTTAACTCCTTGGGTGCTGTGCAGGCTGGGGTGAGATTCAAGCACTAGTAAAAAGCCCTTTGTGAGGTGATGTTTAGAGAATCATCAGGATAAGAATGTGCCATCCTTTTTTACAGAGATCTGTTGCTAGATGAGTCACACTGAAGAGGAAAAAAAAAATGGAGATTACGTCGGGCTCACAGTCCCAAGGGATGACTATGATAAATTAGACTCCTACAGAGTTAAAGCTCTTCAAAGATAAGTAATTAAAGATGCTTTAATTATGGAGGTTCCCTACGCAATGGAAATGGAAATCGACCCTTCAATAGAATAGAAAGGTTTCATAATATATTCTAGACTGCTGGAAATTAGCGTTAACTTGCATTTCGTTAACAAACATTTATAGAATTGTGTGCGTCCAATAATAAGAGCAAACATTGTTTATGCCTGACTGTAATTAATGGCCCTGGAGGTGAGCCTGCCTACCTAGGTACTGGCTTTTTAGTTGGAATGGAGGCACAGGAAAGAAACAAACAATGAGTGACCAAGCTCAACAAAGTCAATATATTTACACATATCAACAGTGGTTACACATGCCATTCAATCACATTAACCATTTGATTCAAAATAATTCGGGTCTCTGATCTTCACAATGGTGACAAAGTGAAGCTTCCTTGACTGCAAGATCAGGCGAAATTTCAAGATGAACTTACGGCCATCTCTGAGTAGATGGCTGATAACTACCTGCAATTAAATTCCATCAAGTCAGAGGTGCTTTTGGTGGGCCGAGATACCCATCTATGGGGCAACCAATGGGGGCCCTCGGCCCTGGGATCCCCCCCCAACCGAAAACCGTGGTTAAGAATCTAGGAGTTTTGGTGGACAGCACCCTCTCATTTGAAGGTCACGCCAAGACAGTGGCTGGCACCTGCTTCGGTCTTCTACGCGGCTGGAAAACCATTCTGGGATTCTTTGATGCAGCCACCCGACAGATGATCGTCCAATCCACTGTGCAGTCTTGCCTAGATTACCGTAACGAGCTACTACTCGGTGTAAATAAAGCTGTGACTAAAAGACTGCAACGGGCACAGAATGCAGCTTCCCAGATGCTCTTTGTACTACCTAAGTACTGGCATGCCTCAGAACTTCTTCCCCGTCTCCACTGGCTGCCGATAGAACAGAGAGTCTACTTCAAGACGTTATGTCTTACTCATAAGATCTTGCATGGCCTAGGGCTGCTCATTCTGAATGAGCTGTGCTCGCTGTATGTTCCAGCTCGAGCCATGTGCTCCGCGGACCTGCATTTCGCCTGTGTAATGCGAGTGCGCAGGACAAGAGCTGGGGGGCGCTCGTTCAGGGCAACGGCACCCGCCCTCTGGAAATCCATTCCTCTTGCTGCTCGCGGCACTCAGGATCATTGGGCCTTCAGGAAAATGATCAAGACGTGGCTTTTCTCCACCCTTTAGTTTAATTGTCTTTCCTGTCTGTTCCTGTTAGTCTTAGCGCTGGGACGCCCCGTTGCTGGGGCAGCCATGTGCTCTATAAGAACAGTTAACATAACATAACATAACTGTTTACAGATACAGTACCAATGCCTATGTCTAGAACATTCTGGACAGGGAGCAGTTGGACAATTCCTAATGCAAAAAAAAAGATTACAGGGGCCTAGTGTTGCAAATGGAAAGAAGTTTGCCACGTTCACTCCTTCTTCTATTTGCTATTTGGAAAAAGTAGCAGAAACCCTTTCACACTAGACTACGGAATGACTTTTGCAACTTGTAAAAGGAGTTATGCGTGTTTTCAAAAAGATATTGTCAGGTCACAAACCAGGTATTTTTGTTATTTTCTGACTTAGATCCTGCATAGGATTTTTGTACATCAGGCTTAGTGACCCCTAGGGTACATTTATGGTACAATATAAAATTCACACCATGAAAGCTTGTTCATTAAGTTAACTGCTTGCTGCTGAAATGCGTGTGACTTTAAGATAATGAGTTTAGATCTTGGCAGGGCCAAATCATCCTGAGATATGCCAACTCACACGGTGCCACAGTGTATCACAACACAATTGATGTCTTCACCTGGTCTGCCAGTGAAGAGCCACTATCATCGTGTTCACACAGTGAACTGGAGAAAGCGAGTTTCAATCTTGTGATTAGCAGCTCTGGGCAGCCAAAGTCCAACAAGGGGGTTTCCAGCCCCCAGGACATCGATTACAGCCTCAGCAGCCTTTGCTTTTTTTTATTTGGGAAGGGGGAGTGTTGGCTCGGGTAGTGTCAGGCTATAAGCACTGACCCCTCCTTGGTTGGCCAGGTGATGCTGAGCTAAAAGCTATGTCCATTGAAGGCCTGTCCCCTCTGATACAAACAAAAAAGTGTCAAAGTTGGCGGTTCTGCAGCCTTTCATCCTTTTGAAGTTGGAACGGCCTAATGTGGGTTTGTTGTTGCTCTTTTAATAGCATGCTGCACCTCACCTGCTTGAGCCATCGCCAGTGAACCTTGTACTGCTGATACGTATACTGTGTGCAGTGGTTGAAATGGAAATATAGAACGCACTATCCCTCAGTACCTGATTCTTTCTGAGAAATTCTGGTACTCCCCAATTAAAATAGTTGGACTGGGGCTAGATGTTCTGGCACTCCACATTTCAAAGGAAAGAAGAGCAGGTACTCAGTGACTGGTTCCCTTTGCATGTCAAGTCACCCGCATTTGCTGGGTGTCCCCTACTTTTTACTTGCATTTGTTAGGTTTGTACGTGTGGCCCCCTGCGGACACCGTAGTGGTTCTCGCATCTATGTGTCCCTGCGAGGACACCGTACCTGCTGATCTCCTCACCGGCTGTCAGTTGATGTAATGTCGGGGCCCTAGGCCCTCATGCTGGGAATCATGGACGCAGGACACATAGTTGGGGATAGTGGGAATGGCCACGAGCACGTGCGCTCGGCCCTTTTATTGACAGCGTCACCTGACACAGTGACGTCTGTGGTGGGTGGGTGTACAGTGTAGTACAGCAAGTTAGAACACTAGAACGTGTCCATGCATGGACACTACATCCCTCCCAATTTTTAATAACAAAACACAAAGTCAAAGTTCAACCTGGGGGAGAAAGAAAGATATACACAGTTGTAATACAGAGACCAAACTTCTGCAGAATCGCTCACGCTTCAGCTGCTTGGAGTCGCAGAAGATGTTCTTCCTGTCGCGGACGATGCTCTTCCTGTCGCAGACGATCACCAGTTCACTGTGGCACCAGTCATGGGTGCTCGATGGATCTAGTCTGTTTGACGGCTCTGCCTTGAAGTTGTTCTCACAGTCTTTTCTTCGCTTTACTTTCTTGGCGACAAACGCAGTTGAGTTCTTGTGGTTCACCGCTAGATGTTGCCGTTCGTCTTTTCGTCCAGTCCTTTTCTTTATCTGTGGCGTGTGTTCTGTTTTGCAAAAGACGGATTGGTTGCAAGACACCCCTCTCACCATGATGCCTCTCTCGCAGGTGTTCCCCTGCCACGGGATATCCCTGAGGCCCTCTGACTCGTCCTGAGCTGGGTGTACTGTGCCGTGTTACTCGCACGCCGATCCGTGTGGGTGCAGAGGAGACGACAAGTCTCACCTCGGGTTCTGCAGTCGTGCCTGGAGGGTAGCTGTTGGCTCCTGTCTTCGCACACAATGTCTTCATCCTCCTGGGACCTTTGCTGGAGGGCGGCTGATGACCATCTCTCGTCACGGGGACGCTCTCTCACTGGCATCCCTGAGGCCTCTGCCCCTGGGTCACCACGGCTGGCGTTGTCCAGTGTCCGTGTGACCCCAAAGGTGGGTGTTTCGAATGGTCCGGCCTGCTCACCTCTGCAGATCCCAGGTGCGCTGAAAACATCATCAAACAGATGGTCTTTTCTCCGTGCCACGGGTGTTCTTCAGGACTTGCGCAC
This sequence comes from Triturus cristatus, assembly GCF_964204655.1. NCBI lineage: Eukaryota > Metazoa > Chordata > Amphibia > Caudata > Salamandridae > Triturus > Triturus cristatus. The sequence continues at coordinate 530,096,898 of NC_140595.1, forward strand.
CGTGTTCTGACGCTTGTCACCTTCCTTGTCTTTGAGGTGTGAGTAGTCTTGCCACACTCTTCTCTCTTTCCTCTAATTCTTTCTCGGTGAGGATGTCATGTCACTCTGACTTCGTCTTTTGTTGCAGTGGCAACCGTGCCACTCAGATCTCTTCCTTTCCCCTTTTCTTTTGGTGGCAAACGTGCCACTCCGATATCTTCATTCTTCTTTTCTTGTAGTGGCAAACATGCCACTGCGATCTCTTCTTTCTTCGTAGTGGCGGACGTGTGTACTGCTCGATTTTTCCGGCCTTTTCTTGCGTTAAAGAATAACTAGTGTGACTTCAGTCTCTTTCCATCCAAGTCTAAGGGTTAGAGTAGTGTATAGAGCCTATTTATTAGGCACTTCGACATGATCCTGTGTCCTTCCCCATAGATTAGGGCTTGCACACATATCCTAGGGGATAGATTCGTTAGTCTTAGGGATAGCCTGCCCTGTAGTAAGGGTATTTCATGGAGCCGTGCTGAATTCAGGCCTGGTAGGCCTCAAACGGGGGAGACTCCATCTTTCTTTCTGCTCCAGCAGCTTGAGATGCTTCTAGGTTAAAGGGGATGTTTTAGTTATGAGGTGTTATTCGCTTGGAGAGAACCGGTTCAGACCGGCCCTTATCGAAGGATTGTATTTTTCTTCATGCCGAAGACGCTACATCAGGCCGGCCGGCTGGGAAAGTGTCCTTGGCACGGGGAGGTACAAGAATTTGGTGGGCGGCAGGTTACGGGCTGGAATTTTCCATGAGAAAATGCACCTCTATATTAGTGAAAGTCTGAGGCAGATACTGGCACTTATTCTTTCAATCCATAGGCGGCATCTAGCCGTTAGCAGAAAAGCTACTACTTATTCCAGGGAAGACAGATGACAAACTTGAGGGCGGAGAAAGACCAAGAGACAGATACTCTTCTAGCAGAATTGCCAGAGAGGAGAGAGTAGCCGATGAGGAAGAGGTCCCAGTGACTCGGAGAAGGGAGCTACGGAGGTGTGATCTCCAGGCGAGCCGAGGCACAGACGAGAAGGGAACCTAGATGACCATTGAGTGCAGGCTACACACGACTAAGGTGATGTCGACCCCTTTCTTATTAGAGTGTACAACCTAATCTCTCACTTTTCTTTACAGGTTATGTGTTACACAGTAATGTTATGTGCTTGCGTATATGATATATAATAAAGTCAGTTTGTAGTGAATCAACATGTGCTGCGTGTTCTTGCATAAGAGGGTAGCCTATTCTTCTAGTCAGCTGTGACTTGACATGAACAGATGTTAACCCTGATCAGGTAAGTGGTAACTGAATAAGGGAGAGAGGAGCCCCTCGACCCAGAGAACAGGTTGTGCTCAAACTGGCAGTTCTTGTGTGATCTGATAAATAGTAACACTGATTCCCTTGTTGTATGTTATGGTGATCATAGGATGAACTCGTGCTAAGGCTGCCGTCTGGGTAGGAAGTCCTGGGTCCATCTAGGACCGCGAGGCTGAGGCTGCCGTCTGGGTAGGAAGTCCTGGGTCCATTTAGGACCGCGAGGCTGAGGCTGCCGTCTGGATAGGAAGTCCTGGGTCCATCTAGGACCGCGAGGCTAAGGCTGCCGTCTGGGTAGGAAGTCCTGGGTCCGTTTGGGACCGCGAGGCTAAGGCTGCCGTCTGGGTAGGAAGTCCTGGGTCCGTTTGGGACCGCGAGGCTAAGGCTGCCGTCTGGGTAGGAAGTCCTGGGTCCGTTTGGGACCGCGAGGCTAAGGCTGCCGTCTGGGCAGGAAGTCCTGGGTCCGTTTGGGACCGCGAGGCTAAGGCTGCCGTCTGGGTAGGAAGTCCTGGGTCCGTTTGGGACCGCGAGGCTAAGGCTGCCATCTGGTTAGGAAGTCCTGGGTCCGTTTGGGACCGCGAGGCTAAGGCTGCCGTCTGGGCAGGAAGTCCTGGGTCCGTTTGGGACCGCGAGGCTAAGGCTGCCGTCTGGGTAGGAAGTCCTGGGTCCGTCTGGGATCGTGAGGCCGCCACTTGTATTATAAGAGGTCTTGGTATATATAGTAGGAATTCCCTGTCCTTAGGTGGTATATATATATATGTGGTTACTTATTGTGAATAGGCCCTAGGGAGGGGGTAACGTTCTGGCTGGGTTAGAGAGGCTCTGTTGAGCGGGTTCTATCTGATCCGACAACCCAAGCAGAACATTTGGCGTCACGAACCGTTTTCGAAACCTGTGTGCGTCGTGTTGTCTCGTGTTTGCTTTCGGCGTGTGCGTGGTTTTGTTTGTATATTATTTGTAGTATAATTGTGTGTATAGTTTTTCTTCTTCTTTCTTTTCTTTTTCTTTCTTTTCTTCTTTCTTTTTCACAATGTTTTCTAGAAAGTCAAAATCTACTTTTAAGTTGCCCGTTGATATTCCCGGATGGGATTCAACGCCTTATGAAGCCTTAGCCCGTAAGTGGGCTGATTCTACTGGTTTGAGTGAGAATTGGAATTCTTCTTTGGAGCTGGCGGAGCCGGCTAATGTGATTACTTGTTTACAGAAGGCACCCATCTCGAAGGGTGAGGAGATTCCCATTTTGGGGCGCAGAGGTTGGATTGTTCTGTCTGCGTACAGGATTCTGCATGAGAGGTTGTTGAAGCTACAGATCTCTCTTAAGGATGTTGAAGCGCACTTTGTTGAGATTCAGAATTCTCATACTTTGTTGCGGTGTCAAAATAAGTTGCTTGCTGACAAACTTGAGACTTACCAGACTATTGCCGAGAGGGCGGCTGTGCGAATTGCCCGTTATAAATACAAAAATCGGCGCGGCCGGGTTTCGACGCGAAAGGTGCGTCTGGTCGTGGCGAAAGCCGGACTGGATTGGAATCCTGATGAATGGGATGGTAATATCTGGAATTCGAGTGATTCTTGTTCCTCGGGTGAGGAATCTGTTAAGTGCGAGTCCTCCCGCTCCCGCCATGATTGTAAGCCTGCTTCTCGCACCCCTGATGGTTCACCCCGTGATTGCGCTCGTCCTTCGAGTGGGGTTGATGCTTCTTCCACTGGTTGTTCCTCTACGTGTACTGGTCGAGCTCCTTGTGATGCTCACCCCGCGGTCTCGGTGCATCCAGTTTTTCGTCGGAAATTGCAGCAGTCTCCTGCTGCTCCGCAGGGTATTTCTTTAGACTCTTTAGAGGACTTTACTCAACAGGAAATTAGTGATATTTTGCAGCGATTTCGGCAGCGAGCTGGTGAGACATTACTCACATGGATGGTGCGCCTTTATGAACTGGGCGCTGCTGGTATTATGTTGGATAATGGTGATTGTTTGAAGTTTTGTTCCTTGAGCTCGGATTCTACTGTACAGGATCATTTTCGTAACTATAATGGTGGTGGTCAAATTTCTTTACTTCAATTGGCGACTGAGGGTTGTAATATAAAGTACCCTACTGAGTCTGATTGGCCTGTGAATGACAAACAGTGGTATACTTTGCGCGACGCTGCACAACGTCTCAAAGAAGAGGTGATGAAAACGGCGATTTTTCTAGGTACTGCTGACAGGTTGCTTGATGGTTCGTTGACATCTTCTGTGCGGAATCGTATTATTCGTTCTTCCCCTGTTGCTTATAAGCAGGTCATGATGACTTTATTGATTAATCAAACTGGTAACGTGTTATCTACAGTACTGGAATCGGTACGCCAACTCGGTGAGTTAGTCGAGTGGTTTAAACCTGAACGTCAGTCCCGGCCTGACACTCGTACTCCTGGTGACAATAAACTTACTAGACGTGATATCTTTTCTGGTCTTCTGGCCGATGGTGTGCGGAGGGAGGACATTGACGGTGAGACAACTGCTCGTTTGTGGGAGTTGTTTCGCAAACGTGGCTTGGATCGGAAGGAGGGTGCCCGGCGTGTTCGGATGTCTGAGTGTGATCGCGGTGGTTCTGACGGTAGCGGTGATGACGACCGCCGTGGGCGCTCTGTTCGTCGTGATGACCGACGTTATGTACGTGATATGTCCCCCCGTCGAGAGAGAGACAGAGAGAGAGAAGAGGAAAGAGAGAGGGGAAAAAATGATTATATTTACAGCAGACGTAGAGATGATAGGGATCAATCCTCTGAGTTGAGGAGGAGAGAGGATCGTCATAATCTGGCCGATCGAAACCAGCACTGTACTGCGGAAGACACGAATCCATTTCGTACTGGGAATGGATATGAACAGGAGGTACCGATACCTAAGAAGCGTGAGAGTCTTTATCCTGATTTATCCTGGTACACAGAATGCAGTAAACATGACTAGGAAATAGGTCAAGCTCCAGTACACAGATGGGCTCACAGAGATAATAGACCCTATGTAGATATTGAAATTTATTGGAGACATCGTAATATCCAAAGGGCCCGAGCATTGGTAGATACAGGAGCGGAGGCCACTCTTATTCATGGTAAATCAAAGAAGTTTAAAGGTCAGCCTTTTACAATTACCGGATTAGGTGGAAAGGAAACTCCCGCAATTCAAACATTACTTGAAATGAGAATAGGTAGAATTCCTAGAAAAGAATACTCTGTACTAGTGGTGCCTCTCTTGGAATTCATAATTGGAATAGATATTTTGAAAGGAATGACTTTGCATTTAGATGATGGATGTTACCAATTTGGAACTACGCATTATATATCGTCCAGGCCTATACGGGTTGGTCGTTTACGAATGCCCCCCATAACAGTTCCTCAGGCGACAAAAGTGGTTTGTCAGAAGCAGTATCGTATTCCAGGTGGTCATGAGGAGATTAGTACCACTATTCAGGAGTTGGTGGATGCAGGTGTTATAGCCCCAGTTACTTCTGCTTGGAATAATCCTGTTTGGCCTGTACGTAAAAGTGATAATTCTTGGCGTATGACTGTTGATTATCGAGAATTGAACAAACACACACCCTCTTTGACCGTTGCAGTACCGGATGTTATTACCCTAATTGAAAGAATCCAAAAACATCCGGGTACATGGTATGCGTCAATTGATATTGCTAATGCTTTCTTTTCGATTCCGATTGCCCCTGAGTGTCAGGAACAGTTCAGTTTTACGTGGAATGGGCGTCAAATGACGTTTAGGAGTCTTCCTCAGGGCTATGTGCATAGCCCTACTATATGTCACCGGCTGGTGGCAGAGCATTTGGCTGAGGTACCGGTTCATCCACAGGTTCAGATGTGTCATTATATTGATGATGTTTTGATCCAAGGCGAAACACAAGAGGAAGTTCAGACCCAATTGGACAGAGTCATTGGGTGCCTGCGTGAGAAAGGTTGGGAAATCAATCCGGATAAACTACAAGGCCCGTCCCAGGCTGTGAAATTTTTGGGTATTAATTGGCATGAAGGGCACCGTGAAGTGATCCCTCAGGTTAAACAGAAAATTCTTGATTTTGCAGTTCCAAGGAATAGGAAAGAAGCCCAAAGCTTCATTGGTTTATTTGGTTTTTGGCGTCAGCATATTCCTCATTTGAGTCAAATATTGGCCCCCTTGTACCGTGTCACCCGTAAAAAGAATGCGTTTGATTGGGATACACCACAGCAAGATGCGTTCGACCTAGCAAAAGAGGCAATTCAACATGCTTTGGATTTATGGCCCGTACGTGATGGGGAGGTAGATTTAAATGTGTCTGTACAGGGCCTTTATGCAAATGGAGTTTGTGGCAGAAGCAAGGCAGGAGTAGAGTGCCGTTGGGTTTCTGGACCAAAAAGTTACCTGATGCTAGTGAGCGTTATACACCCTTTGAGAAACAGTTACTTGCATGTTATTGGGCTCTGGTGGATACCGAGCAATTGACTTTGGGACATGATATAGTTTTGCGACCTGAGATTCCTATTATGCAGTGGGTTATGAGTTCGCCAAAAACTCACCGCATTGGACACGCTCAAGAGGCGAGTGTGATTAAATGGAAATGGTATATACAAGACAGGGCACGTGTGGGACAGAGAGGAGTTGCATCTTTACATGAGCAGGTGGCGCGAGCGCCATCGACTGAGACTGAGAGTGTATGTTCCGTACCTTTAGTACAGGAGTCTCCTGTCAAGTGGGGTAGACCCTTTGATGATTTGTCCGCGGAGGACAGGAACCATGTCTGGTTTACGGATGGTTCAGCAAGGTTCATAGGGCCGAAACGGCACTGGAAAGCGGTGTCCTATAATCCGGTCACACAGAAACTGCTGAGCACAACTGGTGAAGGTAAGAGCAGCCAATTTGCTGAATTGTATGCTGTTTATCAAGTCCTGAAACAAGAATTACCCGGCACATGTCATATTTTCACCGACTCTTGGTCTACTGCCAATGGACTGGCAGTTTGGTTACCGACTTGGCATTCCCATAATTGGGAATTGCATTCAAAACAGTTGTGGGGAAAAGAGTTATGGCAAGAGATTTGGGAGATGCTCCCACAGAGTACTGTTACAATCTTCCATGTGGATGCTCACACCCCTATAGATTCTCTTGACAAATTTTTTCATAACATTGCAGATGAGAAATCTAAAATTGCTGAGGCAGTGGTGGACAGGCAAGATTCTGAGATGGCGGGATTGGCGAAATGGGCCCACCAGAAGGCAGGACATTTTGGAGAGAAAGCCACTAGCAGGTGGGCTGCTGATCGAGGAATTTATATTCCCTTAGATTTGATCAAGAATGTTATTTTACATTGTCCCATTTGTCAGCATATCAGACAGCGCAAAGTGCCCCAAATTGTTAAAGGTCATTTACATCGCGGGAAACTGCCCGCTCAAATTTGGCAAATTGATTACATTGGTCCACTTCCCATGAGTAGGAATTGTCAATATGTTTGCACTATTGTTGATACATACAGTGGCTTGTTGGTAGCCCTTCCCTGTAAGCAAGCTACCCAATTGAATACCATTAAAACATTGGAATTGATTATCATGTATTATGGTGTGCCATTCCAAATTCAATCTGATAATGCATCCCATTTTCGTGGAAGATTGGTACAGGAATTCTGTGTGGAAAACAATATTGACTGGGTATTTCATGTCCCGTACTATCCACAGGCCTCAGGTCTTGTGGAGAGATTGAATGGTCTGCTGAAGGGGCAGCTGCGTAAACTAACTGATGACAAATATAAGAATTGGCTAGACTTTTTGTCCCAAGCACTATTAATTTTGAATAATCGTCCTTTTCTAAATGCTGAATCTCCACTTATGCGTTTGTTCCCTCCGAATGTTAATGCTCAGCCAAATGAAATCAGAGAGACTGTGATGTACTGGGAGATTACTCCCGGAGCCTTGGCTCCATGTAGAGCGACCCCAGGGTCGGCAGGTTTAGACTTGCATGCCATGGATGACACCATTCTAAAAGGTAAAGATCGGGTCATCATCGCGACCGGTGTTGGTGTTCATATACCACCCGGGAATTTTGGATTAATCGCCCCTAGATCGGGGCTGGCTGTAAAAGGCATTCAGGTACTTGGAGGGGTCATTGACAGCGATTATCAGGGAGAGATTAAGGTGCTCCTGCTAAATAGCAGTGAGGCTGATTTGCTGATCCATCGAACTGACCGAGTGGCTCAATTACTGATAATGCCTGTCTTCAGTGGTGGAATGGTAAAAGGCACTGCCCCAACTTTGCTAACTGTACGAGGCCAGAAAGGTTTTGGCTCCACAGACAACCCTGGGGCCAGGGTTTGGGTGCAGTCGCCTAAGACTCCCCCTGAACAGGCAGAGGTCATCGCCACCGGTCATGATAATACCATTTTAGTTATGAGACCAGGGAAAGATAGCTGGGAAGCGGTCCCGGCTGACAAATGTTACTTACGAGAATGATTAATGCCTGTATTTGATTTTCTTTCAGATCATTCTTTGGACTGTCGCTGCAGGATGTGTCGTCGCAGGACTATTTTCGGGTTGGTTCGACGAGAGAGGAGGACTCCCGTCAACCCCGGATGAGCTACGCGCCCGAGTGTCGCGTTCCTTCGCTGCGTGGGATTCGTCATCGAACTTTTGGACACTACTGGCGAAAAGGGTGACCGATGCCCCTCACTTTTGTTTGACGCCGATGAGATCTGTACATGACATCCTAGCGACCTGTCTGGTTGCTGTCCCTGCTTCACTGGAAACACTAACTAATATTTTCAACATTTCGAAGGCTCGCCCCAATGTTCTTCTGGGCGATTTTGCCACCCATACGTATTGCCCCTTATGTACTGAACTACCGGACAGGATACCCCCCGTCCAGTCCCAAATAGTTACCTATAATATCACACAAGGTGATATATGCTTTTTTCTTACATGTAATCCTAGTGCAATTTCTGAATGTCTACATCTGAAATTGAAAGGTGCTACTTCCTTCACCTTTCATGAGCGAACTTTGTGCTTTCAAAGGACACCGAAAACATGTGCTTCGGTCATGAACAATATGACTTGCAAGAGTTTGGTAGTTACCCCTAGTCATTATGGCACGATGTTGCTACCTGCCGGATGGCTTTTCTCATGTGGTAATACTTCTTGGCCATATGTCCCCGCAAATATTTCTGGTGGCCCCTGTGCCATTACGAGACTCAGCTTACTGATGTTCTCGTCACATCCGAATGCCAATTCTCGTGTGATTCGAGATGCAGTGATGTTACAGGAGGATTGTGACTCATCTTTGCATTTATATTCCAAGTCTGAATACCTTAGCCTGGCTATTTCAATTATTGGTGTTCCTGCTTTGGCGGTTTATAATGCTAAATCTATTGAGAAAATGGCCTGCTGGATGGTAAAATCCATTAATCATACTTCTACAGTCCTATCTGACATGCTGTTAGACGCCCAGGGTGAACGAAGAGCCATCTTGCAAAATAGAGCGGCCATTGATTATCTTTTGCTTAAACATGGACATGACTGCTCTGATTTTGAAGGTCTTTGTTGTTTTAACTTGTCTGATCATACACAATCTATTCGCGCCCACATTGACAGGTTACATGATTTGACGGAGGAAGTTAGAAAACACATTGACCAGGGCTGGTTTGACTGGCTCTTTAATTGGTTATCTGTTACGTCGAATATTAGGAGGTATTCTAATTACCATCGCTGTTTTGATTTCTATTTGTTGCTTTATTCAGTGTATCCCTTCACTACTTCAATTCTGCACACTTGATACTAGACATAGATCAGTTAGTTTTGTTTCATATTATTCTTCCACCGATGTTAGTTCTGTTTAATGAATGTATAATAGACTGAAGTCAAGGGTGAAATGTACTGCTCGATTTTTCCGGCCTTTTCTTGCGTTAAAGAATAACTAGTGTGACTTCAGTCTCTTTCCATCCAAGTCTAAGGGTTAGAGTAGTGTATAGAGCCTATTTATTAGGCACTTCGACATGATCCTGTGTCCTTCCCCATAGATTAGGGCTTGCACACATATCCTAGGGGATAGATTCGTTAGTCTTAGGGATAGCCTGCCCTGTAGTAAGGGTATTTCATGGAGCCGTGCTGAATTCAGGCCTGGTAGGCCTCAAACGGGGGAGACTCCATCTTTCTTTCTGCTCCAGCAGCTTGAGATGCTTCTAGGTTAAAGGGGATGTTTTAGTTATGAGGTGTTATTCGCTTGGAGAGAACCGGTTCAGACCGGCCCTTATCGAAGGATTGTATTTTTCTTCATGCCGAAGACGCTACATCAGGCCGGCTGGCTGGGAAAGTGTCCTTGGCACGGGGAGGTACAAGAATTTGGTGGGCGGCAGGTTACGGGCTGGAATTTTCCATGAGAAAATGCACCTCTATATTAGTGAAAGTCTGAGGCAGATACTGGCACTTATTCTTTCAATCCATAGGCGGCATCTAGCCGTTAGCAGAAAAGCTACTACTTATTCCAGGGAAGACAGATGACAAACTTGAGGGCGGAGAAAGACCAAGAGACAGATACTCTTCTAGCAGAATTGCCAGAGAGGAGAGAGTAGCCGATGAGGAAGAGGTCCCAGTGACTCGGAGAAGGGAGCTACGGAGGTGTGATCTCCAGGCGAGCCGAGGCACAGACGAGAAGGGAACCTAGATGACCATTGAGTGCAGGCTACACACGACTAAGGTGATGTCGACCCCTTTCTTATTAGAGGGTACAACCTAATCTCTCACTTTTCTTTACAGGTTATGTGTTACACAGTAATGTTATGTGCTTGCGTATATGATATATAATAAAGTCAGTTTGTAGTGAATCAACATGTGCTGCGTGTTCCTGTATAAGAGGGTAGCCTATTCTTCTAGTCAGCTGTGACTTGACATGAACAGATGTTAACCCTGATCAGGTAAGTGGTAACTGAATAAGGGAGAGAGGAGCCCCTCCAACCAGAGAACAGGTTGTGCTCAAACTGGCAGTTCTTGTGTGATCTGATAAATAGTAACACTGATTCCCTTGTTGTATGTTATGGTGATCATAGGATGAACTCGTGCTAAGGCTGCCGTCTGGGTAGGAAGTCCTGGGTCCATCTAGGACCGCGAGGCTGAGGCTGCCGTCTGGGTAGGAAGTCCTGGGTCCATTTAGGACCGCGAGGCTGAGGCTGCCGTCTGGGTAGGAAGTCCTGGGTCCATCTAGGACCGCGAGGCTAAGGCTGCCGTCTGGGTAGGAAGTCCTGGGTCCGTTTGGGACCGCGAGGCTAAGGCTGCCGTCTGGGTAGGAAGTCCTGGGTCCATTTGGGACCGCGAGGCTAAGGCTGCCGTCTGGGTAGGAAGTCCTGGGTCCGTTTGGGACCGCGAGGCTAAGGCTGCCGTCTGGGCAGGAAGTCCTGGGTCCGTTTGGGACCGCGAGGCTAAGGCTGCCGTCTGGGTAGGAAGTCCTGGGTCCGTTTGGGACCGCGAGGCTAAGGCTGCCGTCTGGGTAGGAAGTCCTGGGTCCGTTTGGGACCGCGAGGCTAAGGCTGCCGTCTGGGCAGGAAGTCCTGGGTCCGTTTGGGACCGCGAGGCTAAGGCTGCCGTCTGGGTAGGAAGTCCTGGGTCCGTCTGGGATCGCGAGGCCGCCACTTGTATTATAAGAGGTCTTGGTATATATAGTAGGAATTCCCTGTCCTTAGGTGGTATATATATATATGTGGTTACTTATTGTGAATAGGCCCTAGGGAGGGGGTAACGTTCTGGCTGGGTTAGAGAGGCTCTGTTGAGCGGGTTCTATCTGATCCGACAACCCAAGCAGAACAACGTGCCACTCTGGTCTCTTCATCTCTTCGCTTCACGACCTACTCTGGACCGTTCCTGTTCTCCTCTTATCTGGCCAGGCTTCTCCATGCAGCGCGCGCACTCTGCACGTGTTCCCCCTGGTCTTGTCCTCGTCCGAGAACACTCTCTTCATCTTCCTCAGCATTCCGAGTTAGGGTCGTGACCTTCTCTTCATCTTCTCCATTTCACAAGTTACTTTGGTTGAAGTTCGTGGGGCCGTACTCTTGGTCCGCTTCGTTCTTCTCCTTTTCACCAGTTACTTTGGTTCTTCTTGAGCTTCTTGGACCACTTGACGGTCCGCGCTGCCGATCACTGGCAGGATATCTTCGGTCTTGTCGTCAGACCTCTTGCTTTGTAGCTTCATTGACCCGTGCGTCGGTCACCTCCTTTTGCAACTCCTGGCGAGTCGGCTTCTGTGGTGCGACCATTTGGCTGGTCGGCTTGACCGTTGTGGTGCGACCGTTTGGCAGGTCGGCTTGGCCTTTGTGGTGCGACCATTTGGCTGGTCGGCTTGACCTTTGTGGTGCGACCGTTTGGCAGGTCGGCTGGGCCTTTGTGGTGCGACCATTTGGCTGGTCGGCTTCACGAGGTGTGTCGCGTCGTGTGACTACCTTTGTCCGCTGCCTTGTCAGGCGCTGGTGCGTGCTACTCTTCGAACCGTCGTGGTACATCTTCAGTGTAGCGTTGCTCCTTGTACCATGATCACTTGATGTGGTGGCTTCTTGGCGCCACTGGGTGTGGTTCAACATCCTTGCCTGCCAGTGTTGGATACTTGCTGTGCCCATCCTCTTCAGTGGGTTCCTCTCCTGTAGGCGCTGCAGTGTACCTTCCGCGTCCGGGGTACAACTGCGCTGAGTCCGTTTGTTCTCTCGAGGGTTCGCTCCACTTGATGCGGCGACAGCGCAGTCCTCGCTGGGGTGGATGTGGCTTGACACCTTTTCTTCTTTCTTCCTCCTTATTGCTGTGGGATAGCGCTGCATCCCTGTGGCACACCGTCTCTTCTTCCTGTGCTTCTGTCGCGTTCCTGCGCTTCTGGCACATTCCTGTGCTTTCGTCGCGTTCCTGCGCTTCTGGCACATTCCTGTGCGCCTCCGTCGCATTCCCGTGCGCTCACCATCGCGCATCCGTCTGCCCTTGCGGTACATGCCTTGCTGCCTCTTCTTCCTTGCGCTGCGACCGTCGGTCTCCTGTAGCTGCTGGACTTCCTTGGCTTGCTGTAGGCTTGTTGATTTTCCCCTTTTCTTGCAGTACCACCAGTGGCCGCTAGATGGCAGTGTTGCTTTAAGCTTCTTTGCTGTTAGACTTTCTTTCCCGTGTTGTTTTTTTTTTCAGGTTTTGGCAGAGTGCAGACGGGCCAGAGTGCAGACGGGCCAGAGCCACAGCAGAGCAGTGGAGGGCAGGACACGTGGCAGCAGGTAAGTCTTTTGTTCTTGTATTTATTTCTTTTGGAGGCAGGAGGGCACAGGCGTTGGCAGAGAGCTGCAGGGGTCAAGGCACTACTCTGTGTGTGCGAGTTGGAGGGGGGGGGGGAAATGCTCCATAGTCATGCTAGGGTTTCCAGCACCTCCTTGGGACTCCTGGGGGCATGGTGGCAGTCAGTGCCATCGCGCACTCCGCTTGAGTTTATTTTCGGCGGCGCTGGCCGCTTGCTGCTCGTGTAGGCGCTGCTGGGGGTCCCGCGAGGTGGGGGCATACTTCTATGGCCGGCGGCGGCCATTCTTTACATTTCCTTTCGCCCTCCGTGGCCGGTGGCGGCCGCTCTTTACTCTTGACATCGCCCTCCCTGCTCGCGGCAGCTTCTTGCGGCAGGGGGGGGGGTGGGGTGTGTCGGCACGCTTGTCGTCATGCGGGGTAGGCACCCGCTGGTAGTGCCTTTATTTCCTTTTGCTGTCTTTGCGTCGCGGGCCAGACAGGTCTCGCGCTCCTTCGCGGGTGTTCTCCGCTTTTACCTTCAGTTCGTCCCGCCCCCGCAGCAGGTCTCGTCGCTTCACCGACCGCGCGGGGGGGGCTGCTGGTGCCGCTTCTGTTTTCCGTCGCGGGTGGGCTCCGCTTGACACTTCTGCTCGTCCCGCCCCCGCAGCAGGTCTCTTATCGTCACGGACCGCGCGGGGGGGGGGGGCTGCTGGTGCCGCTTCGCTATCGCGGCGGGGTAGGCTCCCGTCCGCTTCAATTAGTTCGGCGCTCCAGGGCTCACCTTATGCCCGGCTGGGCTTTTCACGCGGGTGGGCTCCGCTTTTACTTTCAGTTGGCGGGCCTCCTTCTTTCCGCGGGTGGGCACCGCGTGTTACACGCCTCTTGCGGGGGTCGCAGCCGATGCGGGTGGGCTCCGCTCGGCTTGCTCTTCTCCTCCTTCACCGGGAATCTCAGCGGCAGGCTCCCGGTCCCTACGGGACATGCTGCGGGCCTCGCCTAGCCCTGGAGGCTTCTCGACGCGTTGCGCCTTACTGCAGAGGGGGGGTCCTCACCGGGGGTAGTCCTCTCCCCCTCATTGATGTTTGGTGCGCAGATCGGGGCTGCACACGCGGGGTAGATTACCCGCCTCGTCGCCAGTGTAATGTCGGGGCCCTAGGCCCTCATGCTGGGAATCATGGACGCAGGACACATAGTTGGGGATAGTGGGAATGGCCACGAGCACGTGCGCTCGGCCCTTTTATTGACAGCGTCACCTGACACAGTGACGTCTGTGGCGGGTGGGTGTACAGTGTAGTACAGCAGGTTAGAACACTAGAACGTGTCCATGCATGGACACTACAGTTGAGATGACAGTTGACAGCCGGTGATCCGAGGCAGCTGCAGTTACTTGTGCTCCGCGTTCGGAGCTGTGTTGGCAATACAATAAAGAACTTACCTGCTATCTACGTCTTGTGGAAACTGGTTCTTTACAAGTGGCGACGAGGGCCAACACCGGAACCCACATGTTACAGAAAAGAATACCGACGAACATCACGAACCAATAGAAGAAATTCAGCCGTTCAGAGATACATATGCTAGAAGGAAGACATCTGTATAAAATTAAAGCAGCTAAGGATCACATGGAAATACAACGCAAAAGGTTTGTGAAAATAGCAAATAAGAAAATGTACACATGCGTGTGAGGTGCTAAAAATAAATAAATGTAAAAGTAGAGAAATTGGCTAGAGCTGGAGCGTACAAGTTTATACGGTAAAGACTATATCGTGAATTCTAGCTTAACATCAAAAGGAAGAAGCCGATTTCCAAATGTGACGAGACTAATTGTGAGTTTAGCGCATGACAAGCCAGTGACAGTTCAACGAACTCTTCAACCATCAGCTGGTTGGAACGTCATCAACTGATGTATCAACGGCGTGACGAACTACGCGAAGACGTGGAGAACAATCTTGAAAGTGTGGTTAGCAGTCCAGCTCCCCGGATGATGCAATACGCAGGATAACGTGCGGCCATTTTGTTGCCAAGTAAACAAACAACAAAACGGTCAATTTCAGTCTAAAGACATCACGCACGCAAAGGAAAAAGGGACTTTCACCTTGGAAAAAGGGATTATTCAAGTATTAGAAGGCAGCGCGTACAATCAGGTACGGCACTGAAGTAAATTGAAACAAAAAAAATAATAATAATAAACAGTACAATTTAAAAAAAAAAAGGCAAAGTTGCAGAAATATCAAACAGAAATAAACATTGCCTACGAAAGTTTAAAATTCAATCCTATAAGTAGAATATACTAATGCATTCTAAAAGCAAGTATGGCATCAGGCTACTTATGGAATCTTGCCCCCCCACAATCATTCCTACCAGGTAAAGGTGAACCAGTATTGAAATGGGAGGAATGGAGGGAGTATTTCAACAATTACATTTCCCAATTTGATGAAGACGATGAATTTACACCAAAACAAAAATACAAACTTTTATTACATTGTCTGGGAGCAGGTGGTATCAAAGTTTACAACAGCATAAATAAAAAGGCTAGAGGTGAAGGCGTGGATGATGTTTACGCAAACGCAATAGATGACCTAAATGCATACTACAAGCCTAATGTGTGTGTGGGTGTGGACAGGTACAAATTCTTCCATAGGAAGTAAGGAAAAGACGAGTCAGTTGATGACTACGTGTCCACACTGAAAGAATTGGCATTGAACTGTCGCTTTGGCGCCTTGCATGACGAATTCATAAGGGATCAAATCGTAATGCAAGGGTCAAATGCCAACATCCAGGACAGTTTATGGGCCAAAGGGGAGTACCCACTCCAAAACATAATAGATGTTGCCAGAAAAGCAGAGTTAACGGGTCGCTGTGCTAAAGCTGTCATTGCCGAGAGCAATGATAAAAAAGAGAGTAGTACCGTAAGCAGAGTGACACAAGTCAAGCACACCCCAAAACAGGCATGGGGCAACAAAACTAACAGACCTATATACAAAAAATAAGTGAATAACGAAATGAAACGTTGTTATAGATGTGGCGATGACTCACATTTGGCTGACGACAGGAGGTGTCCTGCTAGAGGTGTGAAGTGCACGTACTGCGGAGTCATAGGACATTTCCAAAAGGTATGCCGCAGACGTAAGGCACGCACTGTCAAGATAATTAACGAAGAAAATGTGCACCAACCTGATACATCTGATGATGATGAGATCAATATGTGTGTCCTTAGCATAGAGGATGAAGAAGTAAATGAGGTCAGTGAAATTGAGACCACTAAAAAGAAAAAACCCATCTGTGATATGACCATCGGGGGAGTGAAAATAAGCATTGTTGCTGATTCAGGCTCACCTTACACGATCGTTAACAACAAAGTCTGGGAAGAAAAGTTCTCACCATGCATGGGAAATCACCTAGAAAAGGCAGACATATCCATAAAGTCGTTCACTGGTGAACCAATTGACGTATGGGGATACAGAAAACTTAACTTTGAATATAAAGGGAGGGAGTCAGAAGGAAAACTGTACGTATCTGCAGTAGGACCGTCAGTACTAGGTTGGATGGACCAAGGCAATTTGGGCATCATACTTGATCCCAGCAAATCTGACCCTGTCCTTGTCGTCCAAAGCTCAGTCGACTACAGCAAGTCCCTCTTAACCAAGTACCCTAAAGTGTTCTATGACAATATCGGAGCACTAAAGGGATACCAGCACAAGATCATAGTAAAACCACATGCGACACCTGTAGTACACAAGGCCCGTAATCTTCCATTTGCTGTAAAGGATGAAGTCAAAATACAATTAGAGACACTTCTAAAGGAGGGCATCATAGAACAGGTGGAGGCTAGCGAATGGGTCACACCATTAGTCGTTGCCAAACGCCCCAACGGTAAATTGAGGTTATATGTAGACCTGCGTGACCTCAATAAAAACATAATTGTCGAACAATTCCCACTACCGAAGATAAGTGAAATGCTAGCTACAACAAAGAGAATAAAATGGTTTTCAACAATTGACTTAAAGTCAACGTACCACCAAGTACCATTAAATCGTGAAAGCAAGAAGCTCACAGCTTTCATTACACCCTTTGGGTGTTTCCAGTTCAAGAGGGTGCCATTTGGGCTGGCATCCGCAGCAGCGATGTTCCAGAGACTTATGAACCATATTTTCAAGGGTGTAACAGGGATACTTATGTTCCAAGATGACATCCTTGTAATGGGAAGGTCCAAAGAGGAACACGATGGAAAGGTACAACAGGTGCTGGAAATATTAGAGGCGAAAGGACTAACGGCAGAGTACACCAAATGCAAGTTTGCTTGTGAATCTGTAAATTATCTGGGACACGAAATCAACGGAAATGGGATCAGCCCAAGGAAGGACTTACTCGAAGCAATAAAGAATTCACCAATACTAAAAAACAAGGAGGAGTTAAGGTCATTCCTAGGCCTTGTAGAATTTTACGCAAAGTTCATAAAAAACTTCTCTAATAAAACCTATGAGCTACGGCAACTACTTAAAATGAAGAGAGAATTTGAGTGGAGCATAGTGTGTCAGGAAGCGTTCACCTCACTTAAAGAAGATTTGTACAATGCTATACCCCTGCAAGGATTCAACCCTGTGCTCAGTAACACTATCACTACGGATGCAAGTTCAAAAGGGCTAGGTGCGGTCCTAACACAGAAGGACGAAAAAGGAACGGGGTATACAATTGCTTTTGCATCACGGTCCCTAACCCCGACGGAGGAAAAATTCTCCGTCATCAAACGTGAGGCATTGGCATGTGTGTGGGCTTTGGAACACTTTCGACACTTCGCATGGGGAAACAAAGTCACCCTATGCACAGATCACAAGCCACTCACAAAGGTGTTCACAACGAAAGGCTTGTTTAATGCATCACCGAGACTAGCCCGCTTATCTGTTCGCCTTTTTGACTTTAATTACTCCATTCAATACGTACCAGGGGTGAAAAATATAGTTGCAGACTACCTAAGCAGGTTGCCTGTTGGAAAAGGTGACGAAGACAACCCTACACAAGAGGACGAGTATTGCATTGCCAGCTTGGAAGACTGTCTTCAGGGAATTTCAAAAGAAGAATGGCGTATGGAACAAGAAAAGGACAAGGACATCTGTCAAGTAATCAAAATGTTAGCAGAAGGTTGGACACACAAAAACAAACTCAGCGAACACCTAAAACATTTTTACGAAGTAAGGGACCAACTGTCACACGAAAATGATTTACTGTTGAGGGGTGGTAGAGTAGTTCCCCCTGTCACTCTGAGAAAACGCATTCTACAGTTATGCCACGAAGGACATTTAGGTATCGTAAAATGTAAAAACAGGGTGAAGGAAAACTACTGGTGGCCTGGTGTCGGTATTGACGTAGAAAGAATGGTTAGGGACTGCAGCATGTGTCTGCACTCTGACAAAACCCAAGTGACCCTTAGACCACCCCTTCACCCCATCACATGCCCCGCCATGGGAAAGGGTGGGGGTGGACATTATGGGCCCTGTGATGGAGCATTATGAACAGTGGTACATAATGGTCATCATAGACCATTTTACCAAGTGGCCCGAACTTAGATTTACAACCAGGCCAGATTCTAAGAATGTAGTTGAGTTCTTAGATGCAGTATTTATACGACAAGGATTACCCAAACAGATTATCAGCGACAATGTACCGCAATTTGTTTCTGATATGTTCCAGGATTACATATCAAGAAACCAAATTATGCATAAAACCACATCAGTGTACCACCCAGCTGGAAACGGCGCGGTGGAACGTTTCAACCGTGTACTTAAAGGTGTCATCCAGCTGGCAAACAGCAACAGTCTAAACTGGAAGAAAGAGATTCTCAAAACCTTGTGGGCTTACAGAATTACGCCGTGTGACACCCCTCACCAAAGACAATGTAGGTTGGACCTTAGCCGCGAAAAGAGTGCACTGGTCTACCGACCAGGTTAGAAAGAGAGTTGCGCAAAAACAGCACAAATGCAAAGGCCGGTATGACCTTAAACACAGTTGTAAACCGGTGCAACTCTCTGTAGGAGACATTGTTAAGGTTAAGAGAAGTGGACACATGGGCAAGGGACAGGACAGGTTCTCCCCTCCCCTGACCATTGACAAAGTGTATTGTAACTCCGCTCTCTTGAGTGACGGTAGGGTTTGGCACTTCTCAGCCCTCTCTGTATGCAAACCTACCTCAGAGGGCCTTACCAAAATACCCAGCGAATTATCTGGCAGTGGACAAACCTGTCTCCACAAACGCCACAATGCCCTATCAGACTCGTCCGACGGCGAGTCAGTGAACGATCCACATACATCACGCACTGAGTCTTCCAACAGGGCTGCACCTACACCAGCGGACATGACGTGTGCTACCCCCATGGTTACCAACTCTGGTAGGGCAGTTAGAGTATTGCCCCCCACACCTGGGCACAACGAGTCACCCCATGTCAGCACCAGCAGATATGGTAGGAGGGTGTTACCCCCGGTCAAACTCAGTGATTACGTTTGTGATTAAGCTTCTGTATATTGAACTAAATCTGCTGTGCATTTTCTCTCATGTTGTATACCCTTTTCTCTCCTTCCCCTCTCATCCTTCTCTCCTTGTTCCTTCGGGGGAAGATGTGTTAGGTTTGTACGTGTGGCCCCCTGCGGACACCGTAGTTGTTCTCGCATCTATGTGTCCCTGCGAGGACACCGTACCTGCTGATCTCCTCACCGGCTGTCAGTTGAGATGACAGTTGACAGCCGGTGATCCGAGGCAGCTGCAGTTACTTGCGCTTCGTGTTCGGAGCTGTGTTGGCAATACAATAAAAAACTTACCTGCTATCTACGTCTTGTGCAAACTGGTTCTTTACAGCATTGAACACCCTTACAAACCAAATGCTGCCTTTGGGCTTAAATGAAGTCCCCCTCTTTTAAAAAAGAGATCACCTTCCAAAGAAGTGTTCATTCCACCTTGGCCTTAACGGGATCAGCCTCTTAAAATCCAGATTTCATCCACATTTTAAAGCAAGAGGATGAGAGGTGTCCTGCTGGGTGTGCTTGACCGTTCCTGCGTGTTTGGAAGATGTGCAACGTCTGAAGGTTACGCTATGAACTATGCCATTAGCGACACTATTGAACCTTTCGCTATACAAACGCCAGTAGTTATTTTTAATGCGTTTGTTGTTTTTATCACATTATTCTTGTTGTTTTATATTTAATCTTTCGTTTTTTAGGCCTTTTTGTAGTGTATGCCTTATGGCAGTGTTGTTTATATTCAATGCATTGTGTGTGTGGAGCGTGGCCTGGAATCCCTGTGGGTTCCGTTCAGTTTCCATTCCAGAACATCAGTTCCTGGCTGATGTCCTGGAGAGGAGGCTGTGTAGCCTGGCGCTCGCCTGTTCTTCTCAATTAAATAAATACCTGAATATATCCACATCGTCATCCTTCCATCATTTCAATTTGCGATGATTTGGGATGGACCCACGAGGTGTTGCTGTCATCTCGGAAGAGGTGTAACGGATGCGGAGGAGTATTGACGGATTTGCGTCGAGGGACAGATCGTTGGTTTGCAGTTTTTTTTTGGGGGGATCGTGCCTGCTGGGATCCTCTCCGACACTGACACTGAGGCGAACTGAGGGAGTCTGAGGTTGATTCCTGTGCTCACAGCATGGTGCGAACAGTTGGGAGCCATCGGCGGCATTATTTGACTGGCAGCAATGCTCCATACCAGCGCGGACTCTGCTCGCTTCGTCACGAACAGACGAGCGTGAGCGGGGCATGCGCGTGAGGATTAGCACCACTAGCGCGCAAGGTCACGTAACGCGACCTCGTTCAACGTAGCGGCCATTTTGGAGGTAGCGCGATCGGGAGAGAGGGAATAGAACATACTGCAGACAATAAGGATTATTAAATTAAAAACTCGACAATGAGGAGAACCAATATTTAGAAGTAAGAACAGGTGAGAGAGTCGGGGGAGTCATATTATTTTAAAAAATAAATAAAAAAAAGTCATTGTTTTATTAACGATAGTGTGGATTAATACTAGCAATTACACATTTCCAGTTTCTGACATTTTTGTGAACTGCATATGGATCAGGGGGACCAAGCATCCCAAACAGAGGTACAGAGAATGGCTCAACAAAACTTCTCAATAAGCTCCCCACATGCGCTTTGGATGAGTGGACCACAACCCATTATTAAATGGATGGAGTGGAAGGAGCATTTCGTGAATTACATTGAGGCCATTGATGAGGATGGTAAGATGAAACCAGACCAAAAAAAAAGACTACTACTTCACTCTTTAGGTCCTGTGGGTTTAAAAACGTATTTGCGAATGCAGAAATCTGCGGATAACGATGGGAATGTGTTTGTGGCGGCACTTAAAGACCTGGACAGATACTTCGCCCCAAATGTGTGCATTGGCGTAATAAGACATAGATTCTTTCAAAGGAAGCAAAATAAAGAGGAACCTGTGGATGAATGGCTAGATGACCTCAAGAGATTAGCAATAGATTGCAAGTTATATAATCTTCACGATGACCTTATTAGGGACCAACTGGTCATGCATAACAATAACTCGTCATTACAAGACAGATTATGGGTCAATGGGGATGCACCTTTAGATGATGTGTTGGCCATAGTTAGAAAATCGGAGATGTCAGGAAGATGTGCCACAGTAGTTAAAGAGTCGGGAAAAGACCCTAGTGGTGTGTTTAAATTACAGAACGCAAACAGGAATCCAGGACTACGTTGGCCTACTCAGGTCCAGAAGTCTGCACAGAAAGAATGGAAACAAGAAGAGAGGAGATGTTACCGCTGCGATAGCAAAGAACATTTAGCGTTCAGTAAATATTGCCCAGCGTTAAAGAAGAAATGTAGCATTTGTGGGTTGGTGGGTCATTTTAGCAAAATGTGCCGTAGAAGAGGTAATGTGAAATATGTATGGGATGGTGATGAGGACGTCGAAGTTAAAAAGGACAGTGAAGACGCTTGTGTCAAAAGCTTACAAGGGAACTATGTCATAAATGTCTCGGATGAATCAGTCAAGGGTAAGCCTATTTGTGAAGTGTCCTTGGGGGGTGTCAGGATTAATGTATATGCGGATTCTTGTTCACCTTATACTATTGTAAATGAGTCAGTCTGGAAAGAAAAGTTCATAGATAAAATGGGGCAGGAGCTGTACCCTACAGATGTGAACCCGGTAAGTTTTACGGGGGAAAAGATTAACATGTTAGGGTTCAGGTGGCTCACATTCTGGTTCAAAGGAAGATCGGCTAGAGGCAAATTATACGTGGCGGAGCATGGACCATCCGTGTTGGGTTGGTTCGATCAAAAGAATCTGCACATTATATTGGACCCTAATGGTGAGGAGAAAGTTTTGATAATGGATGAAACTTACAAAATGGGGGATGTATTAACAAAAAAATTTCCAAGTGTTTTCGGGAAGGGTTTAGGAGCTCTCAAAGGGTTTGAACATAAGATAGTGCTTAAAGAAGCAGCAGAGCCCAAAGTTCATAGGGTGAGACCAGTCCCTATTTTGATAAGGGACGAAGTCAATAAAGAGTTACAAGATTTGTTAGCTAAGGATGTAATTGAGGAGGTGGAAAGCTCGGAATGGATTTCTCCGGTTGTCGTCGCGAGGAAGGGCAACGGGAAAATTTGTCTGTGCATTGACTTACGCCACCTAAACAACAACATTGTGATAGAGAAGTTTCCCCTGCCAAAAATTAATGAAATGGTTTCCTCACTTAGGGGAGCTAGTTGGTTCTCAACTAGTGACCTGTCGGCAGCCTATCATCAAGTCATATTAGCACCAGAATCAAGAAGACTCACTGCTTTTATCACACCCTTTGGGTGTTATCAATTTAAACGTATGCCATTTGGCCTTGCCTCAGCCGCGGCGGTTTTCCAGCGGCTGATGCACAAACTTTTGGGTGGAGTGAAAGGTGTGAGTTTCTTTCAAGATGACATTTTGATAGCTGCTGCGAACAAGGGAGAACATGATGATCTGCTTAATAAAATTTTGGGAATTTTACAGAATGCTGGTTTAAGCGTTGAGCTTAGCAAATGTAAATTTGGCGAAAGGGAGGTATCGTATTTGGGACACATTATCAGTGGCGACGGTGTGAAACCTAAACCGTCACTTATTAACGCAATTATGAGATCACCAGCTCCGGGCAGCAAGGAGGAGGTTATATCTTTTTTGGGAATGAGTGAATATTGCTCAAAATTCATACCTAATTTTGCTAGCATCTTGTACAACATACGCTCACTTTTAAAAAAAATGTGAAATTTGAATGGACGGAGGACTGTGAGAAAGAATTTTCTATGATCAAAACATATCTGGATAATGTGAATGCCTTGAGTAGTTTTGACCCAAACTTAGAGTGTTTTTTGACCACGGACGCAAGCGACAAAGGACTGGTGCAGTCTTGTCGCAGAAGGAAAACAATGGTCATGAAAGAATTATTTTGTTTGCTTCAAGAGCCAGTCAGTCAGTCAAATTCCTTTATTTGATAAATCAATATCATAAAAGACATTTGTACAATCATAAACAATCACAGTTAATTTCATAAATATGGATAAAAACTTGATATATACAAAATTCATATTATGCTTGTCATGAACTATATGGCCCAATCTAACACAAATATAAATAAGTATGATCTAAAAACCACTACCATAAAATTATGCATCAAGAACATCTTTAAAATACAAGAAATATTCTAATTAAAACCACATAAATCCGGCGGTATGATACCTATTTTTTTTCTAACACGAATAGCAGCAACCAAAAAGCTAGCAACATGAAACATTATTCGTGGAGAATTTAGTTGCTGTAGGTACACAAGTGCTGGCCTAACCTGTATAAATCCCGCCTCCCTCAAAATTGGGAGCAAAAACTTCCTTCTACAATCATTATAAAAGTTACAGAACATAAAAAAGTGAAGGGTATCCTGTCTTGAAAAATTATCACATTTACAGGGGTCAGCACGTTCCATAGTGCACCATGTTTGGTAAGAACCCAGAGAAAAATGTACCAGGTTAAACCTAAATCTGGTTAAAAGATACCGGTGGTATGGGGCATTCACAGTGGTCAAGTAAGGCTCAGGGCCCGGACAGCTAACCAAGGCATAATTAGCTCTTACTTTTGTTTTTTTCACTTCTGTCTCCTCTCGCTCTAGGGATAACAAAGCCAATAGGGCATTTCTTGTCAGTGCAAGGTCCTTTTTTGTTATAATGTCAGGTGAGGAGTAAAGGGCCTCGCGCCCTATTTTTTGGAAACCAGATTTTATGTAAGCCAGCCATGGGATTTTATTAGCGTTGTCCAACTTTAGGCAGTTTTTCAGTATTGTATGGTTTAGGGTAATTTCTTCGTTCAACCATATCTTTAGCCAATATATCAAAGGAGCAATTTTGATTTGATCAGTAACAAATCCGACCCCCACTTCTGTGTGTGTAGAAAAAGTGGGGGTGGACTGAGGAACAGAGAGAACATCTCTCAAAAACTTGTTCTCTATTAGCTGAATTTTTTTGTGGTTGGTATAACCCCATATTTGACAACCATACGTTGCAACAGCCAGACATTTTGCTTTATAAACCTTTAAAAGGGCTTCAACTGGTCTGGTCCCCAACCTTTTGATAAACCCCCTAAGCCCTGAGACTGTCCTTGCAAACGCCACACTTCGACTGTTATTTTGTGCAAAATGCGAAGTGGGTCGCACACCGCTCGTCATACTAGCTAATAGCCCCATAGGATTCTGGAGAATGTAGTGACAGCGGCGGGTACACCTATGCCACGAGTAAAAAGTTTAAAATGCCATCCCTGTTATTTTGTGCGTACCAAGTTCCCTTTTCATCAAAAACAACCCCCAAGTAGGGGAATGTTGATACCCTACAAACCACTTCCCCACTACAGAAAAAGGTTTTAACCTTGGATTTCCGCTTTCCCCTCCCTGCAATCAGAACCTGAGATTTTTTTGCATTTATTTTTAGGTCCAGGTTCTCCATAAAATCTCCAAAGGCATCCAACAACTTTTGTAGTCTTACCCCAGTACGAGCCAGGAGGACAGCATCATCCGCGTAGAGGAGAACCGGTATAACCAGTTCCCCTATACGCGGAATATCCAAAGATGCCTCTCCCAGTTGGGATTCAAGAGCATTTATATATAATGTAAACATCAGGGGGGCCAGAATGCATCCCTGTCTGACACCCCTTTCTGACCTAAAGTGTCGAGTTTATCGCCCCTCAGTATTAACTCTAATTTTAGCCGAGAGATCCGAGTGTAGGTCTGCTAAAAAGTGTACAAGGGATACTTCAATTCCCATGTCTAAAAGAATATTCCAAAGCTTTGATCTATTTACGAGATCAAAAGCAGAGGAGAGGTCCATGAACCCCATATATAGAGACCCCTCCTTGGCTACCGTATATTTACTTATTAAAAGATGCAAATTCAGGCACTGATCGATAGTGCTCCGCTTTGGTCTAAAACCATATTGGGCATTGGACAGTATCCCTCTCTCCTCTAGCCATTCACTTAGTCTGTGCAGGACCACTCTACCTAGTATTTTTACTGATGAATCAATTAAAGAGATAGGTCTATAACAAGAGGGATCCTGTCTAGCACCTTTTTTAAATACCGGGATAATAATTGAGGTGGCCCATGATGCTGTAAAACTATCTTGCCCAATCATGTTGAAAAAGTTAGTTAAAATTTTTGACCAAAAATATGGGTCAGCTCTGAACAAATCCGTGGGGACCCCGTCCGGTCCAGGAGCTTTATTTTTTGACATTTCCCCTATAGCCCTTTCGACTTCAGAAACCTGAAAATTCAGGGGGGACAGAACGCGTTTGGGCAAATTAAGTAAAACACATTTGCCATCTGCAGGGAGACTGTATATCTTTTCGAAATGGGCTATCCAAACCTCGTCCATAATATTACAGTCCAAAGGGTGATTTTCATCGTCATTAGAAAACAGAGGCTGGTTTATAGTTGCCCAAAATTTCCCACTGTCTTTCAGTACTTCCGTTGACAAAAGTTTTGTCCAGGCTTCATCCCTCAACTCCTGTTTTCTTTCGGTTAGGGCCTGTTTGTATACTAACCTACAAGTGGCTATAAATTCCCTATCCCTAGGGGTAATCTTCAGGGCCTTCAAAAGAGCAGCATGGGACTGTGAGCATTTTTTATTAAACCATCTTTTACCAATCTGGGGTTTTTGGTTCCCTTTAACTAGTAAACTATGGTTTATTTGTACACAAATACTATTAAAAGCATTAATAATGTCAGGGCCTTGAGCCTCAGCATCTAAACAGATATTAAACTCTACCTCGGCTTTGGATAGGATTTCAGATAAAAAAGACTCTGGAACCACTTTTGTCCATTTCAATTTTCTCCCCTGGTCCGTTAAGGTAACTTCTTTCACTACCTTTTGTAAAGTGTGCCTAAAAGATAATAATCAATCCTCCGGAATCAATTCCAAAATCACCGGGTTGTGATCACTAAAAACAGAAACCTCCATAAAATATCGTACAACTTGAGCTAACATTAAAGAACTCAAAAATACATAATCTATGATTGTACCTTTGTCTTTCCCCTTAAAAGTTGGGATCCTGTTTTCAACCTCCCCGCTAGCTGACTCATAAAGGTTCCAATCTGCTAAGAGGAGTTCCAATTTCTCACCCTGTCTTGTATGTTCAAAATAAGGAAATGCCGAAAATGGTGGACCCTCATGGGCATTTCCCCCACACAATTTGTCACAGGGGTGAATATTTAAGTCCCCCATCAGAAGAATCTCAAAAGAATTTGACCTTAAACTATAGGTTAAAAGAAACTGTTCTAACAAATCTAGGTTATTGTCTGTTTCCATGGAATTATAGAAATTAATAAATAGTACTTTATTTGTATCAGATACTGAAAGTTCCACAACTAAACAGTTATGGCATCCTGCTTCGAGCTGCATGAGAGAGCCCTTTATCTCTAAGGAGAACAAAGTAATCAATCCTCCCTTCGCTCTCCCTGCAGCACCTTGTTTGGCTGAAATATAAAAGTGACAATAACCATCCAGAGAAAAACAGTTTTGGGTATCCCAAGTCTCTTGAAGGGATATTATATCAAATGTTTTTAAAAACCCCTGCCATCTTGTGTCACCCATTTTAGCCCTTATACCCGCTACATTCCAGCTCATAATTTTACAGGAAGGGGCTGGGGAACCTTCTGGGCACTCTTTCTCCCCAGAGTAGCGTTCCAAACGCGTAAGGTTCCCCTGGGTTGATTCAGCCATTCTAACGTAGGGAACTATCACTGGATCAGTAGGCAAGGGATGAGAATACATTTTTCCCTGTGGGTACACAGAGGGAGCAGGGTCTAATGATAAAAAATATAAATCATTACAGTCTACTGATGGTGAAAAAATATCCGTATTTGGTCGTTCACCACCAGTTTCTGTAAGGCCCCCCAACGGACAACTATCGGGAGTTTTTCCCCTCCTGGTAATGCTACCTTGGCCATTTTTATCAGTACAATCAAGACCTATACTGTTTTGGGCCAGTCAATCCACCCCTTCCATGCTGCTCAGGGGTCCAAAGCGATTGTACAAAGGGAGATTAAAATCCGGTCTAGGTGGGCCTGAGTGGCCCCTATAAACCCTTTCCCACCGTGCTGGCTGGGTATCGGGGGTGATGGGATAGAAATACCGCAAATCAAGAGTGAGTATTCCTCTAGACCACTGGGTGTTAAAATGGTAACATATATGCCTCACTACTCTGGGGTCCCTAAAATTTATAATAATGCAATCACACTCCACATCCTTGGATTTGGTACCCAACCAACTCACCCTTCGCACAAACAGGATTTCAGCACACAGATTGGGGGGAGAGGCCTATTTCCATTAAGCCAATGTATGACCTTATTCTTCAGCTCTCTAAAAGACTTATCGTGTGAAATCCCTGGGACACCTGCCAGAATTACCGTGTATGGGCGTGACTCTGGGGGTAAGTTTATACATGGGGGTTTGGGGAGCGAACCAGCATTCAAAGGGGCTGAGGTTCTACCAGATATGTGATCAGGGTTAGAGTCAGTGTTTGCTAACTTATTATTACCAACTCTATTTTCATTATAGGCATCTTCCTTTGCGGGATCCAAAGCAGGAATATTTACCGGCACTATAGGTGCAGAACATGTGGGACAATCAGGTGATTTACTATGCAATGTAAAATGGTTTGTGTCATTTAAAGTGTTCTTTTCTTGTGTCGTATTTTCAACTGGTAATGAGCTCCCAGAACCAGGGTAGCGCTCTAGGGTTCTTTCCAAAACGGCCGTATTCGCAAGCATAAGATTTTCAAGATTCTCTACCTTTGTGCTTAATTGCTTAACTCTCTCTAATATAGGGACAACAAAGATTTTAACAGTTGTTCAAGGGTATCCAAAACACCAGTAGGGAATAAAGTTGCACAAGGCTGGCCAGGTAAGGTCTTGGTGACCGTAGGGCTTGATTTATCTGGGGATGAGTTAGTGTGGACTGGGGGGTTGATTACATTAGGAAATATGTGGGATTTTGCCACTTTAGCTCGTCTTCCCTTATTTGTCCCTCCCACACGTTTCCTTTTTGTAGGTTTAAACTGAGTCATACTCCCCTTTTCCTTGATGACTCCTGATGGTAATTCTACATTGGACACTGAAGGGATGGTACTGTGTTCCCCCAGGGGAGGTCTATTCTCTAGGATAGATATACTATCTGTACTATGAACACTATTAGGGCTTAGGTTGGTTATGTCCGACCCCAGAGCCTCAATACTAAGTGCCACGTTGGAATCAATATCAATTGACGAATGCTCAGGGGACTCTACAGACATAATTTTCCCTAGTGAGGATCTCTTAGCTGATAGGTCTAGGGACAATCTCTTTTCTGTGAGAATAATTTCATGTTCCAGGACACGGGTAGCTCTGGAAATAAAATGATCTAAAGTGCCAGACACTGCACCCCTATACAATCCTGAGCAATTTTTCTCCCAGACCTTAAGGAGGTTGCCATGGTTTAGTATCCCGTATGTATGTAATAAAACAATGAATGAATCAAAAGGGAAGGGGGGGACCAGGAGCTGGTTGTGGTCCAATGTCCGTGCTCCACCAATGACAATTAAATCAATGAGGACATTGTTCCATGTTGGCGGTGAGACAAAAAATGGCGGTCACCTGCTCAACGAAAAAGGTTGGGAGGTGGGGGGGGGAAGAGAGAGAAAGAGTGTAGAGGAGGGAGGGAGGTAGAGGGGAGGTGAAAAGAGGCAGAGAGAAATTTCCCCAGTGTCAAGGATCCAATCCCGAAGGGGAGGACTCAATGTAGCCTCTTGTTTGCCCTAACACACCCCGAAGGATGTCTTGCTTCATCATCGGGCTTGTTATTGCTCCTCGTCGGGCCGGCGCTGCAATGCCCGACGGTCCCCCGAAGGGTCTCTTTGTCGGAGGTCTTTTAAAGAGAAAAGCCGTAAGGTGAGTGCGGGTGTGTGGGCTTAAAAAATGATGGTAGTGGATCCAGGAGAAAGGTGATTGCGTGCGTGCAGAGTGTGTTAATAAAAATGCCTAGGGGTGGCCAAAAAGATACTATTTTAATGATGTGGGGCCCCTGGCAGAGTAAAAAAGACCAATAGGTCACGGGGTCACTAGAAAGCGCAAGGTGCTAATGTGACTTATAAAAAGGTCGACATGTTTCACGCCTAGATAGCCCAGGAGGGTCAGTGGCGATTCTTCAGGACCTAACTCAGTGGGGTGATGTGCACGGTGAGGACGGGGGTTCCAGTGGTAGACAAGGTAACCTGCGTCCAAGAAAGGTAAAGAGAGGTACGGAACTGCGGGGTACAGTGACCTATTCAGCAGATTTTGAGAAAGCGTACCAATGCTAGTGTTACCTAGAAGGGGAAATAAACGGGGGAGGGGGAGGAAAGGGAACGGGGGAGGGGAGTGACAGACACACGTTGATGTTTATAGACAGATCTGGTACAAATGTAAACACCACTTCATCGAGAGAACACAGCAACAAATTGACCGTGCCCCCGATTACCATCCAAATTGTAAGTGTGCAGTCACATCCATCGTATTGTACAGAGAGACATACACAGGTACCGTGATAGCGGTACAGCATTGTAACATTAGTGCCAGGCACACACATCTATATTGCAGGTGGTATAACGCCCAAACGTAGAGGGGCGGTGAAAGAGGTCAAACAATCGCATCAGCTTGATCAATATAAGTGCCAAACAATAGATGACGATGCGGGGGGCAGTCTGTGCACCCAGAGAGAAATGACGATTATCATAATGATTCAGGGGTGAATTTAAGTGTATACATTCCACCAAGTGAAGATAAAGTCCCGCTCTGCTCGTGGGTAGACAGCAGATACAGAGCACACGTGGAAACTTGGTTCATCTCACTGAGTGAGTGAAAATAGAATGAAACAGACTCGGCATTCAAACAATCATACGGGAATCACAAACACGTATATATCACACTCCTTACCCTCGTAAATGTACGCGAGGGCTTCCTAGGTGTTGCCGTGGCTGCCTGCGCCCTATTTGCTAGAAAAAACAAAGCATAGGTGGATTGATGCTGGGGCCCCTTAATAAAGGCGAGCTGCGTATTGGGATCGTGGATCGTGGAACGACTCCCAAGCAGACCCTGCGTATGTAGAGTACTTACGGTTGCGTCGGGGGCTGGCTCATTCAGCACCTACCCTCTGCCAGCGGCTGCCTGTAGATAATCCTGGTACTATTCAGGGTTCCATTTAAAGCCGTTGAAGGAGGGGTGTCCCACTTCCTGTTCTGGAGGAACCGGGTCGCTGTGAGTGAAGGATCTAGCGCATGCGTAGGTGACTGTGTCTTGGCAGGCGCGCATGCTCAAACGGAGCAACAGGTGGTATGCGCGTGCGTACTGAATAGACCTCGGTGCCCTTCCAGGAGGTGACGTGCATGTTAAAAAATGCAACCAAAGACTGTGTGGGCATGCGTTATGACTGTGCTCGGTGCCCTTTAATGAAATTGACTACGCTTATGTAAACGATGGCGCTAGTAAATGTGGATGGTGCCTCCTAGTCTGGTATAAAATAACGGAGTGGCGTGCCCGCCCCAACTAAACCAGACGTATCCGTGTATCGTCAGGAAGCCCCTTCATAAAGTGGTCAATGATTCCAGGGGCATCAGAGGGGAGCCAAAGGGCCAGAGCAGGGGGATATCCCTTAATCAATAGCCAAAGGGCCACCGTTGAGTCACAAGTGTACAGATATATGTCCAATGGAGGGATGGTATATGTAGGGGACTAATTAGAGTTCCACCCAGGGTATCTCATCATTAAGACCTCTCGTATCAGTATGAAGACGGAACACCCAGCGTTGTTCTTGGCGTAAGAGCGCCTGGGCATTCCAGAGAGGTCTGGATTCTAGTATGGTCCAAGACAGTTGTTCACAGTTATGCCCAAGTTCAAGGAAATGGTTGGTGAGCTTGGTGGCTGTTCGTCCCCGTCAGATGGTGCTCTTGTGCTCACGTATACGTATTTTGATGGGACGTGAAGTCATGCCGACATACCTGAGGCCACAGGGGCATGTGATAAGGTACACGCAGTTCTTGGTATTACAATTGGAATGTCCACGTTGTTCAAAGATGAAGTTCTCCAGGGTCAGTTGTTTGCTGTGGGTTGTGGTGGAGCAGGCGTGGCAGTTCCCACATGGGTAGTGGCCTGTCACAGCGGGTAGGTTCCACAGTGTGGTGTTGGGTGGTTCCGGTTTACATTGTAAAGGTCGCGTGTTGACCAGTCTGTCACGGAGGTTAGAGGTTCTTTTGAATGCGAAACGTGGTTGTTCCAATTCCAGTGTGTCGGTATTCAGAATCTTCCAATTCCGTTTTATGATTTGTTTGATCCTGTTGGACCGGGGTGTGAAAGTTGTGACACATGTAATGGACTTGCTGGGTGCCTTGATTCTAGTTTCCAGTAATGTCTCCCTATGGTTGTTACGGGCTCTTTTTCTTGCGTGTCTGACAACCCTCTTAGGGTAGTGTCTGTCCAAGAGGTTTTTTTCAAGGTGGCTTGCTTCAGTCTCATAGTCCTGACTAGTTGTACAGTTGCGTCGTATGCGCAAAAATTTACCATACGGTAGGTTCTCCCGAAGGGCCTTGGGGTGGTGGCTGTGAAAATCAAGGAGGCCGTTACAGTCCGTGGGTTTCTTGTGTAGTGTTGTCCTCAGGGTACCATCCTCTAAAATGATCTTGAGATCCAAGAATGGGATGGAGGTTTCGCTCATAGTGCCTGTGAATCGGAGGTGGGGGTTCAATCCGTTAGCCCATTCCAAGAAGGTCTCACAAGACGATCTAGTACCCTTCCAGAAGACCAAAATGTCATCTATGTACCGCTTCCATGTAACGATGTTATCCTTGTATGGGTTTGTGTCTGAGAAGACATAGCTGCTCTCAAAAGAGGCCATGTACAGACCCGCCAGACTCGGCGCCAAGGTACTACCCATGCTGGTACCTTGTACCTGATGGAAGATGGAAGTTTTGTACATAAAGAAATTTTCTTTCAGGGCTAGTGTAATCAGGTCCATGATAAAGGCCACTGGTGTATTCGTTAGGGGTTCCGCCCTCTGGAGTAGATCGTTGACAACCTCGATGGTGGCGTCTTGAGGGATGTTAGTATACAACGCTTCTACATCCATAGTCAGGAGTAGGTCAATAGGTTCCGTGTTCTCTTTGTTGATGGTTTCTATGAGGTTGAGGACGTCCCGTGTGTCCTTAAGATACGCGGTGGTGCTCTGAACCAATGGACGAAGGAAGTAGTCACTGAATTGGCTCAGTGGTTCCAGGAGGGAGTTAATCCCCGAGACAATGGGTCTTCCTGGAGGGGGGATAACCCCCTTGTGTATTTTGGGGAGGATGTAGAAGTATGGTGTCTTGGGATCATTGTTGATCAGGAAGGCCGCTTCATGGGGGGAGATCCACCCCTCCGTGCTGGCCTCATTGACCAGTATCTTAATCCTTTTGGACAAATCATCTGTTGGGTCTTTATTCAATTTGCGGTAATATTTAGTGTTCCTGAGTTGTTTCTCACATTCAGCTTCGTAGTCGGTGATGTCCAGGAGAACAGTGGCTCCCCCTTTATCCGCAGGCTTTATGATGATCGTCTCATCTTCTCTCAGTGACTCCACTGCCCGGCGTATTTTGTTTGGGAGGTTGTTGTACGGTGATCTTTGTGTTAGTCGAGTCGTCTCTTTGAGTACGGCCTTCTCGAACGTCAGGACCTCAGGTGGAACCATTGCGGTGGTGGGTGTAAATTTGGATGGGGGTCTGAGTCCAGAATCCTCTCTGTCATTGGGTGGTTTACCCTGAAAAAAAGCCTGTAATCGAATATTTCTAAATAGTTGGTGTAGTTCCTGATTCATCCTAAAGTCATCCTCCTTAGGGGTGGGAACAAAACCAAGGCCTAGTTCAAGGGTCGTTGTTTCGTCTTCATTCAGCTGTTTCCTGGAGAGGTTGACGATCAGGGTCTTTGATTTGTCATGCTCCTGGTTTGTCTCTGCTGTTGTTGTTGTTGGAGTTGTCCGGCGTCCTGCCATTGTACCTGCTTCTGACCTCTTCTTCTCCCTCTGCCTCGCCCCCTGCATCTGTACTGAAAAGGAGGTGGTGGGTTTGGGAAGAATGGTTGAGGGTAGCCAGGCTGTGCGTATCCTGGTTGCGGTCCATGAAATGCAGGGTACCACATTGGGCCTTGAGGTGGATAAGATGGATGGTGGAAGCCATAAGGGTTGGGTGGCATATGTTGGGGTGGGGGGAGGAGTCCCGGTAGTTTCATGGCTCTCCCCCAGCTCCTGTCACTCGAGTTGCTGTAGGATGAATGTCCTGAGTGATTAGATGATGTTGAGCTGTCTTCCGAGAGGGCATCATTATCTGTGGTTTGGTAATCATCCTTGATATAGG
Source organism: Triturus cristatus (assembly GCF_964204655.1). Classification (NCBI taxonomy): domain Eukaryota; kingdom Metazoa; phylum Chordata; class Amphibia; order Caudata; family Salamandridae; genus Triturus; species Triturus cristatus. Next base: position 530,130,378 of record NC_140595.1, read on the forward strand.
GGTAAACTTTCTCTCTGTCAAATTTTATGACATCCTTCTGGAGTTTTGTGATCTTCTGTTGTAACAGGTAGTCGCGGTGTTCATTCATCTCGCTATTGATCTCGGCGAGACGTGTTTTGAAGGATGATATGTTGATGCCTGTTTTCAAGCCATCTTCAGAGATTTTGATCTTGATGATCAGGGCTTCTGATAGGCGTTTGGCTGTGCTGATGATCAGTATGAGCCAATCACGAGTGCACTTCCAGGCAATCTGACTCCATTCCCTTTTGAATACCGGATCATCTAAAAAGATGCAAGGAGCTGTCCGTACTATAAGGCCATTAGGGGCCGCATTGGCCCTAAGATACTCGGTCATAATCTGGCCGTGGAGTGTGACCTTGACCAGTGTTTTTTTAAGGGTGGTCAGTGAATTCCAGTCTCCTTGGGAGCTGGAGCATGCCATGTTCCCGTCCGTGTCAAGTATAGATGGTGTCCTAAGAATTTCAGAGACCATGTCCTCGCCGAATGCGAGACCTAGGGTGTCCCCCATGTTGGGTGTTGTCATGTCCACAGATGTGTGGTGTCGGGCCGAATGAGAAGGGGAAGAAAGAGGTAAAAAGAGATAAAAGAGGATAAAAAGGTCCCTCGGCTGCGCCGCCGTGCTAATACTGAATCAAAAGGGAAGGGGGGGACCAGGAGCTGATTGTGGTCCAATGTCCGTGATCCACCAATGACAATTAAATCAATGAGGACATTCAGCCTCATGCATCAAGCCAAAATCCAGTCGGTAAAATACCGATTCGCTAATAGCTCCCGGTATTGAGTTAAAAATACCCAATCCCAATGCATCAACCCAAAAGCAAAAATCGCTATTTAAGGAATCCTTAAATAGCGATTCCTTAAATAGCGATAGCATTTAAGGAATCCCAAATTGAGATTCCTTAATTTAAGGAATCTCAATTTGGGATTCCTTAAATGTAATGCATGAAAGTTAAAAAATTAGCGAATTCGCTAATAGGGGGAGCAAATTACCATGAAGATGAACGGCATGGTAATTTGCTAAAAGTTTGAAAAATGCACTTTTGTGCATTTTTCAAAGTTTCATGTTGCGCACACACATGCCCTTAGAGCATGTGTGTGTGCAACATATGTGCACATATCAATTTCAGGGGTGCAATAGGGTGTCATTTTGACACCCTTGCACCCTTGAAATTGCATGAGCAATTTGCGAGAACCTACTGGTACTCGCTATTTGCTCATGCAATCTCCAATTCATTCCTATGGGCCTGGAGGCCCATAGGAATGATTGGGATGGCATTCCTTAATTGCTACTCGCAATTTGCTAGTAGCAATTAAGGAAAGTTAAGGAATCGCTATTTGAATAGCGATTCCTACATGCATAGCCTTTTGCTATTCCTTATTAGCGATTCCTTATTTTTCGCTAATAAGGAATCGCAAATGGCATTGTTGATGCATGTGCCCCATTGTTCCATGTTGGCGGTGAGACAAAAAATGGCGGTCACCTGCTCAACGAAAAAGGTTGGGAGGTGGGGGGGGGGGGGGGAAGAGAGAGAAAGAGTGTAGAGGAGGGAGGGAGGTAGAGGGGAGGGGAAAAGAGGCAGAGAGAAATTTCCCCAGTGTCATGGATCCAATCCCGAAGGGGAGGACTCAATGTAGCCTCTTGTTTGCCCTCACACACCCCGAAGGATGTCTTGCTTCATCATCGGGCTTGTTATTGCTCCTCGTCGGGCCGGCGCTGCAATGCCCGACGGTCCCCCGAAGGGTCTCTTTGTCGGAGGTCTTTTAAAGAGAAAAGCCGTAAGGTGAGTGCGGGTGTGTGGGCTTAAAAAATGATGGTAGTGGATCCGGGAGAAAGGTGATTGCGTGCGTGCAGAGTGTGTTAATAAAAATGCCTAGGGGTGGCCAAAAAGATACTATTTTAATGATGTGGGGCCCCTGGCAGAGTAAAAAAGACCAATAGGTCACGGGGTCACTAGAAAGCGCAAGGTGCTAATGTGACTTATAAAAAGGTCGACATGTTTCACGCCTAGATAGCCCAGGAGGGTCAGTGGCGATTCTTCAGGACCTAACTCAGTGGGGTGATGTGCACGGTGAGGACGGGGGTTCCAGTGGTAGAAAAGGTAACCTGCGTCCAAGAAAGGTAAAGAGAGGTACGGAACTGTGGGTACAGTGACCTATTCAGCAGATTTTGAGAAAGCGTACCAATGCTAGTGTTACCTAGAAGGGGAAATAAACGGGGGAGGGGGAGGAAAGGGAACGGGGGAGGGGAGTGACAGACACACGTTGATGTTTATAGACAGATCTGGTACAAATGTAAACACCACTTCATCGAGAGAACACAGCAACAAATTGACCGTGCCCCCGATTACCATCCAAATTGTAAGTGTGCAGTCACATCCATCGTATTGTACAGAGAGACATACACAGGTACCGTGATAGCGGTACAGCATTGTAACATTAGTGCCAGGCACACACATCTATATTGCAGGTGGTATAACGCCCAAACGTAGAGGGGCGGTGAAAGAGGTCAAACAATCGCATCAGCTTGATCAATATAAGTGCCAAACAATAGATGACGATGCGGGGGGCAGTCTGTGCACCCAGAGAGAAATGACGATTATCATAATGATTCAGGGGTGAACTTAAGTGTATACATTCCACCAAGTGAAGATAAAGTCCCGCTCTGCTCGTGGACAGCAGATACAGAGCACACGTGGAAACTTGGTTCATCTCACTGAGTGAGTGAAAATAGAATGAAACAGACTCGGCATTCAAACAATCATACGGGAATCACACACACGTATATATCACACTCCTTACCCTCGTAAATGTACGCGAGGCCTTCCTAGGTGTTGCCGTGGCTGCCTGCGCCCTATTTGCTAGAAAAAACAAAGCATAGGTGGATTGATGCTGGGGCCCCTTAATAAAGGCGAGCTGCGTATTGGGATCGTGGATCGTGGATCGTGGAACGACTCCCAAGCGGACCCTGCGTATGTAGAGTACTTACGGTTGCGTCGGGGGCCGGCTCATTCAGCACCTACCCTCTGCCAGCGGCTGCCTGTAGATAATCCTGGTACTATTCATGGTTCCATTTAAAGCCATTGAAGGAGGCGTGTCCCACTTCCTGTTCTGGAGGAACCGGGTCGCTGTGAGTGAAGGATCTAGCGCATGCGTAGGTGACTGTGTCTTGGCAGGCGCGCATGCTCAAACGGAGCAACAGGTGGTGTGCGCGTGCGTACTGAATAGACCTCGGTGCCCTTCCAGGAGGTGAAGTGCATGTTAAAAAATGGAACCAAAGACTGTGTGGGCATGCGTTATGACTGTGCTCGGTGCCCTTTAATGAAATTGACTACGCTTATATAAACGATGGCGCTAGTAAATGTGGATGGTGCCTCCTAGTCTGGTATAAAATAACGGAGTGGCGTGCCCGCCCCAACTAAACCAGACGTATCCGTGTATCGTCAGGAAGCCCCTTCATAAAGTGGTCAATGATTCCAGGGGCATCAGAGGGGAGCCAAAGGGCAAGAGCAGGGGGATATCCCTTAATCAATAGCCAAAGGGCCACCGTTGAGTCACAAGTGTACAGATATATGTCCAATGGAGGGATGGTATATGTAGGGGACTAATTAGAGTTCCACCCAGGGTATCTCATCATTAAGACCTCTCGTATCAGTATGAAGACGGAACACCCAGCGTTGTTCTTGGCGTAAGAGCGCCTGGGCATTCCAGAGAGGTCTGGATTCTAGTATGGTCCAAGACAGTTATTCACAGTTATGCCCAAGTTCAAGGAAATGGTTGGTGAGCTTGGTGGCTGTTCGTCCCCGTCGGATGGTGCTCTTGTGCTCACTTATACGTATTTTGATGGGACGTGAAGTCATGCCGACATACCTGAGGCCACAGGGGCATGTGATAAGGTACACGCAGTTCTTGGTATTACAATTGGAATGTCCACGTTGTTCCTCCCCCTCCCCCGTTTATTTCCCCTTCTAGGTGACACTAGCATTGGTACGCTTTCTCAAAATCTGCTGAATAGGTCACTGTACCCCGCAGTTCCGTACCTCTCTTTACCTTTCTTGGACGCAGGTTACCTTGTCTACCACTGGAACCCCCGTCCTCACCGTGCACATCACCCCACTGAGTTAGGTCCTGAAGAAACGCCACTGACCCTCCTGGGCTATCTAGGCGTGAAACATGTCGGCCTTTTTATAAGTCACATTAGCACCTTGCGCTTTCTAGTGACCCCGTGACCTATTGATCTTTTTTACTCTGCCAGGGGCCCCACATCATTAAAATAGTATCTTTTTGGCCACCCCTAGGCATTTTTATTAACACACTCTGCACGCACGCAATCACCTTTCTCCTGGATCCACTACCATCATTTTTTAAGCCCACACAACCGCACTCACCTTACGGCTTTTCTCTTTAAAAGACCTCCGACAAAGAGACCCTTCGGGGGACCGTCGGACATTGCAGCGCCGGCCCGACGAGGAGCAATAACAAGCCCGATGATGAAGCAAGACATCCTTTGGGGTGTGTGAGGGCAAACAAGAGGCTACATTGAGTCCTCCCCTTCGGGATTGGATCCTTGACACTGGGGAAATTTCTCTCTGCCTCTTTTCACCTCCCCTCTACCTCCCTCCTTCCTCTACACTCTTTCTCTCTCTTCCCCCCCCACCTCCCAACCTTTTTCGTTGAGCAGGTGACCGCCGTTTTTTGTCTCACCGCCAACATGGAACAATGTCCTCATTGATTTAATAAAACAATTAATAACACGTCAATGATGTCAATAAATGTACATGGGTGGCTCAAAATATATGACCAAAGAACAAGTATATCTCCCACATATATAACAGACACAGTACCGTAGCTGGCAACAGGAGTTGGATTGCTAAGTCCTGGTGTGGTGAACAGGGCAGTGATAGCGTCTTACGACCAACAACTACAACCTGAATTGGCGTTTGATAGGGGGTGGCCCAGCCCGGCCTCCTCTGGCCCCTGACGGCCACAGACGGCCCGCCCTTTGCCCGGGCTTAGCCCGGCGCACGCCCGCGCGCGTCCCGCGAAGCGGGAGGCGCGAGCTCCTTTCAAGGTCTGGTGCGAGAGGGAGGGGCCACAGGTCACGACACTGCCCCTCTACCTCCTGGGTCTTGAAGTCCGCTGCCCTCTGGTGAAGTTTGCTGTAGTCCCCGCCTGCTTCTCCTGCGATGCGCGTCCCGCGAAGCGGGAGGCGCGAGCTCCTTTCAAGGTCCGGTGCGAGAGGGAGGGGCCACAGGTCACGACACTGCCCCTCTACCTCCTGGGTCTTGAAGTCCGCTGCCCTCCGGTGAAGTTTGCTGTAGTCCCCGCCTGCTTCTCCTGCGATGCGCGTCCCGCGAAGCGGGAGGCGCAAGCTCCTTTCAAGGTCCGGTGCGAGAGGGAGGGGCCACAGGTCACGACACTGCCCCTCTACCTCCTGGGTCTTGAAGTCCGCTGCCCTCCGGTGAAGTTTGCTGTAGTCCCCGCCTGCTTCTCCTGCGATGCGCGTCCCCGCATTCAAGAGCCTTATCTCCTGCGGAAACCAGATATCCCATAATTGAAAGGGAAGCATTAGCATGTGCTTGGGCGTTAGAACATTTTAGAGCCTTTGTGTGGGGCAAACCTATTATCATCTGCACCGACCATCGACCTCTGGTTAAGATTTTGACTAGCGAGGGCAGTGTAGGAGCTTCTGCTAGACTGACAAGGATATCCATGAGGATGAAGGAGTACATTTATAGAGTCATTTATGTGCCTGGGAAGGACAATGTGGTCGCAGATTGTCTCTCTAGGCTGCCTGCTCCCTTGGAAAAGTATGAGGATGACCCGTGGGGCAATTTTAGCATTGCCCTTATCCAAGACTCAGGCACCCCGGTCATTACTAAAAAGGAATGGGTGGAGGAACAGTCCAAGGATGAGGTTTTACAAGTGGTCTCTAATTATATTTGTAAAGGGTGGCCAAAGAAATTCAATATTAAAACGGAGGAAAAAGCTTATTGGGAAGTGAGGACAGAATAGTCTTTGGATAAAGATTTATTACTTAGAGGTGATAGAATTGTTCCTCCTAGAAGTCTGCGAAAAAGAATTTTAGAGTTGTGTCATGAAGGACATTTTGGAGTAGTCAGGACCAAACTTGTAGTGAAGGGTGTGTTCTGGTGGCCGGGAGTGGACATGGAAGTGGAGAAGTTTGTTAGGGGGTGCTCAATTTGCTCTTCTGCAGATAAATATCTCAAAACCTTGAGACCTCCTATGAGTGAAGGGTTAATTCCCAGTCTTCCTTGGGAAGTAATTGCAATTGATATTTTTGGACCAGTGGGGGACTTGAGAGAGTATGGCATTGTTGTGGTCGATTTATCCACCAAATGGCGGGTGGTCAAAATTGTGGACAAAGTAGACACTCACACTGTTTTGAAGTTTTTGGATAAGATTTTTATTTTGGAAGGGCTGCCGGTGTGTATTTTAAGTGACAACGGAGTACAATTTACATCCAATTCTGCAAAAGAATACTTCCAGAAATGTGGCATCCAACATAAGACAATTTCACTTTATAATCCTGGTGGGAATGGTACAGTGGAACGGTTTAATTGTGTTCTCAAAGGTGTAATTCAATTTGCAATGTGTAAACATTTGGATTGGAAGTTAGAGTTGCAAAAAGCTGTTTGGGCGTATAGAGTGACAAGGCATTCCACAACGGGTTTATCACCTTTTGTTATGATGAGAGGTAGAAGGCCCAGATCTAAGTTCTGTCCTAACCGGATAATGGAAGGTGGGATTGAACAATGGTCACCAGAAGAGGTAAAGAATAACCTAGAAATAGCACATGGCAAATGTAAAGAGTATTATGATGTACAACATGGTTCAAAGGAAGTAATGGTGAAAGTGGGGGACTGGGTAAAAATTAAAAGACCTGATAAAGTTCCTAAAGGTGAGAGTAGATTTGAAGCCGAACAGCAAGTGGTGGAGGTTCTCCGAAATGCTGTTAGGCTGAGAGATGGAAGGGTGTGGAACATGAGAAATGTTGCATTTGATTGGGCTCAGATGCATGCAGAGAGTACTTCAAATTCTGAGCATACACCTAATTTTGAATGGGTGGGAGATTATTTTGATTGCAGCAAAGTACAAGCCGATTTGGGTGTGGGAGAGAGTGTTGATAGAGGGTTGGTGGAACAGGATGGGAGATTCAAAGAGCTTGATTTTACTGCAAATTTTGATGGAGAGAGTTCCGTTCTTCCGGAATCTCTTCGCACTGTAAGGAAGGGGGAAGTGCCTAGTAGTTCTAGCATTAATATGGAAGGTGTGGAAGGGAGTGGGGACACAGGTGTGGATAGTGGTAAAAGGAAGAGGGTTTTACAGGCATGGCTTAAGGAATATGTCAGGTAATGTGTTATGGAATATACTCACATTGTTAAGAGAGGTAATTCTGTGTTTCCCTAAAAGTTCTCCCTTCCATCTTTATCATTATTATTTTTATTGTATACATATTGTCATGTAACTTTCTTATGGTTATGTATTTCACATTTTTGTTCTTTGTTTTATTTTTCCAAGAGATGGGGATGTGTAGTGTATGCCTTATGGCAGTGTTGTTTATATTCAATGCATTGTGTGTGTGGGGCGTGGCCTGGAATCCCTGTGGGTTCCGTTCGGTTTCCATTCCAGAACATCAGTTCCTGGCTGATGTCCTGGAAAGGAGGCTGTGTAGCCTGGCGCTCGCCTGTTCTTCTCAATTAAATAAATACCTGAATATATCCACATCGTCATCCTTCCATCATTTCACTTTTATCGCTATAATAGTTTTCTTGTTTTTATAATCCTTTATATTTCTTCCCACGGTCGTTCTTAGTTTATTACTCCTCTCCTCTAGCTTCCCATTTCACTGACTCCTCCCTTCGCCCCTCCTCCTTCAGAGACGAGCAGACACTGCGCGTGATGACGTTTCACGTCACTACACAGTTACGGAGGGAGGCCTGGTCTATTATGGATGTCCGCTTGAACTTCCGGTCTGTCAGGTGTTTTGTAGTCCCGGTGCTGTCATCGGGGGTCTGAGCCCAGCGTGGCAATTGCTGCCCTCCTTTTGACCTGTCAGTTGTCCGTCAGACCCCCACGTTTCTCAGGTATCTCACTGAAGTCTCCTAGATTGTCGGGAGGCCGCAGACGTCCCGCTCGGGGTCGCGCCACCGGTCCTTGTCCCCGGAGATGCCTTTTCTCTTCCTGGAGCGCTTCCCTTGGCCTAGTCTCCGTACCTACACCTTGCTCAGCGCTCTGCTGCTCGGCGTCAGCTTCTTCAGCGCCTACCGGGGGGTGACCGATCCGCCTAGCCATGGGGAGGAGAGCGAGGAGGCGGTGGAGGACCCCCAAGCAGAGCCTGAACCAGGAGGTGACGGAAGCCTGGTCACGCAACTCGTCTACTACCTGGTTTCTGACAGCCTCTGTGTCTGGGTGAGTCTCCTGCCCCTCCAGCGCCGAAACATCTGAATAAGCCCAGACTGCCGAGTGCTTCTTTTAATGTTCTCTCCGACTTTCAAAAGTTCCCATAATAGTAAACATAGACCGGCAATCCCTTGCACCCGTAGAATGTACCGAACCCCAGACCGTTGCACATTCTCAGAAGTTCTTATTTCATGTAAACTCATTCTGAATGTTTCTTAGAGCATGTCATGTACTATTTTAATGTATACAGTATTCCTTTGTTCCTCACAGTGATATACATAATGTGGCCTTCATCCTTGTAATGTATCTGTAACATGGACCGTATTCTTGCAGTGTACGCAGCATAATTCTTAACGTTGCACTACGTGTGGTTTGAATTCTCAACATGCCCCCAATGGATCCTACATCCATCCATTGTTTAGAATATGTACCCTAGGTGTTTGACATTAAATGGTGTTTACCCATTCTGCTGTGCCATAATTTATGTATGACTTTCATATGACGCTTCTATCATGTATACCAGATTCTAAATCTGGGAACTCACTGCTAAGACGTTACAACAGTTAATTACAACACTTGTTGCACACTGTTGCTACATCGTACAGGCCTTCCAGGACTCTCTTGAGGGCGTGTCAGACAGTACAGCGTGGCTTTCATGCTTTGTCAGAAAGTCGAGCTGCGGGATGTGGAGGAAGTTGGTTAAGGGTGGCAGGTAAGTTATTTTTTCACATTTGGGACTGTTAGAAGAGGCTATATTATGTATGGCTTCCCCATTACTCCTCTGCCTAACAGTCAAAAGCAGGGGCAGATGATTTCAAGGCCACACTTAACATCAAATTATAGATAGTTAAAAAGTGAATTACGGGTATGTTTTTCACTTCCGGGTTCTGAGTGACATCATAGACATCTCGAGCTTCGCTTTATTTGCCTATTTGATGTCACTCTGAAACCTGAGGTGAAAAACATCCCCATAATTCACTGTTACCCATCTATAATTCCATCCAGAATGTGCATCATGTGACACACCTAGTCGTGTATTATAAAGAAATGATGTAGCTGCTCAACTGTATTAACTTATTATAGTTGAGTTCTGATGTCACATTGCTTTCTGCCAGAGCCAGCAGCCAAGGTGAAAGGCTGGTCAGGGCACAGAGCATAATTAAAGCAGCATTTTAAAGAAAACAAAATATGGTTTTTCTTCTGCTATGTTTTTATAGATGTGCAGTGGCAAACAGGAGATATTTATGGCAACATGTTTGTTTTGCACTCCTTGGGTAATTATAGATAAGTTAAAACATTTTTTGCATGTTTCTACACATTCCAAGCTACTGTGCCTTTTTTGCTTAAAAAAAACTTGTATGAAACTGATTCTAATATCTTTTTGCAACAAATATCTAACATCTCTTTTGGTGTGTTTAATTTTGTACTAGAAATTGTTTTTAATCTACATGCTTAATCTTTCATATGGAAGAGCTACATTCCAAGGATTTAAGTGGTTTGTGGGAAAGGTGATGGTGGGACCATGCATTATAAATAATAATGTTCCCCCTGCCATACATGATGGGGATATTGCCAGTCACCTCGGAGTTCCATAACCTTATGAAGGAACTCTTCTTCAGGCATCGTTCTTCTATAGTCATGGAACTCAACAATGAATTGCAATATCAATATAATGTACTGCATGGTTTACGTTGTCGCATATATACATTTTAACTTGTTTTGTTCATAGATTTTTAGCTTGCATGTTTGAACATTTATTTAAAGTATAGTTTGAGGAATTGCTTTGTCAACTATTCTTTACAGAATTGTGTACATCACTTATAACTTGCCTTGTTAATACAGTGGTAAAGGTACACAGAGGTTTGTAGATGTGGTATACAGCAGTAATGTGCCAGAAACCCTTGCAGGACTTATTACCTTGCCATCTCATGCAGAAGTTTAAGTCCAGTTTTTTTATTCATTCCAAACAGTCAAAATTGTAGCCAGTTCTGGTCTGTGATGCTTAAGTCTAGTTTAAATAGATTCTTTCTTTTTGGGAGCGCCACAAACAAAATATCCAGCCACCAGAGTTTAAGCTATACAAACCCACCAACTGTGCAAAAATTACCTGCTTCAGAAGAAATCCAGGGCAGCTACCGGCTAAGACTGATGGCACCAAAGATACTATTGATATAATTTATGCTGGCACACCTCTTTCATTAAAATAGGTTCATTTTAATTTGTGCTTTCGTTTTAATGATTTCAAAAAAATCTTTTTGTGAGGGGTCATGTACTACGTTTTCTTTGCAAGTTTATATATTCCACCTTTAGCGGGGGAATTATTTTGTATTTTCTTATTACGTTAAACTTTTAATTCCTAATTCGTATACTTGCAGAACTGAATTTAGAAAACAATGCAGGCTAGGCAAGACCAGACCTATTGACTTAACCAGTCCTTATTGTTAATGGATGGGTAATTGTTAAATAACAGTTGAAGAGACTAGTGGATAAAGAGAGCTGACCTAAAGCTCCTGCATGAACATATATGTATTAGTGTGTTTTTTCTTGGAAAACATGAGCTTTGTGAGACAACTAAGGTTGTACTTAAAAACCATAGGCTGTCATACACCAGGCTTAGGATGAACAGTGTCTAGTGTGTTTGAGCCTATCCCGGTCTTTCTCTTAGGTAAGAAATCTTGTAATTCATAGTCTTTTATGTTTTAATAATTTTTATTGGTATTTGTAATCACACAACATAAGTTGGACATTCCTGCCTGCCTAACGAAACCCTGAAAAGATCCCCTACACCCAACTTAAAACCACATCCCAAACTCTCCTCCTTCATATTCAAATTCAGCTGTTCTATTTAGGCCAGGACCCATGCCACCCTAGGTTATGCCAACGTGTTACATACACTGTAGAGAAGAAATCCATCTCTGTCTATCTGGCCCAATGCGGTTAGATTTTTTAGGTATGTGCGATGGCTGGTTATGTAAGATATCACTCGGTTCCACAGTTTGTTACATACATATACTTTATCTTTCTGGTTGTACATTAGGTTCTCAACTCTTAAGTGTCCACAGCTTTTGGATCCAGAGGTCATAGTTGGAGCACAGTATGTCCCCACATAATGTTTAAGTGTACAGTTTTACTGGTACAAGCAGCTGTGAGATAACTTCCCTTTCCTTGAATGTAAGGGATATATATTTTCCGTTGGGGTCAGTGTGTGGACATTTTTAAATAATCTATTTGTCCATCGGACAAGAGTCAACAGAAATCTAAATGTCCTGTAAGACAACTAACGAATCCCACTTACTCCCTAAATCAATTGTGGGCTGACACAGAAACATTAATTATTTTGTGTTTTAATAAACCTGACCAATGATGTCAATGTTTGCAAAAAATGCTAAAGTAAAATTTTGAATTTATTGTTGAGAAAATTGTTATCCTCCTTATTCTCCCAAAAGTACTGAAACACATTAATAAATCAATTTGAATAACTGATTTCAGGTACAGTAGTTAAGACCCCATGTCCAAAAAGCAAGCTGCATCCCTTTTGCATATCCATCCATGTTGGTTGTATGTTGAAATATATATGATAGAAACATCATGCTTCAAAAAATTGAGGACCAAAATATCGACTCTGAAGTTAAGAATAGTGAATCATTACTTGCATATTACTGCATTGATATTTTGGTCCTCGATATTTCGTACACAATATTCTTATAACACGATATTCTGGATTCAGTATTAAGGTGGAGTAGCTCAGTGCTGCAGTGCGAGAGAAAAGAATCAGGAATTCTGTGTGGTCTGAGAGGTGCTATCTATCACTAGATGCCATGCCTGCTTCCAATCTAATTGGTTCTTTCCCTTTCTTCTTACCTTACTGACTGACTTCACATACACACAAGCCAACAGCAATGACCCGCAGCCCTGGGATAGGTAACTCATTCCACTGCACTGTCACACAAACCAGTTGCACAGACACATAACCGCACAGATGCACACACCACGGCATAGCCTGACATATCATCTACTGCACAGACCCCACACATACTATTGCAGGCCCACACCACTAGAGGCATATACCCACGCATGCACAGATGTATATGCACCCTATCAAGATAGACCCATACACTCCCTATTGAAAGACATATACCCACCAGCTGGTCAGAGACAAAGCCTCCTGCAGACACACAACCCCTATGCAGACACACACCCATTGCAAACATACACACTGCACAGACACACACAAACTCTCTGCAAAGACACAACCTACACCATGCAGAGGCACAGACGTTCCATAGAGAGACAACACATCCCTTGTAGTCACCCCAAGCAGAGAGATACTTTCTCCACATAAACATGCTTGCACACACTTCAGAGACTTGCATGCCTGTAGATACACACATTACATACTTCGAGCAGTAATTACCTGCGCCAGGTGTACCCTCAAGCAAACTAACTTCCCAAACCGAGGAGGTTGCTGCCTGGATCAGGGAATGACACCAGAGTTGCACCAAGTACTGTCACAAGGGGGGGGCTTTCCTGCTGATGTTTATTTAGTTTGTAAAGCGCCTGAATCGCCCCAACCGGGGTATCTCTGCGCTGCGACTGCCAGTGCCAACCAAGGGGAAGATAAATCAGAACAGTGTTGTTTTCAGCAACCTTCTGAAAACCAGAAAGTTTGTGCATTGACGCAAATGGATATGAAGTTGGTTCCAATAAAGTGGGGCAAGGTGGGAGAAAGCTTTACCACCCATGTGGGCTAGTTTGAAACGCGGGATATGAAGGAGAGCTTTGTAACAGGACCGAAGGGGCCTAGATGATATATATATATCCGACTTATCTGTCAGATAACTGGGGCCCATGTTGTTCAGGGATTTGTAAACCATACAACAGATCTTGAATTGAATTCTCTTTCGCACTGGAAGCCTGTGTAGTTTTTGGAGTAAAGTAAGAGAGGCAGTTCTGGAAGGGGCATTGGTCACCAAGTGGGCCGCCGTGTTCTGGACTACTTGCAATTTGTTTAGGGAGGTTTCCTTGGCTGAAATCAGCAGAGCATTGCAGTAGTCCAGGCGGCTTAGGATCAAAGCCTGGATCAAGGTTTTACTTATGGAGAGTGGCAGGAGGGGGAAGACCCTTTGAAGGAGGCAGTGTGTGATAGCAGGCCCCGGCAGTGGCGGTAGCGTGCTCCTTCCAGAGTTAGTTTATGGTCTATCCGCACTCCTAGGTTCTTCACCACTTGTTTAGGGGATGGAGCAGATCCTAGTTCCTCAGGCCACCAACTGGGGGACAATCTCACTGCAGCTTCGCCAAACAGCATTATTTCAGATTTAACTGCATTAAGCTGCAGGTAGTTTTCTCTCATCCAGAGTGCGATGACTTTCATACCCTCCGAAATGGTGGTCTTAATATTGAGGTTGGTTTTGTAAAAGGAGAAAAGAAGTTGGGTGTCATCGGCATAGGAGATCGGAATAAAACCTAATTTCCTCAGTAGCCCAGCCACAAGATGGTAACATAGATGTTAAATAACGTTGTGCTCAAACAGGAGCCCTGAGGTATCCCCTTGGTAACTCTTGTGGTCTGTGAGTGAAAAGAGCCCAGATTGATGGTCTGGGTTCTATCGGTCCTGAAATTGGCCATCCATTTTAAGGCGCTCCCTTAGATGCCTATGTCCCTAATATGTGGATGAAGATATGAGAAAGAGGGGAAGGGTAAACCATAGTCCCTCATTGCCAGTGGTTGACTGACCAGTAACTCGATCCATCCAGCTAATGTGGGTTGGTCTGGCTGTTCTAAAGGTTTTTGGACCAGTGCTTTGCTTGCTGCTGGTTTTCCCTTTGCTAATGGGGGCTTGCTGTACTATGTAATCTCTTTTTGCTTTTCTCCTTTTAGCATCTTTGAAAATAAAGTTAATGCACTTTTAAAGCTTAATTGAGCAGTACCCATTCTTGATTCAGCTCCTCCCCCCCTCCCCCATACACCAGGTAAACCAACAAATCCCTATCACAGCAGCCTTTCACCCTTTGCAGCTTCTCTGTGTTTCCGGGGTAAAGTGTGTGGTTTGGTGGTGGGGAAACACTGGTTGCTTTCAGCAACCAACCCTCCAACATCCAGTCACAGCACTGAGCTTATTCCACTGGGCTGTTTTCCCAAAAATCAAGATATGGTTTCATGTTTTAAATGGGGCATGCTCTGGACTGACTTAGCCAATTGCAGTCTAGGGTCCACTTATGGGCTTTTAGCCAGTCAGAAACGTATACACTTTTTCCCATGTTAATGTACATTTTTTCAGTGTTCTCGATGGTCTGTGAAAGTGCTTCAGCTTTGTTCTTGTTTACTTTGATTTAATATCTAGTTCTCTGTTGAAAAAAATACACATTCATTCTGCTTGCCCTTGACAGAATCAACATGTCAGGTGATATGAATTCCCCACCCCTGTAGTGTCCCCAAGATGATAATCTCTGGCCCATTAATCTATGTCCCTGCTTGCTGTTTGGGAGATGCCCTTACGCCCCCCCCCCCCCAATACTGCATGGGTTTCAGGCAAGCCAATGGTATGTGTAGGAGTGCACCAGTTCATCACACTATCTCCAGCATGCCTCAGGCTTTCTCTGGTCAATCTATGTAACGCTCTGGGGTAATAGTGCCACCTACTTATTGAGGAAAAGGGGACTCCTACATAATGAATGAGTTTGCTATACGCAGGGATTGAAACATGATTGGGTAAAGAACAATAGCAAACTAATACTAAAAACTGCCAATCAGAGCCAGGTAGATATCTGCATATAATTCATGAAGTTCAATATAGATAAACATACATAATAGAAGATTTGTGATTTATATTATTTATTGTTTTTTTAAATACAAATATAAAAATAAAACATCTAATACAGGAGACAATGATTTATGTACCCTTTTGTATAGACAGAAAATATCACTGATTAACAATTTGATATAAATGTTACTTTTGAAACAATAATGACACGGTCAAAATAGTAGTCGTTGAAAGCATAGCGGCAGATGGAGACTACACGCGTTTCGGCAGAGATGCCTTCATCAGGGGCCCGTCTATTGCATAAAAGCTATAACAAGAAAATTAATATAGAAAAAGATATATAATTATACAATAATATACATTTACATATATACATGCAGATACCTGGCACATTTGGTCAGTGGTTATGTTAAACTAATAATCTTACACTATTACCACTTATTAACAACGGCTAGTCAAGTGTTTAAGAAAAATACACAACTAAACACCATACATTTATATTTACAATACAAACCATGCAGAAGTCAATACCTAAAGCTTCATCAAAAAAGTCCATACTAACTGAGAGAATCAAATCATAATAAATATTTATAACACAGTACCTATAATTATTTAGATCTAGATAGAAAGAAGAAAAGGGTAGATATTAGAAATGATTTAATGAAAAGAAAAAAGGAAAAAAGAAGAAACAAAGAGACTAAACTAAAAAGATTAATATATAATTTCCTAACTCAAAGATATACCTAAGGCTATTCTATATGAGTTGTTTAATAATACACAGTAATGTGTTCGGCATGAATAATACTGCGTTAGAAATAATAATCCGGTGCAATTTAGAAAATCGAACAAGAGGGTACCTCTTTATTTTGAACAAAGATTTACTTACTAAAGTCACAAAAGGCGATATTCATGTCTTTGTCAATCTAAAATAACGAGTCTTTATCCAGTACTTTTCTTATTTATGACCATCCTAAAAAGAATGATAAATTTTAGGTAGTGAATTTAAGCTATACTGTTGATGTATCAAAAAGGGTGAAAGAAACCAATGGGACAGTGGCCAGGCCTAATAAAGGCAATTTGTTCACTCTTGATAAGGAAAACCCAAAAGGTTCCAAGTATTGTCACGCAAATAATCTGCCACCTTAAGTAAGTGAAATAATCACTATAGAACTGTGATTATAATTGTTATTATTGTATATTCATATTCATGGTATTTTGATGGTTCCTAAGAGATGGAAAAGTACTTACTGAAGATATTATTTGAATGCCGGTCGATTCGAACCAATAACTGCATGAGTTTATGGCAAAGCGATTAGGCATATATGCAGATAAACATATCTGTGTATATCTAAAGGAAAACGATATTTTAAATCATCTAAATTGACTAGTTAAATTGGAAATACTGTCACTAATCCAATATTAATTTGATAGAAAAGAATGAAATCTCGATGCCCAAAAATTTACTCATACATAAACGTCATCAACGGTAAAAGAATGTGTACTCATTTTTTAGCACTACTGTTAAAGACCCACTTAAATGATGTTCCTACAATGAGTAAGCAGCATAGAACAATTAAAAGTTCGATACCCAATTGAGTTCTGATATACAAAACTCAGAAGACTTAAGCAAAGAAAAAATACGCTAATCGTTGCGCTTGAGTGGCTCTAACCCATTTTAAAGGCATACTCAATTGATATTTATGCGTTAACGGCAAAGGGTAAACGAGACCAATGTACTTACTTAGTCTAAAAAAATAAACTCTAAGTGCTGCCTCTATTTTAATTCGGGTATGATGGAAAAATGGAAGGATATCAGGAACGATATCTAAACATAATCCAGATTGTAAGAATCAATGTATACAAATGAAGAAATGGCAATAAATATCAAGAAAAGCCTATCTAATTTCAAAACATACCTTAGTTCGGCAAAGCACATATTGGAAAAGGAGGGGGTCTTTACGGTAGAGCTTGTCCGGTAATCTAACGGATAGACATGATCGGTGCAAACCTCACAATACTAGATTCTGTCTTAAATAGAGCTGGAAAGAGCGCGCAAAATCAAACTGATGAGTCTGTGAGCCAATGGGCTGCAGATACAGAACTCCAATTCAAACTAGTGAATCTGTAGGCCAATGGGCTGCAAGTACAAGACGCCATAGTGAAGTCAGGCATCCGACCGATATTGGACTAAAAGAAAGACTATGACTACTTCTCGTATAATTGATGTTTGATGCTGTTGTATACTAGTCAATCATAACCAAACTAAAATCTAAAACGTGATATAGTAAAGAAAGATCAAAAGGAAATTAATATATGAAAACGATAAAAATATATATATATCGCTATTAACATGGAGATTTGAACCGGCAAATGCCCAAAAAGTAAAGATTGTCACGGTCTTAGCCTCTTGAGCTAAATCTATATGATGAAATGAATGTCCCAATTTAACAGTTACTTATTTAGAAATAAAATTCTAAAATAGAGAGATTAGAATCTATAGAGTTAGGTAGCATACTTTGCACCCTAAAACGTAATCTTGTTTAAACTGGTTTAGATGTACATTAACAGGGTCTAAGTAAATGTTACAAAAAACTCTGCTCCCATGGAATTTCAAGGTTCAGACCTTTGTTAACTGTATCTAGGGAAAAGATCCAAAAGACCTCCCGTTTTTTCCTTATTTTGTCAGAGCACTGTCCATCTTTCGCAACTATCCGTTCTAGAATGAATCCGCGTATATCTTCTGAACAATGGTTGTCTAAAAAATGAGACACCAAAGGCGCAGTCAATTTTCTAGTTTTAATGGCCGATTTATGTTCAGTAAGACGTATGTTGAGGGTACGCGACGTTTCTCCATCATAGCCTTTGTGACACGGACACAGAAGCAGGTAAATGATATTCTTGGTTTTACAATTATTAAGGTTTTTAGGTGTTATAGTTTTACCATTAAACTGTAATTCCTTAGTCTCTATTGCTTGTGGGCAAACTTTACAACAGCCGCATTTGAAGTTTCCTTCTATTGGAACCATACTATCAATTCTAAGCTGTATTAGTTCCTTTTGTTGTGGCATACGTTACCTAACCACTAGATCTTTAAGATTTTTATTTTTGCGATACGCAAAAAGTGGTTTAGATATTTGTTCAGATTTAGGTATATTAATGTTGAGTATGTGCCAATTAGAACAGATAATTTGTCTAATCTGTTCATTCATCAGGGAGTGTCTTGTCACAAAGACAAGTTTGGTGTCCTCCTTGTGTTCCGTGGTTTTCAACAGATGTTGACGATCGAAAAATCTGGCACGTTTGTAGGATTCCCTGACTAATCTATGCGGGTAGCCCCAATATAGAAACTTTTGTTTCATTACGACTGCTCTATTGTCGTAGTCCTCCAATTTAGTGCAATTACGTCTTAGACGTAAAAATTGGCTGAAGGGGATGCTGTTTTTTTGAGTAGTAGGGTGGAAACTATTATAATGTAACAGGGTGTTACGAGCAGTGGGCTTAGTATAGAGGTCTACAAATAAAAAGCCATCTTCATGTTTAATCAAAATGTCTAGAAATTCTAGTTCAGTGTTACTGATGTGGGATGTGAATTGGAGATTAGAGTCACACAAATTCAGCCAGGTAATGAACTCAGTCAAGATATCCTCATTGTCGTCCCAGATAAACACAATTTCGTCTATGTATCTAGACCAATAGAATATTGATTCGAAAAACGGAGCTACCTCATTGAAAATGAATTGTTGTTCGAGGTAAGCAACATAGATGTTAGCTATAGTTGGTGCACACGATGCACCCATGCTTACTCCTTTAATTTGAATATAGAGGTTACCTCGAAATTCAAAAACATTGTCCTGTAATATAATCCTCAAACAGTCCAAAACAAAGGGAGTATCACATTCGATGTTGTGTGTTTATGAACCATTCAACCGCTATAATGGCTCCAGTGCAGGGTATGTTTGAATAAAGGCTTTCCACATCAAGAGTAACCAACCACTGTCTTTTGGCATTAAACGGTGTTCCTTCCATCTGGTTGATAATATGGCGAGTGTCTTGTACATAGCCTGGAATTTTAGTTACATATGGACGTAAAATGATGTCCAAGTATTTAGAAATTGGTTCTGTAACAGATCCAATAGTGGTTACTATTGGTCTAAAGGGGGGGTCTGTTTCATTTTTATGAACTTTCGGTATTCCATATAGACTTGCCATTTTTGGAAACTGTACATTCATGTATTCATATTCTTTTTTACAGATGATTCCCTCTCGCAGAGCTTTGGTAGTCAATCTCTGAATTTTATTTTTAATTTTATTGACAGGGTTTTTTGTGATTTTAGAGTAGAATGTACTGTCACTGAGCATGTCCTCAATTTTATGGATGTAAGTAGCAGTGTCTAAAATAGCTATTCCACCTCCCTTGTCACAACTTTTTATTGTTATATCCTGGGTGGTTTTTAGTTGTTGAAGAGCCTCATATTTCCTCTGTATTGATGTTAAAAGGAGTTTTTGGAACATATTTAGTGGCATTAGTTAGCCTATTATAAACCACATGTTCAAAAATCTTAACTTCTGGAGCAACCTGCTCTAGCGTGGGAGTAAAAATTGATTTCGGTGCCAGACCCGATCTGTTGGTGTCCATAACTGTTGTTTCCACGTTAGCAAAAAAAGATTTCAATCTAATTTTGCGAAAATATGACTGTAAATCATTGAACAGTTCACATTTGTTCAGCCCTGAATGGGGTACAAAGGATAATCCCTTTGACAAGAGTGAATAGATGGAATTATTGTGTTTCTGGGGACTCAAATTGAAAATTGGTATAGTTTTTATTGTCTCCAATACCGTGCATTGCGTGTCTCCAGAAATTGATTCTGGTTCACAGGTTGATGACCCTGGAATTGCGTCTGGTATTGAGGACGAGACTGATATTGCTGCTGAGGTTGATATTGGGACTGGTTTTGTGGCTGGTATTGCGGTCGCCAATATCCTCTGTATTGGCTGCGTCTCCCTAAAAAAGGGCGATAGCTTTGGTTTTGGCGCGGAGTATATCTGTTACTTCTATTATCAAAGTTAGGAGGTGGACCATCGCCATCCGAGTCAGAAGTATCAGAAAAAGTGGTAACTTTTCTAGTATTGAATTGTCTGAAGCTATGTGGGTAGGAAGAGTTATCTTGGCCCAAAGATTGAGATTGTGAATAAAAACCGTCTGATAGATATGGATATACATTCTCTTTACTAAAAAATCTTATATCTTTTTTTAATTTTTCAGTTTTTCGTTTAGTAAGGTAGTCATTGTATGAGGTTAATTCCAAATCAAGGTCTTCTAATTTCTTTTTGGCTTCTTCTAAAGCCATTGATGATTTTATTTTATTTTCCAGTTCAAGAATCTCACTCAATAATTGTGTGAACAGTTCTTTTGCCGTTTCGACTATCAACATCATCAAATCTCGTGAAACAATAGTTATTTGGGACCATTTATCAAGAAACTCCTTAATCTGTATAAAGAGACCTGGGATGTTTTTTATTTGTAGTCCTTGAGGGATGACTCCTTCTCGCAAATATTCCAGCATAAACTGGCCATGTAACTCAATTCTTTTCGTCTTTTTTTTGAGTGACAATAGTTTTGTTATATCTTCATTATGTTCTACATTAGAGGTACCTCTATTGTCAAAATTCATAGATGCACCTACCATAGAGACAAAGTTGTCATCTGTAAAGCCAAATGTCTTAAGGTTAGCCATGATAATATCACTATTTTGTTCAGTTTGAATAGTAGGAAAAACAAGAAGGAAGAAAAATTATGAACTTTTCAAAAATTACAGTTATAAAATTAAATTCAAAATAAACAAAATTAAATATACAGTACAATGAGAGAAAATATATAACAATTAGAATCTTATATATATTAATGTATACATATACATAAGCCGTAAATGAAAGAAAGATATATACAAAGAATACTATCCCCTCATAGCGTGGCTATGAGAATTACTTATTGAGAAAAAGGGGACCCCTACATAATGAATGAGTTTGCTATACGCAGGGATTGAAACATGATTGGGTAAAGAACAATAGCAAACTAATACTAAAAACTGCCAATCAGAGCCAGGTAGAGTGCCCCAGTTCATCACACTATCTCCAGCATGCCTCAGGCTTTCTCTGGTCAATCTATGTAACGCTCTGGGGTAATAGTGCCACCTATACAGGATCTTGTACAGTAGCTCTCTTGTGCCTGTTTAAAATTGTTCACGTGTATACTTCCTCCCATTGCTAATGATCTAAAGTAACATTGAGGTATCTTTTACACTGGCTCTGATATGCGTATTTGGAATAGGTTGCCTTTTAATAGCAATCACACCGTTCTTGGACACTAAGTGGTGGTTCTGAGAATCTCAAAAGTTTTCAACAACAGCAGGGGGTCTTATAGTGCTTGCTTTAATCATTGGATGTAAAGCCTAGTGCCTGTTTTTGAGTTATCGATAAGGGTCAGATTCCGGCATATTGTAGTCGATCTTATTTTCTTTAAACATTCTAAGAGTGCTTCTATCATAAAGGTCACAAATCCCTGACTTCTCCAAATGTGGAAATCGGCAACCCTAAACTGAGGCCCAAAGTCCAGGTTTCCTCACCAGGGTGTGGGGGTGAATGGAATGCAGTAAGTCTCATATGCTTAACCATACTGTCCAGTAAAATGGTGCGAGTGACTGGATTTATGGAGATTTCGGCTGCATTGGTGTTTAGGCACCCACAGTACTTCTACCATTTGGTGGGTCGTAAGATTCTGGTCAGTGAGGCACCACAGCTTATCATTTTTTAGTCTGAGCCATTCTAACATGTCACAGCTGGGTGGCTTGATAATAGAGAAGTATATGCTGTTCACCCTGTCCTTACTACTCGGGATGTTTCATACATGCTTTAGCCCTCAAATGAGGCCTCCCTTGACAAATGTGTTAGAGAGTTCTTGAGACATACTATCTATTCTTTCATGAGTGGGAGAGGAAAGCTTGAAACATGTACAGGATGTTCAGCAGTAACATCATTTTAAGTGCTGCTATTCTACTCACCTGCATTCACATATGGTAGTGCCAGGACATTAGGGTGGTCTTTGTTTCCCTCCTTCGCTCAAAGGTGTAGGTTCAGGGATCTGGTATGTACCCAATAGTGAATACCACCCAGTGACCATCTAAAGGGTTTGGGAATTGGAGGTTTTTAGTAAGGGATTAACCACCCACCATGACTAGGCCTTCTGATTTGTTTAGATTGATTTGAAGGCCTGTTAGAACTCTGTTGTTTGGGCTCAAGGAGAAACAACAGTATGTCGTTAGGGAATGCAGAGAGTTTAAATAGTGTGGAAGTATGTGTTTTCTCTATTCTGTGGGTGTTCATTGTTTTATTTTATTTACAAGTGCGACTCTAGATACATGACAAATAACAAGGGAGCAGAGGACACCCCTGCTGGATACCTCACTGGATGTTGATACTTTTGGAGAATCTGTAGAGTCCTTGTCTAGAGGGCATCATAGAAGGTATCCACCCATTCTGTAAATCTAAATCTTGCCTAACCATCCCGCATTCTAAACCAGTTAACTCTTTCAAAAGCTTTTCCCTCATTAAGGGATAAAGTATCGCCTTGTTGCGTAACCGCCCTGTAATATCTGTCAGGTGCAGGGCTCTTTGTGGTGTCGCTGGTCAACGTACCGAGGATAAGCCCCATCTTGTCTGCCTAGGTCAGAAATGACTTCACCCTGTCCAATTGGGTTGCAGATTTTTGGCAACAGTTGTAACATTTATATTTGACATGGAGATTTGATGATAAAATGTATAGCTGGCAGGATTTATTACCACTTTCAGTGTGTAAGAAATTGTGTCTTCCGACATTGAACCAGTGATTCCTTGCTTGTTCCCAAAACTGTTAAAGACATTAGCCAAGATTGAAAGCATCTGTAGAGTGAATTGCTTATAAAATGCAGAGGTAAAATCGTGGGATCCACTTGCTTTTCCTAGGTTCAGGCTTTGTATTACTGCCATTATCTCTGCATTAGTTGGGGAGATTTCTGAATCTATCTCCGATTTGGGTATCGCAGAGAGGGCCTCTAAATTCAGATAGGTGGATCCAGCTTTAGGGTCAGTAGGATTTGCTGTGTACTTTGCTTGGTAGTTAGTATAGAGATCTCCTAGCTTCCCAAGCATCAGTTGCTTGTATCCCCCTGCTATGTTTGTCTCTATTCTCTGCAATATAGCTGTATGCTTGTGCGGCCAGCAGATTGCCAATAATGTACCCACCTTTTTGCGCCCTAACTCTAAGTGAGCCCCATATTCTAGCAAAGATGTAGTTAGCTCTATAATTTTCTTCTTTAAGGTGATGGAACTCCAAGGTAACTTGCAATATCTTTTTAACATCCAGCTGATAGTGTGCCCATGTATTACAAAGAATAAAATACTATCACCCTTTCCACAAACTATTTCAATCCTTGGTGTCTTGCTCCTTCACATGGAAGCGATAGTATGTTTGCAGACATTAACAATAAAAGTAGAATCTGTAGTGCAAAATTAAACACACTAAAAAGCAGTTAGTATTTGTTGCAAGAATCATTTTAATGTAAGTTAGATGGCAAATGCTGCAGCTGGGGTTTAGAAACATGCAGAGATGCTTTCTTTCCTGTACGATATATAACGTTGAGAAATATGCACATGTTGCTATATCTCCTTTCTACTGATCACTGTTCATCTTAGAAAAACAGGTCAGAAGTACGAATTTAAACAAAAATCTTTTCTTTTGTTGAAACTTCAGCTGTTAATATGCTCTGTGACGTGACTTTCATCTTGGTTGTTGGCTCTGTAACAGGCACTATAACGTCATACCTGAACTGAAATAACGTATGGCAGTTGAGCAGCTACGTCATGTTCTTATTACAGGTGGTGAGAGTCATAACAAGTTAACTCTAATAAGGAAATTGGTGACAGGCTTTTACTAGGAATTGCATAGGCAGGGGTGTGGAATTTAATAAAGTATCTACTTGTCCATGAGCAGGTTACTTCATAAATCTACTTGTCCTGCAACAAAATCCACTTGCCCCTTTGTGCCTAGTAGTGCAGTGACAAATTATGGCAACAATCTCATTATATAAGAGCTCTGATAGAGCCTCTCTGATTATGCGAGGGCTCGTACCATAGTAGTATTTGAACACTTGCAATCCCCTATGTTGCCACATTTCTGCAGATCTACATACTGGGGCTGAAGGTACTGGTAAGGAATAGTTCCAGGGTTAGAATGCCCTTTTGAGTCTGTGCAAACCTACTAACATGCATGTTTTAAGGGGTTTCAACAACTCTTCTCTAATCTTTTCCCATACTGAGAAATGTTGAAAATGTACTCCTGACAATGGCAGACGTAAACCTCTTCCAGAGTTGGGAAAAAAGTGGTTGGAGGGAAAGTGAACTTGCAAACACTCAGATTTTCGCATGAGCAAATCTACACATGCAAATTTGCTCATGCTAAAATGCAGTTCATAAATATTTTCTATTTCTATTTCTTTTCCTACTTCTGTTAATTCTTGGGAAATCACAAAGGCTGTATGGCTGCACTTATGCAAGGGCATATACCATGGGTGCCCTTTTGAGACTTTCTTTAATAATTGTGCCCCTAATTTGGTCTGGTGTTGGCTGTGATCTTTTGTGTTTATTAAAATTCTGTCTCTCTCTCTGTATCGGCTGGCTTCACTGTGAGTGACAGCATTCTGCTCTTTCACAAGGAGTATATCTGCACACAAAGTAGTTTTGTTCATTACCAGTAACTACTGTGGCAGTGTGTGCTTTTTGAGACCAAAAAACTATTTTTGCTTTTGCCAGTGTTTGTTATAATGGTGAAGACCCAGCAGCTCCCACACCAATAAGGTTTTATAAAAACAATGCCAAATCAAGTCACACATTGACAAAACTAAAAAGCTGGCCACCAGTTTCAGACCTACTGGCTTTACCAATGCTTGTTTATGTTTGTTTCCCATTATCTTATTGAAACTGGTTGCACTGATTTTCCATTATGAATATTTTTTTAGAAATATTAGCATGCGTCAACACATGTTACTCAATGATGCTGCAAAGAAATGGTACCTGAAATTACCTAAATGTTTCTTTCCTGATTTCATTTTTTTAATGAACTATTTATTTTGGAAGCAAAGAATCCTCAATCTTGCTTTCAAGCTTCTGCAAATATTTGCATCAAATCAGAGAGCGTTCTGGGAGCATTATAAATAGCCTTATATTGCTAAACTTTGAAAACGTGTGTACACATTTTTATACTGGAACCACTGTCAGTAGTGCAGTCGGAGCTTACAACATTTACTTAGAGTGCTCACCCTAATAATAAAGGCTTTCAATTAATGAACCATAAATACAAGTTTGGACAGCATTAACATATAAAATATTACATTAACTGCAGACAGTGCCCTTCCCTGATCCATAATGCTGTACTGCAAACTGGCAGCCAAAGGGTTTGTGCTGCAGGGGGTTGGGCCTACTTGTCCCAAGGACAAAATACACATGAAAACTTGTTGCCCTTGACCCCAAACAATATGCCCTGGGCGTCGGGCTATAGGAATTCCACATCCCTGGCATAGGAAATCTCATGTATTTTGTATTTGTTACTCATGAAGGGATTACGCTGTATTCCAGTTTCCAGATGGCCTTGAAGCACCAACATATTTTTAGATCACCCAGACTCCTATTTCTGTCCGTCTGCCAGGTTACTGGTAATGATTGTGGTAATCTATTCCTCAGTTATTTAGTTTCTGATAGAACCTATCAACCTCAAATGTGTGAAGCGACCATAGCTCTTGTAGTGCACTACATATGCTAATCTCCACATGGGATATGGGAAAAGATGGCAATATGGTCCTTGCTTTTGAGGAATGGCACCATGTAGCTGAAATGAATTGACAATGTATTGATTGTCTGGGATGCATGTATATGTATCTAAGTTACATAGATATTTTGAGATCCTGAATAAGAACAGTCTGAATTTGGAGTTCACTTACACATTGTGTCCCTAGTGAGTAGAGTGTTTTTAAATTCAAAGCTTTAATGATTGTGACCATTCTCCTGCATTGTTTAGAAAAGAAAGACATGACAAAATTTTATATTGCATGCACAGTTTTCGCACCCCTGCACATTAAAACACCAGACCCCATTTTGGTTGGATGATCTGTGCCAGTAGGAATTGCTATATTTGTCATTTATTTTTTATTATTTTTGAATTTTATTGTAAACCTTCTTTACTTTGCAAAACAGTAAACAAAGGACACTTTCCCGTTCTCATGACATTGCAATTACAGTGGTATTTTGCAGTCTTACATTATAAATTCAAACAGAACAGCAGGCAAATATTACTCCATAACTTGTTATTATTGTATCGTACCACCCATCCGGCTGTGAGCGCAGTATGTGCTGCTCACCCATCCTCAAGTTTCCCATACGGCTTATGGTGTGTCACATATCCCAGTGCTCCCACATGTCCCACCTTATATCTTCTGTCTTCTTCAGGGCCAGCACCTATTTTACAAAACTTCAGGGCTGGGCACTCTCGTTTCTTGACGCTCACCCTCTGTGGATTTATCATCTCCTTCTTTAGTTGCTCTGTATGTACTATACAGCCCCCAGAAATTCTTAGGTCTATTACGGGGAGGGAGGAGGTCACTATGATTCTCCGTTTGGGTACTGCAGTACAGCATATCATTCGCCCATTGAGCAGTCGTAGGCAGCGGTCCCCTCGACCAGCAAATCGCCACTCTGCGCTTGGCCATCAACAGACCCATGTCCACTAATCTGCGCACCCCTTTAGGCATGGATTTAGAGTAGCCCAGCAGGGCCAGAGCCGGCTCCGGCGTTAGTGCCTGCCCAATTATCGCCGCCATTTCAGAGCAGACTCGTTTCCAAAATTTCGCGATCCCCGGGCAGAACCACGCCAGATGCATGTAATCAGCCACCTGCTCGCTGCAACACTCGCATCTCGACTCTTCCCTCAGGCCATACCTGCAAAGCCTTTCCGGAGTATAGTAAACCCTTTTTAGATATTTGAAGCGGATCAGCCGGTGTCTACCATTGAGGGAAACTCGTTTTGTGCTGGTGCAGCAGTAGGTCTACATTGCGTCAATTTCCCTATCTAGATCCCTTGGCATGCTAATCGTGCCTTGGTAGAATAGTTCTCCCTATAGGACATGGTGAGCTTGTAGATTTTAGATACTGTTCTCGTCGGTTCACCGGTTTTTATGACATAAAGAGCGGTCAGCTCTGGTGATTCTCCTAAGTCTTCCCCCAAGATCTGAAGTAATGCCTGTCTGGTTCTGTGAAATTGGAATTTGGTAAGGAGGGTGGGTGTTGCGTCCCCTATTTCCAAGT
The DNA here is from genome assembly GCF_964204655.1 of Triturus cristatus. Taxonomy (NCBI): domain Eukaryota; kingdom Metazoa; phylum Chordata; class Amphibia; order Caudata; family Salamandridae; genus Triturus; species Triturus cristatus. The sequence continues at coordinate 530,157,968 of NC_140595.1, forward strand.
TTTCCCAGTTTCTCGCTGTGCCTCCCACAAACAGGTTACCTATAGTACTGACCTCTATTGAGTTAAGTGCACAAACCACTCCCCCATCTCTGCATGTGGGCAACCTGTTGCACCATTCCAGTGGGGCTAGCGGAGAGTACAGGCTAGCTCCTGCCTGTAACTTTAAAAGGTGGTGCCATGCGTGTGTAGTAGCGTTGACTGAATCAAGTATTCCCGTCCTACGATCTGGGGGAGAAAAAAGCAGCATGGGCAATGGTCGAGGGGAAGCCACTGCCTTCTCAATCCGCAGGTGCGGGGTGTCTGGCGGGCTGTGGATCCATAGATGAGCGTGCGCACTTTGTGCTGCCCTATAGTACAAGTCTAAATCTGGTGCTCCCTGTCCTCCCATGTGATAAGGTAACTTAAGAATTTGCCATTTAATCCATGGTTGTTTGCCTGCCCATGCCAATTTAACCATCAATGTTGTGAGTCCCCTAAAAAATACACTTGGAAGAACTATTGGGATATTAGTGCAAAGAAACAGAAAGCGAGGAAGTATCACCATTTTCATTATAGAGACTCTGCCCAGGAGGGATAGCAGTAATCGGATCCAACTCTCTACCTGATCTTCCAGTTTACTAACCAATACGCCATAGATTTCCCTAAAGACGATGTCATAGTCCGAGTTTATCTGAATACCAAGGTATCGTACAGAGTCTGCCGTCCACTGCAACGGGTAGTCTGGTTCAAACTGGGTTGTGGCCGGGGTAAGGGGAAATATGATAGACTTCGACCAGTTAACACGCAGTCCCGATACCCCTCCAAAACTTACCACTTCTTGTAGTTCAGAGGAGAGATTACGTTTGGGATCACGGATATATTTGAGTGTGCCGTCCGCGTAAGTCGATACTTTAAGTTCGTAGCCCGGAACACGAATACCTTTATATCTGTGATATTCTCGGAGCACACAGGCTAAGGGTTCTGCCACCAAAGCGTAGAGAATCTGAGAGAGTGGGCAGCCTTGTCATGTGCCCCTAGTGATGCATATTGGATCCATCACCAGGTCGCCAATTTTTATCCTGGCTGTGGGCGCATAATATAGCACCCCTAGCAACTGTAGGAAAACCTCCCCCAGTCCCATCCTTGACAACACCTGTCTCATGAAGGGCCATTCAACTGAGTCAAAGGATTTCTCCATATCGAAAAACACTGCGACCGCTGGTGTGTCCGGCTTAGTGTGCTGAATCGCACCAAACACTGTATGTAAGTTGTAAGTTAGGTTTCGACCCGGAACGAACCCTACCTGCTCTGGAGCCACTAACATTGGGACCAAAGGGACCAATCTATTCGCCAGGATCTTCGCGAAGATTTGTGTCGACATTAAGCAATAAAAGCGGTCGATAGGATGTGCATTCCTCGGGGGCTTTAGCCGGTTTCAGGATAGCTACATTTATCGCCTCTCTCATCGAAGGTGGCATAGTACTGGACACACACATATCATCGAATAGTGTAGCTAAGTGCGGCATCAGCAGGTCTGAGTATGCCTTGTAGAAGGCAACAGTCAGACCGTCAACACCTGGGGCACTACCTGGTTTCATACTTGCAAGTGTCAAAAGTATTTTGTCTTTCTCTAAGGGTCGCATTAGGAATTCACGATGCGTGTTTGTTAGCCAGGGCAGCTTAATATGAGTTAAGTAGTCTAAAATTTCCTCCTCCGAACCTGTGCTGCGGGTAGCCCATAGCTGAGAGTAAAATTGTCTAAACCTCTCTGCAATGGCTGTTTCATCAGTAAGTGTCACTCCCTCGGCTGACTTGAGTTCAGAAATGGCTGCATGACCTCGCCGTTTCTTTAATAATTGGGCTAGTACCGTGCCCGGTCGCTCGCCGTGGCGTATTTACCAAGGTGCTTAATTTCCGCATCAGCGGTGTCATGGTATTCCTCTAGTTGGGTTTTGAATTCTTTCAGAACCTCGTCATCCGCGCTAGTTGGAAGGCGCGCCTCCAGATTGGCTAATACAGTTTCCAGATCTGCAAGCTTCTTACGCAGCGCCCTAAGGACCCCTGAGTGTTTAGACATAGAATGTAGACTTTGAATGCTTACCACACCACCTGAAAGCTCTCCACTGAGCCCACATTCTTATCGAAGTATGTTTCAATTGCTTCAGCCAGCTCCGCCTTATATACTGCGTCTAGTAGAGAGTACGGAGGGAACCTCCAAGTGAAGGGGGGATAGATGTCTGGGGGACATCTAAAACTAAAAAAATTGGGGAATGGTCCGAAAGTGTACGGGGCAGCACCTCGCAAGACCGCGTCCATACAGCTGTCCGGTAGCTAATCAGTAGTCTATGTGTGTATGTAGATCGTGATACGCTGAATAATGCGTATATCCCCCTTTATCTGGGAATCTCTGCCTCCATACATCGTGCAAGTCCAATTGGACCAATAATGTCTGTGACCGTTCTAGCCGCTGCTGTGACGTGCCTAGCCGGTCCTCCCGAGTGGTCCCGGTCGAGGTTTAGAACAAAGTTTAGGTCACCTCCCCAGAGTTGCTGTCCCGTCCCACAATTACGAACCCTGTCTGTCAGTGCAGAATAAAAGTTGGGGTTATCATAATTGGGGCCATATACATTGATTATAATCATGTCCAGCCCCTGTCCCCGGCACTTGGAAATTACATATCGTCCATCTGCGTCAGTTACCAAGGGTTCTAGCGTGAGGGAAGCCCTTGGGCAAACCATGTAAGCACCCCTCGGGCATGTGTGGTAAATCCCGCTGCATGGATAGAACCCTGCAGTCCCCTGCTACGGAGAATGGGGCTATTAAGAGGAAGGTGCGTCTCCTGCAGCAGCGCAATATCTATTCCATGCCTCATCAAGCATGCCAGAACCTTACGTAGGTTCCTGTGGTCATTAAGACCCCTCACATTCCATGTGAGAGCCCGTATCTTACCCTGCGCTGCAGCCCCATGGTAGTGCTACCAGCCATCCTGTGGTCGTGCGCTATCAGACTATTTGTGCCTGCCATAGGAACATACAACTTGTGCAATCGTCATGTGTAATGAGTTGTGTCTATTAGAAGTGTCCTGCCACTCAAGTCCCCGTCCCATCTCGCCCTCACCCACGCCAGGCCTTCCCCAACTGTGCCTAGGCGAAATGCAATCAAACATGCCTCTAGAAACATCCTGATAAACAGCAAGTGCAGACAACGCAGCAAAGAGGTCCCACCCCCAAGGCACAGTACCTCAAGTGTGTGTTTCACTCGCGGGCAGAGGTAGCGCGCTCAACAAATTAAAACTGAAAAACCCAAATCTGGTCCTTGCTCCGCACACCATCAGCAAGATATAAATCATCTTAATGAGAAATGGTATCTCCAACCCCCATCCCACCCATATGCCCTACGTCCAATTATCCAAGTCCCCGTGACAGGCGCCACCCTCGCCAGGGAGCCATCCTTACAGTACCCCAACATTGATGGCAGTGATACTAGGAATAACTAAATCAAATCAGGACACGTGTCCCCCATGCATTACAAATGAGACTTTCACTGATCACTCCGTGAGTGACTTTCTTATCTGGATTTAGAGAAGTCCAATGTTCAGTCCTGTTCTTCCGAAAGGCCACGTTCCGCTCCCTCCTAGGAGCCTCTCTCCGGGCTACGTCGCTTGTCTTTAGACCATTCCTTCAGGGCCTTCTGTAAGACTTTAGGGTCCGTGAAGATTCGCGACTGGCCCTGATGGTTAACACTGAGTCTAGCAGGGTACAGCATGGCGTAGTCTATGTTGTGTTCCCTGAGTTGTTTCTCCAAGGGGGCGAACTATTGGCGTGCTTCTTGTACCCTTAGTGTGAAGTCTGGAAACAGTGAAATGGTGGAACCCTCGTATTGTAGTGACTGCTTGTCTCTGGCGACTTTCAGCGCTGAGTCTCTGTTCCGATAGTTCAGCAACTTCGCTTTAATCTGCTTCGGGGGAGCGCCAGGTGCTGGGCGAGGGCCCAGGAAGCGATGCACCCTTTCGACAACGAACAAAGGCGAAAAAGTTTCACTACCTAGGAGTGATACTAACAATTTCTCAACAAACTGCTCCATGTTGCCGGTCTGGGTCGATTCCGGAAGGCCCGTGATCCTTAAGTTGCTGCGCTGGGACCAAGCTTCAAGGTCCTCTGCTTTATCCTGCAGAACCTGCATCACTCTCCCCAATTGTTTGTGGTCGGCGTCATGCGTTGTTTGTGCTTCTTCAACCTCCATGACCCGGCACTCCGTAATGTCCAGCCATTCTGCGTGTTTATCGAGTCTCTCAGACATTCTATCCATGCGATAGGAGAGGGAGTCTATCTTGGTGCCTAGGACTGAAAGGCTGCTTTGTAAACCCTTTTCCATCGCCGCTAGCATAGTACGAATGTCACCATCTGTTTCATCCTGGGTTGGATCCTGCGTATTATCGCCATCCTCAGCAGCTGCGTCCCGCCCCTTAGACTTCCTTTGGTCAAACGTTCGTTTTGGTTATGTCCTGTCAACCTTGCCCATCTCTTGAGGAGTTCAATTACTGTTCCAGGCCTAGAACTGTACTCTCCCAAGTCAGACATCTCTGTTGCCGCGTATACTATGCCATGACGATCACTGCTAAATGGAGCGGTCAGGGCCAGGCTTTATCTTTACTGCCCTACCTTCAAGGATACCCACGAAGTGGCCACCGCAGGGCTTCAGGTCGCAGGCTCTCTTCTAGTATGCGCCTCACTGTAGTCATGCAGAGGTCGGGGCGCTTCACAATCAGTCGGGGCCAATTCCGCTCTGCTCGTTAGTACGGTTGGCTTCCACCGCCCCTAGCGTCACCTCTCCACATCTTGCACCTGAGGCGCAGCGCGGCCCTTCGCTCGTAGGGTCCTTCAGAAGAGGGTATAATACTGTTACAACCCAATGCACTGCAATCTACATTGCCTGCACAATCCGTTCTGCAGTGGATTGCGTCGTTCAACCGCTCAGAGGGGGCCAGTCTGCAGCGTCCCACACGACATGCGTTTCGAGTTCCTCAGGGCCGTCCCCGACACCACCTAGGCCGTCGGTCACCACCAAATGCACACTCTCCTTACGACGTCGCTTGGGTGCCCAGGCAGGGGTCTGCGCAAAGCATCCTTCCCTCTGGGGAGATGGGGACACCACCAGACTCCTACAGCTCGCGCTCTCACCCCAGGGCAAACTAGTCAGCCGGGGAAGTCCGTCTCTCCTGCTTTAAAAATGGCGGATCGTACCTGCCCTGCTGCGCAGCTCCTATTGCCCCAGGCTCCAGGTTGTCGCTCCTCCAGTAAGGCGTCACCCACAGCACTCTAACCGTACCGCAGGGGGATCACCATGGGCGCAACTCTCAGCACCGCCGCCGAGCTTCAAATGGCCACTGCTTCCATCCATAGTACTCAGCAGGAGCGCTGCTGCTCCCTGTTGCTCCCTTCACGAGCCCTCGCTGTCCTGCCGCCCCACCGGCTCGCCAGCTCTAGAGTTCCTCAGTCCCCTCACCGCGTGTGGAGGGGGTCACCACCCAGGTCCCGCGCTCCGCTGCAGTTTCTCCGATCTCTCCAGCCGTTACTAGGGCTCAGGTCTTCGCCATGCCGCAGAGCGTCAGGTCGCCGCAGCTCTTTACGGCAGCCTGGGGATCCCGGCCTACGCTTGGTACGCACCGGCCGAGATCTCTCGCTCCGCCGTCTGGGCTAGTGCAGGGGTTGGAGGCAGCATGTTCCGGTCTAGGGCTCCTCCAGAGCTGAAATCGGCCCCAACAAAGCCGCTTGCACTCTTCAGATGCCGGATAATTACAGAATAGACTGATGGCCGTGCGGAGCTTCTCGCTTAGGCGGCCATCTTCATCGGGAGCAAGCTCCGCCCCCCCGATATTTGTCATTTTTACTGTAAAGCTGAGGATATGAAAAATTCTTTTGGAGCGGTTACAGCTCTGATTGTTTAATTTGTGCTTTTGACAAGGTCAAGGCCATCAAAAGGATAAACCTGTTGAATATTAACCCAAAACCCAATCATAACGGCATAAGATTGATCACTACCTGTTAGAATGAGGGGACCATAATTTGAGGCTTTTTGCAAAGGGACTGGGATATTCTTAGAATGGATCAAGAACTGTTTTGATTGTATTTGGCCTATTCCACCCTTTACTTTTCTCAAACTTCAATCTCAAGTTGATATGGCTGAACGTCATTTCAATAAATACAAGGATAATTGGTTAGATAAAAATGGTAAGTAACTCGGGACAATGTGTGGGTCATTGCAATGGTGTCCCCCCTTCCCCCCCACATAAGTATCAAAGTGCATGATTTAGCCTAATTCAATTTGTTATGCTACACAGGGCTTACCTTCACCATACTAACTACACAAAATAGAGGCATTGACCGACATCTGTCCGGGGTACGTGGGAGTAATGGAATACCTCATGCGCGTTATATTAAATTTAGTTATTGAGAGCATGTTCACCGTAGGTTTGTTGGCGCTAATCTGTTCCAGGTAAAACACATTGTTGGGAACGCTGATTAGAGTGAAAACGCTTGTTTGAAAAGACTAATTTTAATATTTCTTTTTAAAAAAGACAGTAGGTCTGGTGTATGGCGTATGTAATCTTACGTGAATTTCAAGCTGTTGTGGCCTTCACCACAAAGCTGTAAGCTCAGACTCTGCTCTTTCGTTATCTAGACATGATTAAGAGATTAGAATGATCTGATCTCAAATTTTGTGACTGTGTATATCTTTTTATCCTGTTAAAAAGGAAGTGAGGGCAGCATTATTTATGCTCTTCAATGTAAGGCAGCAAGTTTTAAAGTGAATTTCCAGAGTCAGTGGGCGTCAATGTAAATTGTAGACTTGGGGTGACATGAGTATGTCTTTGGACTTAGAAAAATCAGGCTTGCTACTTCATTCTGTATGATCTGAAGCCTATGGAGAGCTTTCTTATTCGGTTAACTTTGGTAGATGGCATTGGCACAATCTAGTCTTGAAATAATTGCAGTTATAGTGACTTTACCTGCTTCTAATGAGAGAACAGGTAGTATTTTCCAAAGTATTTTTGGAAGAAAAATGCATTTAGACACTACCATGAATATTTGTGGTTTTAGGGAAAGGTTGGAGTCTACCAGAACTCGAAAGCTTTCTGCCATTGCTTTCTATTAGAGGTGCCCTTTGGGATGCAAAAGTCCAGAAGGGGTGACAGACATGCATCCCTATCCTGAGTGCTCCAGCTGCAACTATGTCTGGATCCCTGCTGCTGATTTGTGTTGCCATGGGCAAGCATGGATCATACGTGGGCGCCATAACATAGCGTGCTTCACGGATTATGGTCTTGTAGAACTGGAAAGGACGCTCTAAGCCCTACTCTCCTAGTTGCGAAAGGCTACTGCCAGTGCCAGGATTTCAGTGTCAGGAACGTGGTGGGGGCAGCATACTATGTAGTGATCAGTAGAAGTGAAGAGGCCTTTTTAAGTCTCGCTGAGCCAAAGGCTCGAAGAGACATTTTGTATGTGGGATTTTCAAAGTGCTTCCCACAGTCTTTTGGCTGGCCTAAACCTTGAGTGCACGATCACATGCACGTGCACAGCTGCTCCCACTCCCCCCTCCCTTCTCTATAGCTTTCTTTCACTTTAGCCGCTTTGACCCTTGCATTCCCCCCTCCCTTCTCACCCAGCCCTTTGATGCTCTGCTCGATTACTTTCACTTTCGCCGCTTTGATGTTTGATTTTTATTGCCTTTGTTTATGTGACGGAGATCCATTGCATTTGGCAGAACATTTCTGGGGCCGTATTGCATGAAATACACCAGGTGGCGCTAACGTGTTTTACAGAGCACCATACAGCATTTTGTTCTGCGCTAAAAAAAGACGCTTTAGGAGCGGAAAGGAGCTATCCTTTTTACTTGTATTAAAATGTATTTTTAAAGGTGTCTCAAAGGATCCTGAACATAGTTTATACTAGCATGCTCCAATACTGTCCGTATTTCACTCCTGATTGCACTGGCCTTCCAGGTCCTAAGACTCAGACTCATGATTTTACTGTTATTTCAAAACCAATCTAACATTTGTTTTGTTTTAGGTATTACCTTAGTAAAGCATACCTATGTGATCTTACTCTCCTTGGTCAGTGTTTTATTATGGATGACAAGATGTTTTCTCATTAGGACTCACACCATAAGCCTCTTTCATTCCGAACATCTGGAAACGCATTAGTCTCTGTAACTATATAGTAATGGCTTTCAGTTACAGCTGGCGGAAATTATGCTACACACCTATTTATTGCCTTCACCAAACGATTCTGCTTTCACTGGTGTGACCATAACTTGCCAAAATATTTTACTGATGCTTTCGGCAGTGTCTCCACTTCTGTCTGATCACTCCTCAAATGACACCTTCCTTAATCCCACCCACAAGCAAGGTAAGCCACTCAATTTTATGCTAATTTCAAACACTTTATCCAAATCTAAACCCATCATCGCTCCATCTGACATCACACATTTCACATGCAAATCAGTTCGCCTCCTTGTAGATCGCTCTCTCATGTACCCATCTGCTGTAGAAAAAAGGACCCCACTGCTCTCACTGCTTTCCACGTGATCTTCATAAAGACCTCACTTCAGTCTTGCACTACAGCTCATACAACTGCTTCATTATCCACCTTGTACCAAAGATAGGCCTCCGTTATGAATTACACTTGAAATAAGAGCGCATAACAGTAAATGAGGGCAGCAGTACATAAATGGCGAAAGCACATATTCACTGCTAACTTCTTGGTTAATAAGCAAGCCCTTCATACACTGCATAATGATCTAGGAGGTGTCAAATCTATCTGTTTCCAGGACCTCATTACCTCACCATCCACAAGCGCTCTGTGCAAACCTTCAGCTCTTTACTCTCTCCATCATCTTCAATTATCAGTATTCAATTGTTCATCCTTACCTGCTCATGACTTCACCCTGCTACATCTGCTCCAAGATTAACACTATAATTAGTCCACAGTGCTCAAGTCCTCACTCGCCTCAACCCTGCGCAGTTACATTATTACGATTTAACACAACATCCTCCTAACAAACGTTTCCTCTTATGAAAGTAGCTAATCCACCTTGTGCCCCCCCCGTAACCATTTTGTCCTCCCTTCATCAAATCTTTGCCTCTTTCATCCAACAGTTTCCCCTGCGTTTCCCTTCGCACTAACTGCCTGTCCTGTAACCGACTACTCAACCCTCTCCTGTGTTCGGGACCCTTCATTCCACTATCCTATCCTCTCCTCTGTTCTTGTCTATGCTCATACTCTTAGATCGTTCTGCCTCTCCTTTGATATTGCTGGTCACCCCACACTTTTCTCAATAAGCGCACGGGGCATTAGCTGGATACCAGCCCTTATGCTCCTCAATAAGCAGCAGCAATCGTTGCAGTTTCACCAAGGTGAGTTTAGTAAAAGTTTATTTTACTACTTTCGATAACTGGTGCCTTTCGCAAACAGAAAAGGTAATGACAATGTATGGCACATTACAAGATGGCATGTTTTAATACTAGGGCTTCTGATTATATGCATAACGTTTGATCTAGCAGACATGATTGAACATATGGTGAGACCCTTAAATGAAGGCTTAGGGCTCAAATCACAAAGGGACTAATATGCAATAAAGTTACGTGTCTCTTCACTCATGGCAGAATCTCCGCACTGCACTCACTGCAGTGCGCTGGACAGAGAGACTGCCCAGAGTGCAGAGACTCCACACTTGTACCTTTACTACACGTAAGTCCCTTTGCAAATCAGACCCTTAACCTCTACTTCTTTGTGATTTTTAAAATAAAGAGAGGGAAGCATTTATAGTAAAAATGGAAAACTCGTGTCTCTATTTACAATGCAGTTATTGGTTGTTTTTAACTTTCAAGAAAATAACACATTTGTTCTTAAACGACATCCATATCTTAAATCACACATTTTATGATTTTGAGATTTGGAATTTCATGTCATACCCTTCACTTGTGCCCATTCCCGACTTCTTATACCCTTGTTATCTAGCAGTGCTTTCAACACCACAGGCCATCAAATTCTGGACGGAACGGCCCTAAACGGTTTCACCCATACCTCTATAATCACACTCAAATGCTAACAAGCATTGGCATAGCCAATAGGTCTCGCCTTTGGGACCGTTTAAGTGTTTAGTTATCCAGCACAATATCCTTGGTGCAGTAACATTAACTGTTGCATGGCTAAACACTTATAAGGTCCCAAAGGCGAGACCTATTGGCTATGCCAATGCTTGTTTCTTGTGTCACTGGAGTGAGACCTACAGGCTCACTCATGTAAAGTTCAGCTGCTGTGTGCTTAACTACGCTTTAGTCTTCATCAAGTTAGTATGTAGTGCTGTGCAGTGCCTGTTTTGTATTCATGTGCCGAGTATGTGTGACTTCGAATGGTATAATACATGGAAATCTCTGGCTTCCATTTTGGGAGACCAAGGGCCTACTAGAGGAGGTTGAGGAATCCACCCCAGACAGATTTGTGGATTGCTGCATTCAAGGGAGCTGGGTGGGAGGAGTGCCAGTCTCTTTAGTACACTTCAAAAGGTGATGTTTGATTCAGACAGAGGTCAAATCTCAGGAAGGAGACGGGGTTGATATGAGAATCCTAAAGAGTAGGGCTGGGGCCTGGAGTGACCTTTTGAAGCACATATCCCTGTGTCTAACATCCAGGTGTGAACCTCTAGTCCATCCCATGGCTGGTGCTGTGGGGCTATGAGATTTGGAGTCCCTTCCATGTTACAGATTGCTTTCTGGAAGAAGGGCAAGACAGAGGAGTGGGTACTTAAAAAGGAAGCAGACCCCCAATACAAACTTAAAATACTTTGGCCCTAAATCACATTTCGTATGTGGAAATAGAATATAAGAAGGGGATCTCAAGGCCCTCGAAATTGTCACCTTTGAAGCAGCCAGTTGAGCTGTGCGAGGAGGAGAACAACTGCAAGGCTTTTGTCTATGACTGGGGTTTAGGTCTGCCAGTCTCCCAGCTGGGTGAGGGAGTTTCACCCAGGGAAATCCAAGACCACCTACCCCCAGAGCCTGGAGCGCCAGTGCCTGCCTGCTTGCCAAGACCAGTTTTACCTGTGAAGACTAGCGAGGTCCAGTTTAGGGATCCTGGATCCCCATAGTGATTAGTGAGGAAACGGCAGCTGAACTTGTTGAGTCATTGCCCATTTGCAGGTTCATGTCCGCGACCCCCGTATGCTAGAGGCAGCATCTGTGAAGTTAGCTGTGGACATAGCCTGTGTACAAAGTTAAGTCAGCGCCCCCCCTTCCAGTGTGGGCCGCTGCGAAGAGGATGCCAGAGGGGGCAACCATGCAGAACAAGGGACGTTGTCTAGTTCAGCTGCCGTCGAGAGGAGAGGATGCCGTTGTGACCTGTGCGTGCCCAAGTAGCTACTGAGGATTGGAACCAGAGCTATCCTTCCCCCACCTCACCTGTGAAAAGGACCAGAAGAACTGGGAGGAGGAATGATAGGGGGGCTACTTGTTCTGCCACACAGCGCTTTGGATGCTTGGTCACTTTTGACTTTGTAAGAGTCGGAGTGGCACTCCTGAAACTCCGACTCCTAGTAGGGCTTCACCTGAATGGGGGATAACCACTACCGTTAGTGAGAGGGAAGTGGGACTCAGGGGACCTGCCTTTGGAACACCAGAACCCTAACCTCACTGGACTGTGTGTATTGTTTATGTATGCTGTATTTTCCTTGTGTTTGTATATAAACATTCTCTTTTTCATAAGTGTTTGACTGAACAATCATTTATTGCTGCAGTTGAGCTGATCTTGTGTTGTAAACCTGTTTCCAACCTCTCTAGAATGTCCAAGTTGTGTACACTACCTCAAATGTCTAGGCTATCACCAATTCTAGGAGTAAATCCCTTGGGTGGGTTAATTGTAGCAGAGACCATGAGCTTGCCGTTGGCTCACTAAAAGGCTAAGGCTGTATAAGAGAAGGCCAGAGTGTTCGAGAGGACGAAGCCAAGACTAGCACACCAGGAACAGGAGGAGTGTAGGAAGGAGAGATGGGAGAAATTGTCCCGGAAATAGAAGTTGAGAAAGAGAGGGACAAGAAACGGAGAGAAAAGTAGGAAAAACTAAGTGAGTTGAATGAGAAACGGAAGTAAATGGAAAGAGATCTGAAGAGGGAAAAGATGGACCTTGAGAGAGAGAGAGAATCTTAGGATGGCAGCAATGACAACTTTATTTGGGATATTTGATTCTAAATTCAGTTCAGGCCAATTTGTGGCCAGGCTTCCAAGAGCTCCAGTGAACGTCTATGTGGAAGGTCAGGACATCTTGGTATGGTTTATGAGCTTTAACATCGCTTGTGAGGTCCAGGCCTTGAATAATTTGAAGGGACAGCCGTCATTCTAAGGATGCCAGTGGCTGACCAGATGTTTTACGAGCGAATGAAGGAGGCTCCGATTAGACGGTTTGGGATGAAGCCAGCTCAGTACCTTCAGAGATTCCGGAACTGCAAGAAAACAATGTGTTCCATTTGAGACCTGAATTCACTGAGAATTGCGTTATTGGAGTGAGTGGGCAAGAGGGATGGAGGCCAAAGTTTTCAGCCCCTTAACAGATTGATGGTGACAGAGCGACTCAGGGAGGAGTGCTCTACTCCACTTCGGCAATACTTGTCTGATCTGACAGACTGGGATCCAGTGAAACGTGCAGTATTGGCTAACAAGTGGTTAGCTAGCCTGGTTCAAAGGAGGATTTAACAGCTAACTGCACGGTTCTAAGCCAAAGGGGCTCTACAAATAGCTTCCAAAGCGAAGTGTGAGGACCAGGGTAATTCCAATGGAACCTAAGGAGGGCCCAGGGGAAATGGGAATAGTAATGGTGTGTCCAGGAACAAGCATTGTAAGAAGGGAGGGTAGGGAAGTTATTCCAAGTCCAAAGTGGTGACTTACTACAAGTGTCATCAGGTGGGAAACCTCCAGGGGTATTGTCTGGACAGATTCTGACCCAGTAGCAGCTTGATAGCAAGCATGTTTCACATGGGTGAAGATACCGGAGGGATCCCAGTTGCGCTCAACCTAGTAGCTATAGAGATCTGGGAGGGGGACTCAGATGCACATTCATCCTAATGTGAAGTGGGTCGCACACCGCTCGTCATACTAGCAAATAGCCCCATAGGATTCTGGAGAATGTAGTGACAGCGGCGAGTACACCTATGTTACGAGTATATAGTTATAATGCCATCCCTGGACACGTGTTTCGAGGTAATTGCCTCTCGTCAGCAGGGAGCAGGTATGTATGCAGGGTGCCAAGTAGACTGCCAAAATATATAAGGTATAGTACCTCTCACGGCGCGCGGGTGCGGGATCCAGGCTCGTCAGCCCATCGCTCGCACATTCTTCCTAACACAATGGGGTTTGTGCAGGAAGGTAGTATAAATGGGAGGAAAGTGCCTGCCTTGAGAAATATTGGAGCCTTTCACACTATGGCTGAGAGTAACTTCCTTAAACCTGAGGAGATGTCCCCTTGTACCAAGTATATAGTCTTAAGAAATCAGTGGGGAGGGAATCGAGTATCCGCTTGCCAGGGTTGAGATAGTGCTTCATGGCAAGGCAGCAAGGGTTAATGTGGTAAGGGAAAAGCAAGGTGATAGATGTCTCTTGGGCAATGACTTGATTTCCCCAGGCTTGGTGCCAGGACTGGGAGCCTAGATGGCTTGGACCATGTCCGCTGTGTTGACGAGAGTGCAGGCTGTACATCAGTTTCAGATGAAACTGTGATCATTCCTTATTTGCAGGGACCAGGACTTGGTGGTTTGCAGAAAACGGCAGACTCAGAGAAGGTAGTGGCCGTGAAGGTCATCCCTTCTGCTCTAAAGGGAGAGGAGAATGCAACTCCTTATGCGGACTAGGTGCTGGAGTCTGGGTTGCTCACAGAGCTGCAGAGTTTGTTAGCTGCTAGAAGGTCTATCTGGAAAGATTTCCGAAAGGCACAGGAAGAGTGGCGTACGTTTGAGAGACTTCAGAAGGAAGCCCTGGAACAAGTCAGCAAAAGTGTGGTTGGGAAACACTGTTAGCTTGGAGGATGGCTTATTTTCTAGTGAGTTGTTGAATCCTTAGCCAGGAAATAGCAGGAGGGTAGTGGTTCCATTAGTGCACAGAAAAGTTATTTTGTTACTGGTCAACAAAGTGCCCTGGGCAGGACACTCGTGCATTAGAAAAACTCAGGATAAGTTAGACCCTCTGGTATACTCAGCTACAATGCTTAGAAACACATAGAGGTTCTGTAGGACTTGTTCGGTTTGCCAAATGAGTGGTAAGTTGCGAGGGACTACAAAGGCACCGTTAGTGCCTCTGTCTGCTGTAGGGATTCAATTTGAGTGGGTGAGAGTAGACCTAGTCGGTCCATTTCCCCCCCACCATAACAGTCTGGTAACAAGTTTATCTTGATTGTGGTGGATTATGCCACCAGGTACCCAGAGGCTGTACCTCTGAGGAGCATGATTACAAGGGTGGTAGCGAGAGCATTCCTGGGAATCTTTCCTAGGGTTAGATTTCAGAGTATAGTAGTTTTTGACTGGGGAACCGTTTTGATCATCTCTTACTTGACATAGATGTGGGAGCAAACTGGTGTGACATACCACTTCTCCAAGGCATACCACCCTCTTGTTTGCATACCGAGAGATTCTGCAGAAGGGGGTAGATGTTCAGTTGCTTTGAGCTTCTGTGTGGACATCTGGTGCGGAGTCTTCTCACCTTAGAGATGGTTTGGAAGGCACCTTTGAGTCACCACAGAACTATGCGGTTGTCCTTAGGACATTGATGGCACAATACAGAAGTCGGGCAAAGGAAAACCTTCAGGGTAAACAAGTGCTGATGGAGTGGCACGAACAAAAAGCTAAACTGACTGGTTATTATGAAGGTCGTGAGTTGTTTGTTTCTAAAGCCTATTTGTCTTAGGATTTTGAAGGACAAATGGTGTGGGTCATACATGGTAGTTCAGAAGGTTTCTGAGGTTAACTACTTTGCAGACACAAGTGCTACAAGGGAGCCTAACAGGGTGTTTCATGTGAACAGGCTGTAGCCTTAACTCCGGAGAGAGATTACACCGTGAATATCATGGCTATGTGGAGGAAGTTTCTTAGCAGGTGCCGAGCCCATATCATGTGGGTCTGGGAGAGAAGAGTTTGGGTCCGGAGCAGTAGGTTACGCATGGGGCCTTTTGGCGCACTCGCATGCAATAAGCTGTGTAATCCATTGGGCTTTCATAAACCTTCTCTGATGCTTCCATTCCAAGTTGCAGTGTTCCTAACCCAAAGGCAAACCCAAGTTTGGGAGATTATGTCTTTTGATACACTGGGACTCCGATAATGTGCCCTTCTCAGCGGTTCAGTCACACCAGTTATATCCACTATCGGGGATTTCACTCTACCTGATATTGACATGGATATCATTAGCGCTCTGGAAAGTTAAAGATTAATCTCCTTTGTGTGATATCTAAAAAGTATTTAAAAAACCAATGAATTTATTATTTATTCACTAGCACTCGGAGTAGGACATGATACTCCTTTCCAGAGCAATCAGTAACCCCAGAACTTGACTTTAAGGTCTCATTTAATTTCCTGGCGAACAGTGATCAGTATTTAGAATCTCCACTGCTAGAAAGAATTCTGTTAGAAGTTGGCCTGGTATATGCTGTCCACTAGTTATAGTGGGCACCCTGTACCAGTCCAAACAACCCCTTATTGGTTATAGGTCAAAGACAACCTTTATTGAAAGCTATCCTAGTGGTAGCTATGGAGAGCAGCCTTCAGGCTAAGTCTTGAAGGAATGTAAAGCAGCTTGTTTTACCAGTCTATAATCTCTTGAGTGCCTAAATGAAAGATAACCACACCAGGTATATATATAAAATATATATGTATTTATTTCTAAACACACCCTCCTAGACTCTTAATGAGGCTAGAGGTCAAAACACATAAATCACACTTCAAATAGGACAGTTATGTTATGTTAATAAAATTTGTAGAGCGCAGCGGTTACCCTGGGGTGTCCTGGCACTATGTACTGCCTAACCGAAAGAGGGAAGAGGTAATTGGGTAAACAACCAGGTCTTCAAACCCTTCCTAAAAAGAAGATAACTCTTATAAGCACAAATAAACGTTCGGCCCTAGGGGCGAGCCAAACATATACTAAAATAGTGGTATAAGAACCACGACTTAACTAGACACAAGACCTAGAGCCTGTAGAATCGCTGGGACCCCAAGGAACCACCCCAGGTAGTGACACAGGGGACCCACGGGGGCCGTGTGAAGTGTGAGAACACAGCCGCGAGCTCCCGTTAGCTTCTATTGGGAAAGTCGCGGTTAGATTTTTGAAGATTAGGGACACTTAGAATTGAGTCAGGACTAAGGGGCTGATGCGGTGCAGTACCTGGAGAGCTGGCTGAAAGCTGAGGTGGCCCCCGGAGGGTCTCTCCCCCTTCTATGCACTGGAACGGGCTTACAGGGTTCCGGCTCGCCCACCTGGGCCTGGGGCCCCACCCCGTCCATTTGTGGTGCGGCTGTTGCATTACCGGGATCGAGACTGTCTTCTACAGAGGGCCCGCGAGAAACAGAACCTACAGATCGGGAACAGCAAGGTGATGATATTCCCGGACTATACTAGGGAGGTGCAGCGTCAGAGATCCTCCTTTCTGGCTGTTAAGCGGAAACTGCGCCAACTTCATCTTCCCTATGCAATGCTGTTCCCGGCCCGCCTTAGGGTAACCTCTGGGGAAAAGACGCACTTTTTCCTCACCCCGCAGGCCGCTTGGGACTGGCTGTACACCCGAGGTGACGTTGGACCACGCTCGCCACATCAGAATTCGCCCCGTCAGCGGTTGTCTCCCGTTTCTCTCCCACGGAGGCCCCTTTCTCCTGCTGACCGCTGGCGAGAACGAGACAGGGCGGTTTTGGCGGTGGCGACCATTAGCCGAGGGATTGGTGGTCCGGCTGGTGCTGACACGGACCGTGAGAGAGACGGATCTGAGAGCTCGGGGGCGAGTAGTGTCCAGGGGCTCTCTGATGTTGAACTTCCGGATGTCACTCCACAGACGGCGGATGAGGTGTTTGGCTAGGTTGTCTGCCTGTCTCTTGGCAAGTAGCTGGTGGGCAGCCCTCTATGGGCCCTGGTCCCGGTGGCCTAACTGTTATCTGATGGGGGGGGCTTGACTATATCATGGGGCCCGGTTGGATGGCCTAGAGTTGGCGGGGGGAGTCGGGGGGAGGTCTGGGGACATCGGGAGTGGGATACGTACCTCCACCTTTCCTTAGCTTCGAGCATGACTGCCTTAGTTTGGATGGGGACCTGTTTTTGTGTGCCTGTCCTGGGGTGTGGGAGTTAGGTAGGGTTTAGTGTTTGGGACAAGGGGGGGGTGGTCAGACATGTCGCTCAGGGGAATCATTGTGATCAGTATATAGAGTCAGGATCATGGGTACCTCCGTAGGCATACAAATTATGACCTGGAATGTCAGGGGGCTGCATACGATGAACAGACGGCACAAAATACATGCCTACCTGACGAGGAGGGGAGTCCAAATAGCCTTACTTCAAGAAACTCACTTGACTAAGTCTGAAGGGGCTGCGCTACAGCGCCGATGGAGGGGTCAGGTATTCCACACTACGTACTCGGCCTTTGCGCGAGGGACATTGGTGTGGGTGCGAGCGGGGGTTCCCTTTCAATGTGTACGACAGATAATTGACCCTGAGGGGCGCTTTGTGGTAGTGGTGGGGCATCTGGATGGCCGGGATATCACTCTGGCAAGTATATACGCCCCTAATGTAGATCAGCTGTCTCAGAAGCTGGCGCAGGTCCTGACTGGTTCTGTGCTGTTGGGGGGGGTACTTTAACTGTGTCACTGATGTGACCCTGGATCGGTCTCATCCTCCCCTCCCTGACGCCTCCACGCATAGAATAGCACAAGTTCGTCGTGACTGGCAGTGGCACTGGGAGCTGATAGACACTTGGAGAGCACATCACCCAGGGGAGCGGGACTATTCTTATTTCTCGGCTTTACATGAGCTACATGTTAGGCTGGACTCCATCCTCTGTTTCCCAGATGTGCATGGAGGCTTCACCCTGAGTGAATATTTAGCCATGACGATATCCGATCATAATCCCCTACTGGTGTCCCTGAATTGGCTGCGAGTTGGGGCCGCTGTTCCCAGTTGGCGCCTTAAACTGGAGACCTTGGAAGACCAGGTCTTTCGAACTACAATAGGCACTGCCATCGAGGAGTACTTCCAGACCAACACTAACACGACCGCTAGCATTCATAATGAGTGGGATGCTTTTAAAGTAGTGATAAGAGGTCGTTGTATAGGAGAAGCGGTTGGGGTCCGCAGAACCCTGTTGCAAGAGGTTCAAAGGGCAGAACAACAACTCCGAGACGCGGAAAGGGAAAGACCTGAATGGGTGGATGGACAGGAGGGGCTCATGGCGGCCAAGGAAGGTTTGGCGACCCACGTAGAACGCCTGCGATGTTTTGATTATAGGGCGTACGCGGTGTGGGCGCACGCTGAGAGAGACAAATCTGGGGCCTTACTGGCATGGCTGGCCAACCCAGCGCGAAGGGAAACTCCAATCTTAGAGCTGCGGGATGGAGATGGGGCAGTGCATTATGAGCAGCAGGCTATTAATGGCCAATTTCTGGAATACTATACCGCCCTATATCAAAGTCAATTAGACCCCCGGGTGTTGGAGGAGGATGATTTCCTGGATATTGAACTCCCTCTGGTTGAGGCGGGAGATGCGGAGAAACTGGGTCGAGACGTGGAACTGGAGGAGGTCCGGGGAGCAATAAAGCGGATGGCCAGGAATAAAACCCTCGGCACAGACGGGCTCCCTATAGAGTTTTATGCCTCATTTGTAGATCAGTTGGCCCCCCACCTTTTAGCTCTCTACAACAGGTCGAGGCGGGAGGGCTACTTGCCTCGTACAACCAGAGAAGCAATAATCGTACCACTTCTCAAGCCGGACAAGCCGGCGTGGGATCGCGCTGCTTATCGCCCCCTCGCAATGCTTAACCTTGATTACAAGATATTGAGCAGTATTCTGGCCCGCCGTCTCCTGACCCACATGACCACACTGGTCCATACGGATCAGGCCGGGTTTATTCCTTCCCGGAACACGTCCATGAATGTTCGCCGCTTATGTCAACTGCTTCACAATTCAGTACACTTAGGGGAAGATGCGTGTATTTTATCGATTGACATGGAGAAGGCATTCGATAGCTTGGAGTGGCCGTATTTGTTTCGAGTTGTCTGGGCGAGAGATTTGTTTACTGGACGAGGATATTATACCACCTCTCGACTGCCAGGGTTCGCACGGGGGGTGATTTCAGAGGCCTGCAGCGTGGGCAGGGGGACGATACAGGGATGTCCATTGTCTCCCCTCCTGTTTGCGCTGGCAATGGTGCCCCTGGCGGTGCATGCCCGACGATATTTCCGGGGATTGGACGGGGGGGGGGCCAGGTTCATCGCATCGCCCTGTACGCGGACGATCTCCTAATGTTCCTTGCCAATGCTGCTGAGGAGCTGCGGGGGGCCCGGGAACTGTTGGGCAGACTGGGCCGGGTGGCAGGCCTCAAAGTCAAATGGAATAAGACGTGCATTTTCCCTATTCGGGGTGGTAGAGGGGCACCTCCAGGTGTACCAGATGTGAGGTGGGAAAGCAGCTGCCTGACTTACCTAGGAGCCCGGATCTATCAAGAACCCTCTGACCTACTGGAAGGGAATATCGAAAGGGCTTTGCGAACCACTTGGAGCAACTTCGAATTCTGGGGGACCCTTCCCCTTTCAGTAGCGGGGAGGGTGGCGTTGTTAAAGATGGTCACCTTGCCACGTCTTCTGTATTACTTTGGCTCCCTTCCCCTATGGATACCGCGAAAATATTTCACCCAGCTCAACGCTATGACTACAGGATTTTTATGGGGGTCTGGGAGGCGCAGAGTGGCGCTTTATACCATGCAGCGCCCCTGGCGGGAGGCGGGATTTGCAGCCCCTGACTTTGAGGCCTATTACCATGCAGCCCAATTTCAATGGTTTACTAAATGGATGGCCAGGGGATTGCGCCTAGGGGAGGACCGCGGGAGCATGGGCCCGGACCTGCGCCAGCTCTCTCGGACGCTTCTCCAGCTTCCTCTACAGGAGCGGGAGACTCCGAGGGAGCTGTGGGTGATGCAACCGTGCTGGAATCAGGCGAGCAGAAGGGCCAAGATGGGTCCTCCGTACGCCCCGGAGATCCCGTTGAGGGTCTGCGAGGCTCTGCCACATGGGGGGGGGGGGGGAATTGGCAGCGCCTGCTAAGTTGGGAGGAAATGGGGGTCTCCACTATTGGAGACCTCTATGAGGATGCTGTGCTTTTACCTTACCAGGACCTCTTGGAATGGTTCGAACTACCCCGCCAGGACTTTCTTTCACATGCTGCCGTGACGGCAGCTATCCGGAAGCACTGGAAGAGGGGGATGGAGGAACCCCCGACCTCTCTCCCCTGTCAATATGTGGTTTATGCAGCGGGGACGATTAAAGCGGTAACCTGCCTATACAGGCGTCTTACTCAGGAGCTTAGGTCCCCTTTGGAGAGGCTACGGACCAAATGGGAGGCGGACCTTGGGATGCCTATTGAGGAGAGACCGTGGGAGGATCTGATGGAGCGGGCGTGGAAATGCTCTAGAAATGCGAGATTTCAGCTGATACAATTTTATGTCTTCCATAGGGCGTACCTCACCCGCACAAAATCAACAAATTTTTTGGGTCCCGCACTACCTGCCCCCGCTGTAAATTAGAAAATGCCACATTTTTGCATATGTTTTGGGAGTGCCCATTGTTATATGAGTATTGGGGGGAGTTAACGGCTAAACTGGGCAACATAACGGATAGGAGCATTGATCAGACCCCGGGTTTTTGCTTAATTCACTGGTTTCCCCACACTGCCCGTAACAAGGTGACTAGTAAATTTATTGACTTGGGACTAGTCCTAGCTAAGCGAGAAATCACCAGTCATTGGAAAGCGGCCACGGCGCCTAATGCTGCGTGATGGCTGCGAGAATTCACAAAGTGGGCCGACTGCGAGGGGACTCTCAGACTTCAAATGGCCCAGAGAGCCGATAATGACAAAATGTTGACTGCAGCCAGAGCATGGGTGGTGTTGGTGGACCTGCTTAAGACACCGACAGCTGACATTGACTGATCTCCTTCACGACAACACTAGTACACACGCATGGCCGAATCGCCCTTCCTGAGCGGGTGGCGGGGCTGGAGGGTAGCGGGTATTGAGTGGTAACTCCTGTTCATTCATCCCCTGACAGTGCGATACCAGTGGTCCAATCAGCGGGGGCTCATCATTAATACTGAAAGATAGTGGATGGAGCGACATGTCTGACAGTGGGGGGGGGAGTTGGAGGGACTGGGGGTGGGCAGAGGGTGTTTTGTTAACTTATCTATTGCGGAGGCTTGCAGTGAGGCCTCCTAGGACACTTTTGAACTGGATCCTCCGGATGGGGCTATAGACCGTGCCTAACCTGACACTGCTGACGATGTGCGGGTTTGCAGGACCAAGAGGGGGAATAGGGGTAGGGGGAGTGATGCTCCTTCCAGGTGCCTTTGATATTGCATGTGCAGGATGAGATATCAGCATGTGGGGTTTAAGAAACAACCCTGTCTTATGATGTTGATGGTAGAGGGATATCGATGCAACAGAATTTGTTCGGGAGGCCTTGGCAGGAGCTCTAGAGAACGTGATCGCATTAGTCATTGTTGTGCTTACTGTCATGTCGTAATAAAACTGCAATAAAGTTAGTTTAAAAAAAAAAAACACCCACGGGAGCACCAGAATACTTGTGTTACGTCACCCAGGGAAGCCAGGTGTCAAATGGTGTTGGGTCGCGTCGTCGATTTCAATGGGAGCTGTCGAAGAAGTGCTGCTGCCGGGAAGATGCGAAGTGTCCGAAGACATCCAAGCCTGGATTGTAGATGAGAAGAACCTGAAAGCAGAGGGGATAGAGTCTGGGTCACTAGCCAGTGACCAGGAAGGCGATAGGCAGATGCCCACCGATGTCGGGTGATTTCAGGTGAAGAAGGTGAAGCTTGACTCTTCAGCCACGAGGACCAGGAGGCGTCGAGGGCCACCAGGAGCTGGATTTGTGCTGTCCCACGAAGGATGTCGAGTGCTGCAGCGTCTGTGCCCGGATTGGACACAACAAGCCTTGGCAACAGCAACCCACGCAGAAACAAGAAAGATGCTTCGGTGCAGACCAGCAAGGTCTGTGGGACTCACCACTTGGTAGGCAGTTGGGGCACGTCTGGAGCAACCAGGGAAGCCCAAGGAAATTCAAAGTTACCCCCTCGGGGACACACCAGTCGACGGACCAGGGATCGCGAAGGGACCATGAGACGAAGCACAAAATGGCGGCCCACGGGTCACTCTGGGTGACTAGGCCAACGATCTTCGGTGGAGTCTGTGCTCGAGGTGGGGGCTACAAGTCGGCCCAAGCACGACTTCAGGAGACGTTGAGAAGTCAATGAATTTGCAAAAGTGCATGGTGACCAGGAGTTCCGGTTCCACATTACTCACGAGGGCTGCGGGTCTCAGCTTTGCTGGGGACTCAGGTCGGCCTCTGAGATGTCTGGAAATCCTCTTCCTTCGCTGCAAATACTTAGGAGTCCGGCGGGAGCTTTGATGATGCAGACCGGCAAATTGCTTCGTTGGTGCCTGCCAAGCAGGGGAGTCGCTCCTTGACTCCAAGGGAGATTTCTTCAGTCCTCTAGTCTTGAGTAGAGCGTCGAAGTTCCAGGATTCAGCTTCAGAGTTTCGTCCAGGGATAGCTAAAGTTCTGGTTACAG
Organism: Triturus cristatus; assembly: GCF_964204655.1. Taxonomy (NCBI): domain Eukaryota; kingdom Metazoa; phylum Chordata; class Amphibia; order Caudata; family Salamandridae; genus Triturus; species Triturus cristatus. The sequence goes on from NC_140595.1 coordinate 530,180,811, forward strand.
AGGTTCCTTACTTATACCTAAGGAAGGGGTTGGACTAGCTCTGGGGACCCACCTATGGGAGGGTTTGGAAAGCGGGGTGGCTACACCCATTTCCTTTGTCCAGTTTCGCGCCACAGCAGGGGCTGGAAGCCCCTGAACCGGTTTGAGCTGGACTATGCACACGGACACCAAATGTGCCCCTAGTGCAGGACTTCAAAGCACTCAGAGAGTGCTCCCACCCAGCCCCAATACACATAAGCCTGTCTGGGAGATGGTTACACCTCCCTGTGACACGAAACCTATTGTCCAGGCCTCCCCTGCCGGTGTTTCGGTCAGCAGCAGGAGGCCAGACCCGTGTCTGCGTCTTTGGCTGCAACATCCATTTTGTGATGCCAGGGCTCTATTAAGTTTCTACCGGGTATACCAGTGCTGTCATGTCTCTCCCTCTAGAAGGGTGGGATCATGCTCCCACACCAGTTACTGGTGTGGGGGTATGATTCCAAGGTGTTTTGACACCAAACACGACATGTTTCCGTGCAGTCAGTCCAAAGTTAGCATTTACCGTTGGGTCATAATGCACTTAAGAGTATATGGTCAGGCTGCACTTCAAACAGCATCAGAGAAGGGACTCTAAACGCTGCAGAGGGGCTCTGCTCATGCAGGGGCACCCTCACATAAGAACCAAGCACTCTGGCTTCAGGATTGACAAGGCCTGCCATAGGAGTGACTTACAGGTTTATATGTGTGTGTATATATGTAGTGATACAGGTAACCTATATCACAGTAAGGGGTGCATGCACCACCTTACCCAGGCTGCAGTAGCAGACCTGTGGTGTCATTTTGGGTGGCTTTCCAGGGGTGGCATAATACATGCTTCAGCCCCTGGTAGGCCTCTGGGGTACCTATGCCTTGGGTACATAGTATACCATATACTAGGGACTCGCAAGGGTACCTCAGGATCTAGTCTGTGGTGCACCTAAAGTACATGCAATCAATTTAGAGAGGAAGCAGCTAGGCTGGGGCCCTGAATAGCAGGGTCCCAGCCAGACTAAAGTCGAAAAACAGTGAAACATCAGCAAAAAGTGGGGGTAAACATGTGAAGCAGATCCTACTCTCCTACACATTCTGTACTCCATTATAAGCTTATTGGAAAGGTGAACTAATAATTTAGTTGACGTATTAGCTACTCTTTCTTTCATTCTTCAAAATGTGGGTCCTTTGGATGGTGGAAGTCCTTTAAAAAGGATGCAAAGAAAAGGAAAACATGGCTTCATGCCTACTAATGTAGGCTGATTGCTGCAGTGTACAGCTGCTGTCTGAAGTGTCAGGATAACCTTGTTAACTGGGAACAAAACCTTCCTTTTAAATATTTAGTCACCCATATGTAGGCTTTTTAGCCCACAACGTAGGGTGCATGATATTTAAAAGTGAGACTTGTAGAAATGTTATGTTGCATTTTCCCTACAGAGACATGTGACATGCCCCCCCCCCCCCTCCCCCAAAAGCTATCTGCACTGTGGTAGGCTATGCCTGCCTATGAAGAAAACTAGAATACAGATTTATATATTAATTATGCTATCTATGGTTTGTTTTAACAGATGTGATTTTGTACATATTTGTAATTTCATGCCTATATGCTGATTGTTGCTTTGTGGCAAAGTTTGTACTCGATACAATGCCTAATTATTTTTTGATAATTATAGTGATACGTCAATGTTAAATACTTTAGGTTTTATTGGTTCATTGGGAAGGTTATACAACATGCCATAAAGGCGATCTGTTTATTATGAAAAGTTATGGTAGAAGCAGTAGACCTGATTCAATAACTGTAAAAAGCACATCATAGCTGGTAGGCCTTTAAGGATGGAATCTTATTACATTGTGTTAAAACCTGTGGACAGATTGTGTGTTATACAGGTTGCTATAATACCCAAGGGTCTGGTACTGGTTACTTCTCTGGCAAAAATAAAAGTTTAGAAGATTTGGACTGTCCGAATCCTTGTCGGGCACTTTTCGCCGTAGTTGTATATTAGTTTGACAACTCTAATTATGTACATATGTTAAATTTTATGACTGTATGCTTGATGGTTGCCTATTGGGAAAAATTCTACTCCATATAGTAGGCCTGAGTAGGTTGTGATGATGAGCCAATGATCACGGGTATAAGCCTAATTGATTAATTTGTAAACATTATGTCAGAAGACATAGATTGGGTCTGTTTATCATGGATAAATTACATCAAAGGTATTAGGTCTGACTTTGTTATTGTGAAAGTCCTATGTTAAAAGTAATAGGCCTTTAAGGCTGAATTGGTATTGCTCTGTTAATGTCTGTTGACAGGTATTCTGTTACTTGGGATCTCACAGATTTACTGCATTAAGCAAGGAGTTTGGTATTGGGCATTTCATTTGACAATCCTTGAGGGTAGAAGATTTGACCTGTGATAATACTTGATAGACCATCTTAGGAAGACCTGGCAGGAGTAATCTGCCATACCCTAGTAATACAAAAAATACCTATTCATCTGTCTGTTCGAGGGTCAATCACATTCGGATCCTCCCCATGATACTATACAGCATTGAGTTATCTAGTCCACCTTTGTTATTCGTTCTATTCCCCTGTGAGTAATGGCATTTTGCCAGATCACATACATTTGAAAATGAAATGCCCTTCAGTATCTGGGTGAGGGGGCAGGTTTCCATTTTTACCCATTTGTAAGTTCCCTTAAATTGTTTTCATCTTTTATTTTTAATGCATCCTGCATATCCTCAAATGGTCCTACATGCAGTTACCTTGCTGCTCCTTTCATCTGGAGTTTGCTGCAATCATTTCCAAACTTGGCAGCTATCCTGGAATCCTATTGTGCATTGTGTATCATTGTTTTGACCGCCCCAAGGTGGATAACTTGTTACTTCTTAACATGGCAGCAATGTTGGTACTTTAAAACAATGATTCACTATGTTCAGTGCCATTGTAAGATACCGGCGATTGCTATAGTAAATGTTATTTTTAGATGATAACCTTATGCCTGTTGAGTGTAGGCAATGGCATTTTCACTCTTTCTACTTGTATTCTTTTAATTCATCTTCCATGTGCTTGTTGACGTAGTTTATCTGTTTTATTGTGATGGGTGTGACTAAATGCAAGAGTGAGTCAGTGGGTGGGTGAATAGATGTAGGACAGAGTGCATGTACGATAACTTGGTGAGTGCCTAAATTCATCAGTATCTTAATGAGCACTTTCTAATATAAAATCTAGACTTATTGACATTGAATTTCTTTTTTTTTTTTTTGCTCTAACCCATTTTAATTCCTTTCTTGTTAGGTCAGCCTACCAGACAGTGCAAGCTGTCTGGTTGTGAAAGACCTATTTAGGCTTTCCAAGAACTTACAGGGACTAACAGCCCACCCATTGGTTGGCTTTGTCACTCTCATTTACTTGTTTCTTATTTGATGACTTTCTTTGTCTATCTTATGTTTGTCCCTCATCTGGAGCATAGCCTCTTTACAAACCTCTTGACTGGCTGACGTTTGACCTTCCACTGTTCACTGTCAGGGAGCTACTCTTTTCCTTTTTGGTAATTTCCATTAGAGTGCATGCGTTTAGCAGCTTTCTCCCTCTTGTGTTACTCTCCTCCCCAAAATACCCACCCCTTGTGCTCTCTCTGACTTGGTCCTGCTCACTCCCCCTCCCCGGCACTTCTTTCCCGGCATCCAACCCGTGCACTCGTATGACTGTCTTCTTTGTGTGCTTGCCCCCCAACATTCGTGTGGATCTCTCACTCATGCCCCTGCCCACAACCTTTGTGTTTTCCACAACCCACCCCCCCACCTGCTGCTCCTTTGTCCCCCACCTCTGCTGTTCTTTTTTTAGATACATTTTTTAATCATATATATATTTTTTGGGCTGCTAGACAGCAAATTGCTGTTGTCTGTCAACAAACGTTTCTACCCCCGCCCTTTTCAATTTTTTTAAACCGATTTCAAGTGGCGCTTACTATCTTAGATCGGTCAATAAAACAATAGTGTCTACATGCTTTGCAGGATAACAGACTGTGAACAACGCCCACTTCATTGCACTTTTTTTGGGTCAATGCTAATCAGCCCCAACAAACATCATTACCTTACTAATGATGCTCTGCATTGTTAAAACGCATTGGCAAAGCCAGAGAGTGCCAAAGGCGAGACCCTTTGACTTTACCATTGCTTGATGTCTAAGGCATTTGTAAAGCATTATATTTTTCTAATTTAAAGATATATTTCCTTTCTTCATTTTCAGAGGCTGTTTGCTTTGAACACCCTTTTTTTGTTTGTTGACAGTAGCAAACTGACGCCATCCTTTATTGCTTGCACTTTCATCATTTTATAGCTAGGCTGATGCAATAGTTGGTCTGAAGTTCAAAAGTTACTGGGTAGCTCTTTTGCATTTTCATGTTGGTTTTTGTAATATTTGTGTTTCAAAACGTTCTTCTAAAATATCTTGGCTGTGTATGTGTTTATACCAAGTACTTTGAAGAATCTTTTACTATGTATGTTTCTATTACCATAAGTACACTGTCATTTGCATATTTCTACAGGTGCTTGTAAATACTGCCTGCTGTTTACTGATGTTGATCGCTAGATTAATCCAGTGTGTGGTGTTTGGGCCCCTTCGAGTCAGCGAGAGACAGGTACGTTTAGGGAAAGTTTTTATAGTTCAGATTTACTTCCATTGATTTTTATTTTTGCCATAAGCTCTGCTTTCATAATGAAAATGTTTTTAAAAGCATAGTTAATTTATACAAAACATAGGTACAGCTCGTGCACGGCTATACACTTTCACACACTTCAACAACATTGTTGCCTAACCATTATCCTTGCTCCTGCCCCTTTTGCACCTAGAGGGTAACCGAATTGAACACAGAGGTGCTGAAGGTCACAGAGGCACCAAGGGGATGGGGTTCTGTATAAGATGTGCTGGGGTGATAGGCACCGATCATCTTGTGCATAGGTGAAAAACTGAATCCTACAGGGACCCACAAGCGCTCTATATTGAGTCTAAGATGTACGCAACTAGATACTGTGGATGAAAGATCCACTGTGTGTACCATGTCACTACAGTATGAAAAAACGAAAGTGCTGATAAACGCCAAGTTGATATGTAGAACAATGTAAATGACCGTATGTACAAAAGTGTTGTTTAATCACGTCGGCTAAAGATAACATGACCATGTGTATTGCAGACACTGTGGGGAAAAAAGGACATAAAAAAACCCCACAGAATTGGATAAATACACCACATATCGAAAAAATAAAAAATCCACCACTTATCAAAGTAGAATGACGAATAAGAAAAGAGACTATATTTATATTGTCAGTTACCAGTCCAATCTGAAAAACAAACAGTCTCTTATTGAGGCACATGACTTATAAACAGCCCAATTATTTGAACCATTGACCTGGTTTTTGCAACATTTTTGTCCTCAAGTTCACTCCAGGTCTATTCTCTACAGTTTCCAAAACCGTACCTTTAAGTTGGCAAATACTATGTTCATCTCCTGAAAGTACATAACCACTGTGGATTTTATGTTCCTTGAACGAATGTTGCTCTTATGTTCGTGACAGGCAGAATTACATTTTATGTACTTGCTTGCCCACCTATGTAAGTCTAAATGTGCATTTCAGCATGTTAAATACCGTTTTGTATATTGCATGCAGCTAGTCTTTTAATCTTTAGTTTCACTCAACTGTGAGTATGTGACTTGTTTCCCTGGTGTAATACTTTTACAGTTGCAACAGTTGTGGCACGGAAACATGCCGACTTTGACTGGTTTGTTTCTCTCAATAATATGTCTGATATTACTGTTGCGTTTGTATGCAAAAAATGTTGGTTCCGTTTTTCTATTTGCCAAAAATGTGCTTCAGTTTGAAGCAATTTCAAATACTGTTGTATAATTTTCTTGATATTTGTACTGTTAGTGGAAAATATGGATACAAAAAATTGCCTTTTTAGGTTGAAGCGTAGCTTACAGCGTAGCTGTTTGGTTTTCTAACAACATCTTGTGGACATTCTGAAAGCTTCCCTGGGAATGCATAACGCCCATTGCTTAACATTAGTTTTCTGGTTTGTAACTCTCATTTGCTTTCTTTATATTTACAGGCTTTATTTTTTTAGGCTGTCTATTTTGAGTTCGTCCCTTCTATGGCCCATACCCTATTTACTATATTCTTCCACTAGTACTCACTGTCTGTAAACAGGCCTTTAAATCTTGTTCTTATCTTGTCACATTTGCTGTGCATTCAAAGACAGAGGTCAAATGTTAGGCTCTGTCTTCCAAGGGAGCTTGATCTTCACACTTCTTTGTCTGACTTCAAAGTGAGAGGATTTATGCGACTTCACTGGCTTCCAGGGGTGTCCTGGACTAAGGCTGTACGATGTTGTTTTCTTTCTTGCACACAATTTTTTTTAATGTCTAAATTAACTCTACAGATATTTCAGATATTTCAGAATGTATCTGAATTAGAAAAGCACAAATTAAGCTGATTTTTTGGTAATTCTGAAGTGTAGTGGAAACAAATATTCTAATACGATCAAAACAAATTGATACAATATGTGATAACATTTCCATACATTATCTTTTGTGCGCTGTATGCTTTTATCAGTATAACTGTATGTCTGTTTAAATGTAATGGTCATTTCAATTGAAAGATTTTTCTTGTAATGATGGTGCGCTATCACACCATGCATACTCCACTTTATCCCACTCTACTCTGCACTGCTCCACACCTCTGCAGTCTGCACTCTGCCCCTGCACTCTGCCACACTCTACTGTGCACCACTAACTCACCCACCAACCTTCACCTACCCAGCCACAGCTGGAGCAAAATGTCAGAAATAGAATGACTCTGCACCCTCCACGCGGACCTACCCAGCCCTACAGACATCAGTGTGGGTGTAGACAACTTTAACAACTGGATCAAGAACTGCGTAGATCTCCTCGCACCCATCAAGCTCAGCAAACCGAAGACCCAACAAGCAAGCCAATTGGTACACCAAGAATCTCCGTGACACCAAAAGACACTGCAAACAGCTTGAAGTAAAGTGGAGATTCAGCCACAAGATACCGATAGAACTATCTTCAAAACAGTACTCTTACGATTCCACCAGTGGAATGCATCGAAGGGAACTCCAACAGTAGAAAAGAAGTCTTCTCGATCATCAAAGATTTCACCGCACCCACGGCCTCCACTAACAGCATCACCCCCTCGCTAGAACTCTGCAACAACCTATCCAACTTCTTCCACAGCAGAATCGTAAACATCTACAACAACTTCGGGCACCAACCAAATCCCAGCAAACTCCTCACCAACCTGCCTGTCGCCAATCAAAACATCCACCTGCCCAAATAAAAACCCTCATCTGCGAAGAATCTGCCTTAATGATGTGGACTATCCATTCTAAATGTGTTAAAACAGTAAATGTTGGAGTGATTGCAAGGAAGTTGTACTTTGTGACACTATTGACTTTCTAAGCCAGCCTTTGAACATGGCTCGGACTAGGAAATCGTTTCCCTTTTTCAGGATGAGATTTTCATCTTCCTGTAGCAGTTGTCCTACATCTCCGGTACTGTTATGGTACCTATTTGTTCATGCTGTCCATCTCTTACTCGTGGTAAGAGTCTTCTCCACTTCTTTCAAAGCAGGGTTTTATCATTTTTACCACAAGGAGTGGTGTCTTGTCTCTTTCACTCTGTCAATGCATGCAGAGCACGACTTGTGAACTGTCTGTTTATTCTCTTTTGCTGTAGTCCAGCGGTTCCTTCCTCTGCCTTACATATGCATAAACGTTTCTGATGTGCATTTGTATTCTCCCTTAGAGAGGGAAGTGGTTTGCTGCCACCGCTCTCCACATGCTGTTTGTTTGTTCCCTGCCATCCCATATTACCTGGTGGAGCCTTCTTGGCTTGAGAAGGCCAAGAGAAAAGAGAACCCTGTCTTAAAAGCATGATCTGTCTGCTCTGCAGTGCCAACGAAACCTATTAGAATATTTTGCGCTTTATAAAATGTTTGCTTCTTCTGGTACCTAGTCATGTAAAGCACTACATGCTATCACCTGATAGCCTCAGAAAAGTACTTTGACATTGTTATACATAAATTATAGTCCACAGTCCCTAATCGTGCAGATACATGATGAAGATACTCAGTCAACAAAAGGATAACAAGTGGTGAGAACAATTATCTACATTAACGGTGGGCGGAACTCTCAGAATTACATACAAACTATGCGCGATTCCTCGAAGTTCTGCCAACTGGCAGAAAATATGCATATTGCCCTGCAATTTAGCGCTGGTAGCTTGAGCTGAAAAATCAGTTTGAGCGGCACCATGTGTGTGCAAGAGCATGCAGCTGTTCAAGTTGGTTTTGCTGCTGCTCAAATATAAAACCTACTCGAGCCGCAGCAAATGTACTCGAGAAGCAGGCCACTGACTGCTCACGACTGCCTGCGTTAGAAAAGGAAGCTATGGACACTATATATCTCATTCGCCAGCTTGCATCTTAGGAGCCTCGCAGAGAAAAAAATTCCGCCACGCAGCAAATGGCAGAATTTGGTGGGAACTGAGTCTCCAAATTCGCAGGCAGAATTAAAAATTCTGCCCATCCTTAATCTACATGTAGCGTTCTGAAAAATAACAGCATCGTTGATAAGAATCAACAAATCTCTTGAGCCTCGGTGAAAAGGCTTGGCTTTCCTCATCTGTCGGTACCTATTAAAAAAAGAAAAACCGAATGGAATGTACTTAAAGTATTAGAAAGTAGAGTTTCACACCAATACAAAATTTGTGTCTGGATTTCATATCTTTTTTCATTTGTTATTTTCAGAGTTTGTGTTCCAATTTGCACTCTTGTTACAAATTAGGAATTAACTTGCTTGCATTCTGATAGTTCTTTGTTGATCATCCAAACATGTTTTTTTATATGGGGATATATTTAAGGTATAAAGTAAATGGTGACCCTTTTTTTGTAGAGATGCATACTGTGTATGGTCATGGTCTAAGAGCGGCATCTCATGGGCATTGAATGACAATTCATAGGTAGACCTAGATAACCCTTACCAGCACATGCAGGGGATACCTGATGCTCCAGAGTGTTTGCTATCTTTTCCTACAGTTCATTGTAATTTATATTGTTAAAGTCTTGGATTGTTTGGGGGTGTTATCCAATGGTGTTGGGTAAGTGAGGACACACCATGATTACAATGTTGTGTGTACGTTTACCCCCTAAACTTCAGGGTAAAGCCCTTACAGGAATAGCAGCATTGTTAGCTGAGGTCCAGGATGCTCCTGCCCTAGCAGGGAAGAGGTGGGGTTAACTATGCCATGGAAGGTGTAAAGGATTGGACGTTGGAGCGATCCCTCAATTCTTCTTCATCCACACTAATTGCCTATTCCCTGGCCACGGTGGGCATAAAAGAGATTAGATCACTTGACTACACTAGTGATAGGCAATATTCATTTCACTAAGAATTTCAAAGTACTCTCTCTAAAAGTTAATATTTTTTCGTTCCTGCTAATGCTTTTGTTCACATCAGATCCATGGTAGTTATGTTTTGAGGATATATGATCATCCCTTCCTGCTTCAAGTTCTTAGATGTTAGCTCACTTTACACCAGCATCCCACCAGACAAAGGTATGGAAGCCCTGACATAATATCTTTCCAAACGAGATGCTACACTCTATGACCATACTAAAATGATACTGGAATTGACAAATCTTACACTTGACAATAACTTCTTTAAATTTAAGGATAACTGGTACAAACAACATTCAGGTGTAGCTATGGGGGCCAAATTGTCTCCATCCTTTGCCAATATCTACATGGGTTTCTCCATGAACATCATATTTGGAACTCTTGTCCAACCAGACTAACTAACAACATAAAACGGGATCCATAGAGACATTGCCATCTCTTCACCACCCAACATATACTCGACATCTGATTCACAAGGGTCCTGTTGTACTGTGATTGCCGATACTCTCAGCGATTACCTTAGCATTTGAAGGGTGTTTAATAGCTTGCTACGATGCTTCACCTTAATTAAGTTTTGCTTGGATCTTGACGTACTCTGGAACTTTGACTATACTAGGATTACTGCGCTCGATTGTTATCTACGCTATTGCCTTGATAAAGTCTGCATACCTACTGTGGTACAGACGAAACACGTGTTGGCCTGTTTTTCACTTATTTGCTGCTGGGAATTTTCGTATACAAGAATAAAAAGAAGATGAATACACAGCACTAATGGACATTCTTTTATGAATACAAGTACTTTTGCTGTTAAACTTGAGGCAGATATTGCCATCTGTAACTGTATCAGGGAAGTGCTATTACTGAATAATTCTCATGTGTAGATACAGGTTTTTGATCTGTTGACCAGCACTGTTGGGTAATCAGTGCTATCAGTGTGTACAGCACCCCTACTTTGAATATTATTCAGGCACCTTAATTTCTTTGGTATTTGTGACGGGTTTATTTCCACTAGAAGTGCGGCTTATCCCTGCTTAGGGATTGCTATTACCCTTTATTTCTAATTCTATATCTTGGTAGTTGCCCAAAACTGCTACATACTATTGGTCAGCCCATCCAGATCCAAAGGAGTGAGGCCTTGCATCATCCAAGTCATTGAATATAACGGGCATGGGGCAGGAGATATCTTTTTCTGTCAATAGGTATCCAACAACTCTGGACCTACGGGCCCTTTTTGGCACAATTGTCCAATTCGTCCTCGGTAACTTGTTTCTGCATTTCAGCTATTCCATCAAGGCTAAATAAAGTCTTGTGACCCCTTGGGTCACGTTTGGGTCCGAGTGGGCTACAAACGTGAGGGAAATGGGGGGGGGGGGGGGAGGCAGTCCTTCTGGTTGTTTTATCTACAAAATCATTTCCCCTTCGCACATCAAAAGTTATTTTCTTATGAGCACTACGTTTGATAAGACACTTTGGCAGGTTAGGACAGTGCATTCAGTAATCTCGTTATTAACGCCCCATGTTGTATTTTAGCGCTTTGTGAAGTATAAACTCCCTCTCAGCCCATAATTACCAAATTTGTGGGCGACACCAAAGACACATTGACTATCCATATATATATGTTCAACCTTTTCCCCAAGGCCAGTTCACAGGCTCTGGCTAGTGCTATCAGCTCCGCTGCCTGGGCGGAGTTCTCGGGTATCTTGCATGTTTCTACTATTGTATTGAGCTTGGTGATAGCATATGCTGCCATAGTACTGCCATTCTGCAATTTAAAACAGGAGCCATCCACCAAGAGATCTCCATCCCTAGCTGCCAACGGTACATCTGACAAGTTTATCTAACCATTCGTTTGCTCTTCTGTCTGTATCACATGGTCATGCACCTCATCCATTCTGTCACACTCCACATTGCACACTACAGGCAACAATGTAGCGGTATTAGGAGTCTTACATCGGTGTAAAGTTACATGTAGGCTAAAAAAACCCACAATTCATGATGAGTCAGGCGAGCATTGGCTCAGGGGGCAACGTAGATAGTATATTAACAATATTCGGCACAACAGGGAACTGAGGTACCACTATCTTGTTAATCTCTCTCAGGCCAACTACGAACCTCCAAGAATCTTGTTTCTTCTTACCGACCCCCTTTTTCAAGACCAGTAGTATGGGGCTGTTGCAATGGCTCCCTGATATTTCTTTCACCATGTCCTTTTTGACTAAATTCTCGAATATCTTCTGCAATCCCTGCAAATCCTCTGGTGATATTCTGTATTGAGTTATCCTGGGTAAGCGTGCATTGTCTTTGTAATGTGTACAGGTGCTATATTCTTTCTTCCTGTTTCATTGTTGTGTGTGGCCCAAAGTCTGTTGTCTATCTGCTTCAGATACTAAGGAGGTATGTGCAATATTCCACATAAAACTGATCCAGTCATCATGGTCACATTGTCGAAATGGCATTCCAATTAAATCCCATCTGCTGTACACCTGATGATTGGATTCGGTTTGATCAGCATATCTAGTTCTAAAATGTTAATGGCACACTTGTCTGAGATTATAAATTCATGTTTGTCTGTTATAAGACCATTCGTGTAGCTCTAGGGCTGGGTGATGGGACTGGTGACTGTCACACTGGTAAACCCCCCCCAGCGATGTTTACTTTCTAGGAGAGTGGGACCTGGGGCAAGGATTGTTTAGTCAGTGAAGAGTTAGTGGCCCTTGTGTCTAGTGGAAATTTATCAGTGGGTGTTCTCTATTGTCCCCATCACATATGGACCGCTTAAATCTAGAGGCAAAACACTTCTATTTACTAACCCTCTTGAGCATTCTAGTCCTCATCTTCCCCCATAGTAATCGTCATAGAGTAGTATTTCATGCATTGTGACCGTGTCATTTGGGCTTGTGGTTGTTGCATGATGTCAAAGTAACAACTATTCTGCCTAGGGCCATTTTCCCCTTCTTGCATATGATCGGAAAACGGCGTTTGAGATCTACCTCTGCCTCTACTGCTGCTTTGCCCTTTTTGTATGCGGGGTGTAGACTTTCTCAAACCCAATGGTCAGGGCTGCCACAGTTATGGCATGTACCTGGAGGAAACATGTTTCCTAGTTGGGGAGGGGCTGAACTGGTCCTCATCTGAGCCCTTCTTCTCCTGTTTTGATATTGCTGCATCTGTTGTATTAGTACTTTGTTTTAACTCCCTATGTTTCTTCTCCTTCTCCTGCTGTAATTTCTACTAAACATCTATTCTATGTCATCCAATGTAATGGAAGTGACCCTCAATGTGCGTTCTGTATGGGAATACCATTTCTCAGTGATTTCTCGTATATTGGGATACTGAGTGGCAAAAGTGAGTGAGTTCAGTGCATGACCATGGGACATGTACATAAATAGTTGGATTTGCCACCTCCAAGCCTGGTACTTCTCTAAGTGGCAGGGATTTCTGTCTGTTCTACATTAGCTTAGGTGGACGATTGTTCCTTATCATTTTGTTGTTGCAACGCCGAGGCATGGCACTCCTATTCATCGATTTGGTCTAATGTCTTGTCTACCAATTTGATAAACCTTGAAAGATAAGCCGTCTGGGCCGAAAGGGGCAAATGAGTATCTTTTTAACGTTCCGCACTGTCTTTAGCATCTTGGAGTGGGGATAATTGAGGATAGCTCTGACTTGGGGGTGGGGGGGTAAGTTATAAACCAATCATTACACATATATTTGGTCAAAGACCATGTGCAGTAGGTGGTGCCTTATCCCTAAAGTTAAAATTGACAGGAAAACTGTTACCATAAGCCTTTGAACCCTATTTCATTATGGCATGATACATGTGTTCTACCCTGTCCTATTCTTCTTTGGTCATTTGAGTGTCCTATCCAAGTCTTCTTATTTCATAGTCCTCTCCTTCTACCTTAAACAATCATTGATCAGTGGGTGCAGCTTCTAGGATGTCGTTCTTGCAGCTGCACTGATTCTGCAGGGGTATAAAGAGGAGGTTGGGGACTGTTAGTTAGTATATGTACTATCAGGGTCCTTGTCACCGCTGAGAGCTGAGGCGACAACTGATTTATGATCTATGGGTTTATGAACAAAAGCTTTTTGAGCCGACATTTCTGCTTCACATCCTAGCTCTACCAGTTTTTTTCTTTGTTCTATTTGTAGGCACGGGCCTTTCCCCTTTCTGTTCCCTCCCTGGGGACCCCATAGTTTCTTGGCCGTGCATATACATCCTGACAATGTAAGAGTTCATATTGTAGCAGTCTAATCTTTCACTAGCCATTAAATATTGTGATAAATAACCCAACTTCGCTTTTTCAAAGAGTCCTAATTCTGGCCATTGTTAATCTGTATTGTCATTAGTCTATCATGCCATTGTTTCGGAAAAAGGCCTGCCTGGCGACTTTCTTCATTACTTACCAACCCGGACTACCGGGTGGAGGTGTGGACTGTGCCACTTCTAAACACTTCTCCTGACAACAAGTTCCTAAACGGGCAGAAGTTTTACAAACACGACAACCCATGGTAAGGAGGAACAAAATTAATACTGACATAACAAGACCAGGGCCTCTAATTACATAGGAGGCCTCAATCCGGTTGGGGGACTCTAACCACCTGCAAACAACCACTCATGGGGGATTTGAACCACTCAAAATTTTAAACTCCACGTCTCCTTACCTGGTCGATGAAAACTCTAATTTACCTTGTCAAGGCAACAAAGGTCTGGTTTGTTGGGATTCAACACAGCGGGGTCACGTGTCATAGGGTGTCTCAGGAGATTCAGTGGACTGCGACAGCAGGAGACTGGGCTCCCCTCGATAGGCGTACACTTCGGAGCCGTCAAGATCTCCTGGCCCTCCAACTGTTGCAGTTACTTCAACTAGGCTCCAATTTGATGAATCCCAGGGTTTGCCACTATATGTCAAAGCAAACTTATTTTTCTATATAAAGCATGGATAACCACAGATGGATGCAGTCAGGAAGCAAAGTTTATTTGCTTTAGCTTGAGCGAGAACAGCCAGCAACCAACTGTACGAATCTGCTGGGGGTTACAATCAGCAGCCTTTTCTGCATTTTGAGGCACGTAGCAGAACGTTATACTGAAGACAGTTGGCAAGCAATAAATCATTGTGGTCAGGCAATCAGGAGGCTAATTCATAAGGCGCACGCAGGGTGCACCGAATAGGCCTGCAAACACATTCTGAGTAGACCCATAAATCCTGCACCTGTTTGCTTCTCATCAACAACTTGTACACAGTCTGTTTGTCCACAGAAGAAGAGCAAAAGAGCAGTGTAATTACATGAACAGCAAAATGACATACAACTTCTAAAAAGGATGAACAGTAATTAATTTTAATTAAGAACAAGATGTCACAGGTAAAACGCATTTTACAATCATGCCTGTTAGCAGTACATCCATCGGCGTTGTTCCAGACCCCCCCCCCCTCCCCTACACAAATCACCAACAAGTGTAAAGCATTGCACCATTAATATGCGTGGGATCCCACTACTCTGACTAGTGCTTTTGTCTAGCCAATGGCGGTTCACAGATCTCTCCCTGTAACCGTTCCATTTGTTCCATATTTGTGTTCACTTGTTGGGGCAGCATCTTGATTCATACACTCTTTTCTGTGAACATACAATGATCCATATCATTTTCCCAAAGTCTCAAGGTCAGCTGTTCTTGTGCCCCCCACAACCTTACAATATTTTGCTTTGCGATCATCATCCCCAAGGATACCCGTATTTTCTCCTTGGTGTTTAAATCAGTGGGACCCCAAAAATTTAAAAGGCACACCTTTATTTTGCAGTCAAACGTGACGCCCATTACTTCTTCCATACAACTCTCCACCCCTGCCCAATATTTCTGGATAGCTTGACATTCCCAGAGCATGTGTATGAACGTGCCGTCTTGCCCACATCTGTGCAGTCTGCGTCCGTCCTATAGCGCCATCTTCACAAACATCGTATTCTGTGAAGTATCTTAAGTTGTACGAGCCTGAGCCTGGAAGAGATGGCTGTTTCCCTAGGAGAGCAATACCAAAGGGGATGATGGACGGAGTGTTGAACATTGCAAACACTCGCCCCCAGTCAACTGATCTGGGTTTAATCCATCATCATTCTTTAGCTCACTCCGCCAGCCCAGTTCAGACATGGCCATATGTAAATCAGTCTGACCCTGTGCCTCATGGGAACAGTCCAGCCCGAACTGCCAAGCCATATCTTCCCTGGACCGGAAACAAGCATCCTGGGACCGGTTTCTGGCTAATCAGCCGTCATCAGCCAGGCTAGCTTGAATCCAGTGGCAAAGTGAGCAAGGGATCCACGTCTGGGCACACCCTGCCAACTTAGGGCGAACAAAGCACTGCCAAAGGGGATGATGGACGGAGTGTTGAACATTGCAAGCACTCACCCCCAGTCAACTGATCTGGGTTTAATCCATCATCATTCTTTAGCTCACTCCGCCACCCCAGTTCAGACATGGCCATATGTAAATCAGTCTGACCCTGTGCCTCATGGGAACAGTCCAGCCCGCACTGCCAAGCCATGTCTTCCCTGGACCGGAAACAAGCATCCTGGGACCGGTTTCTGGCTAATCAGCCAGGCTAGCTTGAATCCAGTGGCAAAGTGAGCAAGGGACCCAAGTCTGTTCCCATGAGGCACAGGGTCAAGACCGATTTACATATGGCCAGGTCTAAACTGGGATGGCATTGTGTGCAAAAGAACGATGGATTTAACCCAGATCTCTTGACTGGGGGTGAAGGTTTTGATTTGTTCTGCATTCCATCCATCAGTTGTGTGTCTTTTACTTTCTCGCCCTAAGTGCACCAGATATGCCCAGACGTGGGTCCTGGGCTCACTGTGCCACTGGAATCAAGCTATCCTGTCTGAAGAGGGGTGAAACCCCGAAACCGGTCCTAGGATGCTTGTTTCCGGTCCAGGGAGGACCTGGCTTGGCAGTTCATGCTGGACTGTTCCCATGAGGCACAGGGTCAAGACTGATTTACGTATGGCCAGGTCTAAACTGGGATGGCATGGTGAGCAAAAGGATTGATTTAACCCAGATCTCTTGACTGGGGGTGAATATTTTGATTTGTTCTGCATTCCATCGATCAACTGTGTGTCTTTTGTTTCCCTAGGAGAGGCGAGAGCCTCAAGCCATCCCCTGTCATCCAGTCCCGCTACGTCATGATCCCATTAGGTTCTAAGTCGGAGTAGGGGGTCAGGCATGTTAACAAGCTTTTTGTAGATTAGTGAAATTGCCTTCTCAGGAACGTGTCCGTCGAGTATTCTGTCCTCTAGTGGGGATAACTCTGTTGGAGTCTCTCCCTTTTAATAGTGCCGCCTGAAGGGCATGTCTATTCTGTAGGTACCTGAATCATTCGGTATCAGCTAATTCGTAATCTTCCGTCAGTTGGGTAAAGGAAATTACCTCCCCCGCCCTCTATAGGTGCCTTTCAATTCCCACCTGTCAAAGCCTTTAGTGAATCGTAGGTTGCCTAGTTGTGCAGCATCCAAAAGTGGGGTGGTGAGTGTAACTAAATCTTTCCAGGCCAAACTCGTTGTGGCAGTCCGCCACACCTGTACTGCGTGCCCGGCGGGCCCCTTCAGTTTCAATTTAGAGGGGTTAGCATATAGTGCACCCATAAAACCTCCCCCATCGAGTAGCCACCTGTCCATATTATATCCCGGATCACCCTGCGGCCTGTACATAACACTGGTTTACGGCAGCAAGTTGTGCCGCCCAGTAATATCTTTTTATATCCGGGGGGGGGGGCCTATTTCCCCGTCATACCAGCCTCTTGTTAGCTTTTGAATCGATATCAAGGGGATTTCCCCTTCCATAGGAGTTCTCTTAGAGCGCAGTCGATAGATTTAAAATATTCTGTTCTCACTGGGTGTGGCGTGTTCTGCAAGGCATAGAGGAAACATGGAAGGGATATCATTTTAAATAGGGCTGCACGCCCTAACCGGGACAGTGGCAGCGTCTTCCAATGCACGACATCACTCCTGAGTCTATGCAATGGTGGGAGGAGGTTTCGGTCGTGAAAGAGAGTCTGGTCTTTGGACACGTGGATCCCCAGGTACTTAAATCCTGTTGTGACTTCAGCAATAGTGAACCCCCTGGGTAAGACTGGCGATTTTCCACTGAGTACATAGGGAACAGACTTGGACCAGTTAATCGTATAACCTGAAAACTTCCCAAAGGCTATAAAAATGTGTAGTACTCTATTCAGGGAGGCAGCCAGCGATGCCAGGTATAGTAAGATACCGTCTGCATACAACAAAATGTGGTCCTCCCAGTCCTCAGCCCATCTTAGCCCTCTAATTATTGGGTACTTCCGTATCCACATCGCCAAGGGTTCTAACATAAGGGAGAAATGTAGTGGGGAGAGGGGGCAGCCCTGTTGGGTGCCTCTTCCGAGCATGAATGTTAGGGATACTCGGTTGTTGGTCACTATTTGAGCCAGCAGTTTTGCGTACAGGAGGTGTACCCAACACAGGAAGCCCGGGCCGAACCCTATCTTTCTCAATAGTGCGAACATATATGTCCATTCGACCATGTCGAACGACATGACTGTGTTAAGCGACACCACCACTGCATCTTCTCGTATAGTATTGGCCCAATCGAGCCCCCAATGTAGTCTCCACAGGTTAAGAGGGGTATTTCTGACTGGCATAAAGCCAGACTGATCAGGGTGTACTAGCCTAGTGATAACAGCCAACAAACGGGTTGCAAGTATTTTGGCCAGTACCTTGGCTTCCGCATTCAACAATGAAATTGGTCTGTAAGAGGAGCATAGATGTTTGGGTTTGCCATGTTTGTGGATGACCACTATAGTGGCCAACCTCTGGTCTACTGGGAGCGATCCTACCTCGCAGCTTTCGTGGAATATGTTGGACAGATGTGGAGTGATTTTTACTTATGGCAAGCTTATACAGTTCAACAGGCAGACCATTCGGGCCCGATGCCTTACCCGCATGCTAGTCCTGGATGGCTTTTTCTACCTCAGAGCTTTCTAGGTCTTTTTCCAATTCTAGTCGTTCGTCGTCTGTGAGTGGCAGCAAGGGAATGTCTTGCAGTAAGGAGAGTGCTTCTACTTCTGTGTATGTCGTCTGTGAAGTGTATACACTGCAGTAGTGATCCCCGAACGCTTGCGCAATTTCTCGCGGGTCCGAGATCATGTGGCTGGACTCTGTTGTGAGTTCCACGACTACCCTGTTGGCCTGCTCTCTACGATCAAGCCATGCAAGCAGCTTCGTAGATTTTACTGAGTGTAGCCCTATGTTGAGCCCTGGCCGCGTCATTGGCCACCTTTAAGTAAGCTTTTGTTTTAAGTCTCAATGTATGTCGTGCCTCTTCAGAGTTATCCTCGTGAAGTTTCCCTTCCAGTTCCAAAATTTCAGTTGCTAGTCGCGTTAGTTACCTCTGTTTCTCTTTCTTAGTATCGGCGATCTGGGAGACAGCCGTCCCTCCTATTACTGCCTTGTAGGTCTCCCACAGCACCCGTGCGGATTCCACAGAATGTTCATTTTCGTGAAACTAGTGTTCTGTGTCGCTTACAATCGTGCCATGTATCGTAGGGATCTTAAGGTACCAGGGGTTTATAGGGGCTGTCCTCCCTCTTTGGACTCCCCCACCCGGGTCCAGAGAGACAAATGGTACGATTTTCCCCTTGCCAGGTGGTTAACCTCTGACGTATCCCTGTTGGCCTGCCGGTGTAATAATCACATCTATCCTAGACATACTGCGGTGTGTCCCTGAATAGAACGTATATTGCTGCTCTGTGGGGTGGAGCACTCTCCAGATGTCAGAGTCCAATTGCATCCAAGAAGTTATGGATCTGTGTGCGGACTAGCGGCGGGTCCCTAGGGGGCCAACGATCCAACCTGTCGGAGACAATGGAATTGAAATCTCCCCCTATCATAAGTCTCCCCTCAGGCAGGGAGAGTAAGAGGTCACCCAGATCTTTGAAGGCCGGGGCTTGGAGGCCGGGCGGAATGTACACAGAGACTAAGTTTAACGTCCGCCCCTCCCAACACCCCGAGACTGCCACAAATCTTCCCAGATTATCCGTCCATATATGATCCGTCGTCATCTGAAAAATGTTCCTGATCAGTATCCCCACCCCGAGATCCAGAGCCAAACGCAGTGTGTGCCACCAGTTTGAACCCCCAGCGTGTGAGAGCCTGGCATGCATTACCCAGCAAGTGTGTAAAATCACATCCTGCAAGTGCCTTTTTAATATACTGAAGCACTATACCGCGTTTCAATTTATTCCCCAGCCCGTTGACATTCCAGGACAGTAATTTAAATCCGATTGGTAATGGTAGCCCCATAGATAGATGTGTGGTGTGTTAATTTGGTGCCTCAGGGGAGTCCATACGGATGCATCACGTTTTAGTCAAGCTGCTCCTATATCAGATATTGTGTCTAGTGCGAACGTAATACCTGTGGGTACAAGCATTTCAGCGGCATTATAACAACCTGTCGAATCTACCTTATCAGACTTTGAACAAACTTAACTAAAACAGCCCCTCTCACCAAATGTCTCTATAAGGGACAAACTGTACCCCAGTGCAATCGTAAATGAATTAAACATTTTTCTTCACTGACTGAATTCCCTCCCACCCTACAAACCTTAGGTGTTTTCCCCCCCTCCCTGCATGGTGGTATCGGAACCTCCCGCCACCCCAAAATTGCAGAGTGCCTATCGCCCACTTCTAAAACTTGTAGGTCGTGTGCCAACCCCGCGCACGTTCCATAGTTATTGTCGTGAGGTACTGTAGCATTAGTTCAAGTGTTTAGAAGCCTAGTTTGTTTATTCATGCCGCTGTGGCAAATGTCTAGTGTAAGGATCGATTGAATCCCGCCTTACAGGAGACCTACGAACCTCATGGAGGTTAAGTCCCATTGTACCCCAAAGAAAGGTGATGGTAAGCGAGAGTTATCTCAAAAAAGGATACAGACCAATTATTTTCTGTTGCCGTCGGTCGTTAGTTTCACCTGGTGGAGATCCCGCATGCTGCTGAATTTGGTTCTGCCCCTGTCTTTGCTGTGAGTTCTGGTGGTTCTTTCCTGCGACACGCCATCCATCCAGCCAGTCCCACGCCTCATCGGGAGTAGTGAAGAACCATGCCTTACCCTCCGCCTCCACTCGCAGTTTGGTAGGGAAGAGCATGGCGTATTTGATATTCTTCCTGCGCAGGGCTCTTTTGACATCGAGGAAGCTATGCCTTTGGACCCTGATCGTGAAGTCTGGGAAGAAAGTCACACTACTGTTTTGAAAATCTATTGGTGGTGCTGTGCGAGCCGTTTGCAGTATAGTGTCTCTATCCAGGTAGTTGAAGACCCTTGCCACTATAGGTCGTGGAGGAGCACCAGGCCTGGGCCTTCCACCTGGCACTCTGTGAGCCCGCTCAATCGTGAAGAGTTTTGACAGTCTCACGGGCTGCAGATGCTTTGTGACCAGATCCTCCACAAATAGGTCAGTCGCTCGCCCTTCGGCATGTTCTGGAACCCCAAGAATTCTCATGTTGTTGCGCCGTGAGCACCCTTCGTATTCATCAAGAAGGTCTTCCATTCTGTTGCTTGGGGTCTGTAGCTCAGTCACCTTCTTCTGCAGAGTGACAGTGTCCTCAACCAGAGAGTTCGTAGTAGATTCGACTTCTTTAATTCTAGAGTTCATGTTGCGCATGTCTGCACATATGAGGGAGACTTCGGTGTCAATTCTGATCTCTAGTGACGTCCTCACCATTGTGATAGCAGTCGTCATATCTTGGAGAGTGACTTCTGTCGGCCCGTCCCTCTCTTGCTGCTTTACAGTTAGGTCGTCCGCATCCTTGTCTCTAGGGCCCGCTTCCTTATTCCAGACGAACTTTTCCAGCTTGGCTTGCGTTGAGGCCTTAGTAGTGCTTCCACTTGCCATTTTGCATCCACTCGACTCTAGGAGGTTACCAATAAGGCGTCCATTTGCCGGTTATCTGCTGTGCGTGTCGGGTATATGGGCTACACCTTCAGGCCAGGCCAGCACGGGCAGCACGATATCTGATGGTCACTCACACTTTTGGCTGTGGACCCCTTAGGCCGCCTTGTCTCGATAAGTGAGGCGCCCCCCTTCTGTCGTCCCAGGGCCCCCGGGATATCTCAGACGTAATCTTTGTTCCAATTTTCCAGGTGGACAAATAGTTTGCTGGTAGGCACTTGGGCCAGTAGCTCTACGCCGTTGTTAGGGGTAGCTGTGGCAAAGCTGCAGCGCGTGTTTGTAATCGGGCGGGGGATTAGCCAATGCTTTCAATCCAGGCCACAATCCCCCTCAGCAGGTGGCGGCCAATACTAGAAAGTTGCGTCGTGCCCTCTGGGCCACGTTACGGGCGGCGTGGCAGGACTGCTTCACGAGACTCACCGGTGGGAGCTATGGCCTAGTAATATTGCCCGCGGGGCCCCAGATAAGTCGCAAAAGGTGTTGCACAGGTTCGCTCTGTCTTCGCCGTTTCAGACAGCCATGCGGGGAATACGAGTGCCCCATCTCCACCTCTCAGGACACGCAGGCGGATTAATTGACAAGGCCGGCGCTCCGTTATCTGTTTCCACGCGGCCAAATTCACCCGTTCTTTTGGCGAAAATGCTCCGGGTGGGCTCCGGTCACTGGTTAGGCGAGTGGTTTTCACTCACAGCGGATATTTGCATGGATGTTGCCTTGGAGCGGGCGTGCTCAAACGGAGCCGCTCTAAGCTGCTGCCATTTTGCACGGCGGTTGACCACGCCCCCACATAAGTAGACTTGAACCCTCAGTTGACTGCTGGACATGAGACCTGGAGTAACCGTGCCCAAAAATAAAATGATCTATTTTATTGGACTCCTCGTGACAAAAAGAGATCTTGTCTGGGAATGGGGTAGTTGTAAGGTACCTGATGTAAACATCTTGAGGAGTAGAATAGACTAGTGTATGTCAATGTAAAAACGGAGCATTTTGCAATGTCCTGGTGTCGTCATGTACGGAGGTGGAGTGACAGCTAAAGTCTCATAGCACCACCTGGCGGTGCGGGAGTGACCATGCTGGCAAAAAGTTTTCTGGACTAGTCTGAAGTTTGGAATGAGAATTCATAAAGTGAGGAATCTGTGTGCAGAATATGTATCGACCTGTTTCTGAAGGTAGGCAAGTTTTTTTCTTTTTATTCTTCCTGTGACTTCGAGGACTGGGCGACTAGGATATACAAATAATTAAATAGTAGTTACTGTAGTGACTTTGTACTGGTGGTCAGAGTACTATAGAACAAGCTGTATATTACCCCTTTTCCTGTAAACACCGGTGTAAACAGAGAAAAGAACTGAGATACCAGTGGGAAGTGGGGTGCTCTAGCCTTTGTGGCTGATGGACTCCGCTCCCCAAAAAGTTAAACTTTGATTTTCAAGTATGTTATGGTGTAGCTTGCATGCTGTGCAGACATCTCCTGAGTCAGGACAAAAGGGAACTATGAGTCTGCAAGTACAATAGTTACTAGTATGACCAATGTATACAGTCTAATCACTGGTAATGCCTCATTTACCAACGTAATCCAAGTGTACCTTTTTCTGGTAATCTATTTCCAAAAGTTCTGAATAAAAGGGAATTTGCTGCAGGTTAAGGAAATGTGTACTGTACAATAATAAGTAACGTGGATTTGGTTCATGGACATCCTTTCTTAAAGGACACTCTGTCCCTAATTTAGATCTGACTGGTAGTTTTTCCAGCTGACTTTGATGTTTAGCATATGCTGGTTTTTAGGTGGTAGACTGAAGCACACACTGGAGGAAAGTGTTTAGTTTCACACTTTCTATTTCCACTTCAAGAAGGAGCATCACAGGTTTTTCAAGAAAGGGAACATATGGGAGAGTATCAGAGTTACTTAACATCTCCTTCGTTTTATTTCCTATTCTAGAAGGAGTCTCCTGTTACCTTTTGAGTGCTTACTTATTCTGTGTACTGTTAAACTGGTTTAGTATGCAGTGGGGATTAAAACAAATAGTGCATTTGTGCATTGGAGATCTTTTAAAACAAATGTATTGGTAGAAGTACTACACATTACTGTCTTTGTAACATCAGTAATGTCGCTGTGAATCTTTCTAAGATGTGGACATATCAGTGGCTCTAAGGGTACAGCATCGCCAAAAGTGTGAACTGTGCTTTTGCCATTTTATCTGTTGGTTTTCTAAGTAATGTTGGAGGGACAAACCCACCAGCAACCATCTAAAGCCAACTACAGCAGTGCTTGTAAAGGACTGTGACCTTTTTAGGTCTCGGCTAGCGAAGGCTGCGCTTGCGCAGTATCGTTTGCGAGAGATAATGACTTGGAGAAGAGGGGCTTGAACCCGCCCCTCTTCTCCCCTGTTCTCCATTGGCTGGCCTCTTGAATGCTGGCCAGCCATTGGAGAAGAGGTCCGTCATTCCGATTAGGCCCCGTCCTTTTCGGATCGGGGGGCGTGTTTTTTTTCAAGAAGTCTAATTATCTCCTCCAGCCAATGGCAAGAGGAGAACACGCCCCCGAATCCGAAATGGCCGCTGCCTTTCTCCGAGGCATTTCTGCTTCGCCTCGGAGAAAGGCAGTGGTGTGCTTAGGCAGTGGTGTGCTTGTTTTTTTATCCACCTTAAAGCCCTGGATAGGCTGCAGCATGGAGTGCACGGATTTAATGTCATTAACTGATAACCGTCCATTTCTAGGGTTTTGCAGCATTTTCGAGATATATTAGCGGTTCACTTTGCTTAAAAGTGCAATTTCTGATATTTATTTGCTTCTATGCACTTAATTGCTTGCGAAATGAGCAGCGAGATGAGCAGCACAGGATCAAGGTTTAGGGACTAGCGCGGGGACAAACCGCCACTCCCGTACAACGGGGCCGTGACGGAATAAACTCGTGACACAGGCGCCCGCGCGCTGCACCGCGCCTCGCGGCACTCTGACCCTGCTTCCGCTCCCCCTCCCCTCACGCCGCTCCTCTGATGATGCTATCGCCGGTGGGTGCGTGGGGGTGATGCTGCCAGTTCCTGGTTCGCTGGCCGTTTCGGCACTGCGACCAATCAAAGCCCGCATTATAGTGCGAATTGGAGGACAAGGGGGAGAGTCTAGCAAAGCAGTCCGCGCCGACCCTCCTCCTCCCGGCCAGGCTCAGCCATCGGGACTCCATGGGAGGGGGAGAAGCCGCGCCTTCTCCCGGGCTCCTCCAGCAGCATTGGCGGCGGCTCGGGGTGCGTGCTTGAGTTGCTGCTGCCAGCCGAGAACAGAGGAGGGAAGCCCGACTCACCCAGCATGAGCCACGAGCCCTGTGGGAGGCACTAGGACCCAGGGCCGTATGAAGGACAACAGGTAACCATTATTTTTCAGGGCATTCCCAATCGCTGTCACCCATCCAGGTTATGCATACCCCTCCTGCAGCGCATTGTGCAGACGGGTGGAGGCCAGCGACGGTCCCAGAGGTGGGGGTGGGTGCGGAGGGTCGACTATTAGCTAATGGGCGGTCGAGGGTGCTCTCGGACAGGTCTCTGCTTCGGGGTCGTGATGGAAGGGGCAGTGCAGGTGCTGACGGTAATGACTGAAGTGCATTGGCAATGATAACCAGCACATTCGTGCTTTAGCCAGGAGCTCTTTGGGTCACTGCGTGTGTGAGCTTCGCCTGGGGTCGGAAGGAGCAGAATGTGTACACCCCTTCTGAGAGGGTGGCAGGCTCGCTGTAAGGATGGCGTAACTTCTCCCCAGCTTAGTTCACAAGCGCATAATAAAGATCCCTGTGGAACTTCGTCATTGTAATGTGCCTTCGGTCTCTTCGCGCCATTAGATTTCTGGTTCAGCTCCCACATTGTAGCTGTCATTTGTAGGTCTGAAGGACTGTAGAGCCGCTCCCTTTCACCCACCGGGGTCTATAAAATGGTGGCTTTCAGTTTCACAATACCACCTACAGTAAGTGCCAAGATACCGTTTGTGGTTCGAGGTGCTAAAAGGTGACTTGTTTCACTAATTACTTTGGAGGGTGCTATTCAGTCTGACCGTATTTGTAGAGGACAGTGCACAAACATACTGCCCCAAGCTCAGCCAGCTTCTCCATCCACGAAAAACAGCTCACCAAGCAGGGCCTAGAGGAACTCTGCTCCTCCTGAGGCACTGGTGCTTTGTTTCCGCCTGGCGCAAAGTGCACTGAATGCTTGTTTTTTTGCATCTCAGCAATGTACCTCTAACTCTGCCAGCTGGTGCTTTCGTTCTACTGCTGCCTACATCGGGAGAATAAAGGGGGTTAAGAGTGCTGGTTAAGTGTTGTTTTGAAGATTTGTGGTGGGGGTTATGAGCAATGCCAATAGCTCTAACTTTAACAATGCAGAGACCATTGCATTGTAAATGCTTGTTAGTCACTGTACTTTGCTGTTCTCAGCTCAGCATCTTGAAATTGACGCACTGTGTTTGTTAGCTAAAATGGTAGAGCTCTGTTGTATGCTAACTATTTAGGTGCAAAGGATCAACATTGGGAAGCCATACAAGCCCTTTAGCCAAGTTTGCAAATGTATTCACACAATGAAGTGAAACTTAGATGCACAAATGCACCATTTACTAAAGCAAAATCCTGTTCTCATTCAGTGAAGCATCAACTATGACATTTTACTTAAAAGGAAATGTGTCCAATACAATGCCAATCAAATATAAGGTATGGGACTTTGTTTGTTCTGTGGTTCTTGCACATAGTAAAACAAGTGAGCACCCACAAACTAACTTAAAGGTTCGTTTGAGGGCATTCACATTTTTTTTTGGAGTTGGCTTTGCAACCTGAAAACTATCATAGTTTTACTGTTATAAATCAGCAGGCCTGGTGATCCTATTAGGGGAAAGGACCTAGGGAATGAGAAGAAAAGGGATAGTCCCTCCCCACTTGAACTACAGTTAAACAAAAATCAAAAAGTAACAGGTTTACTGGTTGGTAGTAATAGATTGTGTGCCTGATGATGTATGATGGCTAATGTATGTTTAGAGCTAGGATTCAGTAAAATTAGGATCTGGTGTCCTAAAGAAAATCTTGGACGTGCTTAACGGCCGGTTTATAGGCTGGAGCATGCTGACCCCTAATGAAACAGGGATACTAGCTCATAAAGTGCATCAGTGTAGTTTTTAATCATCCCCCAGATCTAACCACCTTAAAGGTCAACCCTTGGGATTACATACTGAGATTTTTATATAGTCTGGATTCCGTTTCCACATTACCTACCTTCCCAAAAGTACTCCTCATTACCGTGCGGACCCCATTCACCATTGGGAGGTTCTTCGGTGAATGAGGTGTAGCCGATGATGAAGCATGACGTATAGGTGGGTGTGCAAGACCACACCTATTAACTTTTTGGTATTCTGTGTGTCTTGTGTATGTCTAGAGATGTTGCAAAATGCAGTCTGCATTGAAGGGAAATTCTCACTAACTCAGCATTTTTGCTCTATTTGTCACTTTTTTGCTTTTTATTTAATTCTAGGTTTACTGTTGTCTAGGGCAGGGGAATTTTTTTTATGGTGGCGATGTGTAGAGGGGGAATGTTTTCTCCACGGGATTTATTTTTCTTATAATAAAAAAAAAAAAAAGTGGAACGTTAAAATGTAGTTTACCAATGCATTGCCGTATACATAATAGATATGCGTCATAAAGCTGGTATAACCTTGGCTTCCTAACAGCAATCCTGGAATTCTTTGAGGATTCTCAAAGTAAGAACATTAATTATAGCTTAGGTTTTATGAATGAATTTCTGACTTTTCAAAGAGTGCTTTTGCAGATTTGGCCCTAGGCATATACATTTACATATCTGACTGTAAGAAGAATATTTGGAAGTAACCAGTACATTTGAAGTGGGTGGATTTTTTTCTTCCTGCCTGTGAAGGCGGCTTTTCTCTGGGATTTATTTGCCCATATCAAACACTTAATTTATT
The DNA here is from genome assembly GCF_964204655.1 of Triturus cristatus. NCBI lineage: Eukaryota > Metazoa > Chordata > Amphibia > Caudata > Salamandridae > Triturus > Triturus cristatus. Next base: position 530,208,215 of record NC_140595.1, read on the forward strand.
TTCAACATGCAGGGTTATGGCATGTAAAGAGCATGAGCAGGCTTAATATTATATTCAAAAGCTACAGTATTGGCACATGATTTGTGCCGTCCCTGCTACCTCTAGAAGACCTGTGCACATCTGAGGTGGGGGGGGGGGGGGAGTCTAATAGCAGTCTCACCTTTTAATAGTAAACAAATGTAAACCTTGATAAATTATATTTTCATGCATACCTGATAACTTTTCATATGTTTGCTTCTTATTTTCAGCACCTTAAGGACAAATTCTGGAATTTTATCTTCTACAAGTTTATTTTTATTTTTGGCGTACTGAATGTACAGACCGTGGAGGAGGTAGTAATGTGGTGCCTCTGGTTCGCTGGACTGGTTTTCCTTCACCTCATGGTTCAGCTATGCAAAGACCGGTTTGAATATGTGAGTATGCAAAGCAGTCATTGTGTATGTATATATTTTTTTAATAACCATTCTAACTTTTAACATCCCGAGTGACAACTCATGTGCTTCGCTTTTGTTTATGGATTGAAAGTGTATTTATTTATTTTGGGTGTATGCTACGCTTTTACAAGCCAATTGGACATTGAGCTGTTGACTGTTACAGTAGTTGACCCAGAAGACCCATGGCTGAGTAGAGCAATGAAAATGTTCTGGCTTGTGTTCAATTTGGTATACTGAGTCTGCTGATATTTTGATGACTGACTACTTAAGCCTCCCTGGAAGATGTGATCTCTTTGAATTTTTTTCACTCGCTATGCCTCCTTTGACTCAGTCATTCTTTCTCTTCTTTACTCCCCTCTTTAATCACTTGGGATTTCAGGCTCTTCACTTTCACTGTTTATGGTCTTGTTGATGCCGAAAACTGTCTGGGATGTGTGTTTTCTAAATGGTTCTAAGATTTTCTTGCTGACTAGATTTGAAGCAGTTGTATAATTGTTTTTTGCTATATAAAATGGGGAGACATCGGAATTTTATACTTCGAAATTTGTCCTCAGTTAAGCGTTCTACTTCTCCAGTATGCCTGCACCATGCTTCAGCCCCAGATTGTATTCAGTAAGGTGCCCTCTTTTCTATTGCATTTTAGGCAGGTAGGTGTTAGGGCTCTACCCATTCTGTGCATCCTGTTACTGTTATAGTACACTCTGTGAAGAATATTCAGTTGGATAAGCTGCACCCTTGCCTTTATTAAGACCTTCCCAGTCGATATGTTCCAGTGCACCCAATTCTTCTTCCTGTCTCATCCTCGGGTGTTCCAGCTTATCTGGCATATTGTTAATTAGAGTTCTGTAAGTGGAAGAAACCCCCCTCTTTCCCAGCTCATCCAGTAACATTCTATTTTCTAGTTGGGCAAATTCTGGGATCTCTGACAGTGTCAATTCCTTGACCTGCAAAGCGTGCCAAAGTTTGGTGTATTTAGATAGTTGACTTTGAGTTAATTCATTTTCCTATCTGTTGAAGGCTCAAAAAAAGCCTTAAAAGTGCCTCCCTCAAAGAGGTCACCTACCTTTTGATATGTCTATCTTGTCCCACTTCCTGAACCCCCAGAAATTTTGTGACTTCCTTAAAAGTTTTCTGTTTCTATAAGAATATTCCTTTTGCAACTTCAACCTAAGGCACCACATGACCCTTTCCCAGGCTACTGTCACTGCCTGTGTTGCTGGCAATTAGTGCACTTTCCTTTGACCTCCATATAGATGGTGGAGGAAGGAGGGTTTGATCAGCGTCAGTCTTTCCAGCCTGATTGAGGGGTCATCTGTTGGTGCATACATCCGCTTGGTAATGAGTTGTGCCAACCAATAGTTGGCTCTAACATCAGGGAGAGCAATCCTTTTATTGTAGAGACCCACTATTCGGAGCTTTCATTGCAGTACTTGGACTGCCTCTATTTCAGAGAAGTGTACCCAGCACCTTCTCTATTCTAACAAAAGGTGCCTAAGAAATTTGGTATGGTATGTTCTCCGTAATGTACAGTAATATTGGTAGGGTGACCATTTTGATGTTTGCCATTCGACCCTTTAGTGTGAGACTACCTCTAGCGACCCAAGCCTGAAGTACCCCCCAGAGTACACTGCTGAAATCCCTTGATTTGTGCCTGCTCTCTGACCTACGAGGCCAAGGCTTCTATGCTTGTGGCAAAAAGAGCTCTGAGTGAGCATCCAGAGACCTCGTCCTACGGGAAAGACACGCAACACCATTTTGTTAACTTTGATCACTGCTGTTGGGTTCTTCTAAAAAAGAGCCACCCAACTGCCGAACACTGGTCCAAACCTAAACCTTTGGCGTGTTAAGAACAAGAGAGATCAATTTACTGCATCAAATGCCTTTCCCCACATTCAGTGATATCATAAAATGGGGTTCTGTCTGCAAATTTATTGAAGGTGACCAATTATGGAGCCTTCTAAGGCTAAGCCTGGTGGAACGTCATGGCATAAAGTCAGAATGGTTTCTGTGGATAAGGGAGCTGAAGACCAGGATATTTTCTATTAATTTTAGTTTCTATATTGAGCAACCATTTGGGTCGGTATGATTAGCATTTGTCCCCTTGCCTTCTCTCCTTCTTTATTACTGTAATAATTGCTTGTCTAAGGTTAGGAAATAGTGTCCTCGTATCTCCGTCTTCCTTATACTCTCGTAGTAAGTGTGGATTCAGAAGTGAGGAGTGTTTTTTATGTTATTATTTTATTTTGTAACGCTCCACTAGTATCCTACTGGGGCCTTTCCAACTTTCATTTGCTTTATTGCCTCAGTGACTACTTCTAATGTGATATCCCTTTCCACATCATTCCTATTGTTGCTACTCAGTTTTGCCACGTACAGTCCAGAAATTGTTAAATCTAGTCTTCTCCAACCAGAGTTTCTGCCTCCTACAATTTACCAAAGTATTTAGCAAACGCATGGTGGGGTATGTATGTCCAAAAACTAACAGGAGATGCAGAGTCTAAGAGAATAGCAAGCTACTGACTGCTGAGTGAAAAATACAGAAAAGTACAAGAGAAGTCCTTAAAGAGATCAGGATAACACCGGGCGGGAGTTAAGAGTTCATCAGCCCACCCTTACTGGCGGAGCATCGTCATCTGAAACTCTGTGGAATAAAGGGCTAAGTACACAATGGCAGGCCAGAAGGTACTGCTCAGTGCTCAGCCTGATTATTCCTAGAAGAAAAATACTCCTGCCAGGGGTTATACTCAAAAGCTGAAGAGTATAGTGCAGTGCTCAAGTGTGAATGTGAATTTAAAAATGAATACTAAGGCAAAAAATATGTTTATTCAGGATTACTTAAGTTTCATATTTAAAAAAACCTAGTCTAAATTTTAAATTTTTAAGAGAATAATCAGGCTGAGCACTGAGCAGTACCTTCTGGCCTGCCATTGTGTACTTAGCCCTTTATTCCACAGAGTTTCAGATGACGATGCTCCGCCAGTAAGGGTGGGCTGATGAACTCTTAACTCCCGCCCGGTGTTATCCTGATCTCTTTAAGGACTTCTCTTGTACTTTTCTGTATTTTTCACTCAGCAGTCAGTAGCTTGCTATTCTCTTAGACTCTGCATCTCCTGTTAGTTTTTGCGCTTTTGATCTGAGGGTTTTTGGAGTTGTAGAAGTCTTTAAACTTAATGTCCCTCCTGACCCCCTCTCAAATTGTATTCTTGGGGTATGTATGTCGTCATTGGTGTCATATTTATCCCTCCCACCTACCTTTTTACTGTGCTAAGCCAGCAGATGTTCGTCCTTGTCTCCCACTTTATACAGTTTGTGTCGTATTACCAGTATTAGTTGGTGTCACATTTTGTTCCTTATCTATATACTCTCTTCTACCGCCTGTCTCAGTAGAAACGGGCACAGCTGCGAGAGCAATGTGTGTTCTTGCTCTTATTACTCCAAATCTGTGTGTTGTTTCTTACGGGTGATAATACCCTCACCTTATCTCTTAGGACTGTCTTGTATGCTTCCCATACTGTCTCGGGGATTCACCTAAGCCCTAATTTTCTTTAAAGTACATTTCAGGATCTGCAGTTATCTGTGATATGGTCTCAGGATTCTTTAAGTCCCATGCATTAAGTTTCCAGTCCGATCCTATGTTTCCGACTTCCCCTCCTATGTTTCCAACTTCCCTCCTAAGGGTATAATTAAAGGGAAGTGGTCTGATATTCATTTTACATAGAATTCTGCCTTCCCTATGGATGTTATCTTCCCTCTAGAGATAAATATATAATCCAGGCTGGAGAATATGTTGTGTGCCCTGGAATGTGTAAGTGTAGTTGTTCGTTGGGGTGTTTCAATCCCTTAATGTCAGTAAGGCACATTGGCCATGTCCACTGCAAGAGATGCGTCTTGGGTATGCTATTTGTGTGGTAATCCCTTCTATCCCAGTTTTTTCCCCCCCAGCATATGTTGGGACCTTGGTGAATATTCAGGGCGTGGAGGGCAGGAGCTAGGTACCATGCAGGGTATGGACTCTTAATGAATGTGTGACTATAGAGCCCGCCCTCCTCTCTAGAACTTCTGGAGCCTTGATTACTAAGTGGGCAGTTATAGACCGAGGAAATACCCTGTCACGGTTTGTACATGCATGCATGCTTATATGAATATGAATAGTTCACACTTTTGTTGTTGTTTAAGGTGGTAAAATTTACCATTATTCTCACGGGATTGAGGTAAGTGAGTGGGCCAATCCTGTGCTTCTTTCTAGCTTTCCTTTAAAGGACGATGATGGATTCAACCCAGATCTGTGACTGGGGGTGAGTGTCTGAAAAGTTTCAGTGCTCCGTCCATCATCTCCTTGTGTTTGCTTTATATTGCTGAATAGACAAGAACTTCAAAACGAATTTGATACTAATGAGATTTTTAGTGCTTTTGTTTGCCTATATTTTAATTGAGCAGAGTAGGTATTCTGGTTTTGCTTATATGGCTTACAATAATTCAACGCAGAGCACCTCATAACATATAGCTTATGTCATATGTAGAAAATCATGTTTCAGCTGATCACTGCCACTTGACTAAAGAAGAGATCCGCAAGAAAGATGTTATATGCCCCCAATTAACCTTTTACCTGCTGCAATCACATTTTCACGAGGTGCAAACATATCTCCTGTCATGCACATCCTTGACATTGGGTGAGACTGGCGTCTTAGGGAGAGGAGCTTGAGTGAGGGGAAACCGGGCAGGCAGGGAGGTGGGAGGAATGATAAAAAGGTATATGGAAGAGTATGTTCAAGGGGGGGTTAGTAGGAAGAGCGTAAGAAACAGGAAGAAAGGAGGAACTGTCTAAAGGAATGAATTGGACAAATTAAAATCTAAACTATTTATAAGCGCGGAAAATAACGTCCCTGTGATTTTTATTTTGTTTTATTAGTATTTTTTAATAGTACAAAAACGGATAACAAATGATTTGTACTAGTTATAAAAATACTGGATAAAACTGAACCCCCACCAGAAATCACAGCAAATCAAATTGAAACCAGTAAAGCCTATATATAATGGATTAGTTGCATGCAGATCTGCTTCAGAAGAGGTTCTCTGTGTGTGTGGTAGTTTTTGTGAGAAAGGTGTATAGGTTGTGTTTATTGTGCATAATCCTCATTATAGAGGGAAATGTGAGTTAGAGGCTTTGTATAGAGAGTTGTTTTGTTTAAGAAACTTTTAATTGGATCTACAGCCAGGATACAATGTCATATACAGCATCATTTACTCCGCGACCTCTACAAAGTTTTGCACCCTTCTTTATTTTTTGATTGACACTGTGACATATGAGTAGGGTATCCTTGTGCCTCCTGCATACTTGATGACAAAGGATAATATCTGTGTTTAAACAATCCGCGTTGAGCTTGGGTTTTGAGGTGAAGATGGTGCTAGCAAAGGGTTTGCTGTACTTCTTGGTGTGAAGTTTCAGGAAGGGATGTGTTGGCATCAACTGGACTTTTTTATGGCGTATTGTGTCTTTGAATTTGGTTATATGAATATGTTACTCTTTCCCGTCGATGACGGTGGACCCTGTCACCAGATTTCGGACTCCATACCAACTATAGGAGTTGAATCTTCTGGCACTACGGTTGGTACATGCAGCTGCCTGCAGAGATGGACTGGTGTCTGAGGGGTATTAGATGAAGAATCATTGCTGCAATGCCACTCTGGTCAGCGTATGCTTTGTTTCAGTGTTGTGGGTGAGGTAGTAAGAATGGATTTGAAAGGAGCACATTCTGGACTAAAGTCAATATATTTTCAAAACACACTATGCAACTCTAAAGATGCATAAATAAATTATGCCAGAGCCATTGCTTTTGTCATAAATATTATGTGCCTATTCCAAGATCCAACCGTAGTTTTTGGCTACAGCTTCCAGTCCCCTTTCACCCTTCCTTTCTTCAGAGTATCCGGCATTTTCCATCCCCCCTCATGGATTCTCTGCCAAGTAGTTGATTTAAAAGACTGAGGGAAATATATTCTTGGTGCATGAAGAGTGAGTGGTGGGTTGCTTCACCAATGCATTTTTCCTAATTACTGCGAAAAACACTTGTACCAAAGAGGACTCTCGCAGAGACAGATTAGAAATTGAGAAAAGGAAATGATAATGTTCTGAAAATGTTCTTTAAACAGTATATAGAATTTTCAGTTAACGCCTTCAGGCGGCATAAGCATGTGGAAAAATTGGATGCCCTGCCACACGTTTGCCAATAATGTGTGTCAAACGTGTAGAAGAGTTTGAGTTAAGAAGTATGCTTACATTTGATGATTATAACATATTTTATTTACGGCTACACAAAACAAGTCTATGGTATGAAGCAAAATAGTTACAAAAAATAGTGCATTTCAAGGTTTTCAAAAATAGTAATTATAACAATAATATCCTTCCAAGACATTGCACCCCATGACCTTTCCCTTTAGTGTACTAGAGGTTTATTAAATTGACATAAATACATCATGTTCTGATAAATACTTCTTCCTGTAAATTCCTCACCTTTTGAATATTCTCCAGAGACAAGACTGTATCTGGCTTTTTTTCCCCAGCAATAGGTGTCCAGCACAGTCAAGAGACACCATGCTGTTTAAGCCGCAGCTTTATCCCCAACCAGGAGTTGATGATACATAGACATATAAAGCGGCGACTGGTGCCAGTTTGTTTTTCCACTCCTCATTGACATGGGTCCATATCTCTTTGTGCTTCACCAATGCCATTCCTCTTGTGTTTGATAGCAGCTAGGTCAAATGTTTTCTAATGGTTCCATGGTTTAACATTTGCATGTGTCTTTGTCTGATCAGCATTGTCTCTGCATGTGGTATCTTGGCTCCCTCAGTGAACTGTGAGCTTGTGACTCTTGTTCATGATTCACCTGGCCATGGGATGACAAGTTATTTTTTAGCGAACGTCCATAGTGACCCCTCAAAGAGACCATAATCTCTTTCAATTAGGTCTCCTCGTCAGGAACGATCTCTTAAGACATCTTTCCACAAAATAAATAAAAGCCCCACAGGACGACAAGTTTGTTTTCTTGCTCAAGAAAACCGCTTTGCTCCCAGGACCGTTTGTAGACTCAACACCATTCCACGATGTTAGTCTGTGGCAGAGACTGAGCTTCATACTTACTCTGCTATAGATGCAGCCTGTACGATGACTTTTTCCCCGGAGGAGAGAATTGTAGATACCCGGGATATAATATCAATATTTTTGGCTTGGACAGAGATTCAATTTTTGCAAGTCCTACTCCTGGTAGGCCTTGCGGCCTTATGCATTCCATTGATGACGCACATCAGTTGGTGAATGAAGACTATACAGTAATGTTCAAGCATTAGGGAAATCTCTCAGCTCAGCATGTGCCATTCCAGTCCTTTGGTGTTTTGTTCTTTCAGCATTCCAGAGTTGCGGGCTACAGTTATTGTGTGCCTCCCCATTGGGCTAAGACACTCATTTGAATGACATAACTGTGGGGGTCTTTTGATCCCTGTCTTAGGCTACCTGCACATCCAGGCTCTCAACCTGCAGACAGCACACTTTGCCCTGAAGGTCTTCCTCGCCTCTATCTCAGGAAGCACCATTCAGGTCCTGTCTGACAACACACCCATTGCCATTCTGTCAATAGACTGGTGTGGAGTCTTGGACACCTGTTGTAAGACAATATATCTGTGCCAATGGGCTCTCCAATGGTGCATATTCAAAGTTTCAGCTCAACTAGTAAGCATCCTCAACATGTGGGCAGACACTCGGAGTTCTTTCCCTAGAGAACCATGAGTTGGAGATTCACCTCAAAGTGAAGAAAATGATCTTTTACAGGTTGGGATTATCCATTTACTGTATCTCTTTGCCACAAATGATGCTCTCTGCTTTGTTCTCCCCCGGAATAGTACCCTTTTGGATATATTCAGGTGTGATAAGTCTCCGGGTGTGCGCTGCGTGTTCCTGCCAATCCTACTTCTGCAGAAGGTGCCAGGGGATTGATAACAATTAATTCTGATCACCCCAGTTTTGGTGAGGATAGTTTTGTATGCCCATCTGTTAAAACTCGGTCCCTCTTTCTCTTCAGCTTAGGGTGGACCTACTTTCAAAGCATTTTTTCCTGTTATGCTGCAACTGCTAATATGGGGATCGAGCTCGGCCAAATGGAACTTTTTGTTTACCTAAAGAAGTGGTAGACATCCTCTTGGCTGTTGGCAAACCCTCCATGAAATCTGTTTATGCAGGCCACTTTAATGTGTCTGCTTATTGGGGCGAGTCCGAATGTTTGGATCCTTCTGTAGCCCATTTTTTCATGTTTTACACTTGGTACTGTCTCTTGCTCAGTAGGGTTTGGCAGTTGCTGCGTTTGGAGATTTGTCTGCCCTATTAACTGTTGTGTTCCTTCCTGACCATCATTCTTTGTTTGTCACTACACATTGCATGCATTTTGAAAGGTTTGTTTTGTTTGTCGCCACTTTTAGTATTCTTCAGTGGGATTTGCATTTGGTGTTCACTTTCCTCTTGGCACCTCCCAAGCCAATGCACAGTTGCCTGGTTCATCTGCTAATATTGAAAACTGTTTTCTTGGTGGAAATAACTTCTGCCAATATGGATTGAGAACTGAAAACCCTCCCAGTCCAACTGCTATTCATTGTGTTCTTTCCATATAAACTGGTGCTTTGCACTTAGCCTTCATTCCTGCTGAAAATTGTGTTGGTTGGTCAGTCAGTCTGTTTCCCGTCTTTTTTCATCCTCCTTATCCCCCAAAAGAAGAGGAGTATCTGAATTGGGCTGGATTCCAGGCACCCAGTGTCATACTATATCCATTGCAGCCAGAAAGGCCAAATGCACTATCTCACCTTGGATTAGTCTTTGCAATAAGATAGTCTATGCAGTGTCTAAGGAAACCCCAATTGCCTGGCATTCTTGCCCGCTTCATGAGTGCTGATGCTACTTCCACGGGTTTCAGTGCTCAACAATGTCTTGGTGGCTAATATTTACCAGGTGAGTACATTGTGATCCTTTTGTACTTTTTGTTAAGTAGTATTGCCTAACAACTCAAGGTTGCAGTGTTGGGTACTTTGCCAGGTTGTGTTGCACGACTTACATGGGTCGTTGGCACTACTCACTCCCATCTTCTGGAGGGTATTGCTTTGGGATATTTTCATAGGGTGAGGAATCTGTTGGAAGAAGTAAAAGAATACTTTCCTCCAGTAAGAATATTTCTGGTGAATATTAGATCTTCTCTCCGATACCTATCCACTCCCTTTTTGGTTGGTACCATTCATAAGATCCCAAGGTATGTTGTTAGACCTGTCAGCCCTTTGGGTGGTCCCTCCTCATCATTATTTATTTTGTCCCACTTTTGCCTCAAACCCTGTTTGAATTTTTTCCTTTTTGGGAACCACCAGACTTTTTCGTGTTGCTGCAGATTCAGGGAGCCATTTTAGCTACCCCTGAAACTTCTGTCTGAGGGCCTGGAGCACAAGATGGTGGCCACCTGTGACATCACCAGCATCCACTGGAACCTACCAGCACCTTCCAGAACATTCCAGGAGATTCCAGAACTCTGTGACAGTTGGAGACCGTTTAGAATGTTGGGAGGATAAGAGAGGCAGTTGGCAGTTGGAGCTGGCAGTTGGCACCTGACTGGTGAAGAGAGAGGAGCACAACAGTGAAGGAGGAAGGAGTGAAGCAGCAGGGGTGGAAACTTGTGCCTGGAGTGGGATCCATAAACCCACCCTTGATACTTGTCCCTACTGATGGATCCCAGCCTATAGCCCTGTGTGGGAAGAAGACAGAAGAAACTCATCCTAAGGACCTGGACAGCAGGAACAGGCCTTAGAACCAAGAAAGCAGCAAGATCCTGACCTGGAGACTGGTTTCCCTGGAGTCCGGCGTCGAGTAGCCTGAAGACCTGGAGCCCGAGGTGGAGAAGCGGCGCTGACTGAAGTAGCAGACGTCGTACCCGGAGCCGCCTGAGGTCGTGAGAGGGCGCCGACGGAGGTCGTGAGGAATACCAGAGGTCGAGGAGGAAGTGAACCGAGGTCGAGCGAGCGGCGTCATCGGAGGAGTGAAGTCCGCCCTCCGGAGTCGTCGGAGACCGAGGTAGAGGAGCACCGGAGGTCGGGAGTGAGGATCGCACTCCGGAGACGCCCGGAACCTGTGTGGAGGAGCACCGGAGGTCGGGGGTGAGGATCGCACCCCGGAGTCGCCGGAAGTCGACATCGAGGCCAGGCCGGCTGACGTCATCGGAGCCGAGAGCGCCATCGGACCGGAGCCGCCCCGAAGTCGACATCGTGGAGAGACTGCCCGACGCCGTCGAACCGGAGGTCGAGATCGAACCGAGGCCACCGACATCGGACCGGAACCGCCTACCGGCGTCGTCAAAGAACTGACATTGTGCCGAGGCCGCCGAGACCGAACCGGAACCGCCTCACGGCGTCGACACGACTCCAGCGGCGTCGGAACATCAGAAAAAGGGCAGTAAGTGGAGTAGAGGGCGCCTAAGGCCCTGTGGAGACCTGCGAGACTGCTCTAAGGGGCTAGGGAGGTGCTGAAACCAACCTGACTGTGCCTGGGGTGAACTGGGACTAACCTAGAGAGGTTGTGTGGAGAGAGAAAGCCAGGGCACTGGTATTCCCCCCTTTGATCTACCTCAGCTTAGGCCTCAGCCTTGTCCCAGCCAGGGAGTAGCCCCCCTCAAGCCTTCCACAACCCTACAAGCTGTGCCTGGGCCAAATCAGCCCTTAAGAATTGAAGTGTCATCTGATTACATGAGTGTTGCTGTATACTTTTAATTATTTATTGGGGGTACTGTATTTATTGAATTTTTACCTATTTATTGCTGCACTATATTTATAGGTCCACAGGACTTGATGGTGTACAATATTTATTGGTACAGTATTTATTGCCTCAAAGTATTTAATTGTCTGTATATATTGCACTTGTATTTATGCCCTGTTATTTATGATCACCCCTATTTATTTCATCAAACAGCCAATATTTATTTGACCTGCACTAATTGAAACTTGTATATTGTGATTGACCTATTTATTTTTCCAATCAGCAACTAAGAGAAAAAGATAAAGAAAGAATATTTTCATAATTTTTACGGTGTAGAGTCGTTTTTGGAACGGATGCACGCATGGTTATTGTATGGGTATATTGTATGCTTAGCACTGCGCCTGTTTCCTGACCACTCGAGCCAAGCTACCACAGTGTGTTCGGGGAGTCCACCACCACCCTGCGGAGTGGGAGTGGGCTGTTTCCAACATAAATTGGTGTTCAGCGGTGGGATAGAGCTGTGCCTACGTATACTCAACAATAACTGTGGGTAGTCCATAGGCCTACACCGGGAGTTTTCTCAAAGCGGCCTTCCTAATTGTGGGTTTTTGTTTTTTTCAAATTTACTCTGGTGGTGGGAGGAGGTATTATTAAAGGTACCCCCCTGCATTGTTACTGCACAAAACCTGTCCTCTAACCTGAGTGGGCAAGATGGAGTTTGTACTAGAGAATCTAGAAACGTACACTGTGGCCCAACTCAGGGAGTTTTGCCAGCGGGAGGGGGTGTACTGTCCCCCAGGAGCAAAGAAGGGTGCACTCCAAACCAGCTTAAGGGCTTGGGGGGAGGCACGCCGAGAAAGCAAGGCTGAGGAGGAAGACAGGGATGGAGAGCCTGACCCCGAGGGGGCTGAGATGTACCAACCTGAGGTGGGGAACCTGTCAGCAGGGCCCAGGACACTTTCTAGGAAGGGCAGCACTGTCTCTAGCGGGGGCTTATCCAGCGTGGAGTTAGCAGATCGGAGAGAGAAAAGACAGCTCACATGGGATTTAGCAAAGCTGGAGAAGGAGAAGGAGGAACAGAGGTTGGCTCATGAGACGGAGAAAGAGAGGATGGCTCATGAGATAAGACTGAAAGAGATAGAGCTTCAGATCCTAAGAATTGGGGCACCAACTGTTCCTAATGGTGGCAGCCAAATCCAAGAGTCCACCAGGGAACCCAAACCTTACCTGCCAAAGGACATAGTAGCTAGCTATGGGGCGGGTGACGACCTCGCGAAGTGGCTAGCAGCCTATGAGGTCTCGTTGAGGGCCCATGGGGTTCCAGTGAAGTACTGGGGAGGGGGATTGTATAAGTACATGCCTCCAGCTGGTAGGGATGCTTTATTGGCCCTCGAAGAGGATGAGCAGACCCACTACCCCACCATGAAACTGGCGCTCATCAGAAAGTTTGGACTAACACCTGAAAAGTACAGACAGAAGTTCAGGGGTAGTCACAAGCTGGGCACACAGAATTGGGTGGACTTCCTGGACTATGCAAAGAAGGCACTGGAAGGTTGGATTCAGGGCAGTGAAGTAAGGAACTACGAGGAGCTGTTTGACCTAGTACTGAAGGAACACCTACTCGAGAAATGTTTCCCTGAACTGCGGCAACACCTGGTGGATAGCAAGCTGACCAGTCCCCGGAAGCTTGCTGAGGAGGCGGACATTTGGGCTAGTACCCGGGTGTCCACAAGGGGGACTGGAGGGGATACTCAAAAGGCCGGACAGGGCGCCCCCCAGAAGAAAGAGGGAGGGGAAAAGAAAAAGGAGTTCTCCAAAGGCCCCCAAAATAACTTCCAAGGGAAGGGAACAGGATTCACCTCTAAGGCTAACCCACCCAGAAACCCTAATCCTGGCCAGAGTCAGCAGCCAAGGGTTGTCCATTGCTACGAGTGCGGTGGCGTTGGACACTATAAAGGAGATCCGAAGTGTCAGAAACGATCACCCCCTCCCACTGGAGGAAAGCCCCCCGGAGTAGCTAGTGTAGTGCTCGGGGAGGAGATGCCCTTAACTAAGGGAAGGGAGTGGGCGGGTGTCACTCTAGTGTCCCTGGGAGAACGGGAGATGGTTCCTAAGATCCAGGTGCCCGCAAATACCGCAAAGTATGGGCAGTGGATCACCATCAACGGCCAAAGAGGGGAGGCTCTGAGAGACACAGGAGCCAGTATGACTATGGTGCGTAGCCAGCTGGTGTCTCCAGAGCAGGTAATTCCCGATGTACTCCACCCAGCCGCGATGGCTGACGGCAGAACAGGTCACTATCCCGTGGCCGAGGTTCCCTTTGAATGGGGGGGGGTTGCAGGTTCACTTCGAGTTGCCGTAAGCCCTGCCGTGCCAGTCGATTGTCTGCTGGGCAATGACATGGAGCACAACGCTTGGAAGGAGGTGGAATACCGGACTCACACCGAGATGCTGGGTACACCTGACTGGGCCTGTGTTAGCACAAGGTCCGAGACTACCCGAAGAGGGAGTTCATTCCGGCTGGAGCCTGGAACAAAGGCCCAGCCAGCTGCCAGTCAAGGGAAGAACCGAGGACAGGAGGAGCCTGCCTCGGCGTCTCCACCCCGTAGGACGGATAGGCCACCGGAGGTGGTGGGCCAGGAGTCTGCGGAGGGGGACGTTACCAACCTGGAGGACTTACCCATCCCGGCCGAGTGGCACGTGGAGGGAGGCCCGTCCAGGGAGGAATTCTGCCAGGGCCAGAGGGAGTGCCCTACCCTTGAGGGGCTGAGGCGACAGGCCGAAGCCCAAGCAGCAGGGAACGTTGAAGGGAACTACAGTGTTTACTGGGAGGATGGCCTCCTCTACAGTGAACCCAAGGCACCCCTACATGGATCGTCACGAGCCTTGGTAGTTCCTCAACGTTATCGAGCCTTCCTTCTGGAGTTGGCTCACGAGATACCATTGGCAGGACACCTGGGGCAAGACAAGACCTTCGCCCGTCTTGTCCCACACTTTTATTGGCCTCAGATGAAAGTGTCGTCCGATACCTACTGCCGGACATGTGTGTCTTGCCAAGCCAGTGGGAAAACAGGGGTGAAGCTGAAAGCTCCCCTGGAACCACTTCCTGTCGTTAGCACCCCCTTTGAAAGGGTGGGCATCGACATTGTGGGTCCATTAGATCCACCAACTACAGCTGGTCACAGGTTTATCCTGGTTCTGGTGGATCATGCCACACGGTACCCAGAGGCAATACCTCTGAGGACCATAACAGCACCTGTTGTGGCTAGGGCCCTGATGGGAATCTTTACCCGAGTGGGTTTTCCCAAGGAAGTTGTGTCCGACAGGGGGACCAACTTCATGTCAGCATATATGCGGGCAATGTGGAAGGAGTGTGGAGTGACCTACCGGTTCACCACTCCTTACCACCCCCAGACAAATGGTCTAGTGGAAAGGTTTAACAAAACCTTAAAAGGCATGATCAGAAGTCTGCCTGAAAGCCTGCGGAGGAAATGGGACGTCCTCCTACCCTGTTTACTTTTTTCCTACAGGGAAGTGCCACAGAAGGGAGTGGGCTTCAGCCCCTTCGAGCTTCTGTATGGGCACCCTGTACGTGGACCTCTTAACCTGGTGAGAGACGGATGGGAAAGAACTCCCAGAAAGCTCCCCCAGGATGTGGTGAGCTACATGCTGGCCTTCCGGAGCCAAATGGCTAAGTTGTGGAAGCAAGCTTCTGACAACTTGGAAGCCAGCCAAGCAGTAATGAAGGCGTGGTATGACCACAACGCTCACCCGGTGGAGTTGGAGCCTGGCCAGAAGGTGTGGGTGATCGAACCAGGAGAGCTTAGTGCCCTCCAGGATCGCTGGTCAGGACCCTTTGAGGTGTTGGAGAAGAAGGGTAAGGCTACCTACTTGGTGGACCTGAAGACCCCTCGTCAGCCCCTGCGGGTGCTGCATGCCAACCGCCTCAAACCCCACCACGAGAGGCCCGAAGTCATCTTGATGATGGTGACTGACGGAGGAGAGGACGTGGAAAGCGAGCCTCTCCCTGATCTGTTTGCGTCTCAGGAAAAGGATGGGTCGGTGGAGGGAGTGATTCTCTCCCCATCTCTAACTCCTGAACAGCAGGAGGACTGTCGCCAGGCCCTGGGGCAGTACTCTGCGTTGTTCTCCCTTGTCCCGGGTAGGACTCACCTGTGCGTCCATGACGTGGACACAGGAGACAGCCCACCTGTGAAGTCCAAGATCTACCGGATGTCAGACAAGGTGAAGGCCAGCATTCATAGTGAAGTCACTAAGATGCTGGAGCTAGGAGTGATTGAACCTTCTAGCAGCCCCTGGTCCAGTCCGGTGGTGTTAGTACCGAAAGCTGCACCACCGGGTGCCCAACCAGAACTGAGGTTCTGTGTGGACTACCGGGGACTGAATTCAGTGACAAAGACTGATGCACATCCGATCCCTAGGGCGGATGAATTAATTGACCGGCTGGGAGCTGCCCAATATCTAAGTACCTTTGACCTTACCTCTGGGTACTGGCAGATCTCTTTGACTGATGGAGCAAGGGAAAGGTCAGCCTTCTCCACGCCCAATGGCCACTACCAGTTCTGTGTGATGCCCTTTGGGCTCAAGAACGCACCTGCCACGTTTCAGCGCCTGGTAAACCAGATCCTCACCGGGATGGAGAGTTTCTCTGCTGCTTATCTGGATGACATAGCCGTCTTCAGTAACAGCTGGGAGGATCACTTGCGTCACCTGCAAGCTGTTCTCCAGGCCCTGAGACAAGCTGGATTGACGATCAAGGCCAGCAAGTGCCAGATCGGGCAGGGGTCGGTAGTGTACCTTGGACACTTGGTGGGTAGGGGAACGGTGCAACCCCTCCAGGCGAAGATCGAGGCCATCATGGCCTGGGAACCCCCCAAGACACAGACTGAGGTCCGAGCATTTTTGGGCCTCACGGGATACTATCGCCGCTTCGTGAAGGGGTACGGTACCATCGTAGCCCCTCTCACGGAGCTCACGTCCAAGAAACAACCTCGACGGGTAGTCTGGACGGAGGCTTGTCAGCAAGCCTTTGAGAAATTGAAGAAAGCCATGTGCGAGGCCCCGGTCTTAAGGGCCCCAGACTTTTCCAAGAAGTTCATTGTCCAGACAGATGCATCAGAGCATGGCATTGGGGCAGTGTTATCGCAACACAACGAAGAGGGTCTGGATCAACCCGTGGTCTTCCTATCCAGGAGACTACTTCCCAGGGAACAGAAGTGGAGTGCAATAGAGCGTGAAGCCTTTGCAGTGGTATGGGCTCTGAAGAAGTTGCGGCCATACCTGTTTGGCTCGCACTTCCTAGTTCAGACCGACCACCGACCCCTTCGTTGGCTGATGCAAATGAAGGGGGAGAATCCCAAGTTGTTGAGGTGGTCTATTTCCCTACAGGGGATGGACTTTCAGGTGGAACATCGGCCTGGAGTGGACCACGCCAATGCAGACGGTCTCTCAAGGTATTTCCGCCTTAGTGATGAGAACTCCCAAGGGGTTGGGTAGCTCTCCCCACTTTCAGCTGGGGGGGACGCGTGTTAGACCTGTCAGCCCTTTGGGTGGTCCCTCCTCATCATTATTTATTTTGTCCCACTTTTGCCTCAAACCCTGTTTGAATTTTTTCCTTTTTGGGAACCACCAGACTTTTTCGTGTTGCTGCAGATTCAGGGAGCCATTTTAGCTACCCCTGAAACTTCTGTCTGAGGGCCTGGAGCACAAGATGGTGGCCACCTGTGACATCACCAGCATCCACTGGAACCTACCAGCACCTTCCAGAACATTCCAGGAGATTCCAGAACTCTGTGACAGTTGGAGACCGTTTAGAATGTTGGGAGGATAAGAGAGGCAGTTGGCAGTTGGAGCTGGCAGTTGGCACCTGACTGGTGAAGAGAGAGGAGCACAACAGTGAAGGAGGAAGGAGTGAAGCAGCAGGGGTGGAAACTTGTGCCTGGAGTGGGATCCATAAACCCACCCTTGATACTTGTCCCTACTGATGGATCCCAGCCTATAGCCCTGTGTGGGAAGAAGACAGAAGAAACTCATCCTAAGGACCTGGACAGCAGGAACAGGCCTTAGAACCAAGAAAGCAGCAAGATCCTGACCTGGAGACTGGTTTCCCTGGAGTCCGGCGTCGAGTAGCCTGAGAAGCGGCGCTGACTGAAGTAGCAGACGTCGTACCCGGAGCCGCCTGAGGTCGTGAGAGGGCGCCGACGGAGGTCGTGAGGAATACCAGAGGTCGAGGAGGAAGTGAACCGAGGTCGAGCGAGCGGCGTCATCGGAGGAGTGAAGTCCGCCCTCCGGAGTCGTCGGAGACCGAGGTAGAGGAGCACCGGAGGTCGGGAGTGAGGATCGCACTCCGGAGACGCCCGGAACCTGTGTGGAGGAGCACCGGAGGTCGGGGGTGAGGATCGCACCCCGGAGTCGCCGGAAGTCGACATCGAGGCCAGGCCGGCTGACGTCATCGGAGCCGAGAGCGCCATCGGACCGGAGCCGCCCCGAAGTCGACATCGTGGAGAGACTGCCCGACGCCGTCGAACCGGAGGTCGAGATCGAACCGAGGCCACCGACATCGGACCGGAACCGCCTACCGGCGTCGTCAAAGAACTGACATTGTGCCGAGGCCGCCGAGACCGAACCGGAACCGCCTCACGGCGTCGACACGACTCCAGCGGCGTCGGAACATCAGAAAAAGGGCAGTAAGTGGAGTAGAGGGCGCCTAAGGCCCTGTGGAGACCTGAGAGACTGCTCTAAGGGGCTAGGGAGGTGCTGAAACCAACCTGACTGTGCCTGGGGTGAACTGGGACTAACCTAGAGAGGTTGTGTGGAGAGAGAAAGCCAGGGCACTGGTATTCCCCCCTTTGATCTACCTCAGCTTAGGCCTCAGCCTTGTCCCAGCCAGGGAGTAGCCCCCCTCAAGCCTTCCACAACCCTACAAGCTGTGCCTGGGCCAAATCAGCCCTTAAGAATTGAAGTGTCATCTGATTACATGAGTGTTGCTGTATACTTTTAATTATTTATTGGGGGTACTGTATTTATTGAATTTTTACCTATTTATTGCTGCACTATATTTATAGGTCCACAGGACTTGATGGTGTACAATATTTATTGGTACAGTATTTATTGCCTCAAAGTATTTAATTGTCTGTATATATTGCACTTGTATTTATGCCCTGTTATTTATGATCACCCCTATTTATTTCATCAAACAGCCAATATTTATTTGACCTGCACTAATTGAAACTTGTATATTGTGATTGACCTATTTATTTTTCCAATCAGCAACTAAGAGAAAAAGATAAAGAAAGAATATTTTCATAATTTTTACGGTGTAGAGTCGTTTTTGGAACGGATGCACGCATGGTTATTGTATGGGTATATTGTATGCTTAGCACTGCGCCTGTTTCCTGACCACTCGAGCCAAGCTACCACAGTGTGTTCGGGGAGTCCACCACCACCCTGCGGAGTGGGAGTGGGCTGTTTCCAACATATGTTATTTGTTGTCTACTGTTATTGCCGTTTAAGCTCTTATCCTATCTGCATGCTTTGAAGGGAGAATAGGAAAGGAACAAGGAAATATCGCCAGTGAGCAGTATGTTGCCTTGTATGTCCCAGTATAATCAAATCGTAGGTATAGCTGGATGACGTCAGCTTGTCGTGCTGAAGAACTGTTACTCAGAAAAAAGATTCCCGGTCCAGTTTGGCGATAGTCATAAGGTGAGGAATGCTTGGGTAGGCCTAGAATCGACCAGAAATACTGTTACCGAAGGTTAGTAAATTTTTCTTCACTTTCTAAATTGCATTTTAATTTATAATGATGACCACGCCACACCATCACACTCTACTCTGCTTCTGCAATGGCTGGGATGCAGGGGCCCCCAAAATCTGTAAGCCACTGCAACTCGAATAATTTCGGTTTTTATTGAAAATGTAGTACTTGTGAAATCTCCCTGATCATGTGCAGCCACCTAGTAACGAGTTTACAGATAAACACTGAAGCAGATCCTCTATTGTCATTTGAAAATTGACTATTTTTGTTTTGCTATTTTGATTGAGAACAAACTTGACGAGTTTCGTCTTGCAGTTTTTTAGTTCTCTTCCAGGGGATCCTCATCAATAGTCATAAGCATTAGAATATTCCCGCCCATGCGCGGGACCCTGGAAACACTGTATTATATGTGCCCCATTTATTTATTTATATATATATATATCTCTATCAAGGCTCGTTGGGGTGACCAAAGGGCAAGCAGCACTCGAACACGACACTCTTTTCCCCAGTAAAAGCATTTATTTGGTATGCTCAGCTTCGCTTCTCAGTGTATTAGCATACGACTGCCACCTGACGCGTTTCGTAGTTCACTTCTTCAGAGACACCGCAGTCGAAGGAAGCAAGCCGGGCCACATCCTCCTTTTTAATCCAATCGTCCGCTGATGTGCAGCTGCTCTGGATGAGACAAAACGCAATGATTAATGGGAGATGTAGTCCGTAATTACTTTTCCATAGATGGGTGCTTCCTTAATAATTGCCAAGTTCATAGCTCTACATTGAGCCCCAAGGAGTGAAGCCGCGCTCAATCCACGCGCCGTGCTCCACATTGAGCCCCATGCTTCGGAACTCGTGGCCCCCTTCACATGGGGTGGTGCTCGCTCAGCGGCTGGTCTGCCGCTAGTTACATCAAGGCTCGTTGGGGTGACCAAAGGGCAAGCAGCACTCGAACACGACACTCTTTTCCCCAGTAAAAGCATTTATTTGGTATGCTCAGCTTCGCTTCTCAGTGTATTAGCATACGACTGCCACCTGACGCGTTTCGTAGTTCACTTCTTCAGAGGCACCGCAGTCGAAGGAAGCAAGCCGGGCCACATCCTCCTTTTTAATCCAATCGTCCGCTGATGTGCAGCTGCTCTGGATGAGACAAAACGCAATGATTAATGGGAGATGTAGTCCGTAATTACTTTTCCATAGATGGGTGCTTCCTTAATAATTGCCAAGTTCATAGCTCTACATTGAGCCCCAAGGAGTGAAGCCGCGCTCCATCCACGCGCCGTGCTCCACATTGGGGGCCACGAGTTCCGAAGCATGGGGCTCAGAGCGAAGCTGAGCATACCAAATAAATGCTTTTACTGGGGAAAAGAGTGTCGTGTTCGAGTGCTGCTTGCCCTTTGGTCACCCCAACGAGCCTTGATATATATTCACTTAAAAAACCATAGGTTTCACACACGTTATAGTTAGGAGTTAGCATTTAAAAAACCTTGCAAATTCACTGAAAAAACCATAGGTTTCACACATGTTATAGTTAGCTGGACATTTCACTCGTAAAAAACCAATGAAATTCCCCCGTTATAGTTAGTTCAGCTAACTATAACTCGCGCGCCCGCAATCCACTGCTTATGACGTCACATTATTACATCACTCATGACATGGTCAGTGACATCACTGATGACATCTCAAATGACATCACTGATGACATCACTGATGACATCACTCATGACATCATCCATGCGTGCGCGCACCGAGCGCGCGTGTACCGAGCACCCGCGTACCCAGCGTGCACTCAGCGCACATGCGCGCGTGCTCGGTGCGCGTACGCGCTTGCGCGCGTGCTCCGTACGCACGTGCGTGCTCCGTGCGCGCACGGCAAGTCATGTGATTACGAAACAACACTTTTCATTGGTTTATAGTAGTTTCAGTTCCAGAAACTTCCAACACCACACCCACTCCCCTCATTATTACTTCTGATTCCCTGGGAGAAGGAGCTGAGCAGCTTTTCCAGTACTCCAGTACTTGAGAATGGCAGAGCAGCAGTCATCTTCTGGGAGTGAGCAGGAGACCCTTGTAAGACAGAGGAAACAGAAAGACTCTTTTATATGGCAATTTTTTACATTTCCACAGGGGCAGAAGAAGGTGAATGCTCCAAAAGTCACCTGCACTCTTTCTGATCGTGTCTTATCAAGAGGAGATCCTTAAAATAAATACTCTTTTAGTATCTTCACTATGATCAGGCACGTTAGAGATGTACATCCTGTGGCTTATGCTCGAGCTGCTAGAGGAAACCCTCCAGCAGCTCAGGTGAGCACATCATCGGCAGCTCAGCCGAGCACTTCATCTGCGGCGGTAGCTTCACCTTCTTCGGTTCCTCTGGATATACACCCTCTGTTTAAGAGGGTGCATATACGGTGCAATGCTTTTCTCTCGTATGCGGACACCAGCATTCCGCTAATGGAGAGCAAGATACAGCAGCACACGTGCGGCACCCTATAATTTTTGCCATGTCTTTTTTTTTTCCCCTCTGTCCCTCAATTAACACAACGGCTCTTTTTAGAGCCGCCTAACATCTAAACACTTAAATTTGATTTTTAATTCTATTTTTTTATGATTCCGCTGTGCATGCACCGTGTGCGCACCCCGCGATTTAAAAAAAATAATGTTTTTTTCACCCTTCATGGTCCTTCAGGGACCCCCTGACAAGAACTAGGGGGTCAGGAATTCTGTAACCTGCCCCCTTTTCACGTTATCCACCTTTCTTTTTCCCTGTCACACACAAAATGGCGGTCGACACTTCCTGATTTCGACCGATTCGAATGTTGACTGACATGAATCCACCAATGAGAATTACGCTCACGCACGGCACCGTGCGCGTACCGTGCACGCACGGTGCGCGGCTATAGATATTTATGTGCTTTTAACTGCAATTTTCTCAGGAACTACTGAACAGATTGACACCATATATGCATAAGGCACATGCCTGACCTGAGGACTACCTCTCTGCCAAATTTCAAGTAATTCTGTTCAGCCGTTCGGGCTGTACCTTCAACTAAAGGTCCTATGGGAAAATGCATGGGGAAAACGCGTTTTGGGACCCCCCTTTTTTCTCAGCCCACGCTTGACGAATCACCCTGAGATTTTCAGGGTAGGAGCTGAGCGGAGCGCCCCATTAGTTTTGAAAATTTCGCGAGGATTCGTCAACCGGCGCCAAAGTTATTCAAAATAGAATTTTCAGATTTCCTATGGAAACACGGTCCTAACTATAACTATCTACTGGCGACCGCCAGTAGAAAATATAAATATAAATATATAAATATATATATATATTTATATATAAATATATATATATATATATATATATATATATATATATATATATATATATATATATATATATATATATATATATATATATATATATATATATATATATATATATAATATATTTATTTATTTATTTACAGCCTAATAAACACCAGAGCTGAATCATGCTGTGAGGAATTTCCACCATACATGACAAACATGCATTAGAAACAGGAGAAACAACAACAAAGTGTGTTTAGAAACTGTTTTAATGCTCAGCAAACAGTAGAAATTCTCATAAATCACTGAAAGCATAGGAAGCTCTCAGGCTGCATTGCAAATACCCAGTCTGAAAAGCTAACCTGTAGCTGCATAGCAATAAACTGACACCGTGCCTTTAAGGCACTCCTGACCCCCAGCTTCCCATCATGCCTCAGGAGTGACAGTTAGGTCAGTTGTTCTTTCCGGTTCCTTCAGGAAGTAACCTGGCAACACAGCTCCACTCTTTTCTGCTTTTTGTCAGAAAATCTTTTTACTTTTCACAACCTTTATTCCTTACTTCGACGTTTTTCATCTTTTGAAGTAAGAAGCTGTCTTTTTCTGACAGGCTTTGGCATTTTTTAACAACTTAAAATGCCATGTCTTTTTGACACTTGCCCTTCTTGTGGTAAAAAGAAGGCCAACACAGACTCTCATGAGGTCTGTATTCTGTGTCTACCTGAGGATCATGATCCTAAGACCTGCCCTCACTGCCAGAACCTGTCCAGAAGAACCTTGAAGGACAGGGAAAGAATTTGCCTGTATGGCCTGGCAGATAAATCATCTAGAGGAAGGTCTCCGGTAAGGAAGGGCTCCAAGAGGTCTAGAACGCCTTCTAGAACCAAGTCCTTGTGTCCTTCTGCTTCAGCGTCGGGCTCGGCGCTGAGCAAGATCTTCAGGTGGGTCATTTACCTAAGAAAAGACCTTCGACAGCGGGCTCGCCGTCAAAGGTACGTCGTCGACGTCGAAGATTCGGGATCCTCCGCCGTCGTCAACCCGGCGACGATCGGCGTCGAGGAGCAGAGACCCTCCGCCGTCGTCAACCCGATGACAATCTGCATCGAGGAGCAGAGACCCTCTGCCGTCGTCAACTCGGCGACGATCGGCGTCGAGGAGCGCAGATTCCCCACCGTTGTCGGCAGTACGTTCGGCGTCAAGGGCAGGCTCACTTCTGCCATCGCAGTCCCATCAGCGATCGACGTCGAGAGCAAAGACTCCTGCGCCGTCGTCAACTCGGCGACGATCGGCGTCGAGGATGAGGTCTCCGTCGTCGTCTTGACGGCGTTCAGCGTTGAGGGTGAAAAATACCCCTCTGCCGTCGTCTCGCAGACCTTCGACGTCGAGATTGGACACAGCTCCGCCGTCGTCTAGACGACGCTCGGCGTCGAGAGAGAGAGAGAGTCCCTCTGTCGTCGGCTTCACATCGCCGTTCGACGTCGAGTCCGCATTCTTCACCTGCTTCTCATCGGTACCGGTCGCCGTCGAGCAGACGGGAGGTCCAACTAGCGAGAAGTCAGGAGCTAAGATCGACGTCTGGAATGCGTGCAGGTTCGACGTCGAGACAGGCCTCGGTGAGGTCTGGGGATGGATCGGTGGTACTGGTGACGGAGTCAGCCTCAAGCCATTCGTCCTCTCACTCTTTCAGGAGGGCTTCATCAAGGTCAGCCACTCCGGAAGCTGCTAGCTATGTCCGCAAGTCTCCTTCAAGACAAAAGGAGGCCCCTTCTGCTGTTCAGTTGTCCCCAAGATGGCAGCTGCCCTTACGTCACTGGCAGGACTCGGGCGACAAGGCGAATGCAGGAGTATGCCGGTCTGGTTCATAGATCTCCTCTTCAGAGATTGGTGGACAGAGTGAGTTCTCCCAGGCATAGGCATGAGAGGTCCCCTGAGAGACGGCACTATAGTTTGCGTTCCCCCAGGCGAGAAGAACGCGCAGTCGTATCACGAGAAAGGAGGCATCGTGCTCATCGGCTAAGTAGAAGAACACCATCTACTTCCTCGACTTCCTCTACATGGTCCTCCAAGAGGGATTATTCCCCCACACTATCGGACAGTCCGGTTTCCAGGGTCTCTCCCATAGATAAATTAATACATACCATGAGGTTCTGCAGAGGGGTGCTCAGAAGCTCAACATTGAGATGTCTGTCCCGCAAGTCACGCCGACAGTGATTTTCGAGACTCTTAATCAGGTCTGCATCTCGGCCATTGCTTCCATTGGTTCCTGGGATCCTTGACCCGGTCATGGACACTTTTTTAACTCCAGCAACCATCAAAGTGGTGCCGGCTCGCATCCTAAAGAAATATAAGCCGGCTACCTCGGATCCGGTCTTCGTCAAGACGGACCCTCCTGCAGACTCTGTCATCGTGGCGGCAGCAAAGACGACGCATGCTGTAACAGCCACTTCTTCTGTTCCAACGGATAAAGAGAGCAGGTCTCAGGATTCGTGGGGTCGCAGAGCCTGCACTTCTGCGGCAGCATCCCTTAAGGTCTCCAGCGCGGCTGCGTTGCTAGGCCGTTATGACAGAGCTCTCTGGGACTCTTTGGAGCGGTTCAAAACCATGCTCCCAAAGGAAGACCAAAAGGATTTTGACGAGATAGTCACTGAGGGATCTTTGGTGGCAAATCAAATGATTAGAACAGCGGCAGATGGTGCGGTGCTATCAGCGCACTCTTGCGCGCAAGGAATATGCGCCAGGAGATCGTCCTGGTTAAGATTGACAGGACTAAAACCGGATGCTCAGCAGAGGATCTTGAACCTCCCATTCTCTGGCTCTTCTCTCTTCGGCACACACGCAGATGAAGAGATTAATAGAATGAAGACCGAGTTGGACACCCTCAAGGCAGTTGGGTTGGAGAAAAAGAAGGAATTAAAATGCCGCTACAGATCCAACCAGTGCAAGGGGCCTCAACAGAGGATTCAAACCCCTCAGTGGTCCCAGAACAAGAACCAGGGGAAGTCCCAGTTTCGGGGAGGAAAGTCCAACAGAGGTAGAGAGGGTCACCAGCAGCAGTCCTCTACCACGTCGAGAGCGGGAGGGAAGTCATGAGCAGTGGCTTCCTCTGCCGCCGTTGCCCACTCCAGTGGGAGGAAGTGCTTCACAACATGTGGCAGAGTGGGACAACATCACAAAAGATCACTGGGTGCTGAATATACTGCGCAATGGATACGCGCTACGTTTACGTGCGCTTCCAAAGGACATACCACCGAAAAAGTCTCGTCCTCACCAGTTAAAGCTGCTTCGAAAGGAGATGAGGGCTCTTCTTCAAAAGCAGGCTATAGAAGAGGTTCCGCCCTCTCAAAGAGGAAAAGGAGTTTACTCCAGGTACTTTCTTGTCCCCAAAAAAGATCAGGAGCACAAGTTTCGACCTATCCTGGACCTTCGACTTCTGAACAAGGTCATAGTGAAGGAGAAGTTTTGCATGTTGACCCTTCACCAAATATATCCACATCTGCAAGTAGGGGATTGGATGTGTTCGGTGGACCTCCAAGATGCGTACTTCCACATTTCCATTTCAAAGCGTCATCGCAAGTACCTACGGTTTGTGGTTGGCCACAAACATTATCAATACAAGGTCCTGCCCTTTGGACTCAAGTCGGCTCCGCGAGTCTTCACCAAATGCATGGCAGTGGTGGCAGCTTTTCTTCACAGAAAAGGTCTCTTCGATACGACAGAAGTGCAGGCTTCTGCTCCAGGTGCAGAATCCGACAGTCCGGCAGGTGGCATCCCTGCTAGGATCCATGGCGTCCTGCATCTTTCTCATTCCCAACGCCAGGCTGAGGATGCGGCCTTTGCAGCAGTCTCTGGAGGACCAGTGGGATCAGTCAACAGGTCGCTGGGAAGATCAGATATGTCTCTCCCAGGCGTGAGATCCTCCCTCACATGGTGGACTCAGCAGCGGAATCTGATGATGGGAGTCCCTTTTCACCAGCCACTTCCAGTGCAATCGGTGGTAACAGACGCGTCTCTGCAAGGCTGGGGGGCACACATGGGGTGCCTTCAGATACAAGGACTGTGGTCGGCAAAGGAACAGACCTACCACATCAATGTGCTAGAGCTACGAGCAGTCCACCTTGCTTTGAAAGCTTTCCTACCGGCAATCTAGTCCGATTCGGTCCTGGTACAGACCGACAACACGACGACCATGTTCTACCTAAACAAACAGGGTGGAACTTGCGTCCTCTTTCCCTGGAGTCACAGGCGATCTGGCACTGGCTTCTCGCCCGGAACCTCTCGGTGGTGGTAGTACACCTTCCAGGAGAGTTAAATGTCAAGGCAGACGCACTCAGCAGGCACTTCGAAGATCAGCCAGACTGGGTGCTACACGACGAGGTAGTGGCGGACCTTTTCCATCGTTGGGGTCGTCCGGAAATAGATCTATTCGCAGACGACAAATGCAAAATGCCACGCCTTCGCGTCCAGATTCCACTGTCCAGGGACAAGGGGGAATGCGCTTTTGATGGACTGGTCAGGGACATTTGCCTACGCCTTTCCTCCTCTGCCCCTGATCCCGAAGGTGGTGTCCAAGCTACTCAGATCCAGCATGACGATGATTCTGATAGCTCCAGACTGGCCACGGCAGTGGTGGTACCCGAACCTTCTTCATCTGTCGGTACTTCCACACAGGAGACTTCCTTGCAGGCCGGACCTGCTGACCAAGATGGGCGGGAGGATTCTTCATCCCAACCTTCCCTCACTGAACTTGACAGCATGGCTCCTGAGGTCCTGCAATACGGACATTTGAAACTGCCTCCTGATTGCATACATATTTTGAAAGAAGCGAAAAGACCCTCCGCAAGAGCGTTATATGCGTTTAAGTGGAAGAGGTTTTTTCTTTGGTGTAGAGAACATCACCTTGATCCTACAAAGGGGCTGGAGGATGTCATTCTCCCTTACCTTCTGTAGTTAGCAAGATTGGGTTTTAAAGTATGCTTCTATCAGGGTGCATTTATCTGCCATTACGGCGTACAGGAGATTACCTAGTCAGCCCTCCTTTTTCCAAATGCAGGTGGTCAAGGACTTCTTACAGGGGTTGAAGTAAGTGTATCCCCCTGTTCGAAACCCTTCTCTTCCGTGGGAGTTGAACCTGGTGTTATCTAAATTGATGGGCCCACCTTTTGAGCCAATCCACAGAGCTTCCTTGCAGCATTTGTCTTGGAAGGCCGCTTTTCTGGTAGCCATTACATCAGCGCGCAGAGTAAGCGAGATCCAAGCACTGTGTACCAATGAGCCTTACACTGTTTTCCACCATAACAGAGTAGTTTTAAGGGCACATCCATCTGTTCTCCCTAAGGTGGTGTCTAATTTTCATATCAATCAGTCCATTTCCCTTCCATCTTTTTTACCAAATCCAGCAACCTCGGCTGAGCGGTCGCTTCATTCCCTAGACCTCAAGAGGGTGCTTAAGTTCTACTTAGAAAGTACCAAGGGCATAAGGAAGACAGATCAGTTATTTGTCAATTATGGCGCCATGAGAACAGGCTTCCCAGCCGCTAAGAGATCCATTTCGAGATGGATTGTATCCTGCATTACCTTAGCTTACAAGCTGGCGAAAAGACCCTTACCGTTGCCTCCTAAGGCGCATTCCACTAGGGGGAAAGCGGCCACAGTTGCTTTCTTACACGACGTCCCATTGTCTGAGATTTGCAAGGCTGCAACCTGGAAATCGGTTCATACCTTTACGAGGCACTACTGCCTAGAATCTGAATCCAGGACTGATGCTCAAGTAGGCCAAGCCTCCTTGAGGAATCTGTTTGGATAGTTTTTCTTTTTTTGCTCTATCCGAGCTTGGTTTTCTAAGCTTACTGATCACATTTCTGTGTTTTCCATTGCCCGCAGGGAGATGAGGTGAGGCTCGCTATTCTATTCTAATGCTTATGAATATTGATGAGGATCCCCTGGAAGAGAAGGATTAGTTACTTGCCTGTAATCCTAGTTCTCTTCCAGGGGTATCCTCATCAAAGTCATAAGCAACCCTCTCGCCTCCCCGGGCAAAGGATTGTTAAATTTTGAAGATATTGTTAACTCTTTGTACCATGGATTTTTCAGTCTCCGCAAATAATTTTTTAGTCTCCGCAAAGAACTGACCTAACTGTCACTCCTGAGGCATGATGGGAAGCTGGGGGTCAGGAGTGCCTTAAAGGCACGGTGTCAGTTTATTGCTATGCAGCTACAGGTTAGCTTTTCAGTCTTTTTAGACTGGGTATTTGCAATGCAGCCTGGGAGCTTCCTATGCTTTCAGTGATTTATGAGAATTTCTACTGTTTGCTGAGCATTAAAACAGTTTCTAAACACATTTTGTTGTTGTTTCTCCTGTTTCTAATGCATGTTTGTCATGTATGGTGGAAATTCCTTACAGCATGATTCAGCTCTGGTGTCTATTAGGCTGCAATTGTATGTGTATATATATATGTATATATATATGTATGTATATATATATATATATATATATATATGTGGGGCACATATAATATAGTGTTTCCGGGGTCCCGCGCATGAGCGGGAATATTCTAATGCTTATGACTTTGATGAGGATACCCCTGGAAGAGAACTAGGATTACAGGTAAGTAACTAATCCGTCTAGGCTACCAGACAGCAAGAGTTGTTCGTGAGCTATACCAAACCCTTAAAGTTGGCTTACAGCCCGTCCACTCTTTCCATTCGTCGTATTTTTTTGTTGTTGTCATTTCTTGCTTCTTATTTAATGGCTTTTGTTCCTCTTTCTTCCTTTTCCTGAGCTTGTCCCTCCCACGTAGAATAGCCTTCTTACTGTCCTTTTGATTGGCTGACATGTATCTTTTGACTCCTATGTTTAAGGAGCTACTTGTTTTTGCTAATCATTCCATGCAAAGTCCATGTATGTTCTACCTCTTTTCCTTGTGTGCTCCTCTCTTGTGTGCTTCCCTCATGCTGCTATTCCCCTCCTCTTCCCACCAGCTTTATTTTTATTTGGTCCCCCTCTCTTCCCCCACCTGTTCCTCCACTGCCCCCCCATGCCTAGCAGACTTTTTTTTTTTTTTAAAAGAAAAACATAATTTTTTTCAAAGTTTATTCTTTGGGGAGAGGATGTGTGGGCAGCGTTGCTATTTGCTGCTGGGCAGTCCGCTACAACAACAAAAGCTCTTTGCACAGAAACATTAAAAATAAAAAGTATTTACTAATCTAAGTGGCATCCGAATTTTAGATTGGGCAATAAAAAACAGATGAACCCGCATCATCCTGTAGGTGCGCATTCGGCAGTGACAAATGCACATGCATACATCATAATGTATGTGTTAGCCCACAGAATGACACAGCCACCAAACCAGTTTTGTTATTATGCTTATGCCCCCCGCCACAAGTGTACAGCGTCTGTACAAATCATGGAATGAACCAATAGGGCCCAAAGATGAAACCTGTTGGCTTTGCCAGTGCTTTTTTAAAAATTGATTCTCTCTAGCGCATTTCCAATGAAAATCAAAGCTTGATGTGCCTTCAAACGAAAAATTATATTTTATGACGATTGAAAACTTTGTATTTGCACAGCTGTCTGTATAATACCAAATCCTAAACATACATTTGTAGGGGAGCATACAATGCTATATCCTGCAAACAGTTGTGGCCTATCAAACTACCTCATTCTTTCACATGTTCTTTCTTACTCTTCAGTTTGATTCTGGTGTTTTAGTGCTTTTACCCTATTACTTTTGTTAATTTCATAAGCACAATATTTTATTGAAGCTTAGCATATGGGCTCTTCATGGGAATATTAATTCATTTGTATGAAAGACTCGTGTGTCTGCAGTGTTTAACATTGTCTTCTGTGGTTTAATGAGAGTAAATTCATTGCTAACCTTAAGAGTATTGTGGCTTCCTTAACCTACAATTTTGAAATGTTGCACTAGCTAGGCTTTGCTAGGAGAGGAAAGGGCCAGGGAACAGATCCCAAATCGTAGTAGAATTGATTGTGGCATTTTTAGGCTGATGCTCACTCTCTCTAGGCTCAAAACTGGTTTTCTGCACATAGGTGCTGCCTGTTACAGAATCCTAAGGAAATAAAATGCACCATTACTGATTGGCAGCATTTATTTGTTTTTACTCTATAACAGAATATCATTAGAATCCGTTATTTTTGAGGTGCACAATTACTGAATCACATTTTTTTAGATACTTCAAATACTTGAAAGATGTTTATAGTAATGTACAGATCGAATATTGAGTAAGTCTGTAAAAAATGCAGTAAAGCATTCAATGAGCTAAATTGAAACATGGTAACCAGTACTAGGACATTGATGGTGTTGTGTATATACAGTTCTTATTAATATTCAATGTTTTGTTTTTCAGCTGTCATTTTCACCAACCACCCCAATGAGTAGCCATGTTAGAGTCCTGGCTCTGTTGGTTGCGATGTTGCTATCGTGTTGCGGATTAGCAGTTGTCTGTGGTGTGACAGGCTATGCCCATGGAATGCACACTCTATCTTTCATGGCAGCAGAGGTAACATTATAGTATATTGATTTATCTTTCCTTTTTCTAACCCAATTTTAATATTCTCCCAGAAGTCTTGCCAAGCGTATAGTGTTATAATGTAGACCATCAATTTTTGGGCTATCGTGTTTGCTGCAAAATTTATAACCTATGCCTCATTTTTTAATTAACCCCCAGGAAAGTTGTAATGCCAGCAGGCTATACCATATCTTTAAATCCAACAGTTGTTCCCATGTGTAAATTTCAGGGAGATTATAACTTGTTTGCATTGGCTCATGTACACACAGTAATCCGCTTACCAGTAAGAGTCTTCCTGTTTGCAAATAGCCTGCCTTGTAAGTAACACATATATTCCTTCCCTCATGTTACAACTTATGTCCAGGGTTCGATTTCCGTCCCTCCTCAACAGGTCTCCCCACTCAATTTGTGTCATCTAAGAATACTACCTATTTGAAAAAAGCCAGAAGAGGAAACTCTCGTCAGGATAGTAGTTACCATTGTTGTTTAGGCGACACATGAAATCGAAACCACTAACAACAACGTATTTGCAAATTGAGCTATTAGTAATATGAAACTCATCAAGAGTGGCTGCCACTATTATATTCAATATTCAACCTTGAAAAGTAGATATTTTGTGTCTTTCAGTAGCAGTGGTAAAATGTTTAAGAAAAGAAATGTCCAGAACACAATCGTACAAAAAAATCTGAATATTCAACACAAATCATAGTAAACAACCATTTGCAATGCAATAGGTCTCGCATTTACGCGAGTTTGGGTAATTGTCATTGTAAATGACAGTGGCTTGTATTTATGTTTTAAAAACCAAAACATAAATAAAAGGCATTGTTATTTACAATGCCAATAGCTCAAACTCACGTAAATGCGAGACCTATTGCATTGCAAATGCTTTTTTTTTACGAAGCCTTTATTTCCCTTGTTATTACACTGCAAAAACACACAGCATCTTGGGGGTAATTCAAGTAACTCGCCGGGCTTGTGGGGCATCAAATAACTACGTCTCAGTAAAGGCGCAAAGATCCTGGTCGTTTTAAAAGGCTTCTACGGATCAGATGGCGCCGCCCTCTGCAGCAGCAAACCAGCATCTGCTTCCGCGACAGCACAACAAGGATAGGTAGGCGCTAGTGCAGCAGAAGTCCAGTGCCTAGTTGTGTCTTATGCGGGGAGCAGCCGAGACTCAGGGTCGCGATAAGCCCACCGACCTCACCACATGCACTTGAAATGACAGGGCAAAGCCCAAAATCTAAGAAAGAGGGACATTCTGATCTAAATAATATTAAAAAGACACTATTTACTCTACTTCTGTTATTACAATACACTGTACAGCGCTCCAAACCCTTGATAGGTGAGTTTGCGCTATAAAAATGAAATGAAAATATAAATACCAGAGTCTAGCTGGGTAGCAGTTAAAGCTGGAAGTGACGCGCCAGTAGCATTCCCAATAAGTGAATCCTGTGTGGTCGGCTTTTGTTGCCTTAGTAGTGATCTTCAAAGTGTTAACCCACCTCCTCCACCGCCCCCCCCCCCCCCCCCGTTTACCCCGACTGAGTGCTAGCCTTTCCCAGGGATCAGTCTTTTGCCTTTCAACGACTCTTCGTGGGTAGTAGGCGCTATATCAATGCAATTGAAATACCATACAACGACGCACCCAGTTTCCTGTGTAGCACCGCCAGGCAGAGCGAGGGGAGATGTAAAGTTTGGTCAGCACCGTGCCCCCTCGGGCTAGTAGGCTGCAGTATTTAACAGCACACGTGACACTGGTGGCATCCACGACACTCCTGCTAGTAACAGAAGGCGATTTTAAAACCAGGTGATGTGCCCCTCTCTGTTCAAAAGAAGCAGGTGAAAAGAGGGACAGAGGTCCGTGACGTGACGTGATGTGTAGTGCATGCGAAGCCAGAGATAGTTATTTACCTGTGCTTAAGGCCGGAGTGGGGAACTTCTCAGCAGGGGTGCAATACTTTAAACGGACAGTGCCAGCACTTCTCACCAGGGGTGCAGTACTCTTAATGGGAGAGTACCCGCACTTCTCAGCAGGGGTGCAATACTTTCAATGAGAGAGTACCACACTTGTCAGCAAGGGTGCAATATTTTTAATAGGAAAGTACCAGTGTTTATTACGAACTACAAGATACCCTGGTATAGTAAGTACCTTTAATTTTAGATTTCCATTTCAAGCACTGACCTGAAGCCATCGCCAGACAGCGACTCTGACCCTCAGAAAAGGTATTGAAATATGTGGTAATGGAGACATCTGGTCCAAGAGTCTACATATAATCTTATCATGGGACGTCATTTTGTACATCTCCATAAGCCATCTGTCATCTGATGACTCAGTATGAACGCCAATGTCATAGTATGCGCAGCTCACCTGTGCCTAGGGTAACTGGAGGAAAAGTACCTCCACTAGCCATCCGTTATCTGATGATGCAGCTAGTGTTTAAGTATGCACATCTTAGCTGTGGCCAGAGTGACTTACGTCCATGCGTCCCTACTCACCGTTCGTCATATGATGACGTCAGGTGACCCCCAATGTCTAATTATGCACACCTTAGCTGTGGCCAGGGTGACAGACGTCCACCGCCGGTGATGTGTCAGAAGTGTGGTGCAGCATACCGAGTTTGCAAGAAGTCATCGGAGGGTGGTCGAGGGGCCATGCAAGCGTGTACCATACAGTCAGTCTCCCAGTGTTTATTTGGGTGCAGTCAAAGCCAGAACCCGTGGAGCTGGCCACGGCTTGGTTGCGCTCATCTCCAGTATAAGAAATATCTCTTCGGCGTGGTAGCACGGGGCATGGGCACTGTTTGGAGCACCTGGGATATATGAAATGATGCTCTTACTTCTGATCTCATCCCATGTGCCACTTTATTTAGCCATGGCTACCAGTATATGCGTGATTTCACCTTATATGGCGCCGAAAGGCCGTTCCTCAGGCGCAGATGCAGGTTTTGGGTAACTTGTCAACAGTGAAAGCAGGAGAAGCGAAGTTCTAATCCCGGTTCTCGCTTCAGTGCCCCTTGTGATCATGAGCGCAGCGCTTAATTTTTCTTAGCCCCGAGTCCTGTCTGTAAACCTGAGAGCGCTTCAGAACCGGGTGCTCTCTGGACTCTGGTGTGAAATACAATCGGACAAAGTGGAGTCGTGTTAACTCCTGAAGAGTCCACAACCGCTGTGCACTTTTTAGAGCTGAAGAGAAAATAAAGGCACCTTTCAAGATGCGACTAAGTGCGTTTTGGGATTAAAACTCACATTTTGCGAAGAGCTGATGGAAGAGCTGATGGAGCTGCGGGCTGGCGCAGGAAGAGGGTGAGCTCTGGGGAGGGAAAGGAGGGGAGAAGTTAACAGAGCTGTGTGTGTAGAAACAGGGTTTCTGCCTGAGTGCGAAAAACTGTAAGGAGAGAAGTTTTGTTGGGAGGAGGGGAGGTGAAACTAGAGGAAGTAAAGAGGAGGAAGGGGGGCTCGAGCGTGAGGCAAGCACACAACGCACGAGCAACAGATGATGGGTGGGTGGGGCCCGCTACCGGAAAGCTGTTTCCCGTCCAGGCGCGTGCACATCTCCTGTCTTGTCTCGCGAGCAACAGATGGGTGGGCGGGGCCTAAGGGAGACAGGGCGGACACCAACCCCGCATCCAAAGAAGCCGGACAGAAAAGCAACAACTATAGATCTCCCCAAGGCGAAGCAGCGCATGCGCTGCAACGCAGGCGAGACCTAAGAAGGAAGCAAACATTTTACATTTTCAACACCGCAGGTAAATAAGAGCATCCTAAGTCTTGGTTACTTACAAAACAGTATGCACATCTGCATAAATCATTCACACCCATTCATCAGCAAACTGAACTCCTATCTAAATAATTATTACTTTTTCCTCGTCTTCCCTGCTCGCCAGACATGATCGGCAGTACTGAATTATAGGCTAGAATGTTCAGTGTTTCTTTCAGAAATCAAGAGCATCCCTCCTGTTTTTAACTCTAATTTCAAAAAGCAATGGTTTTAATTAAAGTTTCAACAAATATCCATATGCAAGAGGAGAAAATGCATTTCATCCTCGACTGTGCCAGGAATGCAAATGCTAGTGCTCAAGTTAGCTGGTAATCATCTTACTGGAAGGCTAAATAATGACTGATTTTCCAAACTGAACCTCAAATATAGGTATCTTATGTAAACTGAAAATATTTGATCACTAAAACACGTCTCTCCCACAGTGCATTAATGCCAAATATATTCTGGGCCTAAAGAAGAGTTATGAGTGGCATTTAATTTTTCAATTATAATTTTGTCCCAGAATCTAGCCTCAGCGAGAAAACTATGTAGGTTTTGTAATCCAACTGCGGGAAGGACAATCTGTACATGAGTTGTATAAATATTGGCAACCCAGGTTAAATTTTACCGACTTCTAGTTTAATGGTAGATTCCACAACCCTTACTGGTGTACAGGGCTGCCGTATTAGTCTATAGTCTAGCCCAGAATAAAATGGTTTTAATTAAACAGCTGTGTGAAACACACATCGCATCTCTTTAACTCAATAACTGTAATGATGTTGAATAGGGACTTTCCTATTTTTGCTCAAAAAGATGGTCTTCTGAAGGGCTATAGACTTTAAATTTGTTTAACACCACAGTTCAGCCCTATACAGTGCCTCTACTTCAGATTTGACACCAACAATTTTGAGCAGTACAGGTCTGTGATCCCTACTTGTTTTCATATTATATGTAGATGTGCAATATTAGACATTACTTTTAACAAGTTGATCTGACCATGATCCCTGATTGTCAGTTTAGAAACCAGAATAATACAACAAAACCTTTTCTACATTGTCAAGGAAGGCTAAAAATACCACACTCCCCTTAGGGTAAGACATATCACTGTGAACATATAGACAAACTGAAGCCCTGCTTCACTACTTTAATGTTATTGTTTTATTTGGCAAGAGTATCACATTATCATCCTCTTTGCTAGTGGTTTTAATGCCAGAGCTATTATAGTGGCTGAATCTGGAGCTGTAAGTCAATATGTCAGATCTGTGTGGAAAACTGTGTGGATTTTCAAGTGAACATGTAAGAGATGCTAATATTCTTACATTATATGAGCTTTTATTCGGTTAATAAGCATTCATGTTATCAGAGCTGCTGAATTTGACTCTGTCTGTAACAAAGAGAGTGGTGACCAATTGTCTGGAACGCATCAGATTAACTCCTTTGCTTGGCCTCCAGTAGTGCTCAATTTGGCCCTGTGGCTGCTGGTGGGGCCCGCCGGCCCGCATTTTTGGGGACCAGCACTTATTATTCCTCAAAGACTTTAATCCAGAGCAAAGGAGAATAACACAAACATTTGCAAGAATTATTAAGCCAAAAATGGTTAAAGCAGTGATAAAAGGAGAAGCAGGGATGAAAAAGAACCTGCCAGAGAGTTATAAAGCAACACAGAGTCTCTAGTGGAGCATTAAAAAGGCAACCGGTGGATTCAAGCCGGTCTTGGTATTTTGCACTCTGACCTTCGTTTGCGTTGCCATTGGCTTTTGAGGTAAAACTTTGGGCCCAAGCACTTATTCTTTTTCAAAATAAACACTGGCCTCCACCTTCATGTCAGGACAGTGAATTTGCCGCACATTAGCACAGTTCTGCAGACCATACCAAATTGGAGTTAGTTAACGGTTACAGTTTAGCTGAAGCAAGCTTGAGCCCTGTTGATGCAAAGAAGACAATATTTTTAACCCTCAAGAAAGAAAAGATCACCCTTGAACTAGCCCTTAATTCAACCATGTGTCTAAACTTCCCAGGCTTTCTGAAGATGCTGTTGCTTTATCGGCTGGGAAGGAGGGCTGATGGACACGACAAAGTCCATTATCAGCACTATCCTGTTGTGGGTACAATCATTCTGAAAAAGGAGAGGTAACTTGAATTGCCTAGAATTACAAATCATAGTGCTGGGCTCCTGGCTGACAGAGGCATAATGCGTCTGCAAAAGGTGGGATACAGGGAGTTTGATGCCTTTAGATTGCACAATAGGAAAGTACTGAAAAATAGACACATGATTTATTTTATGTGGGAAGTAATGAAGTAGTATAGTAGGAGGGAATCCCAGAGTTTTTGACTGTCAGTAAATTTAAGAGGTGCATTTGTGTTATAGCAAGCAATTGAATAAGGAGTGAAGAACTGGGTTTGCAGTTGGCATAGCCGTTGTATATCCTCAAGCTATTTGTAAGTGGAGAAACAGTTGGGCTTGCTTGCATATTGCGACTTGTGGCAGTTAATTTCGAAAATGGCACTGGGAGAAAACGAAAGTGTGTTAAAGAAAAGGGGTACTAGGAAGGGCAAGAGGACAGAATTCCTATCACCTGATGCCCAGGACATATGGTTTGGGGGTAAAGGACAACAAATTATAGTGTTTGGACAAGTACACCCAACCCCTTGCAGCACAACAGCACAAACCATTTAGCTGCTCGTTTACAGGCTGGACCTTTGAGAGATGACTGTCTACAACTAAGACCGGTTTATTTCTATTCTATTCTATCTATCTATCTATCTATCTATCTATCTATCTATCTATCTATCTATCTATCTATCTATCTATCTATCTATCTATCTATCTATCTATCTATCTATCTATCTATCTATCTATCTATCTATCTATCTATCTATCTATCTATCTATCTATCTATCTATCTATCTATCTATCTATCTATCTATCCCAGCGTGTGTTGCTAAAACAGTAGTAGTAGTATTAATATAAAATACATGTGCATGCTTATAAAATGTAATAATGCGAGGCTACTTGCATTGCCACTAGAATGCACCCTGTTTGTATGCAAATATATGCAGAAGCCTGAAAGCACACTTGTGAATTGTTTGCTTTCAACCTAATAAGTAGAATACATTGTTGCTTGGAAAAGAGGGTTTGCTAAACTATTGTGCAACTTCCAATATTATTTCTTTAAGGCATCATATAGTAAAACATCTTTGCTGGATGCCAAGATGTAAATATAGAGATTAAAAATTGATAATTACTGTGAAACTCTAATGGGCATAATAAAGGGTTACATGAAGATAAATTTGGGTCCCAGATCTTAAAGAAAGCGGGAAAAGTGCACCCATAAGTATATACTCTTGCATCGGTACAGATTTACTGCTTTTAGGAGCTCACCAGATCTTACAGAAGAAGGCGTGGAAACAGCCTGCTTAGCTAACTTTTGTGAATTCCTTTTTGGCTTAAGCAAATATATAGGCGGATATTTGCTCATGTGAAAATCTGCAAAGCATTTGCACATTCCTGACATTAACCCCATGTTTCCCACCCTGGAAAGCATTCGAGTAATGTCTTTGTAAGGAGTCTATTTTCAACCTACTTCTTTTTGGGAAGAGATTGGAGAGGGGTTGATAAATACCCTTAAACATGCAAGTCTGTGCATATGGAATGACTGCCATGGCATTCCAAGCATGGAAATACTACTGCCCGACGAACTCCAGCACCCATATGCAGATTTATAGAAAGATGGCAAAATCAGAACCTTGCACTGGTATAACATAAACCCTTACAAAATCCAGAGACTACTGTTAGAGCTCTGATCAAATGAGCATGCTGCCATAGTTTGTCATCTCACTGTTTGACACCAATAAGGACAAGTGTATTTTTTGTTTACAGGACTAGTAGATTTCTGAAGAATTCCGTCCCTTTGACAAGTAGACCTTTTATAAAATTTCACATCCCTTTATGGTTCTTTTGGGTGCCTTACAAATCAAGAGACCTATTTGAAACTCATAAACGTTGATCCTCTGACTGGGTTTTGCTCTGCAATACATTCTTTGGTACGTTAAGCACATTTTTTTTAATGTAGCAAAATGGTGGATTGCTGAAAACCTTAATGCAAGTGTCATCAACTATAGATTGGGAAAAGCAACAGGTAACATTTGAACAGTCATCCATTTTGCCAAGCGTCTTAACGTCTCCATCTCTTGGTCTAGTTTTAGAACCTGGCGATGGATAGGTTGGATTTATTAATTTATTTCATATTGGCTAGTAAGGAAATTGTTTTACTGTGTGTTTAATACATTTTCATCAGATGATTTTTTGTGTGTTTTTTTTGTTGCAGTCTATGCTTGTGACAATGAGAACTGCTCACGTTATTTTACGGTGAGTACATTTTGAGGATATTTATACCGAATGTATAAATGACGTGGCCTAGACAGGAGTACAGGGAAGCATCCTCTCTAGCAAATTAGCACACATTTGTGGAGAATTCTTTTTTTATATATAGTAGTACTGTCAAAATTATGTTGTACCATATTGTAAATCTGTCATGCAGAATGTGTCGATTCCAATAAGAATCATCCAGAGTTCCATATGAAATCACCACTTGTTAGTATTTTGTGAAATTCTTCTAGAAAGTATATTATTTTGCATCCTTGGGCTGTCAAATGCATACTTTGTGTTAAACTACAGCATTTTATGGGGCTGGTTTTAATTGAATGATGTTAGGATTTTTTGTTGCTTAAAACTTCAAGTATTTCTGTAGATGCATTTTGCAGGTGAGGCTAAGTCTTTGCACTGACTTGAGGTGTCTTTACTATTAGACAGTAGCAGCAATATAGTTAATTTTGGTCATAATTCTAACCTATTAGAAGGTAGGGTCTTCAATATATTGACAGTTCAAGATAGTCGGAGGTAGCATTATGAATTAGGGATTTGATTTTAGTCCCTGCTCCAATGAAAAGATTTCTGAACAGATGTTTGGAGGGCGATTTATTGGAGAAATCAGACATGATATTGGTTTGCAATAATTGCCAAACCAATTTGTACATCTAGAATAACTTTGCGGTCCTGTGTATTTAACTTTGATGCTGAAGTGGTTTCCTTTCCAAAGATTGATGGAATTAAGATGTGCCAAAGTGATTTATTTTCAAAAACATTTTGGCATATTTCTTTTATGAAAACAGGTGAGACATGATGGTGTATATACCCTCGGAACAAGTAGCAGACCAGGCATCCGTTTGAGATTGCAGTGTGTTCTATATGGCCCACCCCCTTTTTTGGAGGGGGAAAATCTTTCAACGTTCAGTGCAGGATAATCCACGTTCACTTACCGCTGCAGGGATTTCTTTTAGATGGGGGTTGTCAAAGGCAAATGAAATAAATATGCATATATTAATTAACACAGTTGACTGTGGTGAGAGACCCTGATTCACAAGAGTTGACACTTTGAGTGAGTCATGATGCTCTTCCTTTAACATTGGGTAACAATAGCATATACTACTCTGGGTATCTGCATACATGGTTTATGCCATAGCTTTTTTTTCATGTGTATTTAATTTAACAAATATATTTCACGCAAATCATGATGCAAGGAGTTAAGCTATTGCAAAGGGAATACATACTGCATCTATGCCCCGAGGTAAAAACTTCTGTGTGATAGAGAGAAAATGTGGTTTATAAACCAACATTGACAAAGACAGTAGGTTTTGTGCATGTGAAAGCTGTTGGCTTTGCCAATGTTTTTTAGCCATGTTGTACAGAAGCATGGCTGCTATTCAGCATGGCTAAAAGATAGTGGGACAGAGTAAAGTGGAG
This sequence comes from Triturus cristatus, assembly GCF_964204655.1. Taxonomy (NCBI): domain Eukaryota; kingdom Metazoa; phylum Chordata; class Amphibia; order Caudata; family Salamandridae; genus Triturus; species Triturus cristatus. The sequence continues at coordinate 530,248,580 of NC_140595.1, forward strand.
TGGTGTGGAGAGGCATAGAGTGGCATAGATTAGGTGGTATAGAGTGGGGTGGAGTGGAATGGCATAGAGTGGCCTAGAGGTTCATAGAGCGCATTGTGTGGAGTAGAGTGGCATAAGGTGAGGTGGAGTGGCATAGAGTAGTTCAGTTATAGTTGTAAGTAACTAGAGGTTTGATGAAGATAGCAGATAGTTATAGCAACATAAATAGGAAGCCATATGCTATGTATGTTAAACGTAGGAAAGCGCATTGCACTTCCAGGAATAATACCAAAAAGTTTATTAAATGTTAAATAGTGCATTGCAAAACGTCAAGGAAGAGCATAAGTTCTTGGTCCGTGCTCCAGGGATGAGCTTACACAAGAAAGGAAAGAAAGCCTACAGGCACTGAGCAATCGCAAGATTGCAAATGAGTGACAACAGTATCAACAAATGGTATGCTGTAGATGGGTTGTAAGCCCACTGAATTGTAAACAATGCATCTCGCTGCACAGCATGTGCTGTGTAGGCTTGAGACCAAAAACTGCTTTTTTTCCCCTTCGCACGTTTCTCCTTTGAACCTTATTTGGTGCTCATAACCATTCTGACATTTATACCTGTATGCTTCATCTGCTTCCACTTCCAGCTTCATTAGAAGTCTCTCAAGGTACACCGCTGTATTACACCCTCTCAACCCTTTGGTTGGATCCAGAAGGCATTAGGCAACATCTGCCTTAGGCGGACAGAATGTCAGAATATGTGGTGTTGTCCTCCTTTTTGTTTGTTGTTGTTTTTTGTTAATAACAAATGCCGTAGTCCTACAAGTACCTGTAAGAAAGCGGATAAGGCAGGAATACCGACCGTTTAAAATACTTGCAATACCTTTCTGGGTACACAACGTAAACAACATGCAGATTGTTCCAGACTCAAGTAATCATACCAATGATACGTTCATAGAATTACAGACTATACATAATGTGGGATAAATAGGTCCAGAGAAGTGCACCTATATAGTGATTTCTGTTGGGGGCCCGTAGATGGTAAAGGGGGAAGCTCGATCCTACGATATGTTGCCCAGTGAGCCCAAATTTTTCTGTGTTTTTGGGGGCAGTCGCGGGCCAAAAATACCGCAGTTTCCGCACCCATTCATTTATCTAGTTCGGCCTTCCACTTGCCCACCGTCGGGGGAGAAGTCCCCTTCCACAACTGTGCAATATCACGTTTGGCAATAGTGAGGGCCAAAAAGAGTAAATGCTGTTTGTATTTATTGCCCGTTGCCCTCTTTTTGAGGGGAAGAGGTGGTTGTAAATCGTGAACAGCCAGAATCTAGCACATGGCCAGAGAATTGGTCTCCTCATGCCTAACCATCATAGTTAAAAGGCGTGATCCACTTTCTACCTGGGCTTATTTTCGTAGTATCCTCTGCACTTTTGCTAGGCCTGTCGACCACTCCTCTACGGGTCATGCTTTGCCTCAGGGTATCTCACTTTTGTACACTCCTGAGTTGCTCCAGAGTGTACAGAAAGGCAGCAGACATTAGTATTCGGTTTTCCACTGAGAATGGGTTATTTAGTATATTAGAACGATAAATGGAAATGTGAGTCTTTAACCAGGATATTCTTCCTATGGGTAGCCTGCTTGTTTTTCTTTTTCCACAAGTGGTTCAGAATTCAGATTAAGCTCAACTGTAATAGAATTTCTTCAGGTGTCAAACACTCCCATTCCCTGTTGACTATCTATTAACTCTCCTTCTCTTTTTTTATATAGTACTTGAGCATATGGTGTAGGGGGTCTGCCTTTCATGTTGTGGCTCTGGGGCTGGCTCCCACACATAGGGTCTATTCCAATAAAACTGGTTAGGGGATTTTCTGATCCAACACTTTATTAGTAGGAATACCCTTTCAAGGATAAAAAAGCCTAATTGAAGGCTGTGGCTACCTTGGGTTTAATAGGAAACCTGGTAGTTAGTCAGGTGTAGGGACAGGAGAGGGAACTACACTGCCTAAATCCCCTCACCAGTTTTAATCTTACACACAGCACCCCACTTTTTGGAAAATACCCCCCTCACTTGCATTTATCCATATGGCAACCTTGCAAAAGATATCCGCAAAAGCGACACTTTGGGGTGACCCGTTGGGCATTGCAGCGCTGGCCCAACGAGGAGCAACGCCCGATGATGAAGCATGACATCCTCTAGAGGATGTGTGAGGGCAACATGAATAGTCTTGTTCACTGCTCATTCCTGTCATCCCAGTATAGGCACACTCAATAATTGTAAGACTCAGTGCCCCCTTTCACTCTCCAGCCTCCACTTAGGAACTTAAGCCATGAACTGAATCAGCCTTGACCCCGATTGAGGTTGCACTATGACTCCATTTAAGCGCATCTGGTTACTAAATTTTCTGGCTCAGACAAAACACTTCCTCTGCCACATAGCCTTGCCACCACCTGACGACGACTATGATGCTGATTATGGCGATCTACCCCACAACATTATGAGGATAGTGTATACATGGATTTTTACTAGGCCAGTGGGCTTGATACTTCCCCCTGATAATGGTTTTATTTTGATCCCTGAACCTGTAACAGAGGAGTGCTTTTCATTTGTTGTTAGACATGTGGCTGAGTTCATTGAGCTGCCTTCTGTTGAAGTCAAGACAAATGTTCTTACTAAGGATTTCCACCCTGGACCAGTCTTGTCTGAGCCTTATTCCCATTTGATGAATCCCTGATGGTCATCCTCGTGGTCACTTGGGCTAAGCCTTGCTCTTGGGCACAAGGGAACTGGCAAGTGGCCAGCCTCCACACACTTGCACCTGATGACCTGGGTAGTTTTATGCAGCACCCTATTCCTGAGAGCTTGGTTGTCCATGCATCTACTAGCAAAGTAAACCCTAGATTTTCCGACCACTCCTCTAGACAGGAAACCAAAAAGGATTGAGGCATTTGGAAGTGCATATTCTCTTTTGCCAGTTTAGCATTATGGTCGGTCAGTGCATTCTGCCTCTTTGGTTGTTATACGCATACTCTCTGGACGTGGCCAGCAAGATCTTGGTGATTCTGGATGAGATTTGTGCCACTCCAGCTCAAACCATTGAAGCAGACCACGATGTAATTAGGGCTGCACTTTATACTTCAGCTTGCTTAGGGCAAGTGATGGGCACTAGTGTGGTGCTTTGCTGACCTGCTTGGATGCAGTCCACAGGTTTTTCGGAAGATGTGCATGCCTCCCTTATGAATGCCTGCCTTAGAAAGAGGGATGGATTATAACTCCTGCTAAATCCTCCTGTCCTAGATTAGACATTCGCCCTCTGAAAGCCTTCCTGTGGAAGGACAAATTTAAAATGCTCACACTAGTCCAAGTTCTGTCTGTCCTGGATCTGTCAAATGTTGCCTTGGGCTTGCAGGACTCACACTTTCTTTTCCATGTTCCTGCCTTATCGCAGATGTTACATGTGGCTCAAGGTAGACCAGGATTTTTTTCAGTTTGCCGTGCTCCCTTTCAGTTTTACTAGCTCCTTTTGGGTGTTCATGAAAATAATGGTGCTGGTTGCCGCCAGTCTTCGGAGGTTGGGAATACCAGTTTTCCCCTAGCTCGGCGACTGACTGTTGAAGGCAGGATCACCTCAGTCGGTCATAGACTATCTCCGGGTACCTTTGGACATCTTTGGGGTTCTCAATTAGTGAGCTAGAATCACGTGTGACTTCTTCACATAGGCTTTCTTTTACTGCAGGTCATTTGGACACTGTGCAGTTACAGGCCTTTTCTACCTTGCAGTGAGTTCAGGACATTCGGGTACGATCCTGATGTTTCAGCCGTAGATTTGTATCTCGATGAGAGTGGCTCTTATGCTTTTTGGCTTGCTTGCTTCATGTATCCTGTTTGTCCACTACATCAAGCGGCATTTACAGGCTCTGCAGTGGAATCTGAAGACTCAACAAACCCATCGCCAACTAAACCGGTTGGATCTTCTCCAGTTTTATGAGGGGTCTGCACTAGATCTGCAGTGGTGGCTGCTCAACTGTAACCTGACCAGTAACAGACCTCTCTCCATTCCCCACCCAGAACTGACTGTGGTTACCATTGTGTCCCTGCCTGGCTGGGGAGGTCATCTAGGAGAGGTGGAGCTCAGAGGTCTCTGGCAGAAACCCAGCTCCACGTAAATCTGTTGGAGCTGTGGGACATCCGCCTGGTGTTGAAGGCCTTTCTGCCGTCCATCAAGGGAAGGCCAGTGCAGGTTCCCATGGAAAATACCATTGTGGTACTGCAAAACGTAGGGTGGAATGGGGTCCTGTGCTCAAAGGTGCTATGCCTCTGGAGTGTGAATTACCTGCAGGGATCTTTAAACCCCAAGAGTGGACAAGCTCAGTCAACGACACCTAGCGGATCACAAATGACGCCTGCATCCCGTTGGGGTGCAGGTAGTCTTCCAACAGTGGGGTAAAGCTTGGCTGGAACTTTTTGCTACTGTTGAAAAGGGGAAGTGTCAAAATGTCTGTGCATTGGAGTTCCCTCAAATGTCCTCTCTAGGAGATGCATTCAGGCTAGAGGGCAGCATGTGACACCTGCACGTCTTTCAAACACTACTGCTCCTGTGCCCCCGGTTCTGAAGAAGATCTGGAACCACCAGGATCAAGTCTACCTAGTGGCTCCTGACTGGCCTGACTGCTTTGGGAGGATCTTCTGTCGTAGCAGCAGGTCAAAGTTCTGCACCTGAACCTGCGCAGTCTACATCTACATGTGTGGTTATTGAGTGGCGACAGTTCACCGTGTTTGATCTGCCATAACGCCATTGATAAGGATGTGATGAGGATATCAGCAGTTGCCCAACTAGTCTTCCTGACCCTATTCCATTCAAATAAGCCTCTTTCCCTTCTTATTTCTGACTAACTCTCTTACATCATTCTGATAACCGCTCTGATTTTTGTCTGCAGTGCATGTTTGCAAATCAGAGCTCAAATCTGCCACTTTCATTTAATCTTCATCTTCCTACTCTGGACAAAAGAAAATGTTGAACCTTAGTCAATAATTCTATAGTGGTCTACGAAGCATTGGCAGATTACCCATTTGTGGCAAGTCGTGATGTTTTGGGCAGTTAGCACCGAAAATGTTCCCGGTTCTCAGGTTTGACTCCACCGTGGATTTGGACATTTACTTTGCAGGCAAACTAAGAACATGACTATATTTTAATTTGGATCACCAGCAAATATTTTCACCAGCTTTAAAACCTTTTATAGATTAACATCAGGCTCTACTTTTTGTACTTCATCCTTCTGTAGAATGCTTTAGAATCTAATCTGTCATGGCCTCTAGTTGAAGAGGAGTTTTCAGCACATTCATGTTGTTGGGCAGCTTTTTGTGACGTGACTGTACTATTCAAACTACTAAATAAACATTAGTCTTCACTGAGGGGCATGGTAATGTTTTACTTTTACGTCTAAAACTGCTGCAACGCCCAGACTGCCATGTGGAATCATTAAAGCATGTGAACCTGTTTGTTTTTGATTTGCAGTTTTATATAGCAGAAACTCGACTCTGATGTATTGGAGTGCTTTACATGAGTTTCATTACACAAGTACACATTCATTATTGGTAGGCATGGGGAGACTGTGATTTGCCCAGAATCCCAGGATTTTGAGCAACACAGACTCGAACCTGGTTCCCCAGCTGTAGGACTGTAATTAATGGTTAAGTAACTTCTTTCTTATACACAGAATCATACTTTAGGAATGCAAATTCTAAAGCAGCTCAATAATTGTATTTCTTTGTTCCATTAGTTATGTGATTCACCTCTGGGATCTCAACCACGAAGGGACATGGGAGAGCAAGGGGACATATGTTTATTATACAGATTTTATCTTGGAGCTAGCCCTACTTTCCCTGGATCTTATGCATCACATTCATATGCTGGTAAGTATTACATCAGAAAAGTGAGGCTCTGTCTGCTAAATTACATTTTAATGTAATATTGCTATATTGTTGGTATAGTTGAGAAGTGTGCAGATCCATATAGGTCCGTTTTCTTGTCTATTTTTAGGTCCGGTTTGACTGCTGTTTTGCAGGGTCACAAATTCCTCCTGTATTCATGATAAAAATAATAATGTTCCAAAATAATGTAAAAAACTTGAAATTGAGTCTTGAATGCTCTACTGTCTAGAAATACAACAATGAGAACAATCGTTTGGGGTAGCATTTATTCAGAATGTGTTCAAATTGTTTAATATTGCCATTAGTATGCATCTCTAACCTCATTCAATGCAGCTACCATGACTGAAAATGATTCTGCAAATACTGCATGCAGAGAAACTAATATTTCTAACCATTTTCTTGTACATTCTCAACTGTCTAGTTTTAGTGCATGGTTGGTGAAGTGTTCTTCTTGTTACCTGCCATTTGTTGTATGCTTCTACCACAGGTGTAGTGCTGCAACACTCTTTCCTTGTCTGGTTGGATACAAGAGTCTGCCTGTTTGTCAGTTGGAGCCTGCTTGTCTTGTGCCTGCTTGATTTTTTTGGGAGGAGTCATTGTTGGAAGAGTAGGGAGAACTGTAAATAGCATGAGAAAAAAGTCATTTTGCCAATCAGAACATTTTGTTTGGGCTCAGAAGAGATGAGAATGTTGACTGCTTTAAATTACAGAATGCCAGGACGTTATGTTTGATTTGATATTTCAGAAGGAATGGGAAAACACAAATTTGAATATTCTAACACAGCCAAAGATACTAGCATGGAATGATGGTTCATTTCCATGTTTTTATTTTTTGTTTGTTTTTAATGCCCCCTTTAAGACCCATAATGTAGACTGTCGGACGCATCAATGCTTTCCAATGTTGAACGGCCACTCCATTGGAACAATAGCCCCTGCAACATCTACAACCAAACAGAAACTACTGTCTGGCTGTTGTTATAATTGTGTGGAAAATCGCCAGCTATCTTATTTGCTGAAATAGGTAATGGATTTAGGTATGCACAAATCTGGCAAAGCCTGGGGCTATGCAAGTTTCCAAAAGTTCTATATTACTCGAACGCAGAGAGTTGTTGAAACTAATTACAGAATGCGGAAGAGGTGCCAAACTGTCACAGAAAATGTTTGTGTTCAAATAGGTTCCTGAGACAGTCCACCGAAATACCTCTTTATTAGTTTGCTAGGTTCTATGCAAAAGTGACAAGTCGAGCAAGCATTGACAAAGCCATTGCTGTTTGCCTATAATGTACAGTTGGCAACAAAACGCTTGGCGGTGGAGTCGATGTTGCTGGCATGTCATGCTACAGGTATGCACATGTGTCAGCACACAGGCATACGCCTACAGAATGACAGGAGCACCATTTTATTATTCACTGATCTAAGATGATGATGATTTAAACTTAGGTCAGCAAATAAAAGCATTACATGTTAAGTGTGTAAAAGCACTTTTGTACATAGCGAAGTGCCCAGGTACAAATGACAGCTGCCAGGCCCTCACACAACAAAAAAGGAAATTGCACTTGAGGGGTATGGTAGTAAATGAGAAGTGGTTGGAACATGCAGAAGAGGTGGGAGACAGTAAATAAAAGTAAAGCCAGGTGGGTGAAGGAAGGAAAAAATAGCACACAAGGGAAAGAGTAACACATCGCAGGGTGGGGAGAAGCTGATGAGAGCGAGAAAACAGCACACAAAGGCTAGGGTAGCCTATGGTTGAAAGAGGGGGACAGAAGCACGTGAGAGACAAAGAGCAGCATACGAGGGAGGGAGCAACATGGAGTGTGCATGGCAGTCATGACTGGTGTTTGGGTAGAAGCAGCATGTGAAGGAGAGGGCTAGAAAAGGAATGCAATCGTCAACTGCTAAAAGAAAAAAAAAAAATCCCTAAATTTAAGCAGATACTGATAGCTAGCCAATCAAAAGGATGGTAAGGAGGTTATATTCTAGGGGAGGGAAAAACAGAAGAATGGAAAGGCAAGCCATTGACTAAGAAGCAAGCAAACTAGTGATCTAAAGCTAACCAGTAGGCTACCTGTCACCCACTAGGTTTTTAGAAAGCTCGCAGTAGATCTTTTGATGCATTGAGCTGTCTGGTACATGAGACCTAAAAATGTCTGTCCCTTCATGAGATCTCCACTGCACACCACATCTTCAGTACTATTCACAGTGTTATGTACAGAATTGATGTGGCACGTGCAGTATTAGGTTAGTTAGATGTGCAATATTAGGTTATTTATTTGTAGTTCTCAAAAAGCATATGAATGCCTTACAGTATTCTTTTATAATGCAAAGGAGATTAGGCAGGTGCAATATGATATTGGGTGGATGTGTAACATTAGGATTGATTGGTGCCATGTGTAGACATGAACAATTATAAACATTCCTTGATCTTAGTTTGATCAGATACTGCTTGCTAGCAGGTCTCTATCCATTACATGAACATTCTAGCTCAAGATCTGGAAATCCTTAAAAGTACTAGTCCTTGTCAGGTGGCTATTTTGAGACGTGAGAATGTTCTCAATCCAAGAATAAAACATTTATAAGTAGATCTAACCAGCTTGAAAACTGAAGACCGCGGAGAGGTCTAATATTGAAAACAGAGTCTTAGAATATTAAGACAGAAGTGACCACGTGAGCAGGCTACAATTAAGTTGTATTGAACTTAGCGGAAAGTGTTAACATTTGTTTAATTGCCAACCTTTTAATTGTGGGCTTAACCTCAAGGCAAGTCAGAATAAATAGTGAGAGGAAAGGAACATTAATAGCTGTAGTCTAAAGCAGCATGTGTTCAACAATTCTATTGGCACCTCACCCACCAGTCACCCTCTTTCATACAGCCAGAAAAATCAATTGAACTTGGAGTGCCTCATATCCCTGTTTCAGGATTTCAGTTAGTGGAATTAATGTCCATGACAATTTTATTGTTTAGTTAATAAAAACCATAACAATTTGTATCCACATGATGTTAAAATGTCAAGATTAAAAGCTATGTTTAACTGTCCCATTAAAATTGTTTCTGAAAGAGCAAGGGTCGCGACAGACAATACAGGAACTAACAAATCGTTTTTATGAACCTGTTTGGGCTGAAAGTGCTTAAGCAGGGGCTAAGACAGAATGCTTATATTAGCGTGTTTCACAAGGAAAGCTGCAAGCAGCGAAGTCTGAGGACATTAGTTAGTGGCCGTGCTAAGCCATTTAACTCAGACTAGACCCTTCAACTCACCACATGTCCGTGAACAGAAAGGGCCCTCTAAACTGTACTGAAGTTTGCTCAAAGCTGTCACCTTAATGATGCCACTATAAACTGCGGGGTTATACAGTCTTAAGGGCCTTTAGCAAATCTCCCAGCAGATTAATAGAGCAAAGTGCTTCGTATAGTGCAGAGAGCTGGTTCACTCGAGGACTGTCACTCAAGTGTAACTGCAGGAAATAGACAGGCATTGCAAGATCTAAGTGTCAGAAAACTGTATCTCCGAACACAAAGGGCACAGGAGGAAAAGGGTAGTTAAAAGGCAGAATTGACAACTAATCAACCCAGACTGATGTAGTTTAGCTGGAGCGAGGAGAGGTGGAGGGGACCATTAGTATGGTGAAGTCATAAGACCGTTGTTTTATGCTGTAACTATTCTAATAGAAATTCATGCTGATGATTTCACCCCCCCCTTCACCCCCGTTAGAATGGTTAGACCAAGGACCCCTTTGCTGCGCAATTATCACGATTCAGTGTTTATGTGAAGTAGTATCAGCTTCTGGGTCGAGATAATGTGCCGGGGCTCAGTAGTTTGGGGTTGACATTGAGCTCTGAGTTCCTTGACAAATTTCCCACACCCCGATAAAGTTCTTACATCAGTTTGGATGAAACCTAACGATGAAGCCTCCAGAGAGGTACGAACTGCCGTAGTCAGGCAGGTTGGCTTCAGCAGGGACCTCCTGAAGGCATCCAGCTTGAGACAACAGCACAGGAGGTGAAGCCATGATTCATGCTTAAAATTGCATAGCCTGCACACCCCTCTCTTGTTCTGGGCCCATGCCGAGTTGGTGTCGGCCCCTGGTATGCTTGGCAGGTGCATATACAAGATGTTTCTGTGCATCTGTTTGTTAATGGCCTCTGATAAATATGGTTGTCGCTTCCCTACCAAGTATAAATTGCTCAATGGGAGCAAAATACCAGAGGACCTTAGGGAGGATATATCCTGTTGGTTTGAGATTAATTTCAGTTGCCTATTAACTACGCTTTTCCAGGCAGTTTAGGAGACACATACGATTTTAACGCAGACGCTTCAATTTGACTAGAGGTTATGACTTTTTGTATTTGTTGCTGCCACAGATTACCCGTTGTCTCGAATGTGTCTTTCATGCGGGCTTTGAGCGAGTTGACGCTTTCAGGCCCCAAATGTAATATTTAAATATATCTGACTCGCAGGCTCTGGTTTGTCTCGACAAATTCCACTCTGAGTCTTACAGATGTGGCGAGACATTTGAAATGTTTTCTTGAAGCCTTAGCACTATGTTTGCTCTAGATTAGAAGCACAGGCCCCGGGAAATGCCTAATGAACATATTGCAGCTCAGGGAAGGAGGGTCGCTTTCATAACATTAAGTATAAGGGCTTTAGTGGCACTTTTTAGTTTCATGTTGAGACAATTGAGACCATATGTAATAGCTTTCACTTCCTTTTCCAGGTAGACTATATGGGTGGTAGGTTTGGAGGTCTCTGTAAACCAGACACCTAGATAGTTGTAATTCCTGGCTAATTTACTGATCTTGCTCCCCATGCCCCATGTTAGATGCTTCTTGTTCTTGTAGCAGTCAAAGATCAGGATTTTAGTTGTGTCCTGATTTATCATAAGGTGATTTTTGTTGTTGTATATGTGGAGCCTGAGTGAAATTAAGGGTGAGCATGAGCAAATTCACCGATTTTACTCCACTTCTATTGGACCTCCTAATTTTATTTCAAGGCAGTGTCAAAATGAGTCCCCCCATGGGTCCTTTCTCAAGTTTTCAGACTATACCCAAAACAAAATCTTGGTTTTGCTTAGTCATCCATTGGTCTACTGAGTCCTATACTACAGAGTCCTGCATCAAGAGAGCCTGTACCTTAATTAAGTCCGATGACTCACTGTGCAATTCTGTGGTGACATTTACGTTATTAAAATGGCGAGTTTGTTTCTCTCTTAGATTCAGAGGGAAAATTCGATTTTTGTCCCAGTCTGGATTTTTTTTTTTTTTTTTTTTTACAAAAAAAGATATTGCCTAGATTGAAGAAGAATATTGCTGGGAGTTTAGATCTCAACTATTGTTAAATTATAAACCTCCCTCAGACCAGTTTTTGATGATTATAGGATAATGGAACTTAGAAAAATATATTATTTGGATGAGTGATTATAGAGCGAGACCTTTATTTCTTAAACATTTTCACGGTATACATTCAGTCTTCTAGGCTCTGTTGCTTTTTTCTTCAATTAAGTAGAAACTGTATTTCATTTGATTTTTTTTATTTTTGTGTCCTTCAAATTCCGGATTGTTAAAAGAATCTTTGTTATCCATCATCCTATCAGCAGGGACCAGAAAATGAAATATGTTCTCTTTCCTTGTAAATGTGTACTTGATCAACTAGTAATTAGGTTGAGCCTGAGCCAGCGTGCATGTGCTGCTCTGGCGATCTACTGTAGTAGTGTATGGAAGAGAAGCCCTGCCCACATTTTTCATTGGCTTGTGTCTTTGTCCTTCGTAAATGCTGGCTTCTGATTCTGTAATTAGCTTGTTAGTCCCTCCTTAGTACGGCGATGGTCTTCATTTGTAACCTCCCATGGTTACTGGCCCCTTTACTTTGGTTGTTACACAGTACGTCATTTTAAGTCTCTAGCACTACTTACTTTATTACTACTGCAGGCATAACATGCTTTCCTGCAATATTCGGCGTGCGATGCACGCTTTCATTTTACAAGCACTGGTGCCGCTCATGACAGCGGCTGAAGGGGCAACCGAGGAGCGGGGAGCCAGCCAGACACCATGGAGTGTGACTATCTACAGCCCACCGGGAGAGCACGCAGCTGAGCCATGGATGCCCTAGAATTCAAATAAAATAACGCATTTTAATACTATGAGTGGATGGTGTCTGGGAATAGGGATGTTGGAAGAAGCAGACCATGGATCCCTCTCCCTAAGGACTTCCCCTCCCTGCCTTACATTGTCTCGGACCTTGATTTTTTGCTGTGTTTTACATAGCTGAAACTCGACCGAAGGTCCTAGAGCGCTTTAAATAAGCACCAGTTACACAAGAAAAAATTGATTTTTGGTAGGCACAGGGTGATTAAGTGATTTGCCCAGAATCAAAGGATGTGGAGCCGACGCCAAAACTTGAACCCGGTTGCCAAGCAACAAAGTCGGCAGCTCTGGCAGTTACGCCACATCATCTGACCTGCACTATCCTATAAACAGCACAGCACTTTCTTAAAGCTGCTTCCTTAGGGTTCTCGGGGGAGGGATTAGCTCACCTTCCAAGGCTTCTTCGTCTTCAGACTAAGCTCATGTGACCGTAAAAATTCTACTTCTTACCACTTGGAGGGACTAACAGTAATCTGATATTATGCGTGTAAAGTGTGACAAAGGCACTTCCAAGCATGATGGTGTGGACCTGAATGATGGTCATTCCCTGTACAACACAGCACTGCATTGTATTATTACACAGTGGTGCTCTATATGCCACAGTGCTGCCTGCCCAGCATGATACAGAGCTGCTCTGTATGAAACAGATCTGTTCAGTATAACATAACCCTACCTCGTAGACTTTGATTTCGAACCGTAAGCTGCAGTGTACAACTGACTTATGCAGCATTGCTTCCCAATTTGACTGATTCTATTCAGCCGAGTTTTCTCTCTGCCTGCACTCTTGTGTGGTACTTAGAACCCAGCTGATTTTTGCTGCCTACTGTGGCGTATTCGATTGTGCAGAGATGTCACCCTGATGACAGGTGCTCATATGCAAGTGACAGTAACTGCGGATTACCAGAAAAGATCATGTTGGCCCGCCCTCCTTAGACACAGAACAGGCTTACAAGCAAGAGCGGAGGCTGAAAGATGCAAGAGATATACAGTTTGTTTTTATGACTGAGTTAATGAGGAATCATTACAGTGGGTGGTGGGAAAGAGCCTGGAGCTTTCAGAAGTTCCCAGAAAGTCCACAATTATAACACAATTTCCCTAGAGACGCATGCGCCAGTACTCCAAAATGTAAATAAAAAAGAAACCAGGTTAATGGAAACACATATTTTAAACTGAAACCAAACAAATTTAGCACACAGACCTGTAGAATCATGCCCATGTCTCTTCCCCACCCACCATCCTTCCAGGTCAGGATCTCCTACTTGGATCTAGGCTTCACTAATTCTTAAGTAGCACCATAAAAGGTGTGAGCAGAGACATTTTAGGGCATAGCCAAGGTAAGCAATTGCCCAGGGCTCCGCCTTTCAAGGTGCCCCTGGTAAAGTGAACTTTCTTTGTAGCTCTCTTCTGTGTATTTCTCCATCTTAACCTTAACTTATAATTCAGTATTTTTAAGCAACATTGGGCTTGAATTAGCTAAAATGTGTAATAAAATGAAAATTTGCCCTGAGTCTGATGCACACCGCTAGTTCCGCTGTTTGGCTGAAGCTCAATAAAAGGGTGCTTACGTCCCCACCACCTTCCCAATTAGAGATTATAGCACGCTGCATACCATTGATTGACTAAGATTTGTTGAGTGTGGAGGCTGTAGGTTTCATATGCTGTGAAATGCTCAAAGTACACTCTGCACTTCCAGGTGTGTAAAAATATAAGAAAGCAACGAAGCGATAACAAAAAAAACCAAGGTATTATTAGTAATGTGAATTAATTTACTATCGACGTGACTCTTTCTGTTACCAGGCACATAATGGTCGGACAATAACCACTCCTGCATTGGATATGTTCAAATCAACAGAGACTCATAATTAGAAAAAAAAGATAAACAGTTTACATTTAAACCCTTCCCCCAACATCCATTTCCTCACAAATCAAGGCATGCCACCTTAAATTTCTTAAGAAAATACATTTGTGACGCAGTCCTTGATAAACCTGTTACGAGCCTCTGCCGAGTTAATCCACTGCTACTCATACTGTTTAAAACGCCCAGTGCTAACAAACACTTCTCCCTTTAGTTGCGTTGCCTGATGTGCAGCGTTCTGCACCCAAATCGGTTATGCTAGAGTAGGTGGACAGACACCGGTACTAAACTTTAATGCTAAGGAAGCTGATTTTAAATTCAAAGGTGGAAAACTAACTAGCGGCCAGATACGTGGCTGTCATCAGTGCAGCAGGTGCAGCAGCACCACGTACATGGGTATGAGGGACCTACTTCACCATAAACACCAACCAGTGGAAATAGGTGCTTGCATCAGGGCCCTTGTCTTCTTCCTGTCCCACTGCCTTTGGCGCAAGAGCTGTCAAGCTGTCAAGCTACTTTGTGAAGTGTGAACAGGTCATACAGCCCCGATTGTCCCCTTTGCATTCCGATACTTGCTGTTTTGCTTTTCTCTTTTTTAAACCGAATGCTGACTACAGGTTCCACAAAGCAAAGGTAAATCCACGGCACTCACGAGAGACAACTAGGAATCCAGGAACCCTGTCTGTACCACCCTTCATTATTTTAATTTGGTATACTTACACACTCATATGCTCAGGGAAGAGATTTTTGGAGCACTGGCAAAATTACTATTTGCTGTTTGGGCACTCGTCCCCCTCTAACCTCCAGCAACCACCCCATTTTTCTGAGACCATTTGGTATAGTCTATTGTCCTCCTTCGGCATCTTTGAGTAATGTACAAAGACAGCTACTTATTGGACTCCAACGTCCAGCAACAATACCCAAAAATATAGATTGGCTAACATCCACATAGGCCAGGACCTGTGCTTGCATGGTTCCTTAAATATTTGCACCCAGGAGGCAAGATTTAAACTTTTCCAGAAGAAGGGACAGCTAAAAGCTGGGTAACCCAATAGGTTTAACAGTAAATTCCTAAAAAAAATGTTGTGATGTAATGGTGCAAGTCAACACCTACCCATAACTTGTCTACACGTTGCACAGCAGCCATGCTGCTCTACTACATAGCTTAAAGATATTGGCAAAGCCAATACCTCTGGCTAAACACCTATAAGGTCCCAAAGGTGAGTTCTATTAGCTATGCCAATGCTTATTTTTATTGTCTTCCAACATTTGATACACCTGTAAAGGATTCGAAAAAATGTTACTCCTTATGTTTCACTAAGCATCTAGCTAAGGTATAACAGTTTCACAATATTCAGATCTCGTAATGTTAGAGGATGGTTGTAAAGCTCTTATGGGTGTGTCGTGCTAATCAAGAGTTGTACTTTACTGTCAGTCAAAACCAGGATAGAATTTGGCGATTTACTATAAGTACCAATTAATATGATTATGAATGGCATGATTTTATGTGCATTGTTACATAGTTAAATTATTATTTGTGATGATTTTATGGAATGGAATTCCCACAGTAAATTGGGAATTGATTATGATTAATATTTTGAAACAGTGGCTAGGGTTCGCACAAGTAGTTATATCAGAATGCAATAGAGTGGAATGAGGTACACGGTAGGATTGCCATCTGTTGCCTCCTCTCTTCGATCTGGCCATGGAGCTGCTGGCTTGCTATACCAGGGCGGGAGGTGCATACAGCAGTATAGTGGTTGGAACACCGGTACACCATATTGCATTGTACGCTGATGACCTGTTATTACTTCATGGTGTAGAGGAGGCATTAGCAGGGGCCGAGAGTTCCTGGAGCGCTTTGGCTCCCTGTATAGACTTGAGGTCAAATGGCAAAAGTTATGTTTGTTCCCAGCATTGGCGTTCTCAGACCTCTGGTCTTTTATATACTGAAATGCGTGCCCAAGGTGTCCAGGAACGCCCCGTTTAAACTTATTAATTTCTCTGTTTTGCACAGAGCTTATTTCACCCCATGGGAGACTTATTATATACTTTGCAACAGAGGGAGAGTGCCAGATGCCCGGGTTGTGGGGAGGTGGGGGCTGAGTTTATCCACATGTTTTGGAATTGTATGATATTGGCAGATTACTGGGGGAGCATTACAGACATGATGACCGAGGATACAAAGCATGAAATACCACACACTCCGGGATCATGTATGAGCTGTTTCCCACATATCTCCAAAGCTAAAATAACAAACCAGTTCCTGCATCTAGCATTTATCCTAACCAAGCGAGAAATTCTTAGAACTTGGAAGAATCCAAGGGGGAAATCAAGTGGCAGTGTGCAGAAGGGAATTAAGGTGGATGAGCTATGACAGTGAGATGAAGCTTCGAGAAGCCAAGCTGGGTAAAGGATTGCTAGGACATGGGATTCCGTTGATGCATTACAGCGCTCAGACCTTGATTCCCCTGGGAAGGAGGTACTTACCTCTTCGATGTAGGGTATAAACAGTGAATAAGCAGTCCTTCAGAGAGGTGGTAAATCGGAGCATGGGGACGCAGGAATTTATGGGGAAATGAAACTGGCACACGAGTGATTGGGACCACTAGCGCAAGATATTGCACCTGCTATCTTGGGTGGTTGGGCCGCTCAAGACACGCAGATGGTGAAGGAGGGTGGGAGTTGGGTGGCGGTATGTTTGTATATTGTTATGTTAAGTGTTGAGAGACGGGTAAGATCCGTGACCTCACAATGACGGGGATAATGTACTGCTGTTGTGTTCTGCTCTTAAGGTAATAACTATTGTGTGTTTTTTGATTTCAAGATATCCCGATAGTGCTGTTTGAGGGTTGTATATGTACTGTGGTGCGAAGTCCAGATTGTCAAGGTATATGCAACCGGAAAACTCAGTAAAATGTGTTTGAAAAAATAAATATTTTGGAACAGCCCATAGACCATATATATTAAGAAAAGCTTTGGGTCAGCCTTCTAAAATAATTACTTTGTTGGAAGCTTCTGTCTCATTTTAGATCAGAACAGCCATTTAGTGCTGGAAGTTTCATTTATCCTGGCAGGTGTATAAAAGCTGAAACCGTTTCTGTTGGCTCCATTTGTCTTTCCTTTTTAAATGTTGACAAGAGAAACATTTAACATTTTACCATTTGCAGCTGCCTGTGTGTTTTCAGACATATGTTAACATATATGTTCCTATGTGTTAGCATCTTGCTACTTTTTACTAGTGGCAGCCACGTTTTCCAGGTGTTGGATATTTTACTTTTATTTAGTGTTAACATTAATTTCTTGACTTGTTTTCTTTGTTTTTTTCTATTATTAATATTTTACAATTTTGGTATTACAAGTAGTATTAAGACTGCTAGTGCAGAGAGCGTCAGCAAGATAGATATGGGCAATATGAGGACTTTTGAGAGAGATAGTCAGTCCATTAGCGATGGACTAGAACTACCTGCTGCAAGCCTCCACCACACATGGCTTCTCTTCTAACCCAAGACCCTAAATTAACTGACTGGCCATGACCACCCAAAAATGTAAACCACATAAAGATGGTCAAGCCAGCTGCCTGAGAAATTGCTTCCCTTCTCAGCAAATTAGTAAACAGTGGCTCTTAGCAGCTGCTGTTCGACACATCTGTACTGTCCTTGATGCCAGGTCTGGACCTTTTCTTCTCATAAAGGAATCCATCCAGAGTAAAATACCTTGTTTACGGAGGTTTCTGGGAGTTCTGAACTTTAGCATGCCGTTGTGCGCACTTGAGCCTTTGAGTAGTCCCGTATTAACACCACTTGCCAATCTTTCTATGCTTCCCTGTTCTATGTTATCAGTGAGAAGGAGCTTCATTCCTGGATGTATCCAGACAACACAGAGTTTGTAGTTGGCCTACATAACCACTACAAAATGTGCACACTGTTATGTCTATTGTCAATAAAATATTGGATGAATCTTGACAGACTCTGCTTAAATAGTGAGTATATCGAGGACCTGATCATAAGTAATGGCCTAATTCCACTAGGTGCATGTTGATATTCATGCAATTAGGTCTGCTAACAATTCATCACCATAATTACTAACTTAAGCAGTTGTGTCTAGATCTTCAATACTGTATGGTTGTATATCTAGATCTCCTCAGTAAGGCTATCCGAAAACCCCAAATGGCTCAAAATGGAGCCATATATCATGTTTGGCTTTAGGTAGATCGATCATGTTCCTTCCTTCAGACAATAGCTTTCCTTGCCAACCATCAAGCACCTGATGCAACTCTGAGTCTTCTGATTAAGTTGTAGCACAACCAGTGCAAATGCCACCAGCTGTTTAACAAACCTTCCAATTTCACCAACCTGCTATACCCTTTCTTCCAGCACTGAACGCAAACAGATCACCTGTAAATGGCAATCCTCAAGATTTGGTAGCAGATCAGTGCAAGTGTCAATAGTGAAATTATGGGACTATCTCCCCAGTGACCTTAGTCTGCATCTAATCAGGTTTAAGCATTACCTGTATCCATTCCGGCATAAATAGCAAACATGAACCTAATGATGAACTCCATTTTCCTTAACTGAAGGTCCCCTATTAACTGGCTCCTCTTCTTCTACTTTATTTTCTGTTTATGCCACATTCCCCCTTCATAGGGCTCGTGTACCAGACAGTGCAAGCTGTCTGGTTGTGAATGATTTCTTGTGAACTTCCAGTAGCCTTCCAAACCACCCATTGCTTACCATTGGTTGGCCTTATTGTCACTTTGATTTGCTTTTTATTTGATTGCTTACCTTCCTGTTCTTGTGTTTTTCCCTGACCTAGAACATAGCCTATTCACTGTCCTTTTGATTAGCTGACTTATATTCTTCCACTGCCAACTTTGAGGCAACTACTGTTTTTTTGTGTGTGCAAGCACTCCATGAGTGTTTTTCCAGCTCTCGCCGTCATGTGCTTCTTCCCTATCAAACCTGTCCCACACTTCTTGTTACTCTCTCTTGTGTGCTATCACCCCCCAAACTCCCTTGTGCTCCTTGTCGCTCCCTTCCTCATATGCTTCTCTCTGGTCAGCTGTGCAGCTCCCTCCTTTGTGTGCTGTTTTTCTCTTCTCCCGCCACTCGTTTTGCCTCGACACCTGTGTCTGTCATCTTGATCAGTAAATAAAAAAGGAAAAAGGCACCTTTTTCGTTCTGTGGGCATAGCAACAGCAGTTGTCATTGAAGCTCTTTATTTGATGATGCTGTCAACACAGGCAAACATCATTTTACTTTTTGTCAGTGATAAAGAGCATCAGCAAACTTTACTGGCACAACCAATAGGCCCAAAGGATGAGGACTATTGGCTATGCCTGTTCTTGTTTCTTCACACCAGCCAAGATCTTTTATTTTGGATTCTGTGCTGCTACTCAGCTTTGTCATTCCAGATTTATTTTCATCTCCAGTTTATTGCATGGTTAAGGTAACTTCTGTTTGTTTTATTTCTCTGTTCTTGTTTATTGATGCTGTGCGTAAAATCTGAATCCTTTGTACTTAGTGCTCCAAAAAAAAAAAGTTAAAAGAGCAGTATACTCTCAGTTGAACAATCTATATAACAGGGAGTTAGCTCTGGGTATCCATCCCTTCCAGTGGAGGGATCTGAGCAAGGACCCCTTGAGGAGCCCTTTTCAGGTTAAATGAACCAATTTTCATTACTGCATATATCTGTGTTTTAAAGACATCCCATGATAAACCTCTGTCTATTGACCTTAGGCTACAGGATGAAGTGACACCACCTATGAAAGAAACCTATAAAGCAGCCCATTGTAATGGTCTGCTTCTTAAGGTCCTCTCAGAGAGTGGAGGTATTTGCCCTCTATAGCTATTGGTGTTTTTCATATTATGTTTTGACCCTTAAAAACTTTTCACTTCTGGCTATCTCAACCTGTTGTTTTGGAAGAATTTTGTTGCTGTACCCATCATTTTAGAGTGGCAAGCGTAAAGATCTCCAAGTTTCTTCAGCTTGGGCTTGCACATCATTAAGGATATGTAAGTTTGGGTATCTTTCTTATGCGTCATTCTTTCTTTATGGAAGAACGAGTTCACAGTGAGCATGTGAACCTTGTGTCTATGCTATTGATAGGGCATACTTGTTCAAATTAATGTTTGTGCTTGAATATATAGATTTGTTCACAAATGCGGCTGAATTCAGTTTTATGGTCTGTTGTCTGGACTAGGATTCCACCTGTACTATATCGGTTGAATGCTCTTTATACTCGTTTCCTGGGACCATCAGCAGACTTTTCACCTGCAGGAAATATAAGATAAGAATTCGGTTTGATAAAAGAAACTAATCACAACAATGTACCCGAGTTTTAGCAACTAGAAACTTGTTTGAAAGTAGAGAGACTTACTGCAAATCACTGTTACTGACAAAAAGAGACACAAAATTTCTTCAGCTCCCTTAGGTGGCATGCTTCATGATAGAGCTCCTCGTCAAACCACAACGACTTGTTGAGGTGTGGGTTACAACTCCTGAAGTAAAAGGAGCTCTAAGATGTTCAAACTGACCCATGATAGTCTAAGATGTGGGTGAGCTAAGCAGAGTGCACAGAGTGCAGTTGGATGAAGAATAAAACTGTCACCAGGTCAGACCCTCCAACATTATTCTGTCTGCCAGGTACAGGATTAAAACAAGCATTTGCAATGCAATAGGTCTCGCATGTATGCGAGTTTGAGCTATTGGCATTCAAAATGACAATGCCTTTTATTTATGTTTTGGTTTTTAAAACATAAATAAAAGGCTTTGTCATTTACAATGCCAATAGCTTAAACTCGCGTAAATGCAAGACCTATTGCATTGCAAATGCTTGTTTTTTAGGGCACTGGGAGGTTGTGATTTGCCCAAATTCACAGGATGTTGAGCCGAAGCCAGATTCGAACCTGGTACGCCCAATTCCAAAGTGGCAGCTCTGGCTGTAGGGCGCACCCACGACCTCTCTGTTATTGAGATGCCTGGAAGGTGTAGACATAGAGCCCTCTCCAAGAAAGGCTGATGAACTCTGCGTGATAGGTCTTGTGAAACTGTCCTAATGCGCTTTAAAAAACAAACAGTTCTTATTAAAACAATTTCTAGGTATCCTATCCCCTGTATCGAATTCTATTTATTCGAATTTCTGAACACACTGCCTCAAGCGGTCACTGGGAGATGCAAAAAAGTAAACCAAATTATTCATGTGTACAGTCGAGGAAAAACTCTGGGTCCTGGAAGAGTTACCGCGAAGTATCATTAAAATATTTTATGATTGTATATGAAATAATAAAATCCATGCCGTTCCTCGATAAAATGTAGTATCTGTCGGTACGTGTCCGGTACAACTGCCGTTATACTCGCCCAGGCTGTTAAAACTGTTTTATTCGAAAACGAGTGTTAAATCATACTTTAGCGCTATCACCGATATTCCTCCAAGTGTCATTATTCAAAGGCCACATGTGCGTAGGAGGGATTTCTCTAGATAACAGAAGAATATTGAATGGGACGATTCCTTGTGAGGAGAACAGATGGCTATCTATCTTAATTTGAATAAAAATCCTAGCTGTCGAAAAAGCACATATACTAACAAGCATTGGCCGCGCGGCTGTGAAAGTGCCACGCGGCCGAAAGTGATTGCGAGCCCGCGCTGCGAGCGATGCGCTTAATGAGCATGACGAGGAAAGCCAGATAGCGCCTCTACTCGTAAGCGCGCGCCTGCGTGCGTAACTGCAAGCTTGAGGCCAGCAAAAGCGTGTGGGAGCATTTTCTGAAGCCCACTTTCTAAAAGTCTGACCAGAGCAGTGCATGCGCTGGCTCAGGCGAGACCTAAACAGGGAGATGAAGTAGGGAGGGAACTCATCCCTGATTATATCAATGGGTTACCATGTTTCTGGCCTAAAACGACCCTTCAAGAGGTTAAGGAGCATTTGTCAGGACCTATTAGTCACTCTGCTGCGAGTTACATTAGTGAAATAAAAATCATAATGATACTAATACAAATAGGGGTCATCTAAGAGCAAAAAATATCCACCTGTCTGGTACCTGTTGTAATCTGGTCAACTAACCTCCACTTGAGGCAACACTGACAAGAAACTCAGGCTGTGGCCACTAACCATGCCTAAGTGGCTATTTCTTGACAGTTGCGAGAACCTTGAAGATACTTTTTTTATTCTCTCTGCCAGGCACAGGATTTAAAACGGTTAAATGAAGCAGGGAGGGGGCTCATTCCGGACTATATAAATGGGTTGATATGTTTCTGGTCTAAAATTACCATTTAGGAGGTGTAGAGGCATTCTTCAGGGCCAAATGTCTGTGCAGCTGTGATTCATTTAAGAAACTAGGCTTCTTTTTCAGGTTTTTCCTGCTTGTGAAATCTATTGTATTCAATATAAATCTTAAAAGGGGCTCACATCCCGCCCTTGCTTTTAATATTTTTATTCCTGTGCTTGCCACTTACTACCTCTGTTACTATTGACTATAGCATATTAATTCCTGTTGTTCCTCTGTATGTTTCTCTTATCAGTCTCTCATGGCCCAAATACTGTTTTCATCCGCTTTGTGGGCCTTTTTTTTTTTTTTTTTTTTTAAAGCTTGTTTATACACACACTTCCTCTAGCTGCACCGTTTTGGATGTGTTTGTTTTAATTTTTTGTTTCTCCCCCTTCCTTTACCTAATCTTCCAGTGCATTTTGAGCGTGGTTGTCAGCTGTGTTAAGGGTCACATGACCATCAGCGGTGGGGACCCTTCTGAGGCAGCACCTACTTGCAGGCAGACCTGTTTTAAAAAAAAAAAAATGTTTTTGCACTTTTTGCGCATACTCGACAAAGGTATCGGAGTAATTTGATTTCATTTGCGCTATGCAACTACTGAAGTGCGATGTACTGCCGTTTCAAAATGGCCGCCCTGTATGATACTGGTGGCGGGGTCAAAGACCTCTGAGTCTGTGATAAAATGTTTCTCTTCTGATGGCTATTTTGGCATGGTTCTGGATGCCTAAGGATTATTTAAGAAATATATTAGTAACCCGCTTCTGGGGTAAATTACTTACACCGATTTTCTCCAAAATGTGAAAACCTTTGTACGGCAACTGCACAGCATTTCTTTCAGTCACCGATTGCTCTTGCACTATGCAGGACTAAGTCTCCCCATAATATTCGATCTGCTTCTGGTCGGATGAAGTACATGGCTTTCACTGAATATATGAGTGGGTTTGTGCTGCGTACATGCATGGAATGACTTGGAGAGGTGCTTCTCAAGTGACAAGGAAAGTGTGTACATGGGGTGGTGAGGTCATGGTACGGTGGCTATGACTTGCTGGTGATTATAAAAACAGTGAAGACAAACAATTTACCCTTTACTTCTGTGAGTCTGACCACAGTTGCAATCAAGAACACATTTGGATGAAACAATCCAAGCATTTCTGGGGAAGTCTCGAAATTATGGCCGATCTAGGAGGTGTTATTCATTGCTTTTTGTTTTAATTTATTTCCCAACTGTTTTTTATTGGCATTTTGATGTGCAACCACACAGGTTGGCACATAGCACACGCAAAGTAAAACATCCAGGTAATACCGCAGTTGACATTGATATGAGAGGTGTGAATCACTGGTGAGTGGACGGGTCCCAGGGAGTCTCCTCATGGCACCGGGGCCCCTTTATGCAGTTTCCGGACTTTTGTTCTAAAATTTGATGAACAAGCTGAATGATCTGAATTGGAGCACAGAAGACAGGCACGCTGCATAAAGTTATTGCTGGGTACCTGATGCGAGGGTGTATGCATCTCTGTTTTCCTTGATGGGTGCGTAATCCCTCACGAGGTGCACGAAGAATGCCACCTGCAGGGTTCGCATAGAACACGCTGCATGGGTGCACAGTCTCATAGTGTGCCCGCTTATTTGGTTTTGGTTTTTCTTGCCGTGTCAGGTGGTAATACAGTGAAATGTCCTATCAACCAGTTCCTGTCAGTCACCGCTGGAAACACTGCATGGGGTAGTTTCACTCCTCCTTTTAAGCGATTGTTTAGTTTTTCCAATCCGGCAATGCGAACGGGATTAGTGAATTATATCGGCGGCAAACCCGAATATTGCATTAACCATGGAAGATGCAGGCCGTGACTTGAAACTAGCGTTGCTGAATTTATGCAAGACACTGCAGATACACATCGAAGTTCATCAGAATTCTTGTAGCTCTGCCAAGTAAGATGATGTGAAAGCCCAGGTCTTAAAATTATTTAAAAGGCATTGCATAGTGTTCAGAGATTATACCTGGAACAATTTTGATGACGTCTTTCTCAGTAAACATGTGGAAGTCTATGTGTCTTGCTTGTTGCTTAGCAACGGCCTCATTACGACTCTGCAAGCATAGTAAAGTCTCTGTGTGTTGATTTACAATCTAATAACACATAGCAAGCCTATTTGTTTCACAGTGATTGAATCAAAACTAGAAATATAGTAGTGGTGGATGTCCAAAAGCAAGCATTAGCATTGCCAATAGTTCTGAATTTAATGTGCTACACCCCGCACTCACCAAAGCATGCCACTCACTCTGCATTCACATGGGTACATCTCTCACCCTGGCACTTCTTCCTCCTGCAATCAGAGGCACAGCACTTGCCTCTCAACCTGCACTCAAACAGCACACTGCCCTTATTCTCCTCTGTTGGAAATACTCCACTCCCACACCGGTAAGGGTTGGTGGTAACGGGGTCTTTCCAGGACATACAGTGGTAGCTTGGCTCGAGTGGTCAGGAATCAGGCACCGTGCTAAGCATACGACATACCCATACAATAACCATGCGTGCATCCGTTCCAAAAACGACTCTACACCGTAAAAATTATGAAAATATCTCGGTTTATCTTCTTTTTCTCTTAGTTGCTGATTAGATAAATAATAACACAATCACAATATACAAGGCTTTTTAAATAGTGCAGGTCAAATAAATACTGTCTTAATGATTCAATAAATAGGGGTGATCATAAATAAGGAAGGCATAAATATAAGTGCAATACATACAGGCAATTAAATATTCTGAGGCAATAAATACTGCAAACCAATAAATATTGTGTGACGATAAATACTGTGGAACAATAAATACAGTGAAGCAATAAATAGGTTAAATACAATAAATACAGTGCCCTCAATAAATAATTAAAAGCTGACAGTGACACTTATAGAATCAGATCACATTTAGATCTCTATGGGCTGATTTGGCCCAGGCACAGCTTGTAGTTATGTGGATGGCTTGAGGGTGTCTACCCCCTGGCTTGGACAAGGCTGAGGCCTAAACTGAGGTAGATCAAGGGGGGAATACTAGTGACCTGGCTCTCTCACTCTACACAACCCCTCTGAATTAGTCTCAGCTCACCCCTGGCACAGTCCAGCTGGTTCCAGCACCTCTCCAACCCCTAGAGTAGTCTCTTAGGATTCCACAGGGCCTTTGGCGCCCTCTATTCTACTTACTGCCCTTTTTCTGAAGCTCCGACGCCGCTGGAGTCGTGTCGACGCCGTGAGGCGGTTCCGGTTCGATGTCGGCGGCCTCGGCACAATGTCAGTTCTTGACGACGCCGGTAGGCGGTTCCGGTTCGATGTCGGCGGCCTCGGCTCGATCTCGACCTCCGATTCGATGACGTCGGCAGTCTTGGATCGATGTCGACTTCGGGCGGCTCCGGTCCGATGGCGACCTCCGTTTCGATGACGTCGGCCGGCCTTGGCTCGATGTCGACTTCCGGCGGCTCCGGAGTGCGATCCTCCCTCCCGACCTCCGGTGCTCCTCTCCTCAGGTTTCGGCGACTCCGGAGTGCGACCTCCACTCCCGACCTCCGGTTCTCCTCTCCTCAGGTTCCGGCGACTCCGGAGTGCGATCTCCACTCCCGACCTCCGGCACGCTTCACCTCGGTCTCCGGCGACTCCGGAGGGCAGACTTCACTCCCCCCGTCGACGCCGCTCACTCGACCTCGGGTGACTTCCTCCTCGACCTCTGGTACTTCTACGACCTCCGTCGGCGCCCTCTCTCGACCTCTGGCGGCTCCGGGTACGACGTCTGCTTTTCCAGTCAGCGCCGCTTCTCCACCTCGGGCCCCAGGTCTCCAGGCTACTCGACGTCGGACTCCAGGGAAACCAGTATCCAGGTCAGGATCTTGCTGTTCTTGGATTCTAAGGCCTGTTCCTGCTGTCCAGGTCCTTAAGTTGGTTTTTCTTGCTTCTTCCCACACAGGGCTCCAGGCTGGGCTCAGTCAGTAGGGACTAGTATCAAGGGTGGGTTTATGGACCCCACTCCAGGCACAAGTTTCCACCCCTGCTGCCTCACTCCTTCCTCCTTCAGGTTTCTGCTGCTCACTCTTCACCAGTCAGGTGCCAACTGCCAGCTCCAACTGCCAACTCTCTGTCTTAGCTTCCCAACATTCTAAACCGCCTCCAGCTGTCACAGGGTTCTGGAATGTTCTGGAAGGTGCTAGTAGGTTCCAGTGGATGCTGGTGATGTCACAGGTGGCCACCATTTTGTGCTCCAGGCCCTCAGACAGAAGTTTCAGGGGTAGATAAAATGGCTCCCTGAATCTGCAGCAACACTAAAAAGTCTGGTGGTTCCCAAAAAGGAAAAATTCAAACAGGGTTTGAGGCAAAAGTGGGACAAAATAAATAATGATGAGGAGGGACCACCCAAAGGGCTGACAGGTCTAACACGCGTCCCCCCCAGCTGAAAGTGGGGAGAGCTACCCAACCCCTTGGGAGTTCTCATCACTAAGGCGGAAATACCTTGAGAGACCGTCTGCATTGGCGTGGTCCACTCCAGGCCGATGTTCCACCTGAAAGTCCATTCCCTGTAGGGAAATAGACCACCTCAACAACTTGGGATTCTCCCGCTTCATCTGCATCAGCCAACGAAGGGGTCGGTGGTCGGTCTGAACTAGGAAGTGCAAGCCAAACAGGTATGGCCGCAACTTCTTCAGAGCCCATACCACTGCAAAGGCTTCACGCTCTATTGCACTCCACTTCTGTTCCCTGGGAAGTAGTCTCCGGGATAGGAAGACCACGGGTTGATCCAGACCCTCTTCATTGAGTTGTGATAACACTGCCCCAATGCCATGTTCTGATGCATCTGTCTGGACAATGAACTTCTTGGAAAAGTCTGGGGCCTTTAAGACCGGGGCCTCGCACATGGCTTTCTTCAATCTCACAAAGGCCTGCTGACAAGCCTCCGTCCAGACTACCCGTCGAGGTTGTTTCTTGGACGTGAGCTCCGTGAGGGGGGCTACGATGGTACCGTACCCCTTCACGAAGCGGCGGTAATATCCCGTGAGGCCCAGAAAAGCTCGGACCTCAGTCTGTGTCTTGGGGGGTTCCCAGGCCATGATGGCCTCGATCTTCGCCTGGAGGGGTTGCACCGCTTCCCTACCCACCAAGTGTCCAAGGTACACTACCGACCCCTGCCCAATCTGGCACTTGCTGGCCTTGATCGTCAATCCAGCTTGTCTCAGGGCCTGGAGAACAGCTTGCAGGTGACGCAAGTGATCCTCCCAGCTGTTACTGAAGACGGCTATGTCATCCAGATAAGCAGCAGAGAAACTCTCCATTCCGGTGTGGATCTGGTTTACCAGGCGCTGAAACGTGGCAGGTGCGTTCTTGAGCCCAAAGGGCATCACACAGAACTGGTAGTGGCCATTGGGCGTGGAGAAGGCTGACCTTTCCCTTGCTCCATCAGTCAAAGAGATCTGCCAGTACCCAGAAGTAAGGTCAAAGGTACTTAGATATTGGGCAGCTCCCAGCCGGTCAATCAATTCATCCGCCCTAGGGATCGGATGAGCATCAGTTTTGGTCACTGAGTTCAGTCCCCGGTAGTCCACACAGAACCTCAGTTCTGGTTGGGCACCCGGTGGTGCAGCTTTTGGTACTAGTACCACCGGACTGGACCAGGGGCTGCTAGAAGGTTCGATCACTCCTAGCTCCAGCATCTTAGTGACTTCACTGTGAATGCTGGCCTTCAACCTGTCTGACATCCGGTAGATCTTGGACTTCACAGGTGGGCTGTCTCCTGTGTCCACGTCATGGACGCACAGGTGAGTCCTACCCGGGACAAGGGAGAACAACGAAGAGTACTGTCCCAGGACCTGGCGGCAGTCCTCCCGCTGTTCAGGAGTTAGAGATGGGGAGAGAATCACTCCCTCCACCGACCCATCCTTCTCTTGAGACGCAAACAAATCAGGGAGAGGCTCGCTTTCCACGTCCTCTCCTCCGTCAGTCACCATCATCAAGATGACTTCGGGCCTCTCGTGGTGGGGTTTGAGGCGGTTGGCATGCAGCACCCGCAGGGGCTGACGAGGGGTCTTCAGGTCCACCAAGTAGGTAGCCTTACCCTTCTTCTCCAACACCTCAAAGGGTCCTGACCAGCGATCCTGGAGGGCGCTAAGCTCTCCCGGTTCGATCACCCACACCTTCTGGCCAGGCTCCAACTCCACCGGGTGAGCGTTGTGGTCATACCACGCCTTCATCACTGCTTGGCTGGCTTCCAAGTTGTCAGAAGCTTGCTTCCACAACTTAGCCATTTGGCTCCGGAAGGCCAGCATGTAGCTCACCACGTCCTGGGGAAGCTTTCTGGGAGTTCTTTCCCATCCGTCTCTCACCAGGTTGAGAGGTCCACATACAGGGTGCCCATACAGAAGCTCGAAGGGGCTGAAGCCCACTCCCTTCTGTGGCACTTCCCTGTAGGAAAAGAGTAGACAGGGTAGGAGGACGTCCCATTTCCTCCGCAGGCTTTCAGGCAGACTTCTGATCATGCCTTTCAAGGTTTTGTTAAACCTCTCCACCAGACCATTGGTCTGGGGGTGGTAAGGAGTGGTGAACCGGTATGTCACTCCACACTCCTTCCACATCGCCCGCATGTACGCTGACATGAAGTTGGTCCCCCTGTCGGACACAACTTCCTTGGGAAAACCCACTCGGGTAAAGATTCCCATCAGGGCCCTAGCCACAACAGGTGCTGTTATGGTCCTCAGAGGTATTGCCTCTGGGTACCGTGTGGCATGATCCACCAGAACCAGGATAAACCTGTGACCAGCTGACGTTGGCGGATCTAACGGACCCACAATGTCGATGCCCACCCTTTCAAAGGGGGTGCTAACGACAGGAAGTGGTTCCAGGGGAGCTTTCAGCTTCACCCCTGTTTTCCCACTGGCTTGGCAAGACACACATGTCCGGCAGTAGGTATCGGACGACACTTTCATCTGAGGCCAATAAAAGTGTGGGACAAGACGGGCGAAGGTCTTGTCTTGCCCCAGGTGTCCTGCCAATGGTATCTCGTGAGCCAACTCCAGAAGGAAGGCTCGATAACGTTGAGGGACTACCAAGGCTCGTGATGATCCGTGTAGGGGTGCCTTGGGTTCACTGTAGAGGAGGCCATCCTCCCAGTAAACACTGTAGTTCCCTTCAACGTTCCCTGCTGCCTGGGCTTCGGCCTGTCGCCTCAGCCCCTCAAGGGTAGGGCACTCCCTCTGGCCCTGGCAGAATTCCTCCCTGGACGGGCCTCCCTCCAAGTGCCACTCGGCCGGGATGGGTAGGTCCTCCAGTTTGGTAACGTCCCCCACCGCAGACTCCTGGTCCACCACCTCCGGTGGCCTATCCGTCCTACGGGGTGTGGACGCCGAGGCAGGCTCCTCCTGTCCTCGGTTCTTCCCTTGACTGGCAGCTGGCTGGGCCTTTGTTCCAGGCTCCAGCCGAAACGAACTCCCTCTCCGGGTAGTCGCGGACCTTGTGCTCACACAGGCCCAATCAGGTGTACCCAGCATCTCGGTGTGAGTCCGGTATTCCACCTCCTTCCAAGCGTTGTGCTCCATGTCATTCCCCAGTAGACAATCGATTGGCACGGCAGGGCTTACGGCAACTCGAAGTGAACCTGCAACCCCCCCCCCCATTCAAAGGGAACCTCGGCCACTGGATAGTGGCCTGTTCTGCCGTCAGCCATCGCGGCTGGGTGGAGTACATCGGGAATTACCTGCTCTGGAGACACCAGTTGACTACGTACCATAGTCATACTGGCCCCTGTGTCTCTCAGAGCCTCCCCTCTTTGGCCGTTGATGGTGACCCACTGCCCATACTTTACGGTATTTGCGGGCACCTGGATCTTAGGAACCATCTCCCGTTCTCCCAGGGACACTAAAGTGACACCCGCCCACTCCCTTCCCTTAGTTAAGGGCATCTCCTCCCCGAGCACTACACTAGCTACTCCGGGGGTCTTTCCTCCAATGGGAGGGGGTGGTCGTTTCAGGCACTTCGGATCTCCTTTATAGTGTCCAACGCCACCGCACTCGTAGCAATGGACAACCCTTGGCTGCTGACTCTGGCCAGGATTAGGGTTTCTGGGTGGGTTAGCCCTAGGGGTGAATCTTGTTCCCTTCCCTTGGAAGTTATTTTGGGGGCCTTTGGAGAACTCCTTTTTCTTTTCCCCTCCCTCTTTCTTCTGGGGGGCGCCCTGTCCGGCCTTTTGAGTATCCCCTCCAGTCCCCCTTGTGGACACCCGGGTACTAGCCCAAATGTCCGCCTCTTCAGCAAGCTTCCGGGGACTGGTCAGCTTGCTATCCACCAGGTGTTGACACAGTTCAGGGAAACATTTCTCGAGCAGGTGTTCCTTCAGTACTAGATCAAACAACCCCTCGTAGTCCCTCACTTCACTGCCCTGAATCCAACCCTCTAGTGCCTTTTTTGCATAGTCCAGGAAGTCCACCCAATTCTGTGTGCCCAGTTTGTGACTACCCCTGAACTTCTGTCTGTACTTTTCGGGTGTTAGTCCAAACTTTCTTATGAGCGCCAGTTTCATGGTGGGGTAGTGGGTCTGCTCATCCTCCTCGAGGGCCAATAATGCGTCCCTACCAGCTGGAGGCATGTACTTGTACAATCCCCCTCCCCAGTACTTCTCTGGAACCCCATGTGCCCTTAACGAGACCTCATAGGCCGCTAGCCACTTGGCGATATCGTCACCCACCCCATAGCTAGCCACTATGTCCTTTGGCAGGTAGGGTTTGGGTTCCCTGGTGTACTCTCGTTCTTCGCTGCCACCGTTAGGTACAGGGTGTGCCCCGATTCTCAGGATCTGAAGATCTATCTCTTTCAGCCTTATCTCATGAGCCATCCTCTGTTCCTCCTTCTCTTTCTCCAGCCTTGCTAAGTCCCATGTGAGCTGTCTTTTCTCCCTCCGGTCTGTTAACTCCACTTCAGACAAGCCACCGCTAGAGGCACTGCTGCCCTTCCTGGAAAGTGTCCTGGGCCCCGCTGACAGGTTCCCCACCTCAGGTTGGTACAAACCAGCTCCCTCACTGTCGGGCTCTCTATCCCTGTCCTCCTCCTCAGCCTTGCTTTCCCGTCGTGCCTCCCCCCAAGCCCTTAAGCTGGTTTGGAGTGCACCCTTCTTTGCTCCTGGGGGACAATACACCCCCTCCCGCTGACAAAACTCCCTGAGTTGGGCCACAGTGTACGTTTCTAAATTCTCCAGTACAAACTCCATCTTGCCCACTCAGGTCAGAGGACAGTTATTTGCAGTAACTATGCAGGGGGGGTACCTTATATAATACCTCCTCCCACCACCAGAGTAAATTTGGAAAAAACAAAAACCCACAATTAGGAAGGCCGCTTTGAGAAAACTCCCGGTGTAGGCCTATGGACTACCCACAGTTATTGTTGAGTATACGTAGGCACAGTTTTATCCCACCACTGAACACCAATTAATGTTGGAAATACTCCACTCCCACACCGGTAAGGGTTGGTGGTAACGGGGTCTTTCCAGGACATACAGTGGTAGCTTGGCTCGAGTGGTCAGGAATCAGGCACCGTGCTAAGCATACGACATACCCATACAATAACCATGCGTGCATCCGTTCCAAAAACGACTCTACACCGTAAAAATTATGAAAATATCTCTGTTTATCTTCTTTTTCTCTTAGTTGCTGATTAGATAAATAATAACACAAGCACAATATACAAGGCTTTTTAAATAGTGCAGGTCAAATAAATACTGTCTTAATGATTCAATAAATAGGGGTGATCATAAATAAGGAAGGCATAAATATAAGTGCAATACATACAGGCAATTAAATATTCTGAGGCAATAAATACTGCAAACCAATAAATATTGTGTGACGATAAATACTGTGGAACAATAAATACAGTGAAGCAATAAATAGGTTAAATACAATAAATACAGTGCCCTCAATAAATAATTAAAAGCTGACAGTGACACTTATAGAATCAGATCACATTTAGATCTCTATGGGCTGATTTGGCCCAGGCACAGCTTGTAGTTATGTGGATGGCTTGAGGGTGTCTACCCCCTGGCTTGGACAAGGCTGAGGCCTAAACTGAGGTAGATCAAGGGGGGAATACTAGTGACCTGGCTCTCTCACTCTACACAACCCCTCTGAATTAGTCTCAGCTCACCCCTGGCACAGTCCAGCTGGTTCCAGCACCTCTCCAACCCCTAGAGTAGTCTCTTAGGATTCCACAGGGCCTTTGGCGCCCTCTATTCTACTTACTGCCCTTTTTCTGAAGCTCCGACGCCGCTGGAGTCGTGTCGACGCCGTGAGGCGGTTCCGGTTCGATGTCGGCGGCCTCGGCACAATGTCAGTTCTTGACGACGCCGGTAGGCGGTTCCGGTTCGATGTCGGCGGCCTCGGCTCGATCTCGACCTCCGATTCGATGACGTCGGCAGTCTTGGCTCGATGTCGACTTCGGGCGGCTCCGGTCCGATGGCGACTTCAGTTTCGATGACGTCGGCCGGCCTTGGCTCGATGTCGACTTCCGGTGGCTCCGGAGTGCGATCCTCACTCCCGACCTCCGGTGCTCCTCTCCTCAGGTTTCGGCGACTCCGGAGTGCGACCTCCACTCCCGACCTCCGGTGCTCCTCTCCTCAGGTTTCGGCGACTCCGGAGTGCGACCTCCACTCCCGACCTCCGGTGCTCCTCTCCTCAGGTTCTGGCGACTCCGGAGTGCGATCTCCACTCCCGACCTCCGGCACGCTTCACCTCGGTCTCCGGCGACTCCGGAGGGCGGACTTCACTCCCCCGTCGACGCCGCTCACTCGACCTCGGGTGACTTCCTCCTCGACCTCTGGTACTTCTACGACCTCCGTCGGCGCCCTTTCTCGACCTCTGGCGGCTCCGGGTACGACGTCTGCTTTTCCAGTCAGCGCCGCTTCTCCACCTCGGGCTCCAGGTCTCCAGGCTACTCGACGTCAGACTCCAGGGAAACCAGTATCCAGGTCAGGATCTTGCTGTTCTTGGATTCTAAGGCCTGTTCCTGCTGTCCAGGTCCTTAAGTTGGTTTTTCTTGCTTCTTCCCACACAGGGCTCCAGGCTGGGCTCAGTCAGTAGGGACTAGTATCAAGGGTGGGTTTATGGACCCCACTCCAGGCACAAGTTTCCACCCCTGCTGCCTCACTCCTTCCTCCTTCAGGTTTCTGCTGCTCACTCTTCACCAGTCAGGTGCCAACTGCCAGCTCCAACTGCCAACTCTCTGTCTTAGCTTCCCAACATTCTAAACCGCCTCCAACTGTCACAGGGTTCTGGAATGTTCTGGAAGGTGCTAGTAGGTTCCAGTGGATGCTGGGGATGTCACAGGTGGCCACCATTTTGTGCTCCAGGCCCTCAGACAGAAGTTTCAGGGGTAGATAAAATGGCTCCCTGAATCTGCAGCAACACTAAAAAGTCTGGTGGTTCCCAAAAAGGAAAAATTCAAACAGGGTTTGAGGCAAAAGTGGGACAAAATAAATAATGATGAGGAGGGACCACCCAAAGGGCTGACAGGTCTAACATCCTCTTACCCACGACTCACCCTCTATACACCCTGTAATCACACACTGCGTCCCTTGCACTATCGCATTTATGCCCTCACCCAATGCTCCACTTACACTCATCCAGCACTGACACTAAACACAAACACCGCTCTTCCTTAACACAGACACCCAACTGCTCACCAAGCTGGAACTTGAATAAAAAGTATTAATCACAATGGCGAAACCTATTGCTTTTACTAATGCTTGTTCTATTTTGGAATACAGTCACTGGGAGGGTGGTCTGCTGTCCCTTGCAGGCCGCTATCTCTTTGATTGCAGCCAGTCGCAGGGGGTTGCAATTTGCGACCTGCCTAAAGAATATTAATTAGGTAGGTCATTCTTTGACTCTTGTGATTCTTTTACTTTGTAAACGGACATATTTGTGCATAGGTTGGGTCGTTAAAAGTTGATACACAATTTGTGACTGCTTTTGCGACCACTGAAATCCTACATCTTGTCCCCAACTGATAAAATTGGCAGTTTAATTTCATGACTTATCCAGAACTTCGACCGGGTTTCAGATGCACCCTAGTAGGTTAAAAAGACTTATCGCAGAAAGCAATGCCCGTATTGTTCTGAATTTGTTTAATGTTTTCTGGTGTGTGTGTGTGTGTGTGTGTGTGTGTGTGTGTGTGTGTGTGTGTGTGTGTGTGTGTGTGTGTGTGTGTGTGTGTGTGTGTGTGTGTGTGTGTGTGTGTGTGTGTGTGTGTGTGTGTGTGTGTGTGTGTGTGTGTGTGTGTGTGTGTGTGTGTGTGTGTGTGTGTGTGTGTGTGTGTGTGTGTGTGTGTGTGTGTGTGTGTGTGTGTGTGTGTGTGTGTGTGTGTGTGTGTGTGTGTGTGTGTGTGTGTGTGTGTGTGTGTGTGTGTGTGTGTGTGTGTGTGTGTGTGTGTGTGTGTGTGTGTGTGTGTGTGTGTGTGTGTGTGTGTGTGTGTGTCCCCCCCCCCCCCCCCCCCCCCCATATATCCACAACAAAGATGCCTGCAAAAGGAGCGACCCACAACAGGTAGGTGAATATTCAGGTAATTTATTGAAGGTTGCCGCATGTAGAACAAAGCTGCTGACACGGGTATCACCCTTTCAGTCCGACGCGTTTCATGCACTTCAGCATTTCATCAGGGGCAGGGCTTTTCGACCATCAAGCTGACATCACAGTTTTAAAGGCAACAATGTAACAGTCCCCGCCTCAGTGGGCGTGGCCACTCCCGTGGCCTCTCGGTTCTTGTAGTGCTCTGAATTTTACATCAGTGGGTTGGATGTCAGCTTCTGGCATAAAATAAGTTTTCCCCAAGTGGGTTGTGGCAAACCAACGAAGTTCCACACCGGCATCTCAGCACCCTCAAACTGACTGCAGGCATCTTTTGTTGTGGATTTAAACGGCTTGCCTGAAGCCGTGGAGACGGCCCTGCTGTTTTACAGACCTGCGGCAACGCTAAGCAGCGTGCTACGAAAGGAACAGGAGTCAGTTTGAGGGTGCTGAGATGCCGGTGTGGAACTTCGTTGGTTTGCCACAACCCACTTGGGGAAAACTTATTTTATGCCAGAAGCTGACATCCAACCCACTGAGGTAAAATTCAGAGCACTACAAGAACCGAGAGGCCACGGGAGTGGCCACGCCCACTGAGGCGGGGACTGTTACATTGTTGCCTTTAAAACTGTGATGTCAGCTCGATGGTCGAAAAGCCCTGCCCCTGATGAAATGCTGAAGTGCATGAAACGCGTCGGACTGAAAGGGTGATACCCGTGTCAGCAGCTTTGTTCTACATGCGGCAACCTTCAATAAATTACCTGAATATTCACCTACCTGTTGTGGGTCGCTCCTTTTGCAGGCATCTTTGTTGTGGATATATTTATATATATATATATATATATATATATATATATATTATCTACTGGCGGTCGCCAGTAGATAGTTATAGTTAGGACCGTGTTTCCATAGGAAATCTGAAAATTCTATTTTGAATAACTTTGGCGCCGGTTGACGAATCCTCGCGATTTTTTCGAAATAGGTGGGGCGCTCCGCTACGCTCCTACCCTGAAAGTCTCGGGGTGATTAGTCAAGCGGGGGCCGAGAAAAAAGGGGGGTCCCAAAACGCGTTTTCCCAATGCATTTTTCCATAGGGACCTTTAGTCCAAGGTACAGCCCGAACGGCTGAACAGAATTACTTGAAATTTGGCAGAGAGGTAGTCCTCAGGTCAGGGATGTGCCTTTTGAATATCTGGAGTCAATCTGTTCAGTAGTTCCTGAGAAAATTTCAGTTAAAAGTACATATATATCTATAAGCGCGCACCGTGCGCGCACCGTGCGCGCACGGTGATGTGCGCGAGCGCAATTCTGATTGGTTGTTAGATGTCAGTAAACATTCGAATCGGTCGAAATCAGGAAGAATCGGTCGAAATCAGGAAGTGTCGTCCGCCATTTTGTCTCTCGCAGTCTGAGGCAGTGAAAAACAAAGGTGGAGAACGTGAAAAGGGGGCAGGGTGGACAGTTCCTGACCCCCTAGCCTTTGTCAGGGGGTCACTGAAGGACCCCCAAGGGTGAATAAAACATTATTTTTTTTTTACGAAAAAGCGCGGGGTGCACGCACAGTGCGCGCACGGCACGCACAACGCATCGTGGGTGCTCGGTGTGCTTTGCGCACCGAGTGTCCACAGCACGTGCACGGTGCGCGCACGGGGAAAAACCTGTAAATAATTATTAATAAATACATAACTTAGCATTTTAAAAAACGTACAAATTCACTTAAAAAACCATAGGTTTCACACACGTTATAGTTAGCTGGACATTTCCCTCGTAAAAAACCAATGAAATTCCCCCGTTATAGTTAGTGCAGGCAACTATAACTCACGCGACCGCAATCCTCTGCTGATGACGTCAGATATTACATCACTGTATTTAGACACCTATTTACCCATGGCTTCTTCCATTAATCTTTAGCTATACATATATTACAAATATTTATTTTTCAGAAAGACACATATGTAATCAGTGATGTAATATCTGACGTCATCAGCAGAGGATTGCGGTCGCGTGAGTTATAGTTGCCTGCACTAACTATAACGGGGGAATTTCATTGGTTTTTTACGAGGGAAATGTCCAGCTAACTATAACGTGTGTGAAACCTATGGTTTTTTAAGTGAATATATATATATATATACACACACACATCTCCTTCATTTCATTATAGAATTAACCACCGTGTTTGATGTGACACTCATCTACTGCCCTAGCCCTTAAATGACCATCTCTCTCTCTCTCTCTCTCACTATATATATATATATATATATATATATATATATATATATATATATATATATATATATATATATAATTAAATTAATTTATCTGCCGAGGGTCCTTAACTGCTGTGATGTTGCTTTTTATACATTCAAATATGGTATGAATATATAGAGATTAGGACTCTACATACATTATACACATCTGATTAATGTTATGCAGTGCTGGGTTGAACTCTCATTTGTTGCTGTAAAAGTAAATATGCTTACATGCTACATAATATAATTGGAACATAAGTACTTTACAAGTTTATATAGGTATCCATGTGGCTGAAAATGCTCAAGTCTAAATGTGATCATTTGTTCCCTTAAATGACACACGTTTTCTTTTAACATTTTGGGATTTTTGGTTAATTGGGGGCGGGGCAAACCAACCCCTTTTTAAACACCCTTCACTGACTAGCACATGACCCGGACGAAGGCCTCTGGCCGAAACGCGTAGGTCGTCTTTTTGTTACTTGACGCACTTGCACTTTGCATGGTTGAAACTTAAAGAGGAAAAAAAGCAAATAAACATGAAGCGAGCAACTTGAAACTTACCTGGATTTGCTGTTTGGTGTGCTACCTTTTTGTGACCCTCTGGGACTTGGTGGTCAATTTGAGGGTCTGTAAGGAAAATTTCTTTATATATGTATTTATATAATGTATTATCTGTCTGTATGCGTGCGGCCGTATCATTTTTTTAGGTCGAGCCTAGTGCAGCGCGCATGTGCTGCTCTAGGAGATGACCTTTAGAAATCGGTCATCACTTTTCAAGCACTCGTGTTTGTGATGGCATCCACCTTGCGGGAATGAGCAGCGGCCCGCAGGGGCCATCTGTTTGTAATTAACGTGGCCGCGCGCTCTTGTTTATATTTCTTTACTTTCCCTTCCACTGCCTGCCTCGCCCTCCCTTGTCAACCGGTTCCTTTTAAACAACTTTGTGGCTTTTTG
Organism: Triturus cristatus; assembly: GCF_964204655.1. Taxonomy (NCBI): domain Eukaryota; kingdom Metazoa; phylum Chordata; class Amphibia; order Caudata; family Salamandridae; genus Triturus; species Triturus cristatus. The sequence goes on from NC_140595.1 coordinate 530,286,517, forward strand.
ATCTCTGCCAATTACTGTGCTACATGTCTAGCAACTGTACTGAAAAAAAGAAAAAGAAAAGAAAAAATCGTACTTTGTTAAAAGTATCTGCTAGCATGTATTTTTGTATAATACATTAAAATAAGGGTTGCTTTCTACACACACCATATAAACAAGCGCTTTCTCCTAGCACATGCTGCCTCTCTTCTTAAGGTATAGGAAGGATGACACTTGGAGTCAGCCCTGCTTTCATTTGAACCTGTGGCTACTGCGTGTGCCCAGATTTCTGGGGCCATCTGTTTTTAATTAGCGTGGCCGCGCCTGCTTTTTTTTATGTGTTTACTCTCTCTCCACATTCCTGTCTTACCCTCGCCCTCCCTTGTTAACCGTCTTCTCCTAAACAAGTTTGTGGCTTGTTGATCTCTGCCAATAACTGTGCTACATATCTAGCAGCTGCACTAAAAATAATCGTATTTTGTCAAAAGTATTTGCTAGCATATATTTTTGTATAAAACATTTAAACAGGTGCACAGATTTCTGGGGCCATCTGTTTTTAATTAGCATGGCCGCGCCCGCTTCTTTAGCTTTGTTTACTCTCTCCCCTGCCTGTCTCAACCTCGCCCTCCCTTTGTTAACCGTCTCCACCTAACCAAGTTTGAGCCTTGTTGATCACTGCCAATAACAATCACTTAATCTCCCCGTGCCTACCCTGGTTTTATTTGTTTACATTTATTTTTATAACTTTACCGGTGCACATGATCAATTCGCATTAAAATAGGGGCTGCTCTCTACATACACCATATAAACAAGTGCTCTTTCCTAGCACATGCTGCCTCTGTTCCCAAGTTATAGGAAGGATGAAACTGAGTCAGCCCTGCTTTCATTTGAACCTGTGGCTGCTGCGTGTGCACAGATTTCTGGGGCCATATACAATAACAGCACAAATGCACAATACTGAAACATATCAAACTATGGATAGTAGAAATGAACTTCTAATAGACTGGATTATGATCAATACAGATATGGAAGACTTATCCGATGCACTTATGCCATATTTTCCGTAGACATGTGAAGTAATATTTTGCAATGGCATTATTACAAAAATATTAAGAAATTGCAACAGAATGTATAAATGTACATCAAATCTTTTTTTTATTCCATTTTTTTTCCATTTAACTTACTTTAAAGTACTAAAAATGTTAACTAAAAATTCTTGCAATAACATTTAAATTACCAAACATTTGTCAGATATTCCTGGACAAACCATTGCCAATATCTTTGGTTACACACTGCTAAGGTGCCAAAAAAACAACACATATTAGCAATGCCATTAGCTCAAAAATACAATCCAAACTACCAAGCTCTAATTGGGTGTTTTATGTATGCTAAAAACAGATCACTGCACATTGCTCAGAAAAGTACAGTTTGTATTTTTAGGCTTCAGGCTACTTTAGCATTAAAACTAATTGTAAAGCTGTTCCACAGTTGCTTTTTAAGCAAAAAATCTAGAACAAGATTTTTCAGTGGCACACAATTCATTACTTTGTAGTAGTGTTTAGAAACAGTTATGCTATAAGAACATTGCCATAGCCAATACGTCAACTGTTGCATGGCTAAACACTTATAAGGTCCCAAAGGCAAGACCAATTGGCTATGCCAATGCTTGTATTTTTAATCGTTTAAAAAAAAAAAAAAAAATGAATTATGTGCAAATCTGTTTTTGATACAAGGGGAATACACATACACCATCCTACAACCGCTGGCTGATGGAGGAAGTGAACTAGTGGTTGAGAAACTCCCCATGGGGGAGGTGGGAGTGGAGGAACTGGAAGAAAGGAGGGAGAAATAGGTGGGGTGGAGTGGGGTGGGGTGGGCCGGGGAAAACAAACTCTAGGAGTAAGTGTCCGGTTCTGATGTCCCTGGTTTGCAACTAAAGTCAGTGCCCTCTCCCAATATTCCACATTTTGGGGGATATCACTCTGGGCACACTTGGGCCATTGAAGGGCAGCGAGTCTCAGGAGTCGTAAGAAAACTGGACAGGTAAGCTCTTTGTACTTGTATGAGAGAGAGGCTATGTATGGGCCCCAGGTCTTGTCAAATGAGTGTTTGGTGTGTTTCACTACCGCAACATTTTTTTTCATGCCAAACCACATGCTCTGGTACTTTGCCCCACTTTGCTTGTTTTTGTTTGTTTGGCAGCACACAGCGCCAGTGTGATTGTCCTACCCCTGTGAAAACTTTGAGGATACACAGGAGTAAAATGTTGGCTGGAAATTGTGGAAGGGCAGTATTGAACATCTCATAGATACCCTGCTGTACTGAGTCCCAGTATAATTTAAGCTTTGTTCATCTCTTTAAGAGGTGCGTCACTGTGCCTAGATCGCCACACCCCTGCCAGCACAGGTCCTAGCCCTGTAATATACATCTAAACACCCCTCATCTGAGTGGGTGCATTTCAGCTCTGCTTCCCAACGTCACTAGGCAGGCGATTTAACCAACCTTTGGGAACAATTCAGGAATCGGTAGATGGCTGAAAGCCTACCCTTATTGTCTTTCTTGAGAAAGCCATTTCTCAAACGGTGTGAGGTTTGCCGGCTGATGCCTGTATGGCCGGCCGACCGAGTGGCAGATGTGCAGGTACCGCCACTGCTCGGACTCTGGTAAGTTGAAGTTTTGTTGGAGTTGTTTGAACACCAGGAGACCCTGGTGGTTGTAGAGGTCTCCAATCTGGTTTGCAGTCGGTCTTTGCCAGCCAAGGAAGTCAGTACCCTTTGGCGTGGGTGGAAAGTCAGGGTAACCAATGATTGGAGTAAGTGGGGAGGAGTAGGTAGATAATCCTCTAGATTTAGCTGTCCTGTCCCATGTGTGCATTGTAGGTCTGGTGACAAGGGAGGAGTACACACCCCAAGGCAGGTGCTGTTTGGCTAACCCGGGCACCTTCCAGATATGTATGCAGCTACAGTCTGGTCCATGAAGCACCAGTGTTTCTCTGATGCCGGTGGTTCCATTACACCATATATCGCAGTTGGGCTGCTGAATAGTAATTGGCTAAATTTGGAAGGCCAAGGCCTCGTCCGCGATCGATAGCTATGCTCAAAACAGCACCATGCGTGCCCACCCACCCCCAATACAAATGAGACTATTTGCGGTTGCAGTTTCCTGAGGAGATGCTGCTGGGGCTGAAAAGGCAGAGCCAAGACAGGCTACCTATCTGCCAGCTGTAAAGGTCTCTGCTCTCCCGGGGACCAGCAGATCTTAAGGCAGATGTAGTGTATCCAGCGGGTAGCCCACATCAAAGGGTAGCGGGCATCTACTGCCACTTTGCACTCCACCGGGATTATGAGGTGCAGGAACTGAGATTTTTGTAAATTAGTCTTTAATCCCGATACCCTTCTGAACGCCTCATCTCTGTCAATAGGGCTGAGAGGAACCTGTGCGGGTCCGAGAGGGTGAAAAGGACATATTCAGCGTAGAGTGCAATACTGTACTCTTGGTTACCTAAGGTGATACACTATATCTCCCTACTCTGCAGAACGTGCTCGGCCAGAGGCTCCTTATATAGCCGAGCAGGGACAGCCCTGTCTGGTGCCTCTGGTGATGTTAAAGGGGTGGGAGAGTACGCCATTCATGTGGACTCTGATGGATGGATGGGTGGGTGGGCATAGTTGCTGTTCATCCACCGCTGCAGATAGGGGCCAAAGCCCATCCCTAACAGGACCACTTGTAGTAACCTCCACTGGACTTCATCAGAGGCCTTCTCTGCATTGATAGGTAGCAGAAGAGCAGGATTCTGAGCACGTAAGACCTTGTCTACTACATGTAGTATCTGTTTTGTGTTGTCACTACATCCTTTCTGGGATCAACTCAGTTTGATCGGGGTCCACCAGCCCCTGCATGCATTGCTTGAGGCGACTGAGCTGTATGCCGATGAACATTTTTGCATCTCCATGAAGGAGTGAGATTGGGCAATAAGAGACGTATGAGCTCGGGTCTTTACCCTTCTTCAGGAAGCCTGTTATGATTGCCTCAGACGTAGTGGCATGAGAGTTCCCGAGTCAATAAAGGAGTTGAAGAGATGTGTAAGAAGTGGTGCCAGGATTGGGCAAAAGGTTTGATAGAGTGCAGGGTGAAGCAGTCACTCCTGGGGGCCTTCTGAGCCTGTAATTTGGCTATAGCGGAAATAACCCCCTTGATCCTGATGTCTACCTCCAGGTTCTCCACCTTTCCCGGTGGGAGGAGAACCAGTCTTGAGCCGGGCACATAACGCTCCAACTCGTCCCGATCCACCTCGTCAGCTGTGAACAACCCGGCATAGAATGCCCCAAAGGCGTTTTTTCCAGGTATTCTGTCCCGTCAGACGTGCCGATGTGTGGGACCTTGTCTCATTGCTGCTTTGCCTGCATCTTACATGCCAGAAGGCACCAAATGTTATTGCCACCCTGTAGCATTTTTGCCTGATGAAGTGTAGGGCATGCTCCGCACTGTTGTGGTCCAGGGCAGTGCTTAGTTTGTCAAATATTAAGTGTCAGGGTCCTGATAAGTAGGCCACTGCAGCTGGCACCACCCATTGCCACGTCATCGCTGCCAATGATGGTACCAAAACAACTACTAACCATCTCTCCCGCCTGCTAGTACAACAGTTCAGATTTCTTCAGGTCCCCTAAGTTAAATTAATGCCTGGGGAGGCAGGTTTTAGTATTTTTTATTGTATTAATTAAGAACCGTTGTTCTGCTCATCTCTAAATTATATAAGCAGCGCAACCATGTGGCAGACTGTCATAAGTTTGGTGATGACTATTAAGTGCCGGTGGCCATCATCGGAAACCACTGGCTCAAATTCAGCACTGGTCCAGGGATTTTAACTGTTTCCACTGTAGTGTTTAAAAATGTTTAGCCATGCTGCACAGAAGCTGCAGTGCTGTACAGCATGGCTAAAAACATTAGCTAATAGGTTTTATAGGTGAGACCTAGTGGCTTTGCCAGTGCTGGTCTTTGCTAGACCGCAAGGCTTCCAACAAGAAAAGGTATTCCACCCAAACCTTATTGCATTTTACTTTCTTCTGTCACATACGCAAAACGATTCATGTTTCAAATATTGAGAAGATTGGGCTTTGTCACATGCAAGTCCGCACTGCAATTTCTCCAGTATCGTGGCCTGCCTTGTGTGTACGCCAGCGTCTGCTCCTTCTTAAAATCTGCACTTTGTCATAGAGAGAGAGACTGTTGTTTTAACCCTTTTAATGTTAATTTTTCTTTTGCATTTGCTAGAATGACCTAATGGTCACACTACTCTTTGAATGTTTTTTATATATTTTATGTATTCAATATGTGTATCTTTTTACTGCTTTCCTGATTTTTTTAATAATCGAATAAAGCTATGGTGATGAACAAGCAAAGGCTTTCATTTTAAGGAGCATTGCAGTTTGTGTATTGCTGTTTTAGCAAAATGCAGTCTTTTTTTTAATATAAAATTTTTAACCAAACTTTAATTTAAATTTGTTTCTAATACGATATATTCAATAATACAACCCTAGTGGTTTGATGCTTTCCCTAAACAAACCTTCATTTTGTAGAAATTTGCAATGTTTTCATAGAATTGCTCACAAAGTTGCTTACAGCCTGCATAATGTTTTTGCACAAGGATCACTCAAGCTGCCTACCTCACGCTGGAGTGAATTTAAAGTCTATGAACCTTAAATGGTGAGAGGGGGGAACAGATTACTTATTTTGAACTTTGGATTCCTGTGTTGTGGGGTGTATACAGGATTCCGCTCTGCCCTCTCTACCTTCCATAACAACTTTGAGCTGTCCTCTTATGACTATCTATCAATCAATCAATCAATCAATCGGTATGTATATAGCATGGCTTATCAGCCCAGGGGGTATTCTGGTGCTATTGTGAGTCTTGACTGAGAGGAAACAGATGAAAAGGCTTGGAGAAGATGAGAGCAGGATTAGGGTTGTTATCAACTGTAACAATATGCTGGGCGTGACTGATTAGGCTATTATATAGTGAGCTAAAGTACTGTCCATAACCGTTAAAAGGGTTTTACTCCTCTTTTACTTTAGAAAGCGTATTCTGTAAGTGGCTACCCATATAGACCACGGCATTCAGCAGATCATTGTTTGAAGCAAGTGATTTCTTATTTTTATCCTTTACAGATAGGAGAGACTAAAGATTAGGCACCAACTATGCAAACCTTTCCATTTTCCTTTCAACAATTGCTTTTCCAGTTCCTACAAATATGCAGCAAGGAGATATTGTGTAAAACCTGTTTTGAAAACATTGGCATTTCTACAATTATGATGATATTTCTTAAACATTAGACACTTCCTTGAGTTGTAAGAGTGATAAATGATTTATTTGATATTTTATTGTTTATTGTATGTCTCTTTTGTTCTTTTCATGCAGTTGTTCGGTAATATTTGGTTGTCTATGGCCAGCTTAGTTATTTTCATGCAACTTCGCTACCTTTTTCATGAGGTCCAGCGTAGAATACGTCGTCATAAGAACTATTTGCGTGTCGTTGGAAACATGGAAGCCAGGTGAGTACTTTATAGAGATGTTGGTTATTTAATCTTTCATGTGATATAATCATTAATTACAGAATATGTGAAGGATGTTGTGTATTTCTTTGTCGGCTACCCTTGTCACTGCTTCTTTTATTTGCTTTTGATTGTTAATTTAATATGAATTCATTGTTCATCTGAATATGCTTGTCCTGAGAACAGCCTTGCAAAAGGCTTTTTTTTCAGTCTTGCAAACAGCTCGATCTTAACTTGGCAAATGAGTGAACGACTATTAATGTGTAAATCAGATGCATGATTTAGAAACGAAGCAATGCCTTTTGTGCAGTGATGGGTTTTAATTGCACATGAGAATGAGGATTTGAAATGTAAGCAGTGTTTTCTTTTCAGCCTCCCCTACTCATCAAATTCAGAGTAATTCTTACATCTTCAAGAGACTGAAGGCTAAAAATGCGTTTAAGAGCTTTAGAACCACTTTCTATGATTTACCTGCTTACAGTGTTGAACCACCACAGGACTAACCTTCTCACTACTGGGCATAGGCAGCACTAAATGAGTGTGTGGTCAAAAGTGTTAAATAAGATACTAGTTTTCAACAAATGATTTAGAAAGATGATGACTGGCCTCACTTTTTCACACTTTATCACAATAGTGAATACACAATGACACAACAAACAGAAATTGGTTCACAAGTCTGGGAGACCAGCCACCATACACTATCATACATGACAAAGGCCACATTTACGATAATAGCACATGACTTGATGTTTTGCTGATTTGATAAAAATTATAGATCTCATTTGATAATTTGGTTTTGCAAGACAAAAGCTTTGGATGCTGAATCTTATGTGCTATTAAGATACTAGCATGTTTAGATAACCAGAGTTTGTTAATCCTATCAAGTTGCCTAAGTGGAGTAATCTGTATTGTATTTACCTTAGGTTGTGTCATGCCCAAATTCAAGCATGCAGCAGGATTGTTCTGCCATCATGCTATCACTTGGCAGTGGAATGATGGATTAGAGAGAGGGGGTTAGTGGTTAGCAATGGCCGCTTAGACACATTTCTCTCTCTGCTGCAGATCTCGGAGATTAGGGACTGCCATATAAGTTCTTAAATTACAAATGTTTCTAGAGAAACATTGGGTAGCTTTGATACAATTGTGATTGAGGATGTCTTAATACATTTTAACAGCAGGTAGTGGATTTTAGTAGTTTATTTTAAGGGTAATGTGTTATTAAGACAACTGTTCTGTCTGAGGTTAAGACCGAGGGTGGGGGGGGGGGGGTATGGTGACGGGGGTTGGTAGAATGTCAGAAACTTACTGTGTTCACCTGAAGGCAAACTTCTAAAAACATAAGACCTATATTCACCAAAATCTTCTTTTTGTATGGAGAAAATTACATCTTTGCTGTCAAGTCTTGGTTATTTTTCATTTTGAAGTTTTTAGGCACCATTACAGATAGTGATAAAGCTTGAAACGGCTTCCAAAGCTGTTAAATTCAGAACTTTTGCATGCTGGATCCCTACTTGTATGTGTGCATCTGTAGGTTCTCCCCATCCTTGCGTGTATGTGTACCCTCGCAAATCCCTGTTTTTTCTGCCTGACAGTGTGGATCGAAACCCTTGTCTCAGTATTTATATTTCTTTCTGTTCCCTTTATCATCTTTCGTCCTTCAGCTTGGGTATCTTCTTTAATCTGTGTTCATCGTGTCACCTACCTTTCTCAGCAGCCTGTCCACCTAAACTCTGCATCTATAGTTAGATGACCATTCATACGGAGTTTAGCACAGGGATGTGGCTCATGGTCCTGGGGACTCTTTCTGTGAGATAGTGAGGTACACTACAAGTGCCTCTCCGCTTCCACATAGAGGGTCACTCTCACCATCCTTGTACAAGTAGTTCATGGCTATGTTTTCTCTTGTTTTAGTTTGAGCCAGTTTTTGCGGTTAATGAAATGGATATCAAGCACTTCAGAGCCAAGAGGCCTTCAGGGTGCAACCCTTGTTTTGCTCCGGAAACTATATATTCCACCTTGAAGTTGAGTTAAGCTTCTCATGAGGACATGGGAATCCTGAGCCACAGTGGCACAGTAGAACTAAGCCAGTATATCTTTCTGCAAAAGACGCACAATTGATGGACGGAATGCAGAACAAATCAAAACATTCTCCCCCAGTCAAGAGATCTGGGTTAAATCCATCATTCTTTTGCTCACCATGCCACCCCAGTATAGACCTGGCCATATGCAAATCAGTCTTGACCCTGTGCCTCATGGGAACAGTCCAGCCCGAACTGCCAAGCCAGGTCTTCCCTGGACCGGAAACAAGCATCCTAGGACCGGTTTCGGGGTCTCACCCCTCTTCAGCCAGGATAGCTTGATTCCAGTGGCACAGTGAGCCCGGGACCTACGTCTAGGCATACCCGGCGCACTTATGGCGAGAAAGCAAAAGACACACAATTGATGGACGGAATGCAGAACAAATCAAACATTTTCCCCAGTCAAGAGATCTGGGTTAAATCCATCATTCTTTTGCTCACCATGCCACCCCAGTTTAGACCTGGCCATATGCAAATCAGTCTTGACCCTGTGCCTCATGGGAACAGTCCAAACTGGAATGGCATGGTGAGCAAAAAAACGATGGATTTAGGCCCAGATCTCTGTACTGGGGTGAATTTATGACATTGTTCTGCATTCTGTCCATCAAGTGTTCTTTTTGCATTTGTCACCCCGAGTGTGACGGGTATGCCCAGACGTGGGTCCCGTGCTCTCCATGCCACCGGAGTCCATCAATCCTGGCTGATGAGGGCTGAAAGCCCGAATCCGGTCCTAAGATGCTTGTTTTCAGTTTCAGTCCAGGGAGAACCTGGCATAGCCGTTCGGGCTGGACTATTCCCATTGGGCACAGGGTCAAGACTGATTTGCATATGGCTGGGTCCAAACTGGAATGGCGAGCAAAAAAACGATGGATTTAGGACCAGATCTCTGTACTGGGGGAATGTATGACATTGTTCTGCATTCTGTCCATCAATTGTTCTTTTTTCAAGTATATCTTTCTGGGCATGCTTGTTGCACCCAGACGTTGAGCAGGTCTCCCTCAGTGCAGAGCAGGCAATCCAATCTCAGTTTACTCTACGGACTTGTACTGGGCAGGAAGTCCAGGATGTTTCCATCAGGGCCTGCTATTTCAATCCCAGTTTTGGGGGGGTAGGTTTATCTCTTGAGTCTTCCCACTTCGCAGGGTCCAGCTCTCGTTCTGTGCAGGTAGTAATTGAGAGTGAGGGCACCACTTGGTCAATGCTAAGGCATGTACTTTCAAAGACCTATGCCGGTTGGCTATGTATGCTACCTTACACACATACCTGCATTCTACTAACACTTTACTCTTGAGGCTTCTCCCTGGAGCAATGTTAAGTTTGACTAGAAATCTTTGTGCAGCCTATTTGCCTAAGTTTAACCTGTCCATGCTGGGGTTGTCGTCCCTTGCACATGGTACTTGGCCAACATGTCAGGCTAGCCAATTACCATTTGTCCAAGGAAAAAACTGATTTGTGTCAAGATTTCAACAGATTTTAATGATTTTGTATGGTTGGTTCCGACTGTAGTGACTGATGAAAAGAGACACTGTGATGCAGCTACAAAATTTACCAGTAACTGAGAGGAGCCTAATGCAAGCATTCTTGTTCCTTCATTTTTAGTTTTTCTCACAAGTATTAAAGGCCAGTACTTGCCAAGCTGCTACTCAGTTAATACTCGGTCAGCAAGTTTATTTTTTACTGTTTTATTGGCATTATTATTATTTCATTGATTTTGTGTTTCTATAATTGTAAGTCAGCAGGAGTTAGAATTTCATGACAATAGTTGGATAGTTAAAGAGGAATGGTGGGGACATTTCCCTGTCTTTCCATAGTTTGCAACAATTTTAGCTCTTTTGTGCAAAAAATGCTTTTATTCCTATTGGATTCACTACATTTGATCTAATCTGAGAGGATATTAGATACTTTTCTTTTTGCAGTTGTTAAGTTGGTTAGGCAGGGCTGACTTGGTGTACTTGCCAGCTCAAACCACCATATTTGCTCTTTCTTTCTTGTCACTAGCCACAGCCATTTTAGTCTACGTGCTATTTTAGCAGACTAACTCTAATGTGATGTGCAGACACTTGGGTAGTTATTTAAACCATCACCCAGCTCACATGCGGTGCGCCAAAAGCTAGCCAGTCTGCAACTGTCCGTTCACAAACCCAGCCATGCTGCCCGTTCGTTACCTTCAGATTGTGACGCTGCAATTGGTCTACTCTTGTGAAGCATTATTTGCTCTTAAACATTGTGCAGAGTAGCGTAATTTATTTACCAATTTCCATGACCACTCTGTCTCCTGCCTCAGGCTGTCTTAGGTCAGGGCCGAATTATACTGGCGCTATTACAGTTTTGGGCAAAGTATAGTGGTTAAAATGTGTACTTGTTAATACATTAACTAGAAATATATGAGCTTTTAACTCCATTTAAATTTGAGGTGTTTATCGCGGACATATGGACCATGGAAGCTCCTGATGTAGTGTTTGCCAGTCACTCAGGACATAAGATGTTTTACTTACCATGTCCTAATAGGCCTGTGAGTAGTCTTGCCACCATTTGTGATCATTGCTGGGGTTCACATCAAACTATCCGTATATGAGACTGTGGCGCTCGATGCCGAAACTGGCTGGACCCCTCTTGTCCAGTTAAGACACACTGCCTCTGTCTTTTCACAAACCCAGTCTGGATTTGGAGTTTGGGGGTGGTGATTACGATGGCTCTGGGTGCCCCAATGGGTTAGGGCTAGAAACATATTGACCAGTGGAACCTAGGCACATTGTTAGCTTTATGTTCCCATTTCCCCATATTTTAACTATATCTTACAGGGGTAACAATAATGATTTTTTCCTACTGTCTAGATATTTTTATATCCTTTTTTCCCCCCACTCAGCCCTCTATACTTCACCCACACATAGTACAAACTGTAAGTGCGCCCACCTCTTCGTAGGTCGGTGCATGCCCTGTTCCGCGGCAGGACGGAAAGTACCCGATGATGAAGCATGCCACCAAGGGGAAACCCTGGTGGGTGAGGATTATTTGAGGAAAACACAGTGCTTGTCCTTATATGTTTAAAAACATCATTGCCACCTAGCTGGGAAAGGATAAATAATTGATTTATTATTCTGGCAAAACAAAGGGACTCTTCTTGATTTATTATAGGTTTACTTGTGAAGGATGGGTCCTCCTGTTTCTCAATTTTCTTCTACCTCTCCCTTTTTTCTAAGCTGGTTCAGTACAGCCCAGGCCTCTTATGGTGCGGTTAGAGTCTGTACCAGAAAATGCGTTACCAAAGTTAATTGACTTGTTAATTTTTTATTTAAAATCCTGGTATGCCTTAGAGAGATTTTTTGTTTTTTCAGTGTGCAGCATGACAACCCCTTAAATAACAGGGCTTAAACAGAGTTGTGCCTATAATTTACAGATGTCGGTCACTGACACCCATAAAGATGGTCTCTGGTGTGTTCGCGCCAAACGCAACCCTTCGGTTACACGACTGCTGTGTTAAAAATGTATAAGAAGGGTGTTCGGGTTCAAGAGGCCAATTTTGCTATCAGCAAACTCAAGAAGTCAAAGACGTTGTCAGGGTCAAAGTCGCAAGCATGGACACGCTTTTGCTGCTTAGGTTGCGTTAATGACAGGTCGTAGTCAAAGTCATGGAGCTCAGGTAAATCCAGGAAATCCCATAAGAAACAAAAAAAATACAAGCACAGGTCCCCTTTGTCTGGCTGCTCCCACCACTTGGAGTCACACAATGCTTAAGGCACCTCCATGCCATTAAGTTGGTCGCTGTAGTCCGAACCAACACCTTCCCGAGTTAAGACCCAGTGCAATCTGCAGTGGAAAGTGATGCCACAACAGTTGCATGAGATTTGTATGGCCATTTACAATATTCTTGGTGCCTTACCAGGTCAACCTGGAGCGGATTTGGGCCCCATGGATACGAGATGGATGCCAGTCGATTCCCACTGTTGGATCCGGTGCAGACCTCTCCACTCTCTCTCTCTAACTGATACCGCTTCCTCATTTGGATACGGCTGACGATTGGCTGCGACATTACCTTTGGCGCCGACTCTACTGGCTCTGAGACTGAACCCAAATGCCTTCCAGCCAGCCCTCCCTGATAGTCAAAGTGAATGGAAACCTTTTCAGAATGCATGTATTTTCTGTCGGTCCTGCTCTTAGATCAGTGAATAAACTTGTCTGCTGGACAGGTATTTTCAAGCACTGTGGGATAAAGTGGCAAATGTTTTGCCAGCTGTCGTGGATGACGTCTAAGTCACACATGAATGATAAGTCATTTAAGATGTGGCAAAATACGCCATTAGGCCTTGACTGGACACAAACAACCAACTAGGTAGGGCAGTCAGCACTAGTGCAGTGCTAAGATGCCTCACCTGAATACACTCAACAAGCTTATCTTCAGATTTCAGGCATCCTCTAATGACACATGCCATTTGACTATTCTCGACTATTTCTGGCAAAGGTGGACTCGGCCTTCGAATGCTTCAACGACAGGAAGGCCACATTCTTCTTTTTGGGCCTAGCTCTCCCTGCATGGCAGGTTTCCCCACACCATTCACCTGTTTCGTGGCTTTGAACCAGGTTGCCAGTAGAGGTGCTGTTATGGACCTCAGCAGCAGCAAGCCTCCCAATCCATTAGTGGTAGAGACCGGATAAAGCTGTCAGTCTCTAGGGCCCCAGAGACAATGCTCTTCCCAAACCCCTACACCCAGTTTCTGCAAAACCATCATTAAAGGATGGAATTGGTTGCTACTTCCATTATTTTCTGGGGCCAAAAAAAGACAGAGTCCTCCATCCCATCCTAAACCTTTGCCCTCTGTACTTCTTCCTTCGGAAGGACAAGTTCAAAATGCTCACCCTGGTTCAAGTTCTGTCGGTCCTGGAGCCAGGAGACTGGATGGTGAAGCTCAACTTGCAGGACCCTTATTTTGACATCCAGGTCTTGGTGGTCCTTTTTTGCCTGACAAGTGCACTTTGGGTGTTTACATAAGTGCTGGTGGTGGCTGCAGCTCATCTGCGTAGGTTTGGAATAGAAGTCTTCCCATTCTTCAATGGCTGGTTGCTGACGACTTGCTTGCCTCAGACACTCGTAAGCGACCTCCAGATGATGGCTGACCGGTTGACATTGTTGGGTTTTTCCATCAATGTGTTAGTCACACCTGACTCCTTCACAATGGCTCCCTTTCATTGGAGCTATCCTGGAGACATGGCTTTTCTAAGCCATCTTTCCACTTCAGTTAGTCTAGTATATTTGGGCTATGATCCTGATTCAACCCTGCAACCTGGAATCTCAGTGAGAATGGCTCTTGATGCTTCGTGACGACCTGCATCCTGCTTGTGAACCACACCTGTTGACACATGCAGGCTCCACAGTGGGATCCGATGTCTGTGTCTCAGCACCAAGGGAATTTGTCAGATTACATCCAGGTGTCAAAGCAGACTGCGAAAGACCTGCAGTGGGGCTAATCGACCTCAGTTTGATTCGCAGCATACCCCTGTCCCTACCACACCCATAACCGAACGGTAATTGCAAGCAAGGCGGTGACAAAACTATATTGCACTTTATGCTACTTTGCACTGTCCTTACAAGCTAGGAGGTTGTATTTATGACTTCTTTTCATTAGATATAATACAAAGCTTTGTGAAGCTGCACTGTATTTATGCCTCTGAGCCTATTCGGATATTTTTTATCCTGGTGGCCTCTTATATCTATGCTGCCTAGAAAGCTACTAGAATCGACTCTCCCACTGTGCATCCGTCTATATTTCCAGGGGTCTCTGTATTTTAGGTCACGGGAGTTACAGATTGCTGTTCCTGTTCCAGTGAGTGCTTAAGCCCCAATAGAGGGAATCAATTAAGTTGACCTGTCCCACTGTAATTAGCTGAGGAGGGACAATAGTTTTAGTATATGAAAAAATTCACTTTGTTACCCAGTTTGCGTATTTGTACTCCCACATTAGCAAATGACACAGGGGAACTTGGAGCAACTGAGTAAGGTCATTAGCTGTTGCAAGACATAGTGTCCTTACCTAGCTTGGGAAGCACCACTGTTAGGGCCTTATTGGAGATTGTTTCCAGGTTGCCTGTCTGGTTCACCTCTCTGAAAACTGCATTGAAAGACTCCACTATGGTCAGGTTTTATTCATTTGTAAAATTCCACGAGGAAGCCAACAGTCTTTTAAAGTATAATTACACAATTCCAGTTTATTCAACCTGCCTCTTAATGCATATATTGAATTGAGGGGAATTATCGATGTAGTGTAAATTCTTACCTCATCTCTTTTACACATGAAAGATGTAATGTGATTTATTTATTTTTTTAATATCCTCTATGCAAATTTTCTGTTGGTTAAAGATTCTGGTTACCATTGTCGGCCAGCTGATACGAATTGCTTATTTGCATTAGACAGATAAAATTAATATTTATTTTAAAACGGTCTTTATGCTAATTTTGTATTAGTTTAATATTGCCGCTAGCATGGTTGAAAATGAAATATTTTAGATTGGAGGGTATGTATCATAAGTTGATTTGATAAAATATACAAGGTCGACTGTCATTTTAAGTGTGTTAATTTATGTTTTATTGTATGGCTTACATTTGTAAAGCTAAAGCAATAAAGGAAACTCTACAGTTGTGATGGATTTCTGGTTTGGGGAGGTCATCTGGGAGAAATAGAGATTCAAGGACTCTGGTATCGGGTCGAAACCTACACTGACATCAGCTTGGTGAAGTTAGGAGTGATTTGCTTTTCATTGAAAGCTTTCCTCCCGCCATCAAGGGGGAATGGATACAGGAGCTTGCAGACTAGTGGACAACCATGTGATACTGAATCAAACAGGGTGGTGTGGGGCCTTTAGTCCTGTGCCAGGAGGTGCTGCTTCTTTGGAAGTGGCTGCGCGCTCAGGGCATCTCTCTTACTGCCCAACTCCTTCCAGGATCTTTGAACACCAGGGCAGATGAGCTCAGCCGCCATTGCCAAATGGATCACGAATGGCGGTTACACTCTTCAATGGCACAGGGTGTCTTCCAGCACTAGAGAGAACCCTAGCTTGATCTATTCTCTACTGCAGAGGATTTGCAGTGTCAAAGCTGTTGTGCATTTTCATTCCCAATGCAGCCCTCTCTAGCAGACGCAGTCCACCTGCACTGGAGCTCGAAACTGTACATCTTTCCACCTCTCATTCTTCCCAGAGTACATAAAAAGTTCGGACAAGACCAGGCCTAAGTCATCATAGTGGCCTTGGACTGGGCGAGAAAATTGTGGTACCTGGATCGTCTGTTCAAGAGCATTTTTCCTCCTATAGGACTGCTTCTTTGGGGCAACCTCTTGTCGCAGCAGCAAGGCCAGGTCTTGCACCCATGCTTGCACAACCTCCTCCTCCATGCTTCAAGATTGAGAAATTAAAGTTGATGGCTTTTGTTCTTCCTTCCAAAGTAGTTGGAGTTATTTTATCAGTCTGGCGTCCACCTACCAAAACTGTATGTACTGGACGTGTGGATAGGTTTGTTGATTGGTGTTCCTCCGGTAATGTTCAGCCCTTGCAAGCAAGAATGTCTGACCATTTCTTTGTTTTGTCTATTATTGGTTCAGTAAGGCCTTGCTATGACCAGTGTTTTTTCTTTTTTTTTTTTTAAACTTTATTGTGCAAAATAGCATCGTTACAAATATGGGCCTACAACCACCAGGGCCGGCCGCTAGTATATGCATGTCAATTGCGTGACATCACGAAGCAGCGACTGATCCCCAGAGGCTCAGCAGGGTTACAGGAGAAATTCTCGGCAGCTCAGAAGCTAGGCAGGATACAAATATTTTAAATTTTGAAAGAAAAGAAAAAACAAAGAAACAATAAAACAAAACTCAAGGCGAGAAACAGTCTAAACGGTGTCAAGCGCCGATGGGGGGGATCCCACCACACCAGGTAGAGAATAATAGAGATGACCAGGGGGTGGAGGCAACGGGGAAGTCAGAACAATCAGCCAAAAGGGTACAGTATTCCAGGAACCTCAGGATCAGGGGGACAGAGAAATGTCCGGGGTATCTACAAAAGGGGGCGTACAGATGTTACCTCGGTAGGTGTTCCACTGACCCCAAATTCTACCCCACGCCCCAGGCTTGCCTCGAACCAGGTACACCGTCTTCTCTCTGAACATGCACCAGTCCATGTTCTCCTTCCACACTGACACAGTGGGAGGCCGTCGGGAGCCCCAAAGCTGCGCAATATCCCTCTTTGCAATCATGTTCCCAAGCGCCGCCCACCGGGCCTGGGCGACGTTGTAGTCATTCGGCTCCCATACATTCAACAAACATCGACGGGCCTCAGGCAACAGAGCGACCCCAGTGACACACTCCATTACAGCATGCACACAGTGCCAATACGCCGCAACCTCGCGGCACTCCCAAAGGATATGAAGGAAGGTGGCGCTCATTCCACAGCCGCGCTTACACAACCCGTCCGAAGAGAAACCCATCACAACCAAACGAGGACCCGTCACATAAACACGGTGAAGGATTTTGAGCTGGACGAGACGGAGACGGGCAGGAATGGCAACCTCTTTCGGGGAGGACAGTGCGGACTGCCAGTCTTCGTCATCCAACTCCAACCCGTCTCCGGTCCAGGCCTCCCTAAGACGCACAAGGAGATCCGCCCGATTGTTTATTAATTTCTTATAGATCAAGGAAATCGTACTGTCGGGCAGATGACCATCAAGTATACGGTCCTCGAGTGGTGAAGATGCAGGGACTGTGGTACCGGCCTCGAAGACCGACAGCAAAGCGTGGCGAACCTGTGCATATCTGGAACTCTCTCTCTCACTCAACTCATACTCACTCTGAAGCACCGCAAAGGATTTGACCGCACCTTTCACCCAAAGATCACCCACTCTGCTAATGCCAATCGTATCCCAGTTCTCAAAACCTTTCGTTGTCCAGAGGCATCCCAATCTGTCCGATGCAAACAAGGGGGCCGCTCGTGTCAGGTGATCATTCCATCCCACAGCCACATTGGCATCCTTCCACACACGTACTGCAATCTTAGTGGGTCCCGTTAGGTTCCTCCCCGCCGTCCGAGAGTAGAGCGCTCTGTTGAAGTTGCCACCAGGCAACTGATATTTATCCATCTCGAAAGCCGGATTTGGACCGGGTGCATACGTAGCATGGTTGATGGCGGACAACTGGGAGGCCCAATAATACCTCCTGATGTCCGGGAGCGCAATGCCCCCGTCATACCAGGGGAGAGTCAGTTTTGCAAGAGCGATGCGTGCGCGACCGTCCCAAACAAGTCTCCTCTGTAAACCCTCCACCTCCCGAAAGTAGGCCGCCGGAATAATATCAAAGGAGTTCTGGAGTGCGTAGAGAAATCGGGGCAGGGACATCATTTTAAAAAGTGCCGCTCGACCGAGTGGCGACAACGGCAATCTACGCCACCGAGCCACGTCCAACTTCAATCGCCGGAGAGGGGGAAGGAGATTATGCTCGTGACGGACCGCCGGGTCTAACGATACGTAGACCCCCAAGTACTTGAAACCGGAGTGCGAAATTTGAATGGGAAACCTATTCGGTAAGGGGGGGGAAGGCCACCGGAGATAACATACACACACGATTTAGACCAATTAATGATCAAACCGGAGTTTTTACCGAAAGAAGTGAGGACGTCAAATAGGACGTTAAGGGATTCACGCGGGGAGGTGAGGTACAAAAGAATATCATCGGCGTACAACGAAACTCGGTCTTCAAATTCAGGGGCCCACTTAATGCCCTTTATCGATGGTTCCCATCGGAGCCAGGCTGCAAGCGGTTCTAGAGCAAGAGCAGGGGGGACAATGGACACCCCTGCCTAGTACCCCTCCCGAGAGCGAAGGGCTGGGACACCTTACCATTGACAAGAACCTGAGCTAGCGGATCCGTATATAGAAGTCTCACCCAACTAATAAATCCCGCACCGAAACCGAACTTCGCCAGAGTGGCCCAAAGATATGGACATCTATCGTATCAAAGGCCATCGTGGCGTCCAAGGAAGCCAAGATGGCCGGCTCGGAGAGAAACTCCGCCCTGGCGAGAACGCAGTGTAGGCGCCGCAAGTTGAGAGCAGTGTTCCGGTGCGGAATGAAACCAGATTGATCCGGATGAATCAGGTCACAGATGACAGCGAGTAAGCGATTAACAAGGACCTTGGCGAGGATCTTCGGTTCAGCATTCAATAGGGAAATAGGCCTGTATGAGGCACAACGATCACGAGGCTTGCCCTCCTTAGGAATCACAACTATAGTGGCCAGACGCTGGTCGCAGGGGAGGGAACCAAGCTCACGCGACTCCAGAAACATATCACGGAGGAACGGTGCGACTTTATCCGGGCGCAACTTGTACAATTCAATAGGCAATCCATTGGGGCCCATAGCTTTACCAGAACGAAGGGAACGAATCGCGGTAGCAATCTCGTCGGCCGACAACGACGCCTCCAATACGCTCTCGATCCTCTGCAGACAGGCAGGGCAGCGCAATATCCCTCAACAAGAAACGAGAGTCATCCTCATCTCTATCGGACACCGGGGAGTAGACCACACGAAAATAGTCAGCAAAACACTCCACAATCTCGACAGGGTCAGTCACACGCACACCGTCAGAATTCTGAAGCACAGGGACCACACGGTTCGCTCTCTCCTTCTTATCAAGCCATGCAATCAATTTACCCGCCTTATCCCCGACATCATACAGTCTACCTTGCTGTTCCCTGTACATTGTCTTGGCCGCATCCGTAACAAGGGATTTATATTCAAACTGCTTCAAGCTAAGGGCGTGGAGCCTATCCTGGGTGACACCTAAGTCCAGATCAGCCTCCAACTCCAGTATTTCGGCCTCCAGCTTCACGACCTCCCCATTCCTAGCTTTCTTGGTCTCGACTATTAAAGATAGGGCCTGTCCACGAATAACGGTTTTGAAGGCTTCCCACAGGGGCACTGAGGACAAAACAGACCCCTCGTTCTCCAGGAAGTAGTGGTCGAGCGACTTAATGAGGCTGTTGCGAGTCTTGGGGTTGCGCAGATGCCAAGGGTTAATAGGGGCGATCCGCCCCGCGGCTTGCGTCCCCGTGTCGAAGAGAAGCCACACAGGGGAGTGATCTGAAATGCCCCGGGCCAAGTGTCTTACCTCCCCAATGTGGGGGGACTGGGCCGCGGGCACGAGGAAGTATTCAAGCCTGGAGAGACTCCCATGAGCCCCGGAGTGGAAGGTGTATTGACAGTGCGTCGGATGCATTAACCTCCAGCAATCCACCAAACCAAAGGTGTCCAAGAACCCACCTAGCCATGATCGGGAAACGGGAAGGGCCCTGGGGGGGGTGGCGATCCAGATCGCCGGACAGCACGGAGTTGAAGTCCCCACCCATGAGGAGAAGACTATCAGGGAGTTCCAGCAACATCTGACCAACATCAGAGAAAGTGGAGGTCTGGAGGCCTGGGGGAACATATATCGTGGCTAAGGAAAGAGTCTTACCCTCCCACCTACCGGTTAGGGCGGCATAACACCCTCTGTCGTCTAGGATGACATTATCAATCTCTAGTGGGAGGGAAGACCGGACCAGAATACCAACCCCTCTGGAACCAGTGGTGAACCCGGAGTGTGCAACCAATCGGTACCCCCACCTATTCATAGCATGACGTACATTGCCGACCAAATGCGTCTCCTGCAGGAGTACTACATCAGAAGTCAAACGACGGCTATGACCAGTGTTTTTTTTTTAAACCTTTATTACAAAATGCAATAGATATTCAAGTATGGGCCTACAACCTTCAGGCCGGCCGCTAGCAAACAGTGAGGTCATAAAACACAGTTATAAAACACAAGCGGCAAGTGGTAAAGGTCCCAGAAATCGAAAGAAGCGTTTGCGGCCACACTGCCCAGACCTCCCAAATGGCGGTTCCATTTTTAATGAAAAACTACAAACAAACCCACAAGGCGGCAAAAGTCTAAGCAACATTATGTGCTCCCCTCGGGAGGACCCTACCGATCTACAGGAATAGGAGGGGGGACGGGCAGGGACAGAAACAAAGTGGGCACGATGACACAGAATCAAGGGAACGAGCAGACTAGGGAGACTGGGCCGCCGCCAAATCAGGCGTCAGTGGCGGGGTACAGATCCCGCCACGATAGGAGTTCCAGGGTCCCCACACTTTCACCCATTTCCCAAGCTTACCTCTCGCCACATACACTACCTTTTCCCAAAACATACACCAATCCATGTTGTCCTTCCATACCGAAACAGTTGGTGACCTCTGGGAGCCCCACAATTGTGCTATGTCACGCTTGGCCACCATATATCCCAGTGTCACCCACCACGTTTGTGTCACCGTGTAATCAGTCGGCTCCCACACATTCAACAAACATCTCCTAGCCTCGGGAAATAGCGTCACATGCGTGACCGCTTGCAACACCGCATGTACACCACGCCAGAATCGAGCCACCTCCGGACATTCCCACAAAGTATGGAAGAAGGTCCCTAACAAACCACACCCACGCTTACACATCCCATCCACGGCATATCCCATACGCATCAGACCCGGTCCCGTAACGTAGACCCTGTGGAGTATTTTGAGCTGGACGAAACGAAGGCGGGCCGGTATGGCCACCTCTTTCGGGGAGGCCACCGCAGATACCCAATCCTCGTCATCCAGCTCCAATCCGTCGGCAACCCATGCCTCACGAATGCCAGCCAGCAGTCCCGATCGATCGTTGATGAGCTTTTTATTAATCAGTGAGATAGTGCCATCCGGTACATGCCCGTCTAGCACTCTATCTTCCAAAGGGGAGCACTCCGGGATGGACGCCACATCCGGGAATACGGAACACAGCGCGTGACGAACCTGTATATACCGGAAGTACTCCCTGTCCTGCAACTGGAATTCCGTTTGCAGCACATCAAACGTTTTAAATCCCCCCCTCGTCCAAAGATCGCCCATCCTGCTGATGCCAATCGTGTCCCACTTCTCAAAGCCTTTCGTAGTCCACAAGCAACCCAATCGCTCAGATGCATACAATGGCGTCGCCCGGGTCAACCGATCCTTCCACCCCATCGCCAAGTTTGCCGCGTGCCACACCCGTACCGCGACCCGTGTAGGACCCGTCAAACGTGCGTCGAGCGATCTAGAGTAGAGCGCACGATTGTAGTCGCCACCCGGCAACAACAATTTGTCCATTTCAAAAGCCGGGTTAAGGGCGGGCCCATAAAGCCCGTGGTTTATCGCAGCCAGCTGGGAGGCCCAGTAATATCGTTTGATGTCTGGGAGGGCGACACCCCCCGTCATACCACGGGAGCGTCAGCTTCGCGAGGGCGATACGCGGCCTCCCATCCCAAAACAGTTGGCGCTGCAGACCCTCCACCTCCCGAAAGTAGCGAGCCGGGACGACGTCCATCGTGTTTTGTAGAGCGTATAAGAACCGTGGCAACGACATCATCTTAAACAGCGCCGCCCGGCCGAGCGGCGAGAGCGGCAAGCGCCTCCAACGCGCCACATCCTCCTTCAGACGCTGGAGGGGGGGGGGGGGGAGTAGGTTCTGTTTATATCGGGCCGCAGAGTCCAGGGTAGTAAAGATACCCAGATACTTAAATCCCTGTGGAGCAACCTGGATAGGACAACCCCGCGGAAGGATAGGAGCCTCCCCTGAGAGGACATATACACAGGATTTAGCCCAGTTGATGACTCGGCCGGAGTTGCGGCCAAATGAACACAGTACATCCACTAACACAATCAACGATTCACGCGGGGAAGCAAGGTACAAAAGAATATCGTCCGCGTAAAGGGAGACGCGATCCTCATACTCAGGAGTCCATCGGAGACCACGAATCGAAGGGTGCCACCGCAGCCACTCCGCCAGGGGCTCCAAGGCGAGCGCAAAGAGGAGCGGCGACAGCGGGCAGCCCTGCCGCGTGCCCCTGCCCAATTCAAAAGGAGCCAATACTCTACCATTCACCACCACCTGCGCCAGCGGTCCGGAATACAACAATTTCACCCAGCCAATGAATCCCGGGCCAAACCCAAACTTCGCCAGCATCGCCCAGATATACGGCCACTCGAGCGTGTCGAACGCCATAGTGGCGTCCAAGGACGCCAAAATGGCTGGCTCACTTATGAACGGGACCCTTGAGAGCACCCCATGCAGACGCCGCAAGTTAAGCGCGGTGTTGCGATGAGGGATAAAGCCGGACTGGTCCTGATGGATCAGATCGCACACCACGCTGACCAGCCGATTAGCCAGCACCTTGGCCAGAATTTTCGGCTCCGCATTCAACAGCGAAATGGGCCTGTAAGACGTGACCCGATCCCGCGGCCTCCCCTCCTTGTGAATAACCACAATAGTGGCTAGACGCTGGTCCAGCGGGAGGGAACCCGCCGAACGGGCCGCGAGGAACATATCACGGAGATGCGGAGCCAGTGTATCCGGCCGCAATTTGTACAATTCGATGGGTAGGCCATTAGGACCCATGGCCTTGCCAGAGGCGACTGAACGTATGGCGAGGGCAATCTCCTCAGATGTCGGAGCCGCGTCCATCAACAATTTATCCTCCTCCGAAAGGGAAGGCAGCGAAATATCTTTAAGCAGGTCGTGGGAATCCTCTTCCGAGCGGGAAGATACCGGGGAATACACCCCGCGGAAATACTCTGCGAAGCAATCAACAATTTCCTCCGGCTCAGTGACACACACACCATCCAGTCTCTCAACCGACGGGACAACTCGACTCGCTCTCTCCTTTTTATCCAGCCACGCAATCAGTTTTCCAGCCTTATCACCCACATCATACAGTCGCCCCTGTTGCTCCCTACTCAGGCCCCTGGCCGCCTCAGTGACTAAAGCCTTGTAGTCCGCTTGTTTGAGTCTGAGAGCATGCAGTTTGTCGTCCGTGACACCACAATCCAGATCACCCTCCAACTCAATTATCTCAGATTCGATACGGGTCACCTCCTCCCGCTCGCGCCTCTTGGAATGGGAAATGAGGGATAGGGCCTCCCCCCGGATTACCGTCTTGAACGCCTCCCACAGAGAAACAGCAGACGACACAGATCCCACATTATCTCCAAAATATTGCTCAAGGGATTTAATCAAATCTGCGTGAATTGTGGGGTTACGCAGGTACCAGGGGTTGATTGGGACCACCCTCCCCTCCCCCCTCGGGACAATATCGAAGTGTAACAAGAGCGGGGAGTGGTCTGAAATACCCCGAGCAAGATGTCGCACCTCCCCAACCCTCCCCGCCTGTGCTGCTGGCATCAGAACATAATCAAGCCTCGAAAGACTACCATGATCCCCGGAATGAAAGGTGTATTGTACCTGCGCAGGGTGTTTCAGCCGCCAACAATCCACCAGTCCCAGGGTATCCAAGAGGCCAGACAACCAAGTTTGGGCGCGGGGGAGATCCCTGGGTGGGTGATGATCCTCAGTTCCGGAAATTACAGCGTTAAAATCCCCCCCAACCACTAGAGTCCCCTCCGGCAGCCCAAGAAGAAGGCGCCCCAAATCAGCGAAAGTAGTCGTCTGCAACCCCGGCGGGACATAAACAGAAACCAAAACAATCACTTTACCCTCCCATCTACCCACTAGAGCCGTATACCGTCCCCTATCGTCATGGAGCACCTCATCAACCTCCAACGGGAGCGAGGTTTTAACCATAATGCCCACACCCCTCGAACCAGAGGTGAAGCCCGAATGAGCTACAAGGCGATAGCCCCGCCTGTTCATAGCACGGAAGGAATTACCAATAAGGTGTGTTTCCTGCAGGAATACAATATCCGGTTAAATCCGTTTTAAAAACTGCAGGACCACCCCCCGTTTTATCCTGTCCCCCAGTCCATTAACATTCCAGGAAAGAAGTCTCAATCCCCTACCCCCCATCACAGCCAAAACCGATCAGTCTCCCCCCAGAGAGCACTTTAGATATAGCACAACAATACGTCTGCCTTGTGGTACAAACAAATAATACCCAACCCCAACCCAACATCCCAAACAAAACTCCCCCCTCCCTGCACCCCTGCATGAGCCCAAACAGCCCCCCCAACTTGCAGTGTGCCTGTCGCCCCTGTATGAACTAAACCCCTAGAGGAGGAAAGAGAACCCCCTCGAGACACAGCACAACCTCCAATGGAGGGGGAACGAGACACGACAGTCAAGAAACCCTGAGCATGGCCGAAAAGTGGCATCATCAGGAATTAGCCCCAGTGTCAATAGGCTATGACCAGTGTTAAGTTATTTTCAGCCTTTCTACGTTTTCCAGATCAGCATTCAATCTTCAAATTATCTATTGTGATACGCTTTTTGAAGAGGTTGTCCCATATGTTTCCACCAACATCATTTCTGATGTTGTTGCATGTAGGTGAGGGGAAAAAGATCCTCATCCCTTACTCGTCATTTAATAAGCATGTATCCTTCTTATACTGGTTCTGGCCCAGATTTACCCGCTCATATTTAGATGTAACTAATGTAAATTTCCTTTCTTTCATCTCGTGCCCGACCCGGCAACCTTGATGCTGCAATCCCATTTCATACTGTAAATATACACTTACCTCTTACAATTGCATGGCGTTTGACATCCTGCCTCTGTTTTAATATATACTCGTAACGCTGATTTGTGAATATCTACATTTTTTCGAATGTCTATATAATTGATTCCATGCGTTACTTGATCGCGTCATTTCATCACAAATTTTGGAACGCTTAATGACTTATCTTAAAACTGTTGACTCTCTTGACTACCCTGCTCCTATATGACATACAATTCCTTTTTCCTTCTGTCTTTATATGACCGTTTGACTTCGAATATAAAAAATGCTTTCGTTATTATGTTATTTTTCGCAAATATGCACCTTGTCAACCGGGAATTGTTTTGATTCTGTTTTGCATACGCACAATGCACTCTGAATGTTTACACTATATTATTTTCTCGAATCTCTGATGCGATTATGTTTCCAATTTACTGTGCTCAAAATGTCGTGTTTATGCTATAATTATATTCTATGACATGGACTCCTGCAAATTTAACTTTCTCCGCCTAATATAACTATCTATTTTTATTTTTCCACCTTCAAATCCGAATCACATCACCTATTCTTTCCTTACTAAACTAACTATATTCTGCACAACTGTTCTATTATACTCCCATAACCTCTACCTTACCTCTTTCTATCTCCCCCACCTATACACTCTCCCTTCTATTCACACTAAAAACTTGCTATAATAAACTTTGCCAATCCCTCGCACCTCAACTCTGATCCCTTTCTCACTTTCTTTCCCCTCTCTCTTCCCTTACTTATCCCTACTCACGCTTTGTTTCTGTACCTACCACCCACTATTATGTATATGATATACACTTGACTTACCAAACCCTGTCTTAATCAACCCTTGGTGTCACACTGTCTATGTACAGCCCTGAGGAAGCCCCAGGCCTGATGGCCAATTAGAGGGCGAAACACGTGTTGGCTGTGCCATCCTTTCTTCTTTTCCAGCTGACGAATAATAAAAAACACGAATATCTTACCCTCATCATCTGATTTACTTGCATCAATTGGATATTTTATCCCAATCAACGGAAATTTATACTCTTGTCCAGATACACCCACAAAATCATTTCTGATGTTGCAGTTTGGTCCTTAATTTGATTCTCACCTATCATTTGCATTTCTTTCACAGTTGACCACTAAGTCTTTTAACCATCATGACAGTTTTTTTTTTATTGCTGTAACATCAGCCAGGCAAGTGAGGGAGCGGCAGGCATGGTCTGTGGTACCTCTGTATACTTCCTTCATCCCAAACAAACTTGCCCTCTGAAGAAAAGCAGCATTCCTGATGAAGGTAGTCACACCCTTTCATGTAGGGCAATCTATCATCCTGCTGGTTTTTTATACCACTTCATCCCTCCAAGGAGGAAGAATTGCTCCACGCCTTGACCCAGAAAGACCCCTTAACTTTTACATTGCTTGTTTACGGGCATACCAATAGGATGTCCAATTTTTTATCGGTTTCTCTTGAACTCTGAAAGGAAAAGGGTTGCAGAAGAGAATCCTCTCCCAATAGATTGTGCTATGCATCAAGAGCTGTTATGGACTGGCCAAAAATCAACTTCTTGAAGGTTTACAGGCCCAGTCCATCAGAGCGAAGACTGCAACCACTGCCCTGATGCACAGTGTGCCAGTCTTGGACATCTGCCAGACTGCTATGTGGGCGTCCCACCATACTTTCACTAAGC
The DNA here is from genome assembly GCF_964204655.1 of Triturus cristatus. Classification (NCBI taxonomy): domain Eukaryota; kingdom Metazoa; phylum Chordata; class Amphibia; order Caudata; family Salamandridae; genus Triturus; species Triturus cristatus. The sequence goes on from NC_140595.1 coordinate 530,313,345, forward strand.
AATACTGCCTGGATAGCCAGGTCTGTTTGGATGGACATTTTGCCCGCTCCATCCTAAAGACTTTTCTTTTCTGAGCTCACAGAACCATCACCTGGGGAAAGTACTGTATTGGTGTCTATTCACAAGGTGATGAATATTCAGCTAGAAGACTCTATCACAGAACACGTTACTTACCTTCAGTAGGTCCTTTTCTGGTAGAGACTCAATTTAACTGCAGATTCCTCTCCAACCCACCTTCCTCCCTGTTCTGTGGAATGGATTAATACAGTCCATTAATAGGGTTCCGTCTATTGATAACATCTGCGCACTGTTACATATGAAATTCTAAGGGCTCCACGTCTACTGTCACAGACAGAATTCATAAGGAGACTGACTTCCGTGCGCCGAGGGGACACATATATAAGGGCCTGACACCCTACCCTACCTAGATAGGATGGATCTACTGCGGAGCTGCACGACAACACCTCAAGGCGTGCCGAGTAATTGTTACGGAAGTTTCCAGAATCAGTCTGAAGCATGGAGATATTCACATGGTGAGGAATCTGCAGTTAGATGGAGTCTGTATAATGTAGATACGAGGACCCCCTGCTACTGATATCCATTCCCAGGACAGGGAAAATACAATTATTGAAGAAAAAAATCCCTAGGCAACAGTAGGTCTATGAAATAAATAAGACTTTTTTGTTGAACAACATAATGTTTAAAGACTCAGTTTACAGTAATTATCAGTAAAAAATCATTTCATTCATACAAAATTGTTTTAAAAATGACCATTATAGGTTCTGTGGTACTTCTTGGAAAAACCTATATAAAACAATTACAGCACATCATAATCGCCAAATGGAATTCGAAACAATATTTCCCAATATAAGATAACTGTATGAATCCGCAATGTGGAGTTATGTATACCGAAGTTGTGTGTGTGTGTGTATATGTATATGTATATGTATATGTATATGTATATAGATATATATTTGTATCCAAAGGCGAGTCAAACTCACTCAGGGAAAATATGCTGGTAATTGGATTTTATTTCTAGTTACGCATTTCGACTGCAAAGCATTCTTGGTCACACATCGAAATTGTTGCAGACCTCACTGTTCTATAGAATTAACAAAATATAGAAGTTGGACAACTTCGAATTCTGAAGTGGTTTTGCCATACTAATGCGGCAGACATTTTGTAGTATACAGGTAGTCTTTGTTACAGCTCACAAATATCACATTCTAGGTATTCATGTAATCGCCTAGAGGCGTCTATGCAAATTTATTTCTCATGCAGATATTAATTGTATGTCACAAATGTGTGTTGTGACTTTTAAAATCATATTTTCTCTTCCCTAATATTCTTTCATAAATTATTATTGCGATGGAATTATTGGAGCAATCCAGTATTTCTAATGTCGGTGTATACGCCAAGTGGCTTAGTTTCATGTACACATATCGCAACTCTGATTTGTCAAGTGCTCCTCTATGTCATTTCCTCTTACAAATACAACAATAATATTCACACCGTGTTCAAATCGCACATATGATAACAGTAGGAAAAGAAAAAAGAAATTGATTGATTTATACTTGTTTCGTTCTTCTTCCTGAGATTGTAAGGCTCATGTCTAATAAACAATCAAAATTAAGTTAAAAAATAAACAAAACATTCTTATCTGTGTTGTACCCTTCACCACGGTGATGTGATATTGAAGAAAAGGGTTGGGACCTCTGTTCACATCTCTAACCTGGAGTAGGCTCCTACCTTTCCTCCTGTAATAAAAACAAAAAATTGGACACATGTATGATTAACACCATCAATTTGAGTTTCATTAGATAGGAATATACTGGCTTTATGTACAAATGGATCAGGATAATATACAGGATAATATACATAGATGTAATTTCTGTATATCTGAGAGCACGATAAACACAGGGGGCAGATCTAGTCCCTTAGTCTTCATGTAGGTGCATTTCCAACTCCTTGTCCAAGTTGTGTCCACCCGGATTTTTAGTCTAAGTCCAGAATGTATCTGGATTCCCTCTTCCTTCGCTGGAGGAGTCTATTGCCCCCCCCCCCCCCCCCAACCCCCCCCTGGGATTCTTTTCTATTTGCTCTATTGCAAAGTAGCTCAAAAGGGAACTATTAGACAGATGGTACTCTTCAAAATGACGTGCTATCGGGTTCGGGTAATGTGCATCTTTATTATTGATTGCGCTCATATGTTCAAGTATCTTCTTTTTTGCCATCAATGTCGTGCTCCCCATATATCTTAGGTTAAATGAGCACTCCAGGACATTAATTACAAATGTGGAACTGTATGTTGAGAATTGAGTGATTGTCTTTGTGCTTCTGGGTGTCTCAAATGTTTTCTTAATATGACTTTTTCGACACGCCTTGCAATGTCCGCAAGAAATAAATCCTTGTATGTTATGTTGCTTCAAGGACTGTCTCAATGTGATGTCTCCTTGTAGTAGAATATCCTTCAGGTTACGTCCTTTACGGTATGTAACCCTGGGGCGTGTCGTTAAGGTGGATCCTGTAATAGGGTCACTTGTCAGAATGTTCCAGTTCTTTGCTAGGATTCCAAAAACCCCCTCAGATTCGGCGTTTTCCGAATCTTGCTCTAGTGTGTTCTCCTTTTCCTCGGTTTGTTCTCTACTAGCTTTGTTGGCTTTCAGTACTGCTCTCTCAAGGACCCATCTAGAGTAACTCCGTTCTTGGAACCTGCTGATCATGTTGGCCTCTTCAAACACATATGCCTCATTTGTACTGCAGTTTCTCCTTGCTCTCAGGAGTTCCCCCATACAGAATACTCCCTTTTAGGGTGTCTGGGTGGCTACTGAGAGCATGGAGGAGACTGTTTCGTGCTGTGGTTTTGCGATGTAGTTTAGTGCAGATTCTGTTGGTCAGGATTTCAATTTGGACATCCAGGAATTCAATAGACTTTGTGCTCATGTTGTAAGGAAGTTTAAGATTATAATCATTTGTATTCAGTTTGTTGATGAACATCTCGGCACTGGCTTCACTGCCCTTCCAACCAAAAACTATATATAATACCTGCCACAAATGATTCAGGAAAGGCCCTAACAAGTGTCCTAATGATAATAATCACAAACCCTCGCGGCAGATGAACATGGAAATCAAGGGAAAACGAATATAAATATAACTACGCTAGATTGAGATAAAGTAAATCGATTACATTTATTTTTATTTTTATGTATTTTTAGATAACATTTAGTTATATGTTCAGATATATTTTTACAGTATATCAATCCACAATACAAAAAGGTTATCAGATTTCTGTCCCACAACTCTCATCCAGGAAACAACAATCATACTGTTAAACATTCCAACATAAAATATTCTACTCATTCGCGACATACAATTATATTCAAAAGGTAAAAGGAGGACATCAATATGATGAATCTGCCATATATTAATTAGGGTAACAAAACGGCAGTTAGTATCCACAGTGTGCGGGTAGTGGGGTTCCAACTACCACAATGGCCTTCACTAGCGCCGACACGTGTTTCGGTGTACTTCCCAAGCCGGGGCTACACCTTCATCAGGGCGAGGATGCATCAATAGTGTGGAACAGAAAGAACCTATAGTCATAAACAATATGAGAACAATTTCAGAATATAAAACGTAGTGTTTGTACAAAATTCAATATCCTCTAGTATATATATTTTTTTCTTCCATAAGTAAGCCACGAGGGACATGTACGCATGGTTGATGAACAGTATGTGTAAACACTTGGAATAGAGTGCAGCATACAAAACATAATCAAAAAAATATATAATAAAATAACGAATTAGAAAGATACATACACAAGGATAATATTATAATGAGGGTTAGATGGACAAAACAGAGTTTTCTTTATAGATTTCTATCCCAAGGGAAGGATAATTAATTAAATAAGTTAGGTACGATCTATTTAAGATGGGTGATGGCACACCTATAGGTGGTGAAGTCATGACTGAAGAAGTGCGAAGACAGGTAATCCATCACCAGATAGTTGGTATTCTCAATCAAAAAAAACGCTGGTACCTGATAGGGAGTACTTTATGGATGGCCGTGAAATGAATTACTGGCCCCTCAGGGCAGTGACAACGATTTCCAGAAATGATGGTATCCTTAGAATGAGAATTAAATAGATAAATTATAAAGACTGGGTTCTCACAGACAATAGAGTTAGCTCAGATTAGACCCATAGGGGATATCCGCGAGCATGAAAGGAGGGGCGTCATCAAAGCCTACCTGTCAGTGTCCATCAATGGTTAGTCCGCCGGACATAGGTTGAATGAGTGACCGGAAAAGAACAACAGTATTATGAGGCAGTCACAGGATGATCCGATAAATAGACCGTCTATAACGGACGTCGGTGTTCAACTCGGGAATTACAGGCGGATCTGTATATATACAAAAGAAGGGATGAATTAATAGTATGGGAAATATTGACTACAATAAGATAACAAAGTAAGTATAAAGCAAGAGAGTTAGGTTTGAATAGTGCAAAAAAATTATATAGTGGTCTAAAACCGCAATAGTGGGATGCTAAAGACAAACTAATACGTAAGGAAGAGATATGCTGTTCTGAAAGACTATGAATAAGTATGTTCAATAAGGTCCGGACACGTTAGATATACAATATATCTACATGTTGCTGATATGCATATAGGTTAGAATAAAAGGAGCCTGGTGAAGGGGCCGTCAGCGGTATAGGCAAAAGGATGTACCCGCAAGAACTAGAGAGGCTGATATCAAGCAGTGGCGAAAAATTACTAACCGGTTTAGCGCACAATAAATACTAATCAACAGAGATGGCATTCCATAAAGATGTTATGGATAAACACATCGGGACGGGGCTTACCTAGATAGATATGTGAGCTCCAGAATGTGTGCTTCGATGATTTTCGCAGCTTGAGGTGGCGGCGGCGTCCTAGGAAGTCGAGCAATTCATCACCGGGTGCGTATGTAATATACGCTATTTCCGGAACTTCGTAGGCCAATCAACAGCTATTGGTAAAAAAGGCTGGAAAAAGAAAACGGACTCAGCAAAACAAAGGCTGTTCCTAGAACGAGGGGGCCATTTTTGACTTCTTTAGAATGGTATGCTGAATATAGCGTACCAAGCGAGTTTAGATGGACCTGGTCATTCTAGTAGGAAAAATCAAAAGATAAAAAATATAAGGATAAAAAATAAAGATAAAACAGAAAAACAATAACGAGTGAAAATCACGTAGTGGTTCTGTATCTCTTAAATTTGGAGGATAGACAGCATTTTTAAGCAGGAGGTAACGAGAGACGATAACAGTCAAAACTGTGACAATAATGTCGAACCTTCAGGTGGAGTGTTGGCGAATGTGTATTTGTCAGAAGAGGGACAAAAGGGCACAAACGAAAGGCAGACAAAGAAAGGGTATCTCTCTTACATATGGCCTGGTAGAGGGCTAAGGACCTTAAATTATCCATAGGGTGGCAGAAAAGGGATTTAATAGGCCAAAGAGTCCCGATCTGGCTGGCCCGTGATGTAGAGAGAGACGTGTGCTAGTTTATATAATGGCATTTTCCCAAGGGCAATGTTCATTTAGGCCTTTAGTTACCGCATTGAGGAAGTAGATCCAGAACACTTCTCTTTTTTTGCGAATCAGAGTCGTGTCCTTTCCTGGGGTGGCAACAATTTTTTCCAAAATAGTCCATTTAAGTTCGTTTTCAGTGTGGTTCTTGTCAAGCCAATGTCCTACTAGTGGGGCAGATCGTTTCTTGGTGCGGATGTTAGATTTGTGTTCCCCAATTCTGACTCTCACTTCACGTCCGGTTTCTCCAACGTATATGAGATGACAGGGACAGGTAATAACATATATGGTGTTAGAGGTGCGACAGTTGGTCATTTTTTGGAGTTTTATTATCCGCTCAGAGGTATGGAGGGTATCTCCCACCAGGGCATTGGGGCAGGCCTGACAATTGCCACAACGATGGTTGCCTAGGATGGGTCCTGTGCCGGTGATGGCTTTTTGGTGTGGGGTAGGGAGCTCTTGTAGTCTACCCCTTACCAAATGGTTTTTAAGGTTTTTGTTTCTTTTGAAGGTAAATATGGGTTTAGGAAGGGTATCTTCTCCTTCGCCCCCATTAAGAAGGTGCCAACATGAATTGATGGTTTGTCTAAGCTTGTGGTTAATGCTAGAGTGTTTAGTCACACAAACTAGTTTATCAATCGATTTGTCCTCCTTAGGTAGAAACATGGAATCCCGGTTGAAATATCAGGCTCTTTTGAAAGAATCTTTAATCGGTTTATTCGGGTAGCCTCTGTGAGTGAGCTTGTTTTTGAGGATGTCCGCCCTTCCAAACAATAAACAAATGGGCCAGTCTGGGTTAGTCTGATGGGCCAGGAAAGGGCCTGGAAAGACTAGAATCCTTAGAAAGTCATGGCATCGGGCAAGAATGCTCCGTAAACAGTCCCTTTCACGGACCGAGACGTTTCCAGGAATCACAAGGACTGTTTACGGAGCATTCTTGCCCGACGCCATGACTTTCTAAGGATTCTAGTCTTTCCAGGCCCAGCAGACCAACCCTGACTGGCCCATCTTTCATTCAGACATTGATGAGAACTCACACTAGTGACCTGCTCTCTCTTACTACAGTTTGGAGCCTACGCGCCCTCCTGCCCCTCAAGCCCAACGAATCTGCCACTGATGGTAACCTGCCCCCACTTCCCCTCTCCTGTCCTGAGGAAGACCCTGAGGTAAGGGACACACTTACCTACCACTACCAGGGGTCGAAACGTCGACATCTACCACACTAGCCAGTTTGACCAACAGCGATTCATCACTGTTGTCTTTTGTTTGAAACCATGGCTATCTAGCATTTGTACCCAATGTGAATAACTTGGCTCTTGTATGAGCCCACCTTTGTGTTGTAAAATATTTGATTACGTGAATTGTACACTGTGTCACTCACTTCCTTATCCTCACTTGATTCACCATACCCTCACCCTTCCCTCCTGGGGCACTGCTTTTAAAGTGTCAGCAAATGAAATGGACTATTGGTTGTTCAGTGTGATTAAACAACACTGTACATCAAGAATAATATGTTTTGTTTAATTTTTATTTAACTCATTACAATTGTGTGGTTCGTCTATACATCCGTATACTAGTACATTGTTCTGATGTACTGCTCATAGTCAATGCAGTCTCTTTTTTTTGTTTGTGTATCTTGATGTCATCTTCGTATAATTTCAGTTTGGTTTTTAGATCCTCCATGAATCTCTTAATTGTATTCGGTTCCTTGTATCTTTTTAGCTCTTGTTCAAGTGTTCTCAGTTCTAAGATGATTGATTCCCTGTCTTACAAGGTATATTTAACCAATATGGTCAGCATGTTTTTTGAGCTGTGGACTGAATTTTCTGACCATTCCTTGCGCATTTTAGGGTTAGGAGACTTGTACGAGGGAGTAGCGTAGAGCCTTAAACCTCGTGGAACCATCTCTTGTAGGGAAACATAAACCTGTAGGGATATCGCCTCACACCATTTGGAAATCCCTGATTTCTTCAATTTCTCAAATCTCTTGAGTTTATCATGTAGAGAGGTATCTCTGATACTAGTTTCTGTGCTCTTCTGTCCTTTATTGGGGGCTCGTGCAAGCAGACTCTGTGCTGCTGCTGCTCTCCTTTCCATTTCTTCCTCCATTACCAATGGAGGTTGGTCAGTATTAGGTTTGTTTATTCCTACAAGTTGTAGACTCTTTGGTAAACCGGAATTGACAAGTGAATTTCCCTTCTTTCCTGTATTTGTAAGTTCCTACTGCTTTCTCGCTAACCTGACTCCCGCGTTTCTGTTGTAGTTTCAAAAGTGGTTATGCAAGTATATAAATATATATTCAACTCATCATTTCATAGGAGAATATCCAGTGTAACTTGACTTGTATACGATATACATGAGAGGTTCTTGTTCTCCGTTACACACAACTTGCTTATTCAAAGCAGCAGTGCAGGTTTAGTTTAGGAGGAATATCTCGTATATTACATATGCCCTCCGATTAGTCACACTGTTCGTGTCTCGTTTCCGAGGCTGGGTCCGCCACCCAGAGAAGTTAGCCTTGTCGGTGGAGGGAGGGCAGAGTAGTACGTTTCCTACGATCCATCCGCCTCCAGCATCCCTGATCCCCCAACCCAAACAGAGTCCCACCTACCTCTGGGGTGCAGCCCCGTTGTACTCCAACAGGTTTTCCTCGATTTGGAGCAGGTCCACTGCTGGTGATATTCGGTTCTATGTGGCAGTTGATGGCCGGCCGGTGGAGATTTCCATAAACCCAATCCTCACGCTTTGCTCCTTCCAATCTCCTGGCCTGTGGTAGTTGGTGCGCAATGCCGGCGGAGCACTCCGGGCGTTTTAAGCTTCAGATCCAAAGGTGTGTACAACACACTCTTAGAAAAAAAACACTATTTTGAGTTATGCGTTTCGACTGGGAAGCAGTCTTGGTCACACATCAAAATTGTTGTAGACCTCACTGTTACATGGAATTAACAAAACTTAGAATATGGACAACTTCAAATACTGAAGTGGTTTTACCATACTAATGCGGCAGACATTTTGTAGTATACAGCTAGTCCTTGTTACAGCTCACAATTATCACATTATAGATATTCATGTAATTGCCTACTGGCTTCTATGCCAATTAATTTCTCATGCAGATATTAATTATATGTCACAAAAGTGTGTTGTGGCTTTTATAATCGTATTTTCTTTTTCTGATATTCTTTCATAAATTATTATTGCGACGGAATTATTGGAGCAATCCAATATTTCCAGTATACACAACATTAGAAATACTGGATTGCTCCATTAATTCCGTCCAGGAGTTAAGTGCAAAATTTTCTTCTTTATTTGCTGGCGCTTAGCATGGTTGATGACGCGTTTCGCCCATCCACTGAGCTTGATCACATGACAAGATTATAGTCTGTCATTGCTTTTAAGCACCCTCACCGTGCATATATAATGTGACACATAGTGAAGATAAAAAACAGACTCCACTTAGAGTGGTTATACATCAACATCTATTGTGTGAGAAAATTATTATAATATAAAATATCAACACACGAGAGCAGGAGCTAGAATATTAAAAATGATTCAAGGTTAAATTCATTTTAGGATTAAATCTGTTTTTATTAGAGAAAACAAAGTATCGCAACGGCATCAGCAGCTAACGCCTACAACCCTACGGGCCGGCGGATCACTGCTCCTGTAAGTCAGCCCCTCAGGGTCTCAACTCGCTCCCCGTGGGCGGACCCCCCTTAAACACAGCAGGTCGCCTACAACCCCGTGGGGCCGGCCGCGTCTTAACTGCAAGGTACAAGAGGATCCCCGGGTTCTCTGAAAGGCAACGCTGACCATTCTTCCCCCCTTGCAACCCGGTGGAGCCCGCCCATTGTGAACCTCCCCGCCATGTGCCTGCCCGGGAGGGATGCTCCCCTAGGAAGGCTAAGATTCCGTTCCGGGCGTAAGGCTTCGTGACCATGGTCTGCCCAATAGGGCATCATCCGCTTCGATACTTCCTGAACCAAAGAAAAGGAAGAACTAAAACAATCCCCCGAAACTCCCCCCCCCCCCCCACCCTTCCAGTAACCCCAACCCCTAAATACCCCCTACCCAAGCCCCCCCCCCCCCTCGTCGTCCAGTGCGTATCGTCGGACATTCCTGGGAATTTCTAACAGTCCCTCTCGGGTGGCCCGTGTCAATCGCCGTCAAGAGGCGCCCTCCCCCTGCGCGGCAAGCCGCAGAAGTCGAAGATATCGTGGGCAGGTCAGTTCTCTAAATTCCGTGACCAGTAACGACTGGAACGGCTGCCATATGTCCGCCTGCCGCTGCCAACGACATCCTCTCCATACCCAGTACGTGCCACAATCTATGGAGCCAGCCCGTGACCGTGGGAAGTGTGGCCGTGCGCCAGTGTATCAGGATATTCTGGACCGCCGACCCCAATGCAATGGCTATCTGTCTCCCTCTGCGGGATTTTAAGGGGTACATCAGTTTATTCGGGAGGCCTAGCAAAATATAGACCGGCAGGCGCCGCAGCTCAACTTCGAAATGGGAGTCTACGTTGTCCATCACCTCCTGCCAATAGGTACCCAGAAGAGGGCAGTCCCATAGGATATGCGAAAGCGTACCCACCTGCCCACATCTCCTCCAGCAAGTGTCCTCTTTACTATGATCCATAGCGTGTATGCGTTCTGGGGTATAATACCAATATATCGAGACTTTAGTGAAGGTTTCAGTGAGGCCTGTGTGGTACGCCGAATGCCTGGCCCTGTAGGCTATCTGTTCCCATTCATCGTGACTCAAGGCTCTGCCCAATTCCTTCTCCCATCGCTCCCTCCCCGGGTTATAAAAGTGTGGCGTTTGGAGAAACTGGTAGAGGTCGCTTATGAGCTTAGTATCCGAAGTCCGCGATAGAAGCCAGCGCTCATAAGGGAGGAGACGTCTGTCCGCCGACTCTCGCACCTGAGGGTTCAGCGCCCAATGGCGCGCCTGCGTGTAGCGCATCCTCTCAGTTTCTTGGAATGTGTATTCCTGTCGGAAGCACTGAAAGGGAATGGCCCCTTCCAAATCGTACAGATGACACAAAGCCCTGCATCCCGCCGTACGCCAGTGAGCGAACGCCCCCCGTTCCATGCCCGGGGTAAAATCAGGGTTATCCACCAGGGGTGTCAGCGGTGAAGGAAAGGTCGTTAAGCCGTGTGTGATGTTGGTGGCGTCCCATACCCGTAGCGGAACTCTGGTGATAAAGGAGGCGTATAGGTTAGCGGGGCGGTGAGCCCTACGCAGGAACGGCACCTCCTGTAAAGGCCTGCCCGCAACCGCCTGATCCTGGAAGAGCCAGTGCTTGTCGACTCCCACTTGCTCCATCCAACTAAATAGCGTAACTGCGTCGCCTGAAAATATTTGCTGAGATCCGGTATACCCAGTCCTCCCGCCTCCGGTGCCAGCATCGAGAGCGCTCTCCTCATCCGAGGTTTCTTGCCCTGCCATATAAAGCGTGCTAGGTCAGACTGCATTTTCTGGGTCCACCCGGCCGGAGGCTGGAGCGGCAGCGCTCGGAACAGATACAAGATCTGGGGTAGAATCATCATCTTGACCGCTGCCACTCTACCCAGCAGCGAGAGGGTGTCGCGATCCCACCGGGTCAGTTCCTCCTTTATTTTCTTGCCCAGTGCGGTGTAGTTCGCCGTGACCATAGCGGGCAAAGTGGGGGCCAACATGATTCCCAGGTAGGGTACGGGATCTGACGACCAGACTATCTGCACCCGATGTTGTAAAAGGGTTCTAGTCGTCGGTGAGAGAGAAAGGTCCAAAGCTACTGATTTTCCCATATTCATTTTGAATCCCGCGACCTCCGCAAAGGCGGTTAGCTCCGCAATGCACGCCGGCAAGGCCCGCAGCGGATCTTCCAGTGACAGTATGACGTCATCAGCGTATAAGCTGACGGTATGGTAAAAACCGCCAAATTTCACCCCTCTCACCGCCACATTATTTCGTATCCGCTGCGCAAAGGGCTCCATGTAGAGAGCAAAGAGTAAAGGCGATAGCGGGCATCCCTGCCTTGTGCCTCTCTTGATGGAAAAACTCTTGGAGCTATGCCCGTTTACTCGCACCACAGCTGTCGGGGACCGGTAGCAATTGAATATCATGCAGCGAAACTTGTCCCCTATCCCTATTTTCACTAGGACCTGTTCTAGATAAGGCCAGTGGACGCGGTCAAACGCCTTCTCAGCGTCTACCGCTAGCAACATTCTCTCCCCTGGGATCCGTGACGCCTTTTCAATGAGGTGAGTAATCCGCTTAGTGTTGTCCACCGTCTGCCTTCCTGGAACAAAACCCGCCTGATCCGGGTCTAGAAGGCCCGGCAGATGTGGAGCCAAGCGCGCCGCCAAGATCCCGGTGTATAACTTGAGATCAATGTTTAAAAGAGATATCGGCCTGTAAGATCCGCACTGTGATCTGTCTTTCCCCGGTTTGGGGAGGACCACGAGGGACGCCTGTAGCAAGTCCGCCGGAATGGCCCCTGGTTCAGTGAAGGTGTTAAAAAGGCACGTGAGGACTGGCGCTAGGATCGTACAAAACGTTTTGTAGAAGAGGGACGTGTAGCCGTCTGGTCCCGGAGACTTACCATGCTTAAGACGAGCAATGGCCGATACCACTTCATCCACCCGTATCTCCTTATCTAGGGTCTCGCTTGGGAGGGTGTCAGGGACGGCAAGGAATCAGAGTCCAGATATTTGTTTGTCGCGAGAGCGTCTGGGGGCTCCTCGGCGTAGAGGTCGGCATAGTACCGGCGAAAGAGCTCCGCCATATCGGCCTCCTCCGTGACTTTCGAACCCGTCGGGCTGGTGATCTCTTTTATCATCTGCTTCTGTCGTACCACCCGGAGTTTACTCGCCAATAGCCTATCGCACTTGTCTCCCCCGTGTAATAGGCGTGTTTTAAACGCAGCGCCGCGTACTCCGCTCGGTCCATATCTAGCGCCGTCAGCGTCTTTCTCGCCTCCTTGAGCTGCCGCCAAACCCGGGGGGCCCCCGTCCTGCAGTGCATTTGCTCCAGCTCACGGACCCTCTGGGTGAGTTCCTCCCGCTTCTGCCGCCTGGCCACATTATCCGCTGAGGAGATCGCGATAAATTCCCCTCGCAGAACTGCTTTCAAAGCAGCCCATTGGGTCGCTCTGGATGTGTCGGAACCTCCATTGTGTGAGAGGTAGTCCCGGATCGCTGCCGTAACCTGCGCGACCACCTCCTTTCTATAGAGTAAGGAGTCTCGGAGCCGCCAGACCCGTGGAGTGCTAAACACCGGCGGCAAGGTAAACTTAGCCATAACTGGGGCATGATCCGACATGGATATCACCCCTATCTCCGCCGTTGTGGCCAAGGAGTACGCCGGTCCCGTGACCAGAAAGTGGTCCAGCCGCGCGTACGTTTTGTGTGCGTGCGAGTAGTAAGAGTAGTCCCTAGCAGTAGGGTGCATGCGGCGCCATAGGTCATGTAGATCCATATCTGCCAACTGGGCCTTGCATCCGGCCGAGAACTCCCCAACCTGCGGGGAGCGGTGCGCTGACTTGTCAAGGGCAGTGTCAAAGACCATGTTATAATCGCCTCCGACAATAATATGCCTGTCAGGCGTAGCCATGACCTCCCCCATGGCTGATCTGAGGAAGGGTTCCTGCCGGTCGTTCGGGCTGTAGAGAGACCCTATTGTAAAAGAGAGGCTCGCTACTCTGAACCTGTAGGCTAACAGCCTACCCTTCTGTTCCGCCTGTTTGTTGAGGACTTCTCCTCTAAAGTGTTGGGCTACTAGGATCGCCACCCCCGCCGTTTTCGCGCCGCTAGACGAGAAGAACTGTGATGGAAACGCGCGTGATCGGAATCTAAGGCAGTCTCGGGGTAAGAGGTGCGTCTCCTGAAGCAGACAGATATCAGCCCGGGTGTTCTCTAGAAGGGACAGGACCACCCGTCGTTTGACCGGATTATTGAGGCCCCTGACATTAAGCGTCACAATGTTGAGAGTCTTGGCCATCTTGGGAAGAGACAGCTGCCGCCATGTAGCCATGCATCCCCTCCACAGACCCCCGATTCTGGCCCTAAGCGTCGCCGCTGCGGTCGGGACCTTGTTCACGCACTGGACGACCCACCCTCCCGCCTTGACCTCCCTCCCTCTTGACCCCCGAACCCCCTTTCATCCCCCCCTCCCCCACCACGCTCCTTCCCCCCCCCCCCCCCCAACTGCCCCCCCCATCCACCCTCCAGCCCCTTCCTCTGGCAACGTGCCAATAACTTTGGGCCTCTCCTCCCCGATCTCCCCCTCCCCCAGCCCCTGGTCCTCCTAGTCCAAGTCCAGTCCCCCTAGGAACCAGTCTTTGGCAGTATACTCAAGTGGACGTCCAGCCACCTGTCCCTCCCCGCTCGCCCTCCCCCCTCCAGCCCCCAAACCTGCAAGTTGAAGTTGGCGAAAGCGTTCTCCCCCCGGAGTGATGTATGCAGTCAGTGCCATATCGTTGGCGCCAGCGTTCTCCGCCACCTCCATCACCGCGTTTTCCATGCTAGCCCTGATGGTGGACGAGTCCGGTCTCCCGGGGCGCTCACGGGTCCGCCTCCTGGACACCCGCTGCCATCCGTCCCCCCCCGGAGCGCCCTAGTCGTTGTGCTGTCGCGTCGTCCTCCGCCGCGGTGATGCCCAGGACTCCACACGTCTCCTGCAAGGAGCGAAGCTGGTGCATAGTACCATTCCACCTGAAGATTAGTCGAAAAGGGTGTCCCCAGGCGTACGGTGTTCCATGTTCTCTGAGAAAGTCCGTAGCAATTTTAAAAGATTTTCGCTTTTGAAGTGTGATAGCCGATAAGTCTTGGTAGAGGGCCACCGGGTGACCCCTAAAGGTCAGGGACTGCCGCCTCCGTGCCTCCGCCAGAATGCGTTCCTTGAGTGGGAAGTCCGGGAGAAAGGCCAGAATGTCCGGGGGCGGCGCTGACGCCCTCCGCGGGGGACCCACCCTATGCGCCCTGTTGATTCTGATGGGGGAAGTCCTCCGCCTCGCCCAGAAACTCCCGAAACAGGTCCCGCAAATATCCCGCTGCGTCTGCCCCTTCTTCTTTGGACGGAACTCCTCGAACCCGGACGTTTTTCCTCCGAGATCTGTTTTCGAGGTCCTCGGCGTGTGCCTGGAGGTCAATTTGTTGGTCCCGGAGGCGCAACACCTCTTGCTGCAGTAATTCGAACTCTTCGTCTCGCCTCTGGCCAGCATCTTCCACCGTGGCCACTCGTTCTCCCAGACCATCCATCTCCCGGCGTATCTCTCGTACCTCCCCGGCCACTTCCGTTTTCAAGGTTTGGAAGTCCTCCCTGAGGGAGCTAAAAAGGGACTCCATGAAGGACCTAGTGACCGGAGGCTCTCCATCAGCAGCCCCCCCCCCCCCCCCCCCGAGCCCCCAGAGGATCCAGGTGACGGCATCCCTCTTTCGGCTCTGTGTTGAGTTCTGCCGAGGAGTTCGGGGAGTGTGCGCTCCCCCTTCTTCCCACCTCTGCTGCCTGCCATGCCTATGAGGAAGTTAGGCCTCGCGTCCGGTCCGCTCCGCTCGCCACCTGCGGTAGCCCCAGGTCCTCGGCGTCCCTGCTAGGCACCCCCGGTCCAATCTACTGCGTCCAGCTCCAGTGACCGTGAGTGCCAGGCCCTCCAGCTCCTCCGGGCCGCAGCGAACCGGGCTCCCGTCCTCTCCGTCGCCTAGGGCCCTGCGCTCCGCCCTTGTCCTACTGTTGGGAGCGTAGTGCCCCTCGTGGGAGTCTTCCCCCCGCTTCTTTTTATCCCTTCGACTACCGGCTCAGGCCTCTCGACAGGTGCAGGTCTTAGACCCTGTCTCTTCCCGGTGCCGTGGGCTGCGTGTCCTTGCCCCGTTCCCCGCGTCGTACCGTGGCCAGGTCTCTTGGATAAGCAGCCGGGGGGGAGGAGGCCCCCCTCCCCCTTTTCACCCCTGTTAGCCTCCGAGGGGCAGCCCTCCGTAGCTCCGTCGCTCCCGTGCAGGCCGCGAGTCACCGCCTGGCCCACCCCTCGGGGGACCTCTCCTCACCTCCTCCGGTCCTCCAGAGCTGTATCGCCGTCTCCTGGTAAGGCCGGACCCACTGTCGCAGCCCGCGCCGTCTCCCCGAGCTCTCAGATCCGTGGCAGGAGATCCTAGGCTTGTTCCGGGCCGCCGACCTGCCAGCCAGTCGCCCCCTCCGGTCCCGGTGAGAACCGTCTCCCCCGGCTGCAGCGCTGGTCGGCGTCACCCCTCCTCCTGCCGCTCTCCGCCGCTCGTGTCCCCCTTCGGCTGCTCCCTCCTCACTGCAGCACGCAGGGCGCCTTGCACTGGTAGTGCGCCACGTGTCTCCAGGGCAGTCTCTGCTGTGCGCAGCGGGACACTCGGGGCTCGGCAACCCCCCCGGCTGCCCTCCGTCATCCGCTCACCCCTCTAGTTTGTCCCCCCCCGGCCCCTCAGCTGCGCAGCGGCAGGCCTCTCCGGGCACTTGCGTGGAGATCTGCCCCAGAGCGCTGGCGCCAAGCTCGGCCCCTCACTCCTCCTCTCAGCCTCAGCGCCGCGCTCGTCGGCCGCTGTACTGCACCGGCGCCTCCTCGGGTCTCCAGGGTGCCACACAACCCCGGCCAGCTCCTCGCCTTTCACCGTCGCCTGTACCCCCGCAGATCAGGGGGAGATTCTGCTACAGATCTGGGTTTAGGGGCTGGGAGGCCTAGGAGCTCGCGGGCAAGACTTCCGTTCACCTCGCCATCTTGGCCACGCCCCCGTTAAATTTATTTTAAAACTTAAAGTGCAAATTGATGTTTGACAGTACTCGTACATGATCACTGTGTAAAATATCATAAGATTGTCAATCTGACTGTATAATACTGATCCACTGAAATAGACTCTCCGATATATAGAGACAAAATGTCATTAACTTGGTTTCCTGTAGAATGAATACATCAATTCGATTCATAGTTACAAATAATACCAACTCTTTCATCTGGTTATTCTGTGATAACAATAGCATAGTCTGGTACTGTGACCAGACTAGGTTCGAAATTAGTCAAATTCAATGGTATTACTCATCAGACAAGAGAAAACTGTAATCAGTCTACCCAGAGTCATGTACACTCCATTTTGAATTGTTGTTCTCCAAGGCTTCTGCTTAATAATCCGAAACGGTAGAGGAGTCATAGTGGAAATCCTATTAAAGTACTAGTACGTGTTGTAAAGTGACAGTGCAATAACAAGAATGTAATATCAAAATCCTAAAATAAAACTAAAGTGTCGAGAGAACGGAAGGCGGTATATAGATAATCGTATCTTATACTTGAAACTAAATCTTTTAACATTATGGACAAAATTAGATGATATATAAATAAATACTGTCAGGAAAAAAATCTGGAAAAAGTCACGAAATATCAGTGCAGCCATAGAAACATGTTCATGATAAAATTTACATGAATATGGGACAAAATCCAGATAAATGTGAACATTCCTTGCTGAGCTTGACTGAATCATACAAGGACTAAAACCATTCATACACTAATCATAAATAATCCACACATTCTCATAAATAGTTATAAATATTCATAAATAATCATAAATAATTATATAATTCTTCCCCATTGTTTAATCCATGCGGGGTTCGAGTGTCAAGCTCAAGTATGAATTTGGCCTCTAGTTGTCTCAGAACTTTTTCTCCGTTTCCTCCCCTTCTCATTGGTGGCACCGCAGCAATGACCAAATATTTTAAATCATCTAACTTGTTTTGATGCATTGCTTTAAAATGTCTAGCCACTGGATAGGTCATATCTGAGTTGACGATAGCTTTAAGATTCTGCAAGATACACACATGAACTTTTAACTTTGTGCTGCCCATGTATTGCAGACCGCATGTGCAGCTCAACACGTAGACCGCATACTCAGTGCGACAATTGTATCTATTATGCAATTTACTTGAGCTAGGGCCATCGACCGTATTGAGATGTATTGATGCCAAATTTGCACGCCATGCATGTATTGCATTTGATAAATCCATTGTGAGGTGCTAACCACATAGTGCTTGATTTGGCTGTATTCGTAATCGGCTCGGGCGCTAGACCTAACTAGGGCATTATGCATGGATTTGGGTTTTCTAAAAGTTAATGGGGGGGGGGGGGGGACAGGAAACAGTTGGTTTAAGACCATATCAGTTTGTATAATCGGCCAATGTTTGTTGATTATGGCCCTGATCTTTCTATGTTAGCTGTTGAAGGTGGTTATGAATCTCATTTCACTGTCGGCTTCCACTACATTCGAATGGGGGCCAACGTCACTATTTGATGGAGTCTCATTAATCCGAAGTAATTCATCACAGGATTTGGTTCTGACTTTTATTAATGCTTGGTTTATGATCTTCTCATTATAGCCTCTGGCTTTGAATCTGAGACTGCTTTCTTTGACATAGCTCTCAAAAGTTGCTTCAGTACTGCATATTCTACGTAACCTCAGGAACTCCCCATAGGGTGGATGCTCCTGATCAGATGTACCGGATGGAAACTCGACGCATGAAGCGTGGAGTTTCCAGCCGAACCTTTACTGTGAAGAGTAGTCTCTATTTTGTTGTCATCAGTATATGCACGTACATCTAAAAAGTCAATTGATATATTGTCAACCGAGGCCGTAAACTGAAGTTTAAGATTATTTAAATTTAAGGTTTCAATAAATGCATTCGCCATTTCTTTAGTGCTTTTCCAAACAAAAAAGATCTCGTCGATGAAACGCATCCAACAAATGATGCGTTCATCCCATATATCCCTAAATTTCGCTTTGAGAACTTGCTCCTCCCACCAACCAACGTGTAAACATGCATAGCTGGGGGAGAAGCAGGCTCCCATAGCGACTGCTCTGATCTGTTGGTATATGTCTTTATTGAACATGAAATAGTTATTGGAAAGGCAGAAGGATATTATATCCAAAATAATTTTTCCAAGTTGATATTGTCCTATAGGTCTATTTTTCAGAAAAAACTGTACTGCATTTATACCGACTGCATGGTTTATACTAGTGTACAGTGCACAAATGTCCAAGGTAACCAACAAGTAGTCCTCTGACCAAGATATACCCCTGATTTTTTTTCTAAAAAATGATTAGTGTCCCTTATATAGGAACGAGAGTGGTTACTAAATCATGAAGATAAAAGTCCACATATTCAGATATGTTTTCCAACAGTCCCCCTCTAGCGCTGATGATAGGTCTTCCGGGGACTGGAGTAACCATTTTATGTATTTTTGGTATAAAATACATTATGGGGATAACTGGGAATTCTGTCCGTAAATAAGTAAATTTGTTATTAGTGAATAGGTTTTCTCGTCTCCATTTGTTCAAATGTTTAAGGCACAAGGCAATCAATGATAAGTTGCTGAACGTTGGATTTTTGTAACACTTGTCATCGTTTAAATGTTTAGCAGCTTAAATTAGATAGTCACTCCTAGGCCATAGGACTATATTGCCCCCCTTGTCTGATTGCTTAGTTATAACTTTGCTGTGCTCCTGTAGTTTTTTCATCAGGTCTTGATATTTTTTATATTAAAATGTAGTACCTCCTTTTCGACCTTTTATTGATAAGCCAAGTTTCTTGACCTCATCAATGATAACATGTTGAAATGTCATAAGCATCTCGTGGCATAACCGGGACAAAAGTTGATTTTGAGATGTGTGTGTATATATATATATATATATATCTGTCTATATAATATTTTTTTAAGTTGTCTATATACTTAATTTAAAACAATTAATTAAAACATTTTAATTTAAATTAGACATCATTTTTTAACAATGTACTACTTGTACATAAAAGAAATGCTTTGGGGGATTTTTTTAGTTTTAAACATTCATTAAATTAATAATATATTCAAATTAGTTATTTCATTATAAAATGTTAAATTATGTAAATATACATTTCTATTTACCTTAAAAAAAAAGATTTATTTTTTATTTAATAATAAACTTCTAAAATGTTTCCTATACTTTACCTTGGAGAAATCTCCACCTGTGTGTGAGTAGTAAATTTACACTTGTAAAGTCGGTTGTAGCAGGCCCCACCCCCTAATTTAGAGATTGAAGTCTACACCAAGATGTACATCTATGTTCTGAAATGGTGAATATCAAATAATGTAAAGTTGCACCTAGGTGTAGTAGTAAATCTACATATGTGCATTTACCTTTGTGAATAGATCCATTGTGATTGGGATCCTCCATATGTATTCCTCATCTTTACATTGCCATCTGACATGCATATTTCAATGGCTCCATTGCCAGTGCTAAGAGTAATGCTGAGAGTGGGCAGCACTATCTGGTGCCACTGTTCAACTTCCAGCACTCTGAGATTTAATACCCTTTTTTACCATTTCCTGGGAACCTTGTAAAGGAGCTTAAAAATAGTAGGCAACTAATTTTTTGAGTATATGTATGGTTATGTTAATCATGATGGAAAATAGTCTGTGCAACCTTCTGTCGGAAAGGCACCTATAAGGCACATGTGCTTTTGCAATAATGACCTCTCTCAAAGATACCAGTGGCATCTGGTTTCATAGGCATTCAGGTATAACTCCATCTGGTGTGCTCCTGGCGAAATTCCAGTAGGATACCATCTCTGCTTGGGGGTTTCCCTATTCTCATTATCTGAATTTCTGTTAATATACTCACTCTAGTGAGCGGGAACTTCTTACCTCCTTTGTTCTATGGTCACTTTAAACTCTTACCTCTGGCAGGTGTCCCTTATACCTGGACATTGAGTGTGGTGGTTGGGCAATCAACTCACTCAGTATTTACTGAAGCTATTGACTGCTAGCCCTTTTCATTCACAATGTGCATAATGGGTATCCAGGGGAGTCAAGTGAGTTTCATACCTTATTTGTCCCCTTGCCTATGCCAGTGCCTATAGTTGCTATGAGTGGGCTTATTTAGGGAGTGCTATATTTCATCCAGCCATCTTGTTCAACCAATATTTGTCCGCTAGTTCCTTCCTTAATATTTTCAGCTGGTTTCATTCTAGTTCCAGCCAAACACCGTAAACCTTCTTAATACAGACCTTTGCATTATTACTTCATGGATTCCTATTTATTAACTCGGGAAGAGGTCATACCCAAATTGGTAAAAATTATAGTGTTCAAACCTGCGTGATCACAATCACTGCTACTTTGGGACTTATGTGGCACTAAATAGAAGAAGAAAAACACTACTTTACGGGTGCTGCTCTCACTGTCTGTCTATCATGCCAGCCATTCCCATCACTTCTAGAAGTGCTTTAGTCATGCCTGACTTCACATTTTTCTTTAGGGAGCATCTATCCTTCAGATTGTGCAATGCATAGTTAAAATCTTCTGTCCAATCATGCCAAATGTTTTGCCCAATCATGGAAAAATTGCAAGACGGAAAGCCACATTTAAGCCCTAAAAAAATACTGTGAATTGTTCCATGCAGCATACACATTCAGAAGCAGATTACTTGACCCTCATGATATAACTATAAACCAGTTCACATCTACGATTGGGGTCTGCATTTTTATATATATAAGGACCGTGAGCTGCCTCTTCATCTTTTCGTGCCCACTGGGGTTAATATTATTTTGTGTACTTTTCAATTTGGACAGCGATACCCAACCGGGTTTTAGATGGAACTTTTGTCCAAGCAGCTATGGGCAGTACTACAGAGACCAGCATGCCCTGCTTTGCTGACGTCCACATGGGCGGGACTATACATTTGAATAAATACATGTTCCACTTTAAACCGCTCTCCTTGTTTGATTGAAAAGAGCCAGTGAACAAGAGCAGTCTTTGCTTGAAACGCGTATGGCAGTCACACTACGAGATTTGGAGGGCTGGTTGAACGTTTCTGCTGCCGGTGGCTGTGTGCAGTACCCCTTCTTGAGTGACCTCCTCACCAGGGCAACCCTTGTGATTTTGTTTATGGCGGCAAGCCTAGCCGCGAGGAGGTCCTGCCGCTACTTTGCGGTTCCGTCGCGTCTGCATTGACAAGCGCTGCCTGGAGTGAAGGGGGCCTAGCTACTGGGCTCATATTGACAGGACCGTGAGCTGCCTCTTCATCTTTTCGTGCCCACTGGGGTTAATATTATTTTGTGTACTTTTCAATTTGGACAGCGATACCCAACCGGGTTTTAGATGGAACTTTTGTCCAAGCAGCTATGGGCAGTACTACAGAGACCAGCATGCCCTGCTTTGCTGACGCCCACATGGGCGGGACTATACATTTGAATAAATACATGTTCCACTTTAAACCGCTCTCCTTGTTTGATTGAAAAGAGCCAGTGAACAAGAGCAGTCTTTGCTTGAAACGCGTATGGCAGTCACACTACGAGATTTGGAGGGCTGGTTGAACGTTTCTGCTGCCGGTGGCTGTGTGCAGTACCCCTTCAGGAGTGACCTCCTCACCAGGGCAACCCTTGTGATTTTGTTTATGGCGGCAAGCCTAGCCGCGAGGAGGTCCTGCCGCTACTTTGCGGTTCCGTCGCGTCTGCATTGACAAGCGCTGCCTGGAGTGAAGGGGGCCTAGCTACTGGGCTCATATTGACAGGACCGTGAGCTGCCTCTTCATCTTTTCGTGCCCACTGGGGTTAATATTATTTTGTGTACTTTTCAATTTGGACAGCGATACCCAACCGGGTTTTAGATGGAACTTTTGTCCAAGCAGCTATGGGCAGTACTACAGAGACCAGCATGCCCTGCTTTGCTGACGCCCACATGGGCGGGACTATACATTTGAATAAATACATGTTCCACTTTAAACCGCTCTCCTTGTTTGATTGAAAAGAGCCAGTGAACAAGAGCAGTCTTTGCTTGAAACGCGTATGGCAGTCACACTACGAGATTTGGAGGGCTGGTTGAACGTTTGCCAGGGCAACCCTTGTGATTTTATATATATATATATATATATATATATATATATATTCACCTAGTTCAGTAAACTGAGCCCATCAAAGTTTCATTCTAATTTGCCAACATTCTTTGAGACGCCTGAGGGTGTGATTAATCTTTGGCTCTAGTACTCTCTCCCTTTGTAATATTGGGTATTACCTGGCCTCAAGAGGGTCAGAATGTACTCTTAGGGTGGCATAATTGGTCTCAAATGCTTCCAGAGTTAGCAAAAAAGCTTTCACGTTTGACTTTATTCCTCTGGGTAATTCAGGTTGAAGTGTCATTCAGTGCTTCACTTCATGATGGGTTTTCCATTGTTTTTTGTGCCAGTTGTGACTTCAGGAAAGGCCATTATATTCTGCTTATCCAACATAACTTGGGAATCTTTGCATGTGTGTTTTAATTTGTCATCCTGGTCACGAAAATTCAACAACCAAGCTAATATTGATCTAGGGTGGGCTTCCACTCTGAGAAAGGGTTCACACTCCGTGAGCCGCTCTCAGGAAGGATGAGAAACCCTTATGGTGAAAGGTCTTTCAGGAGTAATTTGTTTGAAGACCTTTCTGCCTTAAATGGAAAATTAAGGAATTGCTGGTCATTGCTGCTAGATCTGCTCTCCATGTTGTCCACGCTCATCTCGAGAGCACTTTTTTTTTATTCTTTCAGTTGAATGATTATGTTGCACATTTCCCCAGCATTCTGTGTGATAATTTCCATTACATCTACTTTTGCTTGTGTAGGATTCTGCTGAGGAAATTCATTCACTAGTGTGAATAGATGATCTGTTGACTTGGATCCTCATTACGAATGGCTCTTTAAATTTCCGGTATGTGCGCTATCTGCAATTACCACATATGTACATTTTTTGTTTTGTGTCAAACAGTGCAGCCCATCACCTTTCCACAGGTACATTTTGGCAGGTGAAATTGTCCCCAATTCACCAGACGAAAATGTATGTTTAACACTGAACATGCAGATTTTGGTGCGGAGAGCGAGATAGGTATCATGCTATCATGATGACACTTCATAATTTCCAAACAACTTGGTGTCAGATTTTATCTGATGCACTAGTTATAGCATTGAAAACAGGGCTACCCATATTGAGTTCCACAGGTTAATTGACCACCCACTATTCCTCTGCATCTTGCATTGACACAACAGCAGCACATCCATTAGCAGCCCCTTCATATTGTATGATTTCTATGGCTCTGCTCAAGCTTATTTGGCTTTTACCATCATCCCACCCTTAGGGTGGCTCCCTACTAATAGCACCAGAGTTATGTAGTTGCACAGGGGCACAGTTTCCAATCCCTCTGTCACATTGTTATGGTAATTAGAATGCCTCTTTAATGCACCATAGGTTTCCCAGTGCAATTTACTTAGTGTCCACCAGTGGTTGGGAGCCTTTCCTCCAGGCAAGTTGGTGGTGCCCACACATGAACATCAGAAGCTGCCATACAAGCACAAACCCATCAGGTGGTTTGTCTCATAGGAAATATACACGGACCTATACTTGCTGCAGTGCTACTCCTAGTTCAATGTTCTGCTAGGGCACTATGTTCTTCTGCCAGTCCTGGGCTGTGTCTGCCATTTTTATCAGATATTTATAGTCCCCAACCATGCAGGAAAGCTCTTTTTAATGGGCGTGTACTTGAGCACTTAAAAGACACAGAGCACAAGAGCTTGCAGCCGATATTTCTGATGAAGACTGTCCCTCCTCGTTTGATGGCCTGTTAAAGTCTTGTCACGCTAGGCAGCACACTTTGCACCATCACATCTCAAAGCATGGGGACTGCTGCTATGTGCCACAGACTTAGGGTGGGGGAGGTTAGGGGTTGAGGCCTTCTAGCATGTAGCTGCCCTAGCTACCTGTGCTTAGTACACCTTCACTGTTCAAGGACCAGTCAATGTTTGTGCTATGTTTTATACACAGCAATAGGATCTCCTATCAGGGAGCACTGCTTAGTCAGGTAATTTTAGTCAATGATCACTAGAACGATGACCAACCCCTTTCTCTTATGTGCCTTGAATTGCATGCTGCATCATTCTGTGACTAGCTGGGTCCCCCGCTTAACATTTTGCACAAGAACTGGGGGTAGTTGCAGGGGCCCTCTCACATGCTCCCATTTTGTTTGGTCTCGCACCCTAAGAAGAGTTTAAAAAATGTAAAAAGGCATGGGAATATCACAGAGGCAGAACTATTCAATGTTCATGAATTTGGCAACAATTGCTGTAATGGAGAGCCGGGATTACAAGCAAGTAGCTATTTCTTCTGTGGTTACATCTCATGTAGCTGTGACCCATTGTACAATATTGTCTACAAAGTGGAGATATTGGTGCACAGGACGAAGGATATGTACTGTTGCATCAGGTGAGTACATTTTCTGCAGCCTTGTATATCCATGTTCATTTTGCTGAACGTTTCCTTGCTATTTTAGATGCAGTTTCTAAATCAAAGTATCAAAGTTAATGTTTTTGTACACAACTATAAAAAGGTTGAAGGTAACCGTTGTGGAATGGCATACTGTAAAGTGGTAATTTTAATGCTTTCCATCATGTCGACTGCGTGTTTTGGCTTATCTGGATTTTCATACAGGAAAAGCAATTGTTAACTACCTCTTTCATTTGACTGTTCATCTTTTAACAATTATAGATTTGCTGTTGCCACACCTGAAGAACTCGGTGCTAATAATGATGACTGTGCCATTTGCTGGGACTCAATGCAGTCTGCACGGAAGCTACCATGTGGACACCTTTTTCACAAGTAGGTACTTGGAGGGAGAGGGACTATTGAAAAAATTCAAGATCAGCCTTTCATTATTAAAAATGACCATCATACCTTGGAGTATGAAGTGGAGCACTGTATTAAACTTTCGTCTGGAGAAAAAGCAGGGCTTAATTCCTAAGCCTTTGGTATGTTCTGAGGACCTGGACTACCTCCCCACCCATATTTTGGAAGCTCCCTTACTACTTCTTCTTAGGAAGTAAATGAAGACTGTTTCTCGAGCAACACTTTGGCCATCTGTAACCCACTGGATTTCTTACCTCAACTGATTATCTCTCTGCACCATTTCCATCCCCTTGCTCTTCCTTCTCTATAGTCTTCACTTCATCTCACTTTTACACATTGCTGCACTGCATTGCAGGTAGGTTCACACCATTTACAGTCCCTTAATTCATACATTGACATTTGCTCAACATTCTAGTCTAAGCAAATATCACTTTATTTTCATTTTAACTCAAGGAACCTTTGTGTTCTCCTTCATGAACTCCCACCAGATGCATATCCTGTAGAATAGAGTTACCATCATTGGAACCATCAGGAGGAAGGAAATGAGGAACACTCAGTCTAAGCAGGTTTCTAGTAGATACCTGCCACACCTGCGACTCAGATCTTACATCGAAATCAAAACAGCAGCTTCTGCTGAATTGGATAGTTTTCCACATAACAGCCCTTTACATCTCCAGTAAAGACGCAGATTCTTAAAACACTGCTGTTGCTGCCTTGTCTCTTGCCAAAGAGATCTATTTTGAAATTGGTAAAGTGTAATTTGCTTTGCCATTAGTAGCACACAAGATTGTCCACTGTGCATCTTGCCTAAACCTACGGTGTTTCTGACCAAGCATTTGTGGAACGAGTGTTCATTTCAAAGGTTTGTTAGAGTTTGTAGTTTTGTACATCACAGCTTCTGTCACTTGTTCCTTCCTACTTTGATGGAGGCGTGGAGATGTCTAGGTGATATGCAGATGTTAGGAGGGAATTTAAGCACAGATTTACACTAACTCACTTTATTTGTAAATATACATGGGATTGTCTCTGTATGATTTAACTCTTCTTTTGAAAGCTTTAATTTCTGTTGCAACACTGGATTCTGTACTAGTTGTTCTCGGTCCTCCAGATCCTCCACATCAGAAATCCTTCCATAGTTAGAGTAATCAGTTCACCCTTCTGCAGAATAGAAGCAAAGTAGACACACAGGCATCGATTATACTGATTCTCACATTGTTAGAACATTTTTATTCTGCAGTACATTTCTGTTCAGTAATGGCTCAAGGGTATGGGAACTTCAAATTTGCACCCTCTTTCTAAGGCAGCCTATTTTACATACTTTCAGAGTTGACAACTTCTATTCTGTGGGACAGACTCCCAGTTTGGGCGATGCTTCTCTTGGAACTGTCCACATCAGTCACTAAGTTTAAAATTAACGCTTCCGTAGAGGAGCCCTTCACAATGAGCAGCTTCAGTACAATGAGTCTAGCATCTCTTCCATTGTTAGTTTTGAATAGTTTGGCAAACATGTGGGAAAGCAAAGGAATAAAATCACACAAAATCTTGCCTTTCCCTTGGACCGATTAATGCATCCTCCCTGAGGAAGCTGCAGCAGAATGTTTTCTAGTAGTCGGAAGGAAAGAATGCAGCGTTACAAAAGCTGAACTACACAAAGACCTTGTGGACACAACCACCGGAGCTATTAATGTCTCTCTTTCTCTCTCTATCTGTGGGGAGACTTGGAGCAATGTTTAGTTCCCACTGACCTTGAGTGATTTAAGTCACTTGATAGTAAAAGAAAGACCGCCTTCCACATGTCTGGGATGTACTCACTTAAAGATGGCAATCTGACGACTTTGTGCACCCATTTGTGACACCTATTCATAAGCACTCTAACAGCATTACCTGCCTCCCAAGCCATGAGAACTTATAAATATTAAAGTCTATCTAGGTTTTGCTCTGTATAATCTTATTCTTAGTCTGTGTTTTTGGGCTGGGAGTGTCAGGGGGAGAATCTTGTTATGCTGTAAAATTATTCATGAACATTAATGTTAATTAATGTAATCCAGCTTTGTTAGAATCTGCTGTTGAATTTGCCTCATAGTGTATATGCACAGATAGACTTCTTGGGGGAAATTGTAGATGCCTGCAATTGATAATAATTTTAATAATTCATTTATCTTCGGTTTAAAAGTATGTATTAACCCTTTCGATGCTTGTGACGGAGCGGTTCCGTTATGCGCGTCGGTCGCGCTGTGCGCATGACGGAACCGCTCCGTCACGGCCCAGCCCGCGCAAGAACCCTTCAGCACAGCGCGGTAATCCGCGCCGCGCTGAAGGGGTTAAGATAGTTTTGAGTAACTAGTAAATAAATTATAATTGATTTGTGCCACTTACCTACCTAAAATTGTGGTCTGCTGCTTACACTTTACAGTAGAGATAGTTGCTTTGAATGTCTTAAAATATCCTTGCCCTTAAGAGAAAGGTGTGGCAGCTGTGGAAACCTGTTTTTAGGTCTCGCCTAGCTATTGCGTAGCAATCGCTATGCGAGACTCTAGTAAGGGGCTCCCAAAAGTGCTCCCAAAAGTGGATTGCATGGCGAGCACGCGCACAATCACGTGCATCGTGCCACCATGCAATCCATTTGGCATCGTACTTCAAAGGGTCCGCTCCCCCGCCAAGCGCGCGCGCCACGCTCCGCCGCGTCTCGTGACAAATTTGCTTTTCCTTTCGCGCGCGGGCGCTCGCTCGCGTCCGGACCACTTTAGAAGCCGGGCTTGTTCCTGGGTGATTTAAACATTTTGAATTTTTGGCTGGGTAAGTCACTGGGGAACTTGTGTGTTTACATTTTTCTCCAGCTAGCATTCTTCATAGACTCAAAGAGTTTTTAATGCATTCTGCCACGTTAGGCATTTCTCCATAATTTAGCGTGACTAACGATCTACATTGGCACTGGAATTCTATGTGTGGTTAATAGACGCTTGAGATACTGGGAAACTTGGTGACTCATTGGCTTGAATCGAAGTGTACACTTTACTCGTACTATAGGAAGCCCGTCCCGTTGGAAATAAATACCGCCTCTACCCACGCCAGGTGATGTCACGTGTTCTATTGCTACTTGGCAAACAAAGGGGATCAACTTAAGACACGTTCAGCAACAAATCATTTCTTTGATAATGTGTCCCCGAATATCTGCAGCTTGTTAAACTTTGGGCAGTGGCCCGCAACTTCAATAATAAGCTTTGCAAACCCAAATCCAGAAACAAGTGATGCAAAGTGATTTTCTGTTCACATACCTCCTGGCATCCAACAGTCCCATCATCTTGCATCTCCTCAGCCATCCTAGCATTCTGACATGCGCCTCCAAACTTTCCAAAGTACAACATCACTCCAAAAATTCCAATCTGTTTGTGATAGGCCATCGTTCCTTGTTTCTTTAATATAACGACTCTGAAAGGGTTTTAACAGCAGTGGAACTGATCTCCAGTTACTCAGATAAAAACGTTGCTATAGTGGTTGATAAATAAGAGTATATCCATTTAGGTTTCTCCACTTGAGCGTCAAACTACACACCTCTTTGTTCGTTTTAGAGGCTAAAAGTGGTATTAGAGTGTTCAAAAAAGTTTTTGTAAGCACAAAGCTTTTACTTGTAAAAAGTTTATTTTAACGACACGACAACCAATAAAGTTTACTTGAAGGTCTAACAGTACTTCATAGCAGACAGCAAATCATCCTAGGCAAAGCCAAGCAAAGTCTTCTTGCCATCTACCAAGTCTACATTAGCCCATGTAGAGGTATGAGTAACCCAACGAGAGCTCTTTCAATGCTGAAATGCTAACCTTACCTATTGCTAGACATCAGAGTACCAGAAATTGTCCTATCCCTGTTCTCACAAAAGTTCTGCCCTCGCAGTCCTAATAGGCCCTCCAGCATCAATACAAACCCCTTCATTGCTCTCCTAGTGACTCTGCACGGTTACTTGTAGTTATGGTAGCTGAACTCAAATCTGATGCTATTTCTGGTGAACCAAATACTGAATTCCAACTACACTAAGCAGCCACAGGGGGTTAAGCTGTCTTTAGGTTACCAGCTTTTAGAACCAAAAGTGAAACTGACAAGGACCAACCCCAAGAGCCAGCATGACCTGCTCATCCTTGAATAGCTACTGGTCATCTGGCCCGCCCAACTTGTGTTGATTCACTGACAATTATATGATGGTCACTTTTGTGAAATCAGTGTGGCTTATGGAGCGAGGAAGTGTGTTAGGAGTGCAAGAACATGTGAACACTATGTATGAACTACCACTGAAAGTATCGGACTTCAGGAGCTCTACGCAGCCATTAGCGAGTTTGCAAGAAATAACACACAGCTGTTTAACAAAAGCCTGCGGTGAGAACAGAAAAATGACAGTACTAGTAAGCCTCAATTTACTTAAACAGTTTTCTTTCTTGCTAGGCTTGCAAAAAATCTGCAATATCTCTGTAAATGCTCGTTCCTTTGAAGAGCTTTTTACTTTCTCTCTGAAAGCAAGTAGCTGAGAGGAAGGCAACCGTTGTGGGGAATGTACCCTCAGGGTCACCCTTGTATCTTAGGTGAAGATTCTCATGTTCACAGTGGGATTAAGGGGTTGCAGTCTGTAGAACCCTGTAGCACTTGCCCTGCACTAGCAGTTTGCATGTCCTTCTTTGCCCACAAAAAACAGAATGCAACATCCGCACGGAGGCTTCCCCAGAATGGGGAACTGCACAGTCTCTTGGCACCATTTTGTTCAGCACATCTAGTGCAATGTGCATGTTATTTAGAATAGCAAGCACAACAAGATGATGGACGGAGTGCTGAAACTTTTCAACCACTCACCCGCAGTCACAAATCTGGGTTTAATCAATCATTCTTTTGCTCACTCTGCCACCCCAGTTTGGACCCAGCCATATGCAAATCAGTCTTGACCCTGTGCCTTATGGGAAAAGTCCACCCCAAACTGCTAGACCAGGTCCTCCCTAGACCGGAAACAAGCATCCTGGGACCGGTTTCAGGGTTTCATCAGTCAGGCTAGCTTGAATCCAGTGGCACAGTGAGCAACTGACCCACGTCTGGGTATGCCCTTGGCCACTTAGAGCACACATAGAAAAGGCTGCGCTGTTCAAAACATTGCATGAATAAGCAGTCAATTAGCACGTGGGTAGTGAAGAATTATGAAATATTATGCATTTGTTTTTTACTTCACTGCTGGCCTGGCCTATGCTATACCGTTTTATGGATGATATTTTTAGGTCGAGCCTGGGCAGCGCATGCGCTGCGAGGCATACTATATTCAGGTATAACTTGAAGCTCCACCCACTCTGCTCATTTTTCATTGGCTTGTGTCAATTTCCACTGTAAACTGTGGCTTTTCATTGGTCAATAGGCTCATTAGTCCCTCATTCGTACTGCCTGGTATCATTTTGTAACCTCCCATGAGGAAACCCCGTTACATGGGTTGTTACTCAGTAGGCTTTAATTACAGCCTCCGAGCACTATTTTTTAAAAATAGCTTTGTCCTGCCTGCTGTTCCAGGCAGGACACGCTCTCCAACACTTTGAAAATCTTTATAGCACAGGCGGTGAACGCATCTGCTAAAGTTTATGCTCTTGGCGTTGTAAATGACAATGCCTTTTATTTAGCTGTTTTAAAAACACAAATAAAAGGCATTGTCATTTACAATGCCAATAGCTCAAACTCAAGTAAATGCGAGACCTATTGCATTGCAAATGCTTGTTAGTTCCTTCTTGTCTTTCAAGATCTGAGAAATTGACAGAATTCCTTGAAGAAATGTCGCATAGCACTGATGTTAGATCTTTAAGATTTGAATATGAGGAGGAGGAGCTTAGCGCGCATCCAAGATGGTCGCGTGAGCACAGGGCTCCCCGGACCCTTTCTGCTCCTCGGAATATATCCTGAGACTATCCTGATTTGGTGTATGGAATCTGGGAGATGAAGACCAGCTGATCATATATCTCTTTTCAAAACTCTAATCGGACCTGGGAATCCTGAGTTATCGTCGCCGGAACTTTTGGGACCCACCCGACGGAGGTGGCCGGGGTGAAGGTGACCCGTGGGGCCGGGCTGCAATTGAACAACAGCGGCCTCAGCGCGGTGCCAGTTACCGATTCAGCACTTTCGGTTTCGGTTTTGGCCTTCAGGAGATCAGCTGGCGTGCGTGCTCAAGGTGGCGAGGTGCCTCCTGGGCCTCTGCCCGAGGTTTGCTTTCATCTGCTACTGGCGGGTCTGACGCCTCCGGCCCCTACACCGACGGTTTGTGGTCCTTTCGCTGGCACCCGCGCGCCCCTTGATCGGAGGTCCCATTGAGTGACTGCGCTCACATGGCGGGCAAAGGGGGTCCGGAGGGGCGCAAGACCAAGGCTTCACTGCGCGGGGGAGCGGTCCAGAGCAACAACATGGACCGCTATACCCAGGGCAGGAGGTCCCCTGGCGCTGCTGGCCTCTCCCCGGATGCTGCAGGGGGAGGCACGACCGTCGCTGCGGAACCCTCCCTGCAGGACATTATGGGCGCCATCGAGGGCATCAGGGAAACTATCGCGACGCAATATGAGGCCCTGGCCCGTAAGATCGACACTGTCGCGATCGACGTCACCCTGATTCGGGCCGACCTCTCTAAAACCAACGAGAAGGTCCAGGCCCTTGATGCACGGACCTCCACCCTGGGTGCGGAGGTGTCGGATCTGCGGGCCGCGCTTGGGGA
This sequence comes from Triturus cristatus, assembly GCF_964204655.1. Classification (NCBI taxonomy): domain Eukaryota; kingdom Metazoa; phylum Chordata; class Amphibia; order Caudata; family Salamandridae; genus Triturus; species Triturus cristatus. Next base: position 530,345,294 of record NC_140595.1, read on the forward strand.
CATTAGAGTGGTCAACGACCATATGGCCCGGCGGCTTGAGGACTTCGAGGGACGGGCCCGACGCAACAATATCCGCATCATTGGGGTACCGGAGTCCTCCGACAGCCGCCCGGTGGACCTCGTGGTCGAGGAACTTATCCTGCAACAGCTGTCCCCGGTTGGCCTAAGCAAATTCTTCGCTGTGGAGCGGGCCCATCGAGTTCCGGGCGGCCGGCCGCGGCCGGGGGCCCCCCCGAGGCCTATCGTGGCTAAACTGTTCCACTACAGGGACCGCGATGCTATTCTGCAGGCTTCACGGACCCGTGGCCCGGTCCGCTACGAGAACTCGACCATCAACTTTTATCCGGACTTCACGCAACTGGTCCAGAAACAGCGGATGGGATTCCAAGGGGTGAAGCGCCGTCTCCGCGAGCTAGGCCTGAAGTACTCAATGATCTACCCGGCGAAACTTCGAGTGGAGCATGGAGAGCGGACAGCCTTTTTTGACTCTCCTGTGGCCGCAAGTGACTGGCTGGACTCGCTGCCGGACGGGGGTGGCCGGCCCGGGCCCTCTGGGGGCACCGCAGGTGACGGGTCCCCTTAGACTGACCTTTGGTCCTTACTTTTTACGGCTTGGCACTGTACAGTTGGGTCTTACTTCTTTTGTATACTGTGCTTTACCAGGACCCGTGAGGGGTGCGGGCGGGTGCGGGTCCCTTTCCTCCTCCGGGGTCTTTTTGTAGAATGGGGTTAATGGGGCGACAGGCACACTGCAAGTTGGGGGGGGTCTTTGGCCCGCAGGGGTGCAGGGTGGGGGGCGTTGGACTTGGGGTGGGGTTGGGGGGGAAGAGGGGTTGTTTAGTTGTGTGTTTTTTGTTTACAGGGCGAGGTATTGATTTTTATCCATATTTGGGAGCGGTGCTGCGGGCTGGGGGCCTCTTGAGCTATTGGATGGGATGGGGGGAGACGGGTTGAGGATTATGTCATGGAACGTCAATGGGTTGGGGGACCGTATTAAGCGGGGTGTTGTACTGCAATATTTGCGTCGTTTGACTCCTGATGTGGTGTTTCTCCAGGAGACGCATTTGGTCGGCAATGTCTGCCATGCGATGAACAGGGGGGGATACCGCCTCGTAGCCCATTCGGGTTTCACAACTGGCTCCAGGGGGGTGGGCATTCTCCTGCGAACCTCCCTTCCGGTGGAGATCACGAGGATAGTCTCTGATGACAGGGGGCGCTATGTGTGTTTGACTGGGAGGTGGGAGGGGCAGCCCCTTACCCTGGTTTCAGTCTACGTCCCCCCGGGCCTCCAGAACTCCACCTTCACTGACTTGGGTCGAATGCTGCTTGACCTTCCGGACGGCCTCCTGCTCATGGGCGGGGACTTTAATTCTGTGGTTTCGGGTGAACTGGATCGTCACCCACCTAGGACCCTCCCCGCTGCCCAGTCATGGCTGGGTGGGATGTTGGAGACCTTCGGCTTGGTGGATAGTTGGAGACTATTGCATCCGACCCAGTGTCAGTTCACCTTTCATTCGGGGGCGCATGGGAGTCTCTCCAGGTTAGACTACTTTCTTATGCCCGCGGCGCAGACTGGTCGGATTCGAGAGGTCAGACACCTGGCGCGTGGTATCTCCGACCATTCTCCGCTGTGGCTTCTCTTTGACACCGGGTCGCGGTCCGCAGGTCGGATAGCTCCCATTAACCCCTGGTACCTGCGGGACCCTGTGACTCGTGACAGCCTGGTTAAGGCCATGGACCAATACTTCAGTGAAAACGAGGGGTCGGTGTCGTCTGCGTTGTCCCTTTGGGAAGCCTTTAAAACTGTGCTACGCGGACACGCCCTCGCCCAGATAGTGGTGGCCAAGAAGGTTAGGAGCGAGGCGGTGGTAAAGCTGGAGACTGACATCTCGGGGCTGGAGTCGGCCCTGGAGGCGAATGTTACTCCGGACGGACTACATGCCCTTAGCCTGAAACAGTTCGAATATAGGTCCCTGGTCACTGACGCGGCCAAAACTATGTATAGGGAGCGGCAGGGCCGATTGTATGACGCGGGGGACAAGGCGGGTAAGTTGATTGCGTGGCTGGACAAAAAAGAGAGAGTGAATCGTGTGGTCCCCGAGTTGCGTGCTGCGGATGGTGTGTGTGTGACTGAGCCGGATGAGATTGTGGAATGCTTCGCTGATCACCTCCGGGCGGTGTACTCCCCGGTGACTGACAGGGACGAGGATGACTCTCGCCTCCTACTGAGAGATATTGCTCTGCCCGGCCTGTCCGTTGAGGACCGGGAGCGGTTGGACGCCCCCTTATCGTCGGATGAAATAGCGACCGCGATTCGTTCCCTTCGCTCGGGCAAGGCTATGGGTCCTAACGGTCTGCCCATTGAACTATACAAATTGCGTCCTGATAAGCTTGCGCCCTTCCTCGGCCGCATGTTCCGCGACTCTCTTGCGGCGGGTTCCCTTCCTGCCGACCAGCGCTTGGCCACTATAGTCGTTATTCCCAAGGAGGGCAAGCCTCGTGACCGCTGTACCTCTTACCGGCCTATTTCACTGCTCAATGCGGAGCCCAAAATCCTGGCGAAAGTCCTGGCCAATCGTTTGTTGAGTGTAGTGTGCGACCTTATTCATCCGGACCAATGCGGCTTTATCCCACACCGCTCTTAACTTGCGGCGTCTGCACGGGGTCCTCGCCAGGGCGGAGTTCCTCTCCGAACCGGCCGTGCTGGTTTCTTTGGATGCCACGATGGCATTTGACACTATTGAGTGGCCATTCCTCTGGGCCGTCTTGGATAAATTCGGCTTTGGAGAGGGATTTATTGGCTGGGTGAGGCTCCTTTACACGGGACCCATGGCTCAAGTGGTGGTGAATGGGCGGGTCTCTCGGCCCTTTGGCCTTGGCAGGGGCACGAGGCAGGGGTGCCCGTTGTCCCCGTTGCTTTTTGCTCTCGCCCTGGAGCCACTCGCTGCCTGGCTCCGTTGGGAGCCCTCGCTTAGAGGGATCCGGTGGGGCCCGGGCTTTGAAGATCGGGTCTCGCTGTATGCGGACGACATTCTCCTGTACCTCACCTCACCGCGGCAGTCACTCAACGTCCTCTTTGACGTTCTGACCTCCTTTGGGAACAATTCGGGTCTCACGATCAATTGGTCTAAATCCTGCGTTTATCCCATCGCTGGTGGTCCTCCTCTCCTGCCGCCTCGGCTCCCGATTCAAATATCTCTGAGCGGCTTTAAGTACCTGGGGATATACGTTTCGCTGGACCCGGTGGCTCGCTACGAGCAGAATCTTCTGCGTCCACTTCGGCGGCTGCGGGAGGACACGGCCCGGTGGTGCAGGCTGCCCCTGTCCCCGCTGGGTCGGGCCGCGCTGTTTAAAATGATGTCCCTTCCCAGGTTCCTCTATGCACTCCAGAACTCCTTTGACGTTATCCCAGTGGCCTACTTTCGGGAGGTGGAGAGCCTGCAGAGGAGACTGGTGTGGAACGGCCGGGCGCGTATTGCTCTTGCCAAGCTCACTCTCCCCTGGTATGACGGGGGCATCGCGCTTCCTGACATTCGCAGGTACTATTGGGCCTCGCAGCTATCTGCCATTAACCACGCCACGTATGCGCCCGGCTTGAATCCGGCGTATGAGATGGACAAGTTCCTGCTTCCTGGCGGGAACTACAACAGGGCACTTTATTCCCGCCTGGCTGACCGGACCCTTACGGGTCCTACTAAGATTGCTGTGCGGACCTGGAGGGCTGCCACTGCGGCCACGGGCTGGAGTGAGCGAGTGACATGTGCTACTCCCTTGTTTGCCTCCGACCGCCTGGGCAGCTTGTGGACCACCAAGGGGTTTGACCAGTGGGACACGATTGGTATCAGCAAAGTGGGAGACCTGTGGCACAAGGGCGCGGTCAAGACTTTCGCGGTGCTCCAGGCCGAATACGAGCTGACCGACAGGGAGTTCTTCCGCTACGCCCAGGTTCGACACGCCCTGCTCTCGGTCTTCGGGGAGGGGACCAAGATCCCTGTTTCCTCGCCCCTCGAGGACCGCGTACTTGACGGACATGTCCCTGATAGTACTATTTCTTTAATTTATAAAAAATTGATTAATCACCGGGCGGATCTCCTGGTGCGCCTTCGGGAGGCTTGGACTGGGGATGGGGTTGAATTGGACGACGAAGACTGGCAGTCTGCACTGTCGTCCCCCAAGGAGGTTGCCATTCCGGCTCGTCTCCGGTTGGTACAGCTCAAGATTCTCCACCGGGTGTATGTTACGGGTCCGCGCTTGGTCGCGATGGGATTCTCCGACGACGGACTCTGTAAACGAGGCTGCGGGCTCAGCGCCACCTTTCTTCATATCCTTTGGGAGTGTCGCGAGGTGGCGGACTACTGGCGCCGGGTCCACACGGTTATGGGACAGGTCACCGGGGTTGTGCTGCTGCCGGAGGTGCGTCGCTGTGTCCTGAATGTGTGGGAGCCCAATGACTACAACGCGGCTCAGACTCGGTGGGCGGCCCTAGGGAACATGATTGCCAAGAGGGATATAGCGCAACATTGGGGCGCTCAACGGCCGCCCACCGTGTCAGTATGGAAGGAGAATATGGACTGGTGTATGTTTCGGGAGAAGACAGTGTATGTGGCCCGTGGCAAGCCGGGGGCATGGGGTAGAATTTGGGGTCAATGGAATGCGTATCGCGGAGGCATCTGTACGCCCCCCCTGGTAGACACTGATATCGCCATGTCCCCCTGACCCTTGACGGCTCCTGGCGCTTTTTGTAACAACCACATATGGACGTTCATCTCCCTTGACCCCCTTTCCCCCCCCCCCCTCCGTCCCCGGCCTCCCGGTACTCCTCTCTTTAGCGGATTGCTCAAATGTTCTGACTGGAGTCTCCCGGGGGGAGCCTGAACCGCACTGGTATCCCTCGTAACTCGCCTTTTGTTTTTATTGTTTTTCTTTTTTGTTTCTGTTATTGTTGGACTGACGCTTGCTGTTCTTCGAGGACTATCTTGAGCCACTGCGGGGCAGTGCCCTGGGAACGGATTGCAGCCTTGATATGTGTATATTTCCTTATGTACCTAGCGGCCGGCCCGGGTGGTTGTAGGCCCATACTTGTAACCGAATTATTGTTCAATAAAAACTTTTTCCAAAAAAAAAAAAAAAAAAAAAAGATTTGAATATGTTTATGCTACTTCAGTCTTTCTGAATAATCACAATATCACCAATGAAGTCTATGGGGATCGAAAACTGAATGAATCTGTAAATCTTCAAGATGTGTACCTCAGTAAGTAAATCAACCAATAGCATTTCCATTTCCTACCCTTTATTATTTTAGATATTCTTAACACTGCCTTTAACCTGATCTTAGCTTCCTGGATATTCACAAATTTGCTTTCAGCTGTATCTGTCTGCCGCATTTGTCAGGTTGTTTGTAATTTTGTTATAGGGGTAGCCTGAACAAGGCCTAATCACCTGCTGCTCACCAAGAGAATCTTGTGTTTTCAATCATTTTATTGCTATGTTACTTATCAGTATCTTTCTGACTCCAACAATAAACCTATTTCCCTCTCTTCCTCCAGGGAACCACAGCATTAATGTAATTGCTGTTAATATACCATTGGCTTCCCTTTAGACCTCTCAGTGTAATTTGGAACCCTTTTGTTCAAGGTTTCCTGTCTCAGAGTTTATAGTGACCACCAGTCGTAGTACTTGTAGTCGCTTTGGGCCTGCCATGCTGAGGCAGTCATGTGCCAGAAACTTTAGTAGAGCCCCCTCAATGTCTGAGGTTGTCTCTATGTTGTATTTCAAATGCCAACTTCTCTCCATGTCCATAACGTCTGTAACCATAGAGTAAATCCTTGTGTTTCTATTTTGTTTCACAGTGTGAGAATTCTATATAGGGTAGATTTCCTCTGATGGTGCCCCAACAATAATGGACGTTTTGGCTAAATTCAACTCAGTTATTTGTGGATACTTTTTAGTACCTCATGCCAATAGAATAAGAAACAATATACTCTAATACCCACAACCTCTCGAACATATGTCGGTGATTTTTGTTTTTCTGATGCAAGCTGTCATGGAGGTTGAAGTATGAGGGGAAAATGAATTCAATTAATATTGTATGGGAACATTTCTTTAATTAGATTCTCCATCTTCCCCCAGGGTTATGCCTTGACCCCCTGTAGTCATTCAAATGTTGCCAAAAGTAAACCTGTACTAACCTATGGTTTCCCTGTACAGCTTCACTTGGTTAATTTAGCTATTTACAATCCACATGGCTCACTTTTCCAGGGATTCCTGCTCCTTCGTCCCACTCAGTGTTATAAGAATGAAGCTTGGCTTTCTTTCCTCACCCGAGGAAAAACAAAAGCAAAGAAGAGCGGGAAAGAAAAAATAATCATACAAATGCACTTTGCAGGATTTGTTGCCTGTCCTGTTTAACCCTGCTGGTCAGCAGCTCCACCACATCCATAGAAGAAGTTCTTGAGTGAGGCTTTGAAAGAAGACCTCTTCACCAACCAAACGGATTCCAACGTGCCTGATACTCACTGAAAAAAAGTTCACACCTTGACATTATCTTAGTTATGTACTCAGTGTTATGTGGCCCCTTGCATGAAGCTGTGCAGTTTAGATGTGCAACTAATTGCTTTCATACTGATCAGTAATCTGCGTCCCACTTTGCGTCACACAAGTGCCCCTTCAAAACCTTAGTAAGTAAATTTCTCTGTTTCAACAGCTAAGTTGTTGGCACCTATCTATGCCTCGGGCACATCAGTACATAGTCTTTGTGTTGAAAGTAATTATCTCTTGTGGGTTATGGGATGGAGAATGCTTAGATGTTGTAAACGTATAATTGCCACCAGAAATTCAGTTCCTGACAAAAACAAAAGGTTACTGAACATGACAGATGCCAACATTGAGGGAACATAGATCCATGTCTAAATATCTCGTACTTTCTTTTTATTGTTTTAATTTTTAATGTTAACATATTCTTTTTTCCTTTTTTACATTTTTTATTTTCAGCTCCTGTCTGCGCTCTTGGCTTGAACAAGATACTTCCTGCCCGACATGTCGGATGTCGCTTAACATTGCTGATAATAATCGAACAAGAGATGAGCAACAAAGAGAACATGTTGATGAGAATGTTGTTCCTGTGGCAGCTGCAGAGGGCAGACCTCGTATGAATCACCACAACCATTTCTTTCACTTTGATGGTAAGTTAGTTCAGTATAAATGTAATATTTCATGGTATGTGTGAAGTATAAAAAGCATGGTTACTTGAGGGAATGATGTAATTCCTTAACGTACACTTAAGTTTTTCTGCTCATCACCTGTAGCACTTTAGCTCTACTTACCAGTTGTATGGAGAAAGACTATTTTCTTGTTTCGAGAGCAACAAAAGACATTACTGGTATCGTGCGAAAGCAGGACTGTGAATACTGCTCTATATTTTGTTTCCAAATGCATGGTGGTGGGGCAGGTTTCCTTCAACTTGGATGCCTTTGGCTATCTATACTTGGATAAAGCCAACTCTCCCAGCAATTTACATTCTCCATTAATTGGGTCCATAAATTAACCCTGGATAATGAATGTTATCTTCAGTTCATAAAATTCAATTCTTGGGTCGAGCTTGGACACAATGTTTCCTTTGAAAACCAACTGCATTCTAATCTTGTTTGTCAATACATCCATTGATGCATTATCCAGTCATCCAGGAAATCTCCTTTCTTCTGGGCTCTATGACAAAGTGTGTCTTTCTAGTTACAGTAACCAACTTAACAAGCAATTCTCTTCAGGAGAATTCGGAGGATAACTGGTGGCACAGAACAGGGGCTGGGATGACAAGATCACTATAATCTATGTAGGGCCTTTTCTGAGAGCGGCGGTCAGATCTCATGGCTCCATGAACACTGATTTAGATCTGTTATAATCATTGGAGTACCGCTTTGAATGTGGTCGATGGGGAATCAAACTTTTAATTGTCTTGTTTTTACTTATTTTATCTATTTTATTGTATATGCCTGTACTTTTATGGATACCTCTGGTATTCAAATACAGTTTGGAATTGAATTGACAAGATCACTGTCTTCAGTAACCCTTCAGTCTTTATCATGAAGAGAATTTGGAAGGAGTTTCCATCTAAACATTACATTCAGCTCATTTGAATATGACAGGCTCCACAGTAGAGTATGTTTGAGCTCTCATGGGTGAACATCTCCAGGAGTAGAATGCCACTTAAGAAACACATCTGTCATTCTGCCTTCCGTAACATTGAGCTTCATCCTTATTCAAACAGACACTATTACAACTTATTGCCTAAAGACAGGGATGCACAACACCAGAATCCTGTTGTGGAAAGCACAGATTATATGGCATTGACTGAAAATCCATGTTACAATTGTTCACCTACCATTCTTTAAGCACTTAACTGACATTTGCTGAAGGAACATGCTTCAGCCTGAACGACAAGATGCTCCAAGAGATCTTTCCTGCTTGGGGAACCCCAGATGGTGATTTTATTTCCTCCCTTGGGCAAATTTTAAAATGCCGAAACTTTGTATCCAGATTATCCCATATCCATTTTGAAAGTGTAGTCCTTTTGATAGTTCATTCTAGACCATGTCTTCTCCCTTTTTCTCTGATTTATCTCCTGCCCAACATAATTTCAAACAGCAAAGCAGGAATGATGCTCATGTCTCCCACGTGACCACAATCCTGTAGGTAGCTGCCCTACTTCTGTCCCAAAAATATGCAAAAGCTTCCATGCAGGCCAGTTTTGTCCAGGATTTCAGACATAATTCTGCTCCCCAAGCATACAACTTCTGAGTTTGACTGCTTGATTCCCTGGTAAGTACCTGCATTGTAGACACTTTAATTTCTTGAGTGGCTGCATGACAATCTTGGGGGGAAAAAAGCAAACGCCCACAAAATAAGAATGTGCTTGGAAGTGGTTCAGAATCTAGTGAAGTTGACCTGAGTATGTGCTAACAGGATGTGTTACACTTAGCTACATCTGTTCTTCAAATGTTCGTTCCCAAACATTCTGGAATACCGTTGCGGTGTGTCAGAAATGCCTTTTTTCCTTATATCCTATTTGGTACATCCCTGTGGAGGATCTTAAAGTGCTGTTTTTCCAGTGAGAAGATATTCTTATTCTTTTGTATTTTTGAAGCACTGTCCAAGATAGTGGAACCCCTTTTGAAATCGCGCAAAAGGTTGATCATCATTTATGAGGTGCCATAAAGTTAATCTCCTAGTGCCCTTACTTGATTGATTGATGTGAAACTTATATAGCGTAACTGTCACTCTACGGGCATCCTGGCGCTTTAGAATGGAGAAACATACCAAGGGGACAGTGGGAGAATCAAGGGAAGGGCGCAGGTTTAGACTTTGGGATACAGCCAGGTTTTAAGCCCCTTGCGAAATTCGAGCAGGGAATTGCACTGCCTTAGATTCTGAGGGAGTTTATTCCACATGCCAGAAACCACTATGCTGAAATCCCTTCCGCCCACCCTGGAGCGTTTAAATCTCGGGACTACCAATAGACCAGCTGTGGATGAACGGAGCTGCCTGATGGGTTGATGACGAGCAAACTTTGCCTGTAGGGGGACTGGACCCAGTCCATGCACTGCTCTGAAAACCAGACACAGGGACTTAAAAGAGGCCCTTTCCTTGACAGGTAGCCAATGTAGGTCCCTCAGTGCTCCAGTAGCCGAGGAGCTGCGTCGCCTATCAAGAACTAATTTGGCTGCAGCTGACTGGATCCTTTGCAATCCCTGGAAGATATACTGCGGGGCCCCCAAATATAGGGAATTGCAATAGTCCAGCCTGCTTAGCACCGTACTGCGTACCACCGTAGCTCGCGACTCCCTAGGAAGTAATGGTAGAATGCTGCGTAGCAGACGTAGAAGGGCAAAGCAAACGTTAGCGGTCTTATTAGCCTGGGATACCATCTGGAGGTCATCATCCATAATCACCCCGAGATTGCGTACCTTGCTGACCGGAATCAGAGGTTCCTCCTCTGGAGTAAGTCTGAACTCAGAGGGAAGATGTTTAGGTATCCTGGATGGCGAGCAGAAGACCACCTCCGTTTTTCCACTATTGAACTGTAAAGAGTTCCTTCTGAGCCAGTTCGTGGTCTGCTGCATACATTGCTGGAATAAATCCATAGACAATGCGTCATCCCCTTCTAAGGAGAAGGCCAGCTGTGTGTCGTCAGCATAATTCACCAGGCTGACTCCAAAAGATTTAATTAGAGGGAACAGGGGCCGCAAATAGATGTTAAAAAGAATGGGACTAATCGCAGATCCCTGCGGCACCCCGTGCACAGCTGAAGACCTGTTGGAGGAGAAAGGTGTTAAGGTGACTACCTGCTGTCTACCTTCTAGGTAGGATTGAAGCCATTGTAGCGCCCTGCCTTTAACACCTATCAGCTTTAGTCTCTCCACTAGAACTGGGTGGCTCACCGTGTCGAACGAGGCCGACATGTCGAGAAGCACTAAAATCATGGCATTCCCATTGTCGGCAAGCATTCGAAGGTTGTCCAGCATGGTAGTCAGAGCCGTCTCAGTTCCATGGCCAGGACGAAAGCCAAACTGGTCACTGTCAAGCAGGTGGTTCTCCTCCAGAAAGCAGGACAATGTCTTGCTCACTGTTTTTTCAAGGATTTTCGCCGGATATGGTAAAAGCGAGATAGGCCTAAAGTTAGCTGGTATCAAGGGGTCCAGATTCGGTTTCTTAATCAGTGGGGTCACCACTGCTAGTTTCCAACAATCCGGCACAGATCCAGCCTCCAAGGACTGGTTACAGATCAGCCTCAACCATGGAAGGGTATTACGACCATATGATTTCCATATTTTGTGAGGGAGAGGATCTAAAGGGGAGCCAGAGGACACACTTTGTACCAGGCTGTCAAAGGCCACTTGAGATAGTTTGAAAGCTGTCAAGGGTCGCAGTCAGTGGTAGATCTCCATCACCCGAACTACCTATCTCCTCCGTACCAGTGTTGTCCTGTAGCGTGTTGACTATGTTAGCGATTTTTTTCCTGGAAAAAGGAGGCAATTTCATTACATAGGGCTTTGCGAGGGAGCTACTCTATTATTTATTTATTTATTTATTTATTTTTTTGAAACCGTTTATTACATTTTAAAAAGGTTACAAGTATGGGCCTACAACCATCCGGCCGGCCGCTAGAGTGGCAGAAGCATATGACATACATACAGTAAGAGTCTTTTGGCGGTGCAGATCGGTAAATCAGGAGACATCAATAGCGCAGGCCACATAACTCCAAGCCCACAATACGGTTTCCTTTCTTCAAAACAAAACAACACAAAAAACCACACCCGCAAGGCAACCCGCCATCCAAAGTGACGGCACGTGCTCCTTAAGTGGGGGATCCCAACCAGCAGCCAAACTCTGAAGAGGGGAATGGGAATAGATCAGAGACTGGGGAACCACATGCCCGTGGCTGAGGGAGGGGGTCGGCTAGGGGGACGGAGCTGGTGAGGCGGCCGGCAGCAGTGGCGGCTCACAAATACCCCCGCGATAGGCGTTCCAGGGGCCCCAGATTTTCACCCACGCCCCAGGCTTACCCCTCGCCACATACACTACCTTTTCACGAAACATACACCAATCCATATGTTCTTTGCAGGCCAACACCGCTGGGGGCCTCTGGGATCCCCACAATTGAGCAATGTCACGCTTAGCTATCATATATCCCAGAGTCACCCACCGCGTCTGCGGGACCGAATAGTCATTTGGTTCCCACACATTCAGCAAGCATCTCCTCGCTTCAGGCAACAGCGCAACACGCGTCACCACACGCAGGACCTCATGCACACCACGCCAGAATCGCTCCACCTGTGGGCATTCCCACAGAATATGCATGAAAGTTGCCAAGGCACCACAGCCACGCTTACACAAGCCGTCACCAACAAAGCCCATACGTAGAAGCCTTGGCCCCGTCACGTAAACCCGGTGGAGGATCTTAAGCTGGACGAAGCGAAGGCGAGCCGGGATGGCCACCTCCTTCGGAGAGGCCACCGCGGAAATCCAGTCCTCGTCGTCCAGTTCCAGCCCGTCGGCCACCCAGGCCTCGCGGAGACTAGTCAGTAGGCACGATCTGTCGTTGATCAGTTTTTTATATATAAGGGAGATCGTGCTGTCTGGGACATGGCCATCAAGCACTCTGTCCTCCAGGGGGGAAGACTCCGGAATGGACGCGACATCAGTGAAGACGGAGCCCAGCGCGTGGCGGACTTGTAAGTACCGAAAGTACTCACTGCCGTGCAGCTGAAATTCCGTCTGCAGCGTCTCAAAAGTTTTGAATCCACCCCTCGTCCAGAGGTCTCCCACTGTGCTGATTCCGATCGTGTCCCACTTCTCGAAGCCCTTCGACGTCCACAGGGAGCCCAACCTCTCAGACGCATATAGCGGCGTCGCCCGGGTCAAACGGTCCTTCCACCCCATAGCTGCATTAGCCGCGTGCCAGACACGCACCATGACACCCGTCGGTCCCGTCAGATGGGAGTCGGGCGCGCCAGAGTAGAGCGCTCGATTGTAGTCGCCACCGGGCAGGAGCATCTTGTCCATTTCAAATGCCGGGTTCAGGGCGGGCCCGTAAAGGCCATGATTAATCGCAGCTAGCTGGGAGGCCCAGTAATACCGTTTAATGTCCGGGAGGGCAACTCCCCCATCGTACCACGGGAGCGTCAATTTAGCCAGAGCAATACGCGGCCTCCCGTCCCAGAACAGGCGCCGCTGCAGGCTCTCCACCTCACGGAAGTAGCGCGCCGGAACCAAGTCCATAGTGTTCTGAAGCGCATACAGGAAGCGCGGCAAGGACATCATCTTAAACAAGGCCGCTCGGCCCAGCGGCGAAAGCGGAAGACGCCGCCAACGCGCAACGTCCTCCCGCAAGCGCTGGAGGGGGGGTAGCAAGTTCCGCTCGTAGCGGGCCTCCGGGTCTAGAGTAATATATATACCCAGGTACCGGAACCCCTGGGAAGCAATCTGGATCGGGCAGTCCCGTGGTAGGGCCGGAGCCTCCCCGGAAAGCACATACACGCAGGATTTCGCCCAGTTGATGACAAGGCCTGAGTTACGACCGAAGGAGCGCAGAACATCAACCAGGACAATCAGCGAGTTACGCGGGGAGGCGAGATACAAGAGGATATCATCGGCGTAGAGGGACACGCGGTCCTCATGCTCGGGGGTCCAGCGGAGACCACGGATAGAGGGGTGCCACCGCAGCCACTCCGCCAAGGGCTCCAAGGCCAATGCAAACAAGAGCGGTGACAAGGGGCAACCCTGACGCGTGCCCCGCCCCAGCGCGAAGGGGGCCGAGACTCGCCCATTCACCACCACCTGCGCCAATGGGCCCGAATACAACAATTTGACCCAGCTAATGAATCCCGGTCCAAATCCAAATTTCGCCAGCATCGCCCAGATGTATGGCCATTCAAGCGTGTCAAACGCCATAGTGGCGTCTAAGGACGCCAAGATGGCCGGCTCCCGCACAAACGGGACACGCGCGAGCACCCCGTGCAAGCGCCGCAGATTAAGAGCCGTGTTACGATGGGGTATAAAGCCAGATTGGTCTTGGTGGACCAAATCGCCCACCACGCCAACCAGCCGGTTGGCCAATACCTTGGCGAGGATTTTGGGCTCCGCGTTCAAGAGCGAGATAGGCCTATAGGATGTAACCCGCTCACGGGGTCTCCCCTCCTTGTGGATCACCACGATTGTGGCCAGACGCTGGTCCGGCGGGAGGGAACCCTGCGAGCGGGCCGCCAGGAACATCGCGCGCAGGTGGGGCGCCAGTACATCCGGTCGCAGCTTGTAAAGCTCGATGGGGATACCATTGGGGCCCATGGCCTTGCCGGATGCGACCGAGCGGATAGCCAGGGCAATTTCGTCCGAGGTGGGAGGAGCGTCCAGCAAGTCCCTGTCCTCCACCGCAAGGGAGGGCAGCGCGATATCCCGAAGCAGGGCATGGGAATCTTCCTCCGAGCAGGGAGAGACCGGGGAGTACACCTCGCGGAAGTAATCCGCGAAGCAGGAGACAATGGCTTCCGGCTCGGTGACAGGCACACCATCCATCCCCTCAATCAAAGGAACCACACGACTCGCTCTCTCCCTCTTGTCCAACCACGCAATCAATTTACCAGCCTTATCACCCACATCATACAGTCGCCCCTGTTGCTCTCTACTGAGGCCCCTGGCCGCCTCCGTGACGAGGGCCCTATAGGCCGCCTGCTTGAGGTGCAGAACATGCAACTTGGCGTCTGTGACCCCGCTCCCCAGGTCCCCCTCCAGTTCCACAATTTCGGCCTCCACCCGGGTTACCTCCTCCCGCTCGCGCCTCCGGGCATGGGAGATAAAGGAGAGGGCCTCCCCTCTGAGAACTACCTTAAAAGCCTCCCACAGGGAGATGGCCGAAGGGACAGACCCCACATTCTCATCAAAGTATCGCTGTAAGGATTTGATCAAGTCGGCACGAATAGTGGGGTCACGCAGGTACCAAGCATTGATTGGAGCCACCCTGCCCTCCCCCCTAGGGAAGACATCGAAATGGAACAGCAATGGGGAGTGATCTGAAATGCCCCGCGCCAGATGGCACACCTCTCTCACCCTCCCAGCATAGGCCGCCGGGACAAGGATGTAATCAAGCCGCGAGAGGCTACCATGGGCACCCGAGTGGAAGGTGTATTGCCGCTGTGCGGGATGCTTTAGTCGCCAGCAATCCACCAGGCCCAGTGTATCTAAAAGGCCGGACAGCCAAGCCTGTGCCCGGGGGAGGTCCCTAGGGGGATGGCGATCCACAGACACAGAAACTACCGCATTAAAGTCCCCCCCCAACCACCAGCAGGCCACCCGGGAGGTCCAGGAGGAGGCGCCCCAAGTCCGCAAATGTAGTAGATTGTAACCCAGGCGGGACGTACACTGATATAAAAACAAACACTCTACCCTCCATTCTACCCACCAGAACAGTGTAGCGGCCCCTCTCATCATGGCGCACCTCATCAATCTCCAACGGGAGCGAGTTCTTAATCATGATACCCACCCCCCCGCGAGCCCGAGGTGAAGCCCGAGTGGGCCACCAATCGATAGCCTCGCCGATTCATGGCATGAAAGGAGTTACCTATAAGGTGTGTCTCCTGCAGGAAGATAACATCTGGCGAGATACGTTTCAGGTACTGCAGGACCACACCACGCTTAATCCTGTCCCCCAGGCCGTTAACATTCCATGACAACACAGTCAAATCCCTACCCCCCATCATACGTAGAAGCAATCAGTCGTCCCCCACAGAGCATCTCGATAGCAACAATACAGTAAAGGGCTTGCCTTGCGGTGCAAACAAACAACACATCCCCCCCACCCCCCCATCCCAACAGAACTCCCCCCTCCCTGCACCCCTGCATGAGCCCAGACAGCCCCCTCAAAGTGCAGTGTGCCTGTCGCCCCATAGATGAAAAACTAACTAGTCCCCCAGAGGAGGAGGGAAGCCCCCAGAAGACCCCACACGACCTCCATAGGAGGGGAACATAAACGATCCGTAAATGGTAAAGGAATGTTGTCCAGAGCCAGGCCTATTCGTAACCCCTCAGTTCTGATCCGGCGGGCCCTCCCCGCCAACCGCACCCCCCCCACCCCCTCGGCCCCGATCTCCAGGCAGAGTGTCCAACCAGTCCCCAGCCGCCTCGGGTCGGTCAAAAAAGTGCGTGCGCCCATCCACCTCCACCCTTAGCTTAGCTGGAAAAAGCATTGAGTACTTAAGGTTCAGGTCCCGTAGGCGACGTTTAACTCCGAGAAAACTCAATCTCTGTTTTTGGACCGCCGGAGTAAAGTCTGGGTAGAAATGCACATCCATGTTATCAAGCTTGACCGGTCCCTGTTGCCTGGAGGTCTGCAGGATAGCGTCTCTGTCCCGAAAATTAAAAATCCGGGCAATAAGAGGCCGCGGCGGGGCAACGGCCTTAGGTCTGCCCCCAGGGACCCGGTGAGCACGTTCCACCGCAAAAAGCTTACTCAGCCCCCGGGGCTGGAGATGGGTAAGGATCAATTCTTCCACAAAAAGATCTGCCGCCTCCGCCTCTCGTCCCTCCGGCACCCCCACAATGCGAACGTTATTCCTCCGGGCCCGACCCTCGGAATCCTCCAGTCGCCGGTCCATCAGGGCGCTCGCCTGGCCAAGCCGGCGCACCTCCTTTTGGAGGGCCACCACGTCCGTCGTGAGGCTCGTTGTGGTGTGGGCCAGGGAATCGACCCGGTCGTTGGTTTTGGACAAGTCAGCCCTCACAAGGCTAACATCCACCAGGACCGAGTCTATCTTTTGCGCTAGGGTGTCGAAGCGCTGGTCCACCGAGGCCTTCATCTCTGCGATGGCGCCCATGACGTCCCGGAGGGTCAGATCCACCGGTTGAGCAGATGCCTCCGTCGGGCCCGCCGGGGATGTGCGCGATGTCTCCGGAGATCCCTTCTGGAGGGTGTAGCGGTCCATACTGTTGGATTGAGGCGCCGGGCCGCGGCGGGTCGTCTTCCCCTTCGCCCGGTCGCCATCTTGTTTGGTGGACATGCCTGCTCTCCCACCGTCGTGCCAATCTCCTCGAAAGGGCCGATAAACCAGTTCACGGGTTCCGGGGGGGGGAGGGCGACCACTGGGCCGCAGGACGACTCACGGCCGGCGGGCAGCCGGGCACCTGGACAAGGCCACACCACCGCACCCCGCTCCGCAACCCTACCTCGCTTGAGGGCAAGGAGAGCGCAAAAGCGAAAGTGAAAGCACAGGGTACGCGAGTCGCCCAGCCCTGCCCGCCGCTGTTGTTCGCTTTGTCCCCGGATCGCCCCACTACTCCAATCCGGGGGGCCAGCGCGGAGAAGGCCGCAACCTTCAATCGGTGCTCCCACCGGTGTCCGGGGTCCGATTCGAAAACGAAAAACGGATGGCGCCTCAGCTCGGGTTCACCGATGCAGTCCCTTCAACAAGGACAGGATCTAGGCAGGATTAATTCAGGAGGTCGTGGTGGTCCTCGGGAGCCTCGCACCTACGCGGCCATCTTGGTTGCGCGCTAGGCTCCTCGAGCTACTCTATTATTCATGCAAACCGGGGTAGAGAGGTCCCGGACAATCCTAAAAAGGGCTTTAGTCCCGTTCGATGCCTGAGAAATTGAGCAGGCATAGAAATCTGCCTTGGACCTCAAGATTAGAGCTTTGTATTGTTGAATCAGTCTCAAATCTTTTTTATCGTCCTCGGCATAGTTTTTCCTCCATTTCCTCTCTGCTTTCCTTCGGGAAAGTCTGAGTTGTTGCTACCCCTCGTTACACCAGGGTGCTGACCTTTTTCTCCCCTTCTTTAGTAGCTTTACAGGGATAATTTGATCTAAGATCTCAGTTATATGCCCAGTGAATGATCTATAGTTTTCATCCACTGACCTGGCGAAAGAGAAGTAGCTGACATCCAGAGATGTAGTTAGGGAGTCAACTTTGGCCAGTTTGGCCCATTCTCTATCCTTTCTATAGGAGAACTGCTGGCTGGACTTATTCTTCAAACAAGGCATCATAATGTTCAGGCGTATAAGAGAATGGTCTGTCCAATTCAGGGGTGTTATATTTAGTATCCTAGTTGTCGCTGGATTAGCGAATACCAGGTCCAGGATATGCCCCTTCTGATGTGTTGGACTTACCACCAATTGGTGGAGATTCAGGTTGGTGCATGTATACTGAAGGTCCCGCAGTTGGCCACAAAGACCTCCATCTTCTCTGAGGTTAAAGTGACCTAGTATAATCATATTAGAATGCGCAAGTTTTAGGTTAATAATAGTGTCAGCGAGAAGGTGGAAATGTGTGGTCGCACCCGGGGGCCTATAGCATAGCATCCCCGTGAGTATGCTCCCGCTAGGAGACTGTAATGAGAATCCTATTATTTCTATCCCCCCTACCTCATCAATCTGAAAGGGTATAAAGTCTAGAGTCTCTTTGAAAATCAATCCCACTCCACCTCCTCTACCCGTAATTCGAGGTTTGTGGATGATTTTATATCCACTAGGGCAGGCACTGCTCATTCCTACAGTCGACTCTGCAGTGGTCCACGTTTCCGTTATAAAGAGTGCAACTATCACCAGGTCTTCCAGGAGGCCCAAGATCTCCGAGGAATGCTTAATAAGCGAACGGCTATTTATCAGCCCGCAGGTGAGGGTAGTTCCCGTTATTGCCTTAGCACACATTGTCTGGAGGTTGTAGCCTTCGGACATATTCAACCGCAGTAGTTGATCTCTGCCATATGTCAACCGCCCTTGGTGGCCTTCTAAACGGGCAGCGTTGTTAGCGCTGGGAGCGTCCGGGGCGCGGACGGGCGCAGACGGGCTTGCCTCTGGCGCTCCTCAGGCGCGCCATCGGCGTGCCCACTGCGCGCGCGCGCGCTGCGCGCTTGCATTTACCGACTTAAATAGGTCGGTGTAGATGTTCCCCAGCAGCTAGGACGCCTCCCAAGATGGCGTCTGAGGATGGCAAAATGTCAGGCTCCCACACCCAAGATGGCGCTTCCAGTAATAGCGAGTGTTACCACGCTAAACCAGCGTGTGAGATATCGTTTTTTACAGTGCAGGTAAGCGGAATGGCAGTGTGTGTGACAGTTTTGGCAAAACTATTAAAACGCAAAGTACACAATATCAGGGCAGACAATAAACAATTAAAAACAAGGGAGAGCAGCACCTCTCGGCAAAGTGAGATTTAAAACAGGCAGCCACAGCAACTCTTTCACTCACGCTATCACTCTGGCAATGAACAGTCATCTGGAGGGGAGCAATTTGTATGCTTTATGTACCTAGTAGTCCTGTACTATTTTTCATTCCAACAAGGTGTCTTGGAAGAATTGGGCTTCCTTTTTTCCTTAAGCGTGTTCCAATTTTTTTTTTTTTTTTTTTATAAATGCATAAATTTCAGCACTGTTGGCATCAATTCAGAAATGCACTTACATGTTTCTCTCATGTCTCCTTCCCATACTCTCTTCAGCTAATCCTGGTGCAGTTGTTGGCGACCTACACTCCCCTCTTGCGAGATTTCTTTGAAGTAGGACTTGGTCTTGGCGTCCTCTGCTGTGTCCCACTGAAGAGTTGAGGCACAATGCTTAATCAAACATACCTCACTCAACCACCTAACAGTCTAGTAAATCCTGTATCCTTTCAGCCCACTTCCTAAGTTCCTCCTCAGCCCTCTTATCTGTTATGATTCTTTTCAGTCACACTTCACTATAGCCTACTTTGCCATATCACTGCCCCATTTCAAAGCCTTGAAGCCTCTATTTGATAGCCAGTGGATTGCTCTTCATGCCCAGAGTCCCAAATTGGTGTTTCATTTTACCTTGCATGGGTTGAGGTATAATACTATGTACTGTATTGTATGTTACATACAACAATGCCTCAACTGGAAATCATTGAAATAGAGGGGAACAACAAACAGTGATGCAAATCACAACGGGGATGGGGAACAAAAGGGAGAGCACAACGATGCATCTGGAGTGAAAATAGGGGGGTATTATTTGTAAGTAGTTATAGCAGCACTACAGTACAATTAAATATACAATTGCCAAAAACACGCAAGGTGAACACTGGACGTGTTTAGTGAAGGTGAGTGGCGCAGTGACTCAAGGGCGATGAGAGCAGGGTGAACGGTGACAAAAATTAAGAAGAATGTGGTCAAGATTTACAAAAAGATATAAGATGTATAAAATGTTCATGCTTTGGAAGTCAGATTAAATAAATTGACCCCAACAGCGCAAAAGTTCTATGCTCGGTAGTCGACGGCGGTTCAACCGGATTGATTTCAGGTCATCATCAGGACAATGGTCATTTGGTAGGAAGTAGTGCTGAACTGGACAGGGGTAAGTCAAGTGTCCGGGTCAGAACAGTCAGGGAGTGAACTACAAGCGAGGCGTCAGGTGTCGGCACAGAAGCCAAGTTGAATTATTCCACAGTGTGATGAAGGCCTGCCGATTCAAGCAGGGTTCAGGCGGTCAAGTGGAGCCCATGTTAAAGGATTCCGCAGCGTGATGAAGGGCTGCCTATTCAAGCGGGGTTTAGGCAGTCAAGTGGAGCTTAAGGCTAAGGGATTCAGGATCGGTTTCGCGGCAAGGCGATCTATAATTTCCAGAGTTGGCAGCAGAGGAGTCAAACCTCCGTAGTGTAGCTCAAGGCGGGGACGAAAGGCTCTCACTTTTGTTCCCCATCCACGTTGTGAGTTGCATCACTGTGTTTATTGTTCCGCTCTTTTTCAATGATTTCCAGTTGAGACATTGTTGTATGTTAAAAGCTTTACCGAGTCTCACCTGGGTTAACGGGTCCTACTCCTGTATTTGTTTCTTTGTATTGTATGTTACAAGCCTTGGGCGTGTCACTAGTTTAAGCTGTGATGCCAGCTCCTCCCAGTACTCTATCCTGTACATGACCACGTATATGTAGGAACATGGCACCCTGCTCATCACATTTCGGACAGGTGGAGGTCCTCGTAGGGTATGTGCTCTGCAGTCAAATGGGTGTAAGATACATAAGGTGGAGATAATCACAGTGTGTCAATTTGAACCGTGCATTGCTTGTATTGTTTTGCACCTTCATGAAGGTTTCCCCATCTCCACATTGGTCAAGGGGGTTGGCAGGTCGCCTCCCCAAGCCTATCTGGCTTTTGTTGTGACTGAAAGTCTGTTGACCTTCGATGCCATTTAAAGACGTGAGACCAGTCTCCTCCCTCCTCTATCCTCTAGGAGCACCTCCATAGTAATGGACGATTCTGGCACATCCAGGAAGTCGGTACTAACCTCACTGGCTGTGTGTGGCAGCTTAGCAAATTGCAGAAACTGCCCAGTTTCAACAAAGAAGTTCTCTTGAACCTCTTCAAAAGATATAAACGCATCACCTGGGTATATGTCATCCAGTGTGAGGAACCCTCCCTCTCCCTACACTGCTAATGATGTGTTCTCCTGTACACAATGAAACAGATGAAGCCATTTAATCCACAGTGATCTGCTGAAGGGTGGTCTCTTCAACACTCTTGGAGGCCATTTCCTGTGTTTTGGCCACTTGACGGACTATCCAAAGGTGCATGGGAGATGATGTTCCCCTGTTATTGAGTAGACTGGCAACATCAACCCCCCCCCCCCCTGGAGGAGTCTTGTTTCCCACTTTGGACCGTCAGCTCACCATTCCTCTGCGTGCTGTAATTGTGCAGCTATATAATAAAGTTCTGGGTTTCTTTTCCCTGCCCGTAGCAGTAGGACTAACAAACTAGCAATTTCTTGGAAAATAGGCTTCAGGACAGGGCATTTGGTAATTTGCACTATGTACAGTAGCAGCACCATTTTTCGCCATTGCCACTGTACCTATGATGGAGAGCCGAAGATCATTCTGAAAGTCTGTGGAGGCTCTAAGCCCCTTAAAGAGCTTACCCATGTTATGTGCACGATGAGATGCAGCAGGGTGGGTCACCCATATTCTCAGGTATTAAAACGATGTCTGTTCCCACTGTAAGCATAGGGTGGGTAGTTTTGGCTGCAACGTTTCTCTCAGCCCTGCTAGGGAGTATCATAGTGTATTTTGTTTATTAATGTATAACCCTGAGACTGTTGCAAATTCGTCCAACCCCCAAATGGATCGCGCCAGGTATACCAGGACAACATCCACTTATGGAGATGGCCCATGTACTGCATCGCCCACCTGTATTCACCATGGCGGTAATTCCTATCACAGCCATTTTACTGTCCATTCTGCCGCTATTGCAAATTTCAGAGGCGGTAACTGATACCCTTCCTGGTCCCCCTGTCCACTCTCCTCTTGCCAGTTTTCCTGCCACCCGAACTAACTCTGGCAACCGTGTTCTTTATACAGGGGCGCCGTCTATCTCGGAAACCTCCTTCCAGATCTCATCTCTCTAAGGACCTCAAACATGTACTCCCAACTGAGGGAGTCAAATGCCTTTTCAATGTCAAACGCCGCAAGGGCATATTCTTCCTAGGCCTTCTCGGTCGAGGCCATGACACGATTGAAGCGTCTGATATTCATGAGTGTATTGCGGCCTTTGATAAAGTCGCATTGGTCCTCATAGACCAAGGCCCCAACCGTAGTCAGAAATCAATTGGCTACTATATTGGAGAGAATCCTCATATCTACGTTTAGTCTAGATAACGCCAGAATGAGCCGAGCTCGACCGGGTTTCTATCAGGTTTCCGTACCATTGCAATAACATCCTCTCTCATGGTATTCGGTAAAATATTGCTCAGCTTCGCCAAGTAAGTTTCTAGTAACCTATCCACCACTATGTCAGCGTATGCTTGATATAACTCTCAGGAGAATGCGTCCCTTCCAGGGGCCCTGCCTGTGGACACAGTGCAAAAAGCAGCCACTACCTACTCTCTAGTGGTTTCTAGCTCCAGCGTTTCCATATCTTTGCGTAGCAGCTTTTGGAGCCCAAGAGGTTCCATGAGTGTCTTGATCTGCAATAGATCTGGAAGCCCCGGGCTTTCACAGAGGTGGGCCACATGTTACTGCCGTGTTCCTATCTGGCCTTTTCAAGGTCAGTATCAGCTACGTAGTGGATTCTCTTTTGAGGAGCCAGGCTAGGGATCTTCCTGAGGTGTCCCCTTCGTGGTGTAACATTTGCCTATTATCCCTAAGAGCATGTTTATCCAGAGCATTCCAGCTAGCTACATCATCACGTCTGAGCTCTAGTCTGGCCCGTTACTGACTGACATCATTATCTTTGCGCTCCTGGTGCTGTACCAACTTAGTCTTCTGCCGCGCTAGGGTGTGTTGTAGGTGCTGCTTCATGCCAAATATTTTTGACATGCACTCGGCCCAGATCATTACCTCTAGTGCTTCCCATTCAATTGCACATCTGTAGATTCCCATTTGGTCTTCAGTTAGCCCTCTAAGCTGGCTATGATTTCTGACCGTGACACTGTCGATGAGGGCCTCTAGCTTCAACAGCGAGGTTGATGTTCAATATCATCGGCCATCCCCATCGCAGCTTACCACCAATGGAGAATAGTATGAGAGGAGCCTGTTTAAGTACTAAACTCCTTGTATCTGGGAGTTCAGTTCCCTCCATACTAAGATACAGATCAAGCTCACTATAAGTACTGTCTGCTCATAGGGTACATGACTCGCCAGATGTTTATACAACCCAGCTTTGCCATGACCTTGGCGAGTATAGCAATGATCTCTGGTTTAGAGTGGTGTTGTGGGGGGTTGGGAGGGAGGGAGGGATGGATTGATTGGATAACCGATCAACATCACTGTCCAAAACCCAATTAAAATAGTCAGCCCAAATCAATTGTAAGGCTATGTATGGGAGAATGATTTCATATAGTGTATCTAAGAAAATGTTATCGTCTGTTTTGGGGGCATATGAATTTAGCACACATACCCCAGCCCCATCCATTAGCTCATAGCGTAGGAGATATATGCCCTATACGTCTGCTGTGTAGTGTTTTTGCTGAAAGGGTAATCTTGGGGTCACTTATATTGTGACTCCCCTGGCATACAAGGAGTACATGGAAAAGATAATGTTCGAGGCATATGAGCTGTAGAGCATATGCTTTAGCATAGATTGCCATCTGGTGTTGGGTCTGGATGTTTGCACTTTGTTTATGTTCGAAGAAGTCTTGTAGTCACGAGGTAGGTAACTTCTCCTTTCAATGATAGTGCACATTGACACCATCCTTAAATTGTTTTTTTCCCACCATCGGGTTTGGATGTTTATTTTTGCGCTCTGGTTCGGTACCGTTTTCGGACCCTTTAGACGCGCAATCCACTACCCTCGACGGTTTTGTTATCGATCGCGGTTCCTCATTCAACGCGCATCGTCTCACTTCAAAACTTTCTGTCTGAAAACTCGAAGCAGGCCGTCGGGCCTACCTGTACTGACCGCGCTAGCAGTCGATGGAACGGACTCCATTCAAGCTATGCCCCGGGTGTCGTGCTAAATTTCCATGCACCGACTTGCATGAAGTGTGCAACCTCTGCTTGTCCCCGGAACACGACCAGAAGGACTGCGACGCGTGTCGATCATTCCGATTGAAAAAGAGACTTCGTGATCGTCTGGCTTAACGCTACGAGATGCAACATCAGAGCGATTCTGTTACGGACGTCTTTGGAAAAGATTCCGATATCCAAAACCCAGCTCAAGGGCCAGAGGAAGAAGAGCAGATCTCCGGGTCTGAGCCCGACTCTGACATGGAAGAAGAAGAAGAAGACGACGACATCACTGTGGGTCAGCGTACCATGAGTACAGATCCCCCTGTGCCCATTCAACATGAGACCAAGGCTCCCATCCCTCCTTCGCCCTCTGGTTCAGGTTGGCACTGACACAAAGTTTCCGATGCCTCGCCCTCCGGCCCGGCTCTGAAACAATGCTTGGTCTTATGTCTTGGTGCCGAACCGACACCTTCAGCACCAAGACATAAGACCAAGCATCTATTGGTCAACATACCTTCGGGACCGAAGATTCCACCTTCGACACCGAAAGGCTTAGAGCCGAAACCCTCCAAGTCCAAAGACTCTGAGCCAAAACCCTCCAAGGCCAAAGATTCGGAGCCGAAAACTTCCAAGGCCATAGACTCTGAGCCTAAACCCTCCAAGCCCAAACACTTGTAGCCTAAACCTTCGAGGCCCAAAGGCTCGGAGCTGAAACCTTCGGCACTGAAATCACCACGGAAAGAGAAACACTCTCTCCAAAGAACCTCCGTCCAATGAGCCAACTTTGGACCCGAAACAGCAAAAGCTGGTGATAAACCCTAAAACAGGACATATTCAGAGAACCCTTCCGAAAAAAAACTGAAAATTGACCTACCAGAGGACTATCAGATCCCTCTTAAGAAGAAGAATGTGGGTACGAACCCTTCTCCTCCTTATATTCCACCTCCACCTAATCCTAACTTGATTATTACACCATTAAATTCACCACCAACAACAATTACACCTGACCCACAGGATGAAGGGGATGAGGATCCGGATCCACCACAAGACACTGACCCTTGGGAGGATTACCACACATATCCAAACACAGATAATGACCATGATTTGTATCCCTCCTGACCCTCCCCACCTGATGACATTGGCTATGGTGAGCTTCTTAACAGGGCTGCTCATTATCATGGAGTAGAGCTTCATAAAGAGCCTTTAGAAGAGGATTTCCTCTGAGACAGTTATTTCCTCACAAAGAACTACTCATACCTTGCCAATGCTAAAAGGCATGTTAAAACACACAGACGAGGTATTTAAAGATCCTGTAAGGGCAAGAATAATCACACATAGAGTGGATAAAAAATACAAATCAGCTCTTACCGATCCTATCTATATTAAAGGTCAGCTGCCCTTAGACTCTCATGTAGTCTCCAATGCACGCAAGAGGGCTAACTCACAAGCCACAGGAGAGACCCCTCCTTCTGACGAGGAGTCCAAGCTTATTGATGCCTCAGGCAAAAGAGTGGTTTCACAGGCAAAAAACAACTGGCGCATTGCCAACGCCCAGGAGCTGCTATCTCGTTATGACAGAGCTCATTACGATGAGCTAGAAAAACTCATGCAACATTTGCCTGACGAATATAAATCTAAGGCTAATGACCTTATTCAGGAAGGTATACTCATTAGCAATATCTCCATTAGATGTGCACTAGACGCAGCAGACACAGAAGCTTTTGCAATTAACACCAGTGTATTATTATGCAGACACGCTTGGCTTAGAATTTCTGGATTGAAGCCGGAGGTGCAAATCTCCATACTTAACCAGCCCTTTGACTAAGAGCATCTTTTCGGCACAGCTGTTGATATTTTGCGGGAAAAGATGAAAAAAGACACTGAGGTCGCAAAGTCCATGGGGGCTTTACAGTTACCTGCCAGTAGGGGTTCTTTTTGCCGCTCCTTTTAGAAGGGTGGTGCAAAAACGGTGTCCACTGATAATCCCTCCTCCTCTTACTAGGGCAACAACCAATCCCCCCTTGTCCAGAGGTTATTCTAGAGGAGGGTTCAGAGGAAACCAGGGTAGGGGAAGAGGTAGAGGTAATTCCACACGCACTTCCCGCAAACAAACAGTGACTTCCTACCGCTACCCCTGATCATTCCACACCGGTCAGGGGACGTCTCTCTCAATTCCTACCTGTTTGGAATTCAGTCACCTCAGACATGTGAGTGCTACAAATTATCCAATATGGTTACTGCCTGGAGCTTCCAAGCACTCCCCCAAATATTCTTCCAAGTGCACATGCAATGTCACCAGAACATCTCACCCTCTTTAAGCAAGAGGTCCTATCTCTCTTAGAAAAACATGCCATAGAGCCAGTCCCATTAATATATCAAGGGACTGAGGTATACTCCCTGTATTTCTTAATTCCCAAAAAGGTCGGCTCTCTCAGGCCTATACTAGACCTCAGACAGTTGAATCTGCATTTACAGTCGGACCACTTTCACATGGTCACACTTCAACAGGGCTCCCACTACTTCAGCAAGGCAACTTTCTCTCCACTCTAGACTTATAGGACGCCTATTTCCATATTCCCATTTACCCTGCTCACAGAAAATATATCAGGTTTGTGATAGACGGACAACATTATCAGTTCAAAGTTCTCCCATTCGGAGTAACTACAGCACCCAGGGATTTCACCAAGTGCCTGGCAGTAGTCGCAGCTCATCTAAGAAGACAGCACATTCATGTCTTACTTTACCTAGACGACTGGCTGATAAAAGCCAAATCACAACAAAGCAGCCTACAAGACACTCAATAGACAGTCCAACTGCTCCACGACTTGGGGTTACTGTAAACCTCACCAAGCCTCACCTCCAACCATGCAACACACAAGTGTATATAGGAGCCACAATAGACACTTGCAAAGCTCTAGCGTACCCCAACCCAGTCAGGATTCGCAACATGCAAACTCTAATATCACAGTTTCAGCCTCAATTCTCATTACCAGACCGAGTGTTCATGCAATTGATCGGAATGATGACTTCTTGCATTTTAATCGTTCCCTATGCATGACTTCAAATGCGTCCCCTACAGGAATGCTTAGCACGTCCGTGGAACCAGGCCCAAGGTCAGTGATCTGGTGTTGATAGATGGCCGTACTCATTGCTCTCTGCAGTTATGGAACATACAAAACCTTTCCAAGGGGAGGCCATTTCTCGATCCGGTTCCACAGATAGTGCTAACGGCAGATGCATCCCTCACTGGTTGGGGAGCTCATCTAGAAAAACATGCCATTCAGGACATGTGGACTCTGCAACAAAAACAACTCCACATAAACCATCTAGAACTGTTAGCAATTTTTCCAGCATTGAAAGCCTTTCAACGTCATCTAGTACTCAAAGCTTTCCTGGTTCGCACAGACAACATAACAGTGATGTACTACATACAAAAGCAAGGGGTACGCACTCTCTCCAACTCTCACAGATTGCACAGAGCATCTGGAGATGGGCCATACCTCAAAAGAGATCTCCTTGCAGAACCTCTTCCATGAGTAGACAAACAAATTGCAGATCTGCTCAGTCGTCAACGATAACAGAGCCACAAATGGGAACTCCACACTGAAGTTCTCCTCCCATTCTTTCAAGTGTGGGGCTTCCCAGTGATAGATCTGTTTGCCACCCACGTAAACGCAAAATGCCCAAACTACGCGTCCAGGTATCCACACCCATTGTCCAAAAGCAATGCACTATGGATGAATTGGTCAGGGATATTTGCTTACGCTTTTCCTAGTTGCTCCCACATGGGCTCAACAACCCTGGTTCACAATTCTGTTGGAACTATCAGAAGTTCCCCACCAAAAACTACACCTTTCCCCCAAGTTTCTTACTCAGAACTATGGATAGATAAGACATCCAGATCCCAATCACCTCAACCTTGCGATCTGGCACCTGAAATCCTAGAATTTGGCTACCTTAATCTTGTCTCTTTTTAGAGTGCCCACTATTAAAGCTTTTATGGAAGGACTTAAAAGACTTATTCCCCCCCAGACTTCCACCTTCTCCAGTGTGGTATCTCAACATAGTCCTTACAAGACTCATGGGTCCACCCTTTGAGCCATTGCACAAATGTGAAATACAGTTTCTCACCTGGGAGGTAGCCTTCTTTATAGCCATCACTTCTCTAAGAAGAGTCGGTGAGCTTCAGGCACTAACCATAGAGGAACCATTTTTGCAAATACATCAAAACAAAGTAGTTCTTAGGACTAACCCCAAATTTTTACCTAAAGTCATCTCTGCCTCTCATATCAACCAATCTGTTGAGTTGCCTGTGTTCTTCCCTCAACCAGATTCAGTGGCAAAATGTGCCCTTCACACATTAGATGTCAAGAGAGCATTTCTATACTACATAGAAAGAACAAAACCTTTTAGGAAAACCAAATAACTTTTTGTTGCTTTTGCTCCACCACATAAAGGCAATCCCATATCAAAATCAGGCATTGCAAGGTGGATAGTTAAGTGCATTCAAATATGCTACATTAAAGCTAAACTAACATTAACAATTCCTCCTAGAGCGCACTCTACACGCAAACTAGGGGCTTCTATGGCATTTTTAGGAAACATACCCATAGATGACATCTGCAAGGCTGCAACATGGTCTACACCACACACATTCACAAAACCTTATTGTGTAGATGTCTTAGCGAAACAACAAGCTAGTGTGGGCCAGGCAGTTTTACGAACATTATTTCAAACCACTTCAACAGCTACAGGTTAGCCACTGCTTCAAAAATAACTGCTTAATAGTCTATGCTAAAGTATTAGATCTACAGTTCATATGCCTCGAACGGAAAATGCTACTTACCCAGTATGCATCTGTTCTTGGCTTATAGAGTTGTACAGTCATATGCGCTCATCCACATCCCCGGGTATCTTTACCTGTTGCAGTGACATCTTACTTAGATACAATTTACATGGACATCTATCTTTACTACTTTACTAACTCCATCTTCACCCTTTATGGCAAAACAATCTAAGGATGGAGTTGATGCCCATGCGCACTATCACCGAAAGGAGGAGTCACCTACCTCGTGACTACAAGACTTCTTTGAACAAAAACAAAGTGCAAACATCCGGCCCCAACACCAGATGGCGATGTATGCTAAAGCATATGACTCTACAGCTCTATATGCCAAGAACAGATGCATGCTGGGTAAGTAGCATTTCCCTTGTCCTCACTATTTCTTTTTCAGTATACTCGCCATCTGTTAGGTGAGTTTCCTGGAGTATGGTGATTCTATTTCATGCCGTCTGAGATGTGTGTGTCCAGTATAGCTTTGTTTTGGCATTTAGCCCATGAACGCTCCAGGTGGCTATCTGTAATGTTCTAGTGTGGGCGGCAGTCATTTCCAAATCAGGTTGTTCGTCCCAGGTATGGACGCAGTCGCTACCCATGGTTGATGTTGTGTGCTATTGCCAGACATATGTGGCACTATACAGTGTATTCTAAATGCAGCGTATGTGATGAGCTGATGATAATCGATGTATGTGTAAACTAATCCCCCCCCGCCCCTCCAGGGTAAACACCCTGCCAACCATCAAACTGGTCCATCCCCCAAACAGAAGTGTTATAATATAGCTATATGATCCCAAAGCACCTACTGGTATTAACTCTGTTGTAAGCTAATCCTAATGTGGTATAATATATGGAAGGATGTAATTACCCCAGGGACTCCGAGGTCAACACCATCCCGGCTACTCACCCAGGGACAAGACCCTTAAAAGACCCTGAATGCTCTCTTGAAAAGGGACCGGGCAAGCCTACTATGTGGTCCCAACACCTCTATGGCTGTTCAGAAGGAGGAACTTTCCTGTAACAGGTCCTCCCACACCCCAATTGAACAGCTGATGCGGGGGGACAGCAGAGCAATTTGTACATTCGACCGATCAGAATACACAACAACAGTTTATTAATTTGCTCAAGCCAAATGCTGCTACCCCGCTCATCTGCTTCCTGCCATTTCATATGTACCTTTGTAGCCTACCATACTTATCAAGTTTACTTTCGAGCTCGTCCTCAACAGCAAGTTCGCTCGTCGTGTCCCCAAGAATGTCACTAACCAATCATGTCACTATCTAGCTGGATCGCAGGCGCACTGGAAAGAATTCCTGTGTCTGTCTCTCCCTCGAGATTTATTGTCCAGTGTTCATCTTCACATGCCACCAGCTGTTCAACTGTCTCTGTAAGATTGCTCCTGTCATGCCACCTACTATCATCGTCCACTTCAACGGCATCGTCCTGCTGTCTCTAATGTTAGCACTGCCCCTGTCCTTCAGTCCAGTTCCAACGACCCCACAACTCCTGTGGTGATGTAAAGAAATGTGATTTGCCATCATGTATTTCAGATTCATGAATTTTCTCTGACTATAGAGAAAAGGTTCAACAAATGCGTAAAACATTTGCGATAGTCAAGTAAAAACTGAAATCTTTATGACACTGTACTTAGCAGGGGTCAAGTCTGATGTGAAATGTTCGTAGAATCGTGTCCATCCCCCAGTAGTTAAAGATTTTTGCAATCATAGCCATTTATGGGCACCCTTGGTGGCATTGGGCCAGAGCCCTGGTCACTCGATCAATCACACACCAGGGAAAGTCTTGCTATTGCCAGTGACTGCTCGTTAACTTTGCCTCCGCTCCCTGGGCACCCTCTCTAGGGAATTGCGCTTTCCACTTCTGCGCTACTCTCAAATTTCATTGGTTCGGGCTGAGATCGACTGCACTTCAAGGCGCCACCTGTCTTGGACCTTCATCCGCATGCACTCATTTCCATCGAGACTACCTTTCTGATGGAATGCATACCCTTCAGATTTTGCCCCTGTTGCCTTGCGAACTATCCGCACACTGACCAACACCTCGAGTGCAACTTGTCTTTAGCCGGACCATGGTGAGGCCTACTGCGACGCGTGTAAGTCTTTTCAGTCCAAGAAAATCCTTCGCGATCGAAGGGCACTTCAGTTGGAAATCTCTCTTAGAAGCGGAGATGACATCCCCCCTATATTTTCGGCGAGGAACTTGCCCGGGAGGAGCTAACTTGAAAATGAATAAGGCGTCTTCATTCCTGATAAAAGCTCTGGCTTGGATGTCCAAATAGATATAGACATGTGTAGCCTTCCACCTGGTCAGCTCGTGAGTTCTTGCCCTTTATACTGTTCCAACACCAAGCACGTCTCCAAACATCCTCATACAGAGGTTGCTGGACCACCACTGCCTTTGGGTCATGGTCTGATCCAAAAGACTGTTTCGGACGCCCTGCCCTTTGGCCCAGCACCGAAAACTGATCCCAAGGCCAAGCCTCTGGCATTGACCTCTTCAGACCGAGACCGACCTTCGCGATCGAGCTGGAAACTGACCACATCTACCTCGGTGCCAACCTAAAAGCTCTGTTCCACATCAAAACCCTTGGGTCTGAAAATCACAGAGCCGAAAGCCTCTAAATCCTCATTGGCTTTCATGTCTCCAGTTAATCCCATTCGCGAGAAAATTGACATTCAACTATGGGTAATTCAGATCTAGGAAAGTACAGGACAGATCCTTGCATCTCATCACCAAAGAGGAAGATGTCCTTCCAAGAAGCACTTGACAGCCATATCCCTCGAAAGAGGAAGATGAAGGGCAAAGCTACCAGTCCTACACATCAGCATCCTCCTCCACCCCTCCTTCACCTTCTACATCTTCAGCACATGACCCACTTGATGCTTTACCTCCAGGGTCACCAGGTACAGATGATGGGGGTGTTACAAGGGCCATTAGGGGATTCTGACCCATAGGATGCATACAACACTTATCTCCTTTACCCCAAATGACCCGGATCTAGATCCTGCTTGTCCTTCCCCACCATAAGACGCCACTTCTTTCCAACAAGTCATTGCCAGGGCAGCTGCATTCCATTATGTTGTGAGTCACAAGGAATCCCTGGAACAGGAGTTTTAGGCAAACCTCTCTCACTATGATTCTAGTAGTTCCCACCACTAGATCTATCCGTGGTTTCTCATGCGAAGCTCTACAACAGGCCAGACTTTCTCACTCAGAAGCAAAGACAAATTAGACACCCAGACCCCAGAGCTCTCAATTTAGCAATTTGGCGCCTGAGGTCATAGTTTGGTTATCTTAATTTACCTGAAGAATGTATGAGCATTCTTAAACCAGTATTCAAACCTAAAACTAGAGCATGTTACGCTGCAGAGTGGAAACGTTAAGTACCTACTGCCAACCTAAACCAATTGATCCAATTAAAGCCATGGTACATGACATTACCTGCTACCTCCTTCATTTGCAAAGGCCTAATTTAGCCCTTACTTCCATTAGGTTACACCTTGCGGCAATGTCTGCATATCTCCAAAACAGACCGCACCTCCCCATGTTCAAAATCCCAGTCATTAAGTCTTTTATGGAAGGTTTCAAACAAGTCAGTTTTCCTCTAATTCCTCCAGCACTCTCTTGAATCCTTAACATTTTTCTAACCAGTATTATGAGCCCCTCCCCATTTGATCCTCTTCACTCATGCCCCCTTCAGTTTCTTGGAAAGTGGCCTTCATAGTTGCTATTACCTCACTCAGTGGTGTTAGTGAGCCCCAGGCTTTAACCTTAGAACAACTATTCTTTCAAATACATAGAGAAAAACTGGTTCTTCGTACTAATCCTAAATTCCTACCTAAGGTTGTCTCTCAGTTTCATACCACTCAATCCATTGAGCTCCCAGTTTTTTTCCCCTAACTCTGATTCTGTAGCAGAAAGAGCTCCTTATACCCTAGATGGAAAAAGACCACTAATATTCTGCATAGATAGAACTAACATTTCCAGGAACACAAAGCAGCTCTTGTAGCCATTCTCCACCTCATAAAGACAACCCTATATTCAATTGAGACATTGCCAGATGGATTGTCAAATGTATTCAAACTTGCTACGTTAAGGCCAAAAGAACTTTACCAGTTACTCCCCAAGCACACTCCACTCGTAAAAAAGGAGCTACTATTGCCTTTTTAGGAAATATTACCATAGCTGACATTTGTAAAACAGCTACATGGTCTACCCCACACACATATTTACCAAACACTACTGTGTGGATGTTTTAGCACATATTTCCACAGAATACACTATAGATAAAGGAACTAGGCAGGGGTGCCCACTGTCGCCACTACTGTTTGTGCTAGCCATGATGCCTTTAGTGCAAAAGCTTCGGCAAGAGGCAGCGAATTGGTGCATCCAGAGTGGTCCCCAGACACATGCAATTTCCTTATATGCCAATAACATGCTAGTTTATATCCGAAACCTTCATTCAGCTCTTACGCCAATTGCTGCCCTCCTGAAGTCTTTCAAAGCCTTATCCGGCCTCCAAGTCAATCATGTTAAGTCTTATGCCTTTTCCTTACAAGATACCATCTCACGAGACACATTCACCATGGGAAAGCAGACCAGGCAGGTTGCTCGAGTCACATTTCGCTATTTAGGCATCCAGGTCTATAACTCTGCTGAAGACTAATTAGACGGAAACCTTCTTAAGGCTGTTTCGGCACTCCGAGTGCGGGTTAAGTTCTGAGTGCCGGTAAAGTACTGGGGTCACCCTGCCCCTCTTGGTGACCGGTCGACTTGCCCAATCAAAAATGTTACTGTTACCCAAAATTGCTTTACTATTTTGTCAACCTTCTGGTAAGAGGTGCGTTAGCCGGCAAAAAGTACAACTGCCAACAGACAATGGTGGGTTGGGAGCCCCTGATTTTCAGTCATATTGCTTTGCAGCCCAACTGCAGTGGCT
The DNA here is from genome assembly GCF_964204655.1 of Triturus cristatus. Lineage (NCBI taxonomy): Eukaryota > Metazoa > Chordata > Amphibia > Caudata > Salamandridae > Triturus > Triturus cristatus. The sequence goes on from NC_140595.1 coordinate 530,379,019, forward strand.
TTCTCATTTGCTGGCTGCAATACACCTGCAGACAATAGATTATACACACTCGATGCTGCGGGCGGGCTGATTGAATAACCAACTGTTTCCGGGGGTCACCCGACCCCTTACTCTTCCCCCTACTCCTATGCAATGCCCTACTGTATTGGAGAGCTGCGCTCCGCTCCACAAGTGAAGTGACATCTTATGCACTGAACCTTTATGTAGTATGCCTACTGCACAAGGTAGGCTCACAGCAGCGAGATTAGCACCATGGGAGGAGTTGGGGGTTACCATGGTTGGTGATCTCTTTGATGATGGCATGCTATTATCCCATCAGGACTTTACACAGCTCCTTGGGCTACTGGGGACTCTTTTCATTACCCATGGTAACATTACACGTTTTATTCGTCTACACTGGTCAACCAACCACACGTGCGTTTGTCCAATCAGTACACGATATGGGAACTAGTAGGTATTTGCCCTGTCTTGCCTTTCTCTGTCTAGCTCTGACCAATTGGAACGACTACACTATTCCAGATAGGTACTGTTAGACCTTCAGTCAGAATGGGCTCCCTGTCATCACACCTTGGACCCTGAGATTTTAGCTAAGAATCGTTACCTAGTATGCACAGGATGTAACACTTTTTCCAAACAGGCCCATAACACTCCACCTGACACAAATGTAATCAGGCCCCCTTCCAAAGAACTGATTGCGCAGGGCTACCTCATTAATGCAAGATCCCTGATTAAAAATAAGGTTGCTTTCAGAGACTTTGTCTCAGCAAGGAAGCCAACCTGGGTTTATATAACCAAAACCTGGGCTACGGACGCCGCTGGTCCTGACCTTGTAGATGCTATCCCCACTGGGTACACCCTTGCTAGAATGAACAGGTTAGGTAGGCGCGGTGGGGGTGTGGGCATTCTTTATAGAGAAACCTTGATCTGCCACACTCCTGATCTCTACCAGGCTTTTTATTTCTCAATTAACCTACACCTCACTGAAAGCTTCTCTGGCATCTTATGTTATAGGCAACCAGGCTCTAGGGTTTCCTTTAGTCAGGATTTTAGTACGCTGCTAGAACCCTACTGTGAAAGATCTAACCTTACTCTCTTGGGGGATTTTAATTTTCACTTAGATAATATTCTATGTAAAGATACCCAAAGTCTTTTGGAAACCTTGAGTTGCTGTGGTTTCTCACAGCTGGTCAGAAAGCCCGCCCATTTAGCTGGGCATATTCTTAACGGTGTCTTCTCTAATGACCCTCGGGTAAGGGTGGGGGATCCTATCCCCCTAGCTTGGTCTGACCATTTTGCCATCCCTTTTGATTTACACTACATGGCATCAGCGATGGCTCTTCCTGGCAGCAGGACTTCGGAGGAAAGCATGAATTTTAGCCTCATTAGTAAGGAGTCACTTTTTGATCTCCTTAATAACCTAAGCTTCACGATGTGAATTTGGCAGCTGCAGAGTTATCACATCTTAGTAAGCACTACTCAGCAAGGAAAAAACCCTCTGCTCCCTGGTTTACGGAGAGACTCAGAAAGTTGAGGCAAGGCTGTCGTAAACAGGAGAGGCTCTGGCGCATAGACCTAGAACCGTTGAGTAGGGAATTGCACAAACAGGGTTTAAAAGAGTATAAAATAGCTATCATGGAGGAGAAGAGATTATACTTTTCCAAGACTACTGATTCTATGAAATTCTCTAGGGATCTTTTCAAGGTAATAAACTCTCTTACCTCTCCCCATGTCACTGACCCCTCAGAATTTTCCCAGGAGCTCTGCGATGATATATCAGAATTTTTTCACACATTATTTCCCTGCTTGAAGCATCCAACTCCATCGCGTGGTCGTCTGCTAGACCCACTCTCCTCTCTAATGCGGCCTCACTCACTGAGTCGTCTCCCAGTCTTCTTACTTTTCCTTGCATGTCCCCTGAGGTGACTGATCTGCTTTTAGAACGGGTCAAATCGGGCTCCCCACTGGATCCCTGTCCCCTCAATGTGCTAAAAATTGGCCGTGAAATCATCATTCCCCATATTTCCGATGTCTTGAATGTTGCCATCTTAGAGGGGCAATATCCCACTCAATGGAAGACGGCTGTAGTGAAGCCACTTTTGAAGAAACCTTCTTTGGATCCTGGTGAACTAAAGAATTATCGGCCGATCTCCCTGTTCCAGTTAAGATCCTGGAAACCTACCTAAACTCTCAACTTAGCACTTACTTCATGATGGTTCTCAACATGGGTTTAGAAGCCCAAAAAACACAAAGGGTTCAGCGCTATATAATGTACATATGTTATTCCAGGTTCATGTTTGCAATCACAGAATAAAGTATTCAAGAGTCTTCATTTCTTGATAAAATACATTTCTTCTTTATTTTTCTTTAAAATGTTTTCTTTATTTTCAAGAAGCCAGAGATCATAGCCAACGCGTTTCGTCTCACATCGAGACTTCTTCAGGGCTTGGCAGTAAAATATTGCGTGATCCCGTCAATATATAATCGTTTCATGTGTTCTAGACTTCATCAGACATTCAGAAACTCTATACAGTACACAGTATCCCGAACGGCACGGTACGGTAGCACAAGATGTATGTCCTTCGTTTTGTTCAACAAAACGAAGGACATACATCTTGTGCTACCGTGCCGTTCGGGATACTGTGTACTGTATAGAGTTTCTGAATGTCTGATGAAGTCTAGAACACATGAAACGATTATATATTGACGGGATCACGCAATATTTTACTGCCAAGCCCTGAAGAAGTCTCGATGTGAGACGAAACGCGTTGGCTATGATCTCTGGCTTCTTGAAAATAAAGAAAACATTTTAAAGAAAAATAAAGAAGAAATGTATTTTATCAAGAAATGAAGACTCTTGAATACTTTATTCTGTGATTGCAAACATGAACCTGGAATAACATATGTACATTATATAGCGCTGAACCCTTTGTGTTTTTTGTGCTTATGATAGGATTTGTTCCTAAATAAGGAGTAGAGAGGGGAGTACTCCTTGGTTCGCTGCGCTATCGTGTGGACTCAAAGACACCTGTCATTTGTTGGGTGCGGATCTTTATAGCCTCTGCCCTCTTTCTTTTGTGTTTATATGGGTTTAGAAGCCACCATAGTACGGAAACAGCATTGACGGCTGTATTTAACAATTATTGTATTGACAATATCTGGACTCGAGTGGACGCAGGGCACACCACCCTGCTTGTTCTACTTGATCTTACCGCTGCCTTTGATACCTTGTCTCCTCATAGGCTGATTGATCGCCTTAGAGAGATAGGTATCGGGGGGGGGTCGGCCTTGGGGCTTCTTGCTTCTTTTCTTAGTGAGCGGGCACAGAAGGTGAAGCTTGGTCAATTCTATTCAGACCCCAAACCCCTGTTGTGTGGTGTTCCTCAGGGCTCCTCCCTGAGCCCAACTCTTTTTAATATTTATGTCGCTCCTCTTGCTAAGATTGTGAGATCCTTTGGGTTAGAGGTGCTGTCCTATGTGGACGACACCCAAATAATGGTGTCTATTTCGCACAGTATAAGCGATTCTGCCCTGAACTTTAGGAACAGTATGCAGGCAGTCTCCTCCTGGATGGTGGAATACATTTTGAAATTAAACAGAGAAAAGACAGAGGTCTTGATTTTTGGGAATAAACAGGAGATCTGGTCCATTGATTGGTGGCCGGATGCGCTTGGTGTTTGTCCCTGCCCGGTCTCCCATGGGAAAAACCTTGGGGTTATCGTGGACAATTCTCTGTCCTGCTAACCTGAAGGCTTAGTGACAGTCTCCACTTGTTTTGGGATTCTTGGGATCCTAAGAAAAATCTCCCATTTCCTCTCCTTCGTCGCACGTAAGCAGGCCGTTATTGCTTTGGTAACGTCCAGATTGGACTATTGTAATGCCCTCTATTTGGGCATTAACAAATGTCTAGTGCGACGTCTACAGATGGTGCAGAATGCTGCAGCCAGGCTGGTGATGAATTTACCAAAATATCATTCAGTCACAGCCTCTATCAAGTTGCTGCACTGGCTGCCCATGGACCGTAGGATCCTCTTCAAGACTTTGTGCATGACTCACGATGCCTACTACGGTTCAGGCCCCCGAGAGCGATTAAGGCTATTGTCCATCGCTATGTTCCTAGCAGGCGGCTCCAGTCAGGTTAAATGGGGAGGTAGAGCTTTTTCCATTGCTGCTGCTAAATTGTGGAATTCCCTCCCGGAAGAGCTCTCAAGTCAGGCGTCTCATTCTGTTTTCCGTAAAGCCCTAAAGACCTGGCTTTTTTTACAGCCCTCGTTATAAGCATGTTTTTCTGTCTGCACCCTTATGCTCCGCTCTAGCGCCTTGACGCCCTTGGGCTAAGTTCGCACTTTACAAGTCCAATATTCATTCATTCATTTATTTAGCCAAGTGGCTCTACAGTAGCATACTCTCCCACATACATGTCTCACTTAGATTGCTGAGGGCCACATGGGAAGTGGACCATGGCTATGAATTCCACGACAAGGAATGGAAATTCTTGTTGGAATCCCCAACTTAATACCCCGAAACACGAGGTTCAAGTTCATTCAGTTCTCATTACTGCATAGTGCATAACTCCCACCTTTGAAATTACACAGGATATTGCCTACCCACCCCTTCTCATGGTCATGCTGTTGTACGGATGGCGCAGATTTACTGCACATGTTGTGGTCCTGTCCCATACTGTTCCCTTATTGGGGTGACATTAGGGAATTCCTCGTATCCCTTACGGGGCGTCCCAGTTGGGACACAGTGGAACATTTCCTGTTGGGAGTCTACCTTAGACCCCTCAACATCTTTTGTGATTGGAGTTCAAGAGGGCGTTTGGTGATGGGGGTTGGCTTATAGCTCTTAGCTCCGTAGAGAGGCATGCCGAGGACTATGTAAAAGTCCCATAGTAATTGAGTAAGATGCCACGACTTATCCTGTGCTGTGTGTTTATGGTGGCCTGGGTCAGCTCTATTACTCCAGTGGTTCTTCTCCCCTCCTTTTCTTGTATGGTTCACACAAGGTTGATGCCCAACTGTTACACAGTGGGACCTTCTCTATTCATTATTCATTGTTTTAAAATTGTGAAGTTCTAGTTGATATGGCAGTACGTTTTTTCTTTTGTTCTTGTTGTGGGGTGGGTGGGGGGGGTTGGGGGAAAGGGTTTGTTATACCAACATGTATTCCCTCTTGTTGCATTGTTACCTGTACTATCATATTGCACATTTGTGAATGCAAAATATCTGCCTGATGTTGTAATGGCTAGGACCAGAGACTTCAGATTATGCTTTTTCAAAGCTGACTCTCAATCAGAGGCAACATCAACAATTGGTTTATGATAAAATATTTTAAAAGTAGAGGTTGAGGACCAATCAGCAACCACCATGATGTCCTCCAAGCGGGAGCCCAATGCAAATTATTTGGATGCCATAGCTCCCATCATTGAAAGCGTTTCAAAAAATGAAGTATCAATGCCAGCCATGGACAACAACCACCTGTCCCATCTGGCCACGGTGTCTGACTTCACTGGATGGCAGAAGGCTTATGTAAGAAGATAAGCAACAGACCCCTCAGGGTTTTGATGAAATTCTCTAGTTCAATCCCCATAGGCCTCAAGACACCGTACTACACAATGTTTGATTGTCCAGAAACACTGGATAGCTCACACAACATGAATGTGTTGTAGTCCAGTTTGATAAACAAAACACACCAGTAGGAGAAAATGCTCTACCTGTCAAATCCAAGGCATGCACATCTGAAACCCTTCTACATGAGAAGACATAAAAAAAGAACAGTAAGCTTTCCTGACAACTTCTTTCTCGCTAGATCTACATAAGTTGGCCATTCTCTAAGTAAACCAAGTGCCACAGCAACATCCCATAACTCAAAATATTTTGGTTTAGGAGGTTGAATTAATCTAATCCCCTTCAACAATGTACTCCCCAAAGGATGTTCACCTACCAGCCTACCTTCAAAAGGATGATGATACACAGAAATAGCTGACTGAACATTATTAATTGATCTGAAGGCCACACCTTGATCTGCCACCGAAACAAGGAAGTGTACTATCAGAGGGAAATCCGTGACCGGGGGAATCCACACTCTGCTTAGATCACAAAAAAAAAAATCTCCTTAACTAACGGTTGTGGGTGCCAGGTGCCTAGGATCACTTAAGGTAGAAAGAAGACTCTTCCAAAAGACCTGCCATTTGCCAGGGTCTTCCGAATTCCTCCAAGTAATTGGGACCAGTTGGCCCGACAATATCAAAGGATGCGGGTGACCTGATGGGTTTGAAAGAAGATCCCTGAAGATTGGAATCCGAATAAGATTCTGATGTTTAATTTCCAGTAACAAAGGGAACCAGGGTTAAGCTTTCCATACTGGCGTTACCGGAACCAGTTATGTCCTTTGTCGTTTTATCAGAGATATGACTTTCAGGATCATAAGGATGGAAAGGTATAGGGCAGATTCCTCTGCCAGTTCTGTAAACAAAAAATCCAATCTCTCTGCCAGAGTATTGGGTCTCCAAATGAAGAAAATCTGAATCTGAGTTCAGACAGAACGCAAACAGATCCATCAAATAAGGGCCTCAATTAAGGCCGAGGTGGTGAAAGACTTCTGAATGATGTCTCCAATGGCTGTAATCCCTCAGGAATCGGTAGTTCCAGTCTGAAGCCTAAGATGTATTCTGCAATCACTGAAATCCTGTTCTGAAGACCATGCCAAAAATCTTTGGCAAACCCCGCTAGAGGACGAGATCTCATTCCCCCTAACTTGTTGATGTACCTTACTGCGGATATATTCTCCATCCACAAGAGCATACAGCATTGGGCTTTGCAAGAGGATATGGTCTTGATTGCAAAGGAGCCTGGTAGCATTTCCACCCATTTGATATGCAACTGAAGTTCCGACGGGGACCATCTGCCTCCTGTTGAGATCGGGCTGCATCTCGCTCCCCCACCCCATCTGCTGGCGTCCGACTCCATCACTACATCTGGGAGGCTGTGAAAAATGGCCCTGCCATTCCAAGCTTCCATGTGGTCCATCCACCACGAAATATCTACTCTGGCTTTTGGGGACAAGGCTGTCTGGGCAACCCCTTCTGGAGGTTGAGGAGCTTCAGACATTGAAGGGCTCGGTAATGAAGGAGACCTTAAATGATCACCTGAATGGAACAGGCCAACAGCCCCACAAGCCTGGTTAGGGATCTCCGAGACCATCGAAGATGTTAGTGCACATCTCAATTTTTACCTGATTGATCGAATCTTCTGAGACAGGAGTCATAATTGTGCTTGAATCGAGTCTACCTAAAAAAAAACCAACGCTGTCATTTGGATGGGGACGATACATGATTTTGGCACACTTCTTATAAAAAACAAATTTTGTAGCAATTGAATTACCCAATTTAGGTGCAGAAGAACCTAGTCTCGATTTTGTGCCATAAGCATGTCGTAAATGATGAGACGCACCCCTCTGTTTGAGTGTCTCCACCATTGGCCTCATTAACTTGATGAAGCACCAAAGGGCCTTAGAAAGCCCAAAGGGAAGGGTGGCAGATTCATACCATTAGTGTGTCCAATGAAATTGCATAAAACGTCGGTGAGGGGAGAAAAATAGGAATGGTGGGGCACACGTCCTATAAGCCCAGTCAAACTAACCAATCGTTCACCTAGAGAAATCTCATTGCAAGTGAATGCCCTTCATCTTGAAGTGGCTATAGACCACCCAGGAGTTTAAATGTTTTAGGATCAACCGGGACCTGCCCCCTCTCATTTGCACCAGAAAAAACGTGCAGATGAACCCACTGGGATGAGGTTACGTCAGCATGCTTGCTTCTTTCCGCAAAAGTTCTAAAATCTCCATGTTGATGAAGCTCACTTATTGTTGGGGAAAAAGATAGGGACAAGGGAATTTCCTGCTGGCTTGGTATCCAATAGAATTCCCTTAGAATTATATTCTGAAACCCTACACTGTCTGCAAAACCCAAAGTTTGCTCGTAATCTGATGCTAGTTGATCATGGGTATGCCCTGACGGGAGTCACTTACTCATTGTGTCACTGGATTCAAGCTAGCTTGGCTGATTAGGGGTGATACCCCGAAACCTATCTGAGGATGCTCGTTTCTGGTCTAGGGAGGACCCAGCTTGGCAGTTCGGGCCAGATTGTTCCCGTGAGGAGAAGGGTCAATACTGATTTGCATATGGCTGGGTCCAAATTGGGGTGGCATGGTGAGCAAAAGAACGATGGATTTAACCCAGATCTCTTGACTTGGGGTGAATGTTTGATTTGTTTAGCATTCCATCGATCATTTGTTGCCGCAGCTTCTCAGGTGTCCATTAGCACTGGATTATGTTGAATAATTGCAAAGGGTCTGCTGGAGCTGAGCTCAAGACTTGCGGTCGGACATGCTGCTATGCCATGTCCCTTCCAATTTTCTTTTTAAATAAACATTACTTTGTCCATGTTCCTCTCCATTCTGTCTTCCTTGTTAGAAAGATCTTGACAAACCTTTAAATGTCAAATGAATCATAGGGAACTACCAAGATAAAACAAAAGATGTATGGACTTCAGAACAGCTGTTCATTTATCATTAGGCTGTTCACAGGAGCTTTGCTATTTCAATCAGTTCCTAGCACTCTGGAGAGTATCCAATATTACTTCCTGATGTCTAAAAGTCACTAGCCCTCTTCTGGGTAATCTTAAGGCACAGTAACAACCCCCGTCCTTCCTCACAAGATAGCTGTCCTAATAGCTGCAGTCTGCATACAGCCTAGCTTGAAGATCCTTTCATACATTTGCCAAGCATTAATGAATGGACAGCATAGTGGGTTAGGTCTCACTAGACTCCTTATTTGTGTGTTTATGTTCCTCAATATGGCAACTGTGCTCCTTTTGTCTGTTCTCCGTCATGGACACCAGGGGCATATTTTTGTTTTGAAGTAAATTATTACTGATTTCTAACCCTCTGACATAAGCTGCCTTGCTCAACATTTGGCGGGCATTGCAGCTTCTTTAATCAGTAAAGTGGCAGTGTTGGATTTCTCCCTAGAGTCCCACAGCAACATTCTTTTTTTTCTTTTAAAAAAAAGAGCTTCTGGAATGGTGTTTACAGACAAATCTCTTGTAGGTGTTTGACTCTTGTAAAGTCAGCTATATACAAAAAAGACAGAATATTACCTTAATAGGCTTGCATGAAAAATTAACATCTTTGGAATTAAAGTGTCTTATGGGATCCGGAAAATGCATGTGAATATAACACAGTTGATAAATTTAAAAAAAAGAAATACTCATTAGGTATAATTAGGATTACAAGTATGTAGGTTTCCTTTTATCTCCCTCTTCATGTGCCCAGGCTTTTATTTCCTTGTTATAGTTTTTATGGCTTCATGTACTGTCATTCTCCCTTTGCCAGTTGTTTTTCAGGTTGGCCTACATTGTCCTTGTAAAATCTAGCTGACTTATTAACATCTGTTGCACTTCGTGTGTTGTGCTTCCTTTCAATGAATAATAGCCACGCCTCTTATAATAGGACTTGCTTTTTAATCCAAACATCCTTTTTAATTAAATATAGAAATGTCTCTTGTATTGTCTTCCTAATGGATGTGTCTACGTGAATTTGGCACTCAGCCTTCACATAGGAATTTTGACTCCTCCTTGGCTCCAGTCACAAGGTATCTGAGATCACAGTGCATCCATTCCAGGAGATGGCATAGTCTGTCCCTCTAATTTGATTACAATTGTGTAGTTGTGTTGAATACTTCATAGACAGGTGAAATAAATGATTACCCTCCATTAGATGTACACTAATTGGTACTCTTTCAACAATCCCTCGTAAAAATCTAAATGAGGCATCGACCAGATGATAATGAAATAGACTTTTCCCAATTAGTATGTTTGATCCAGCAAGTAGTGTGCACCTCTTTCTCTACCCCCTAGCCTTATCACTCTGGAACAATGCAGTGCAATCTGCATTTCTGTTTAATTAACATACTTTACTTGAATGTTACACATACTTGCCCTATTGACCTTGACCCATACCTTTATAGGCTCATGCAGCAGTCTTAAAAATATACTGCATAATATTACTAATCTTAGCCCTCTCTTTTCCCACCTCTTCTATACCTGTGATATATTACCTCCAACTTTGTTTTAACTGAAATTTACCTAAATTCCCCTGACCCAGTCAAATATTATCTCATGCTAGCTCATGGCTGGTTTTGGACTCTACATAGAAATGTCATAATCACTAACTACCAACTAGGACTTGAAGTAATGAATATTACCAATAAGTCATCAGGATATTACTACCTCATCTGTCTTCATCGTCTTCATCTACATGAGGTGGTGCCAAGTTGGCACCTGACTCTTGGTACTCAAAAACAAAAGAACACAGGAATGCTGTAGACCTACTGAAACAGCAGTATAGGACATATGCATAACCAAACACCTAACAAGAACAAGCAAGTCCTTCTAGAAAATCAGTCGAAGAGAGGGCAACGTGAACAGCGACAACTAACCAGCAGTGTGTCAATCCCAAACAAGGGCCACCAAGTGCCATCACTCAGGAGGACATGGATGCTCCTCTGGATACCATTGAGGACAAACTAAAGACAAGATGGCTGGCTTTTTGGGCCAACTAAATCCACTGATAAAGTTGGTTAGAAATGCCAGTGTAAAAGAAATGGATGCAGGAGGCTAGAGAACAGAAACTCTCCCAGCCTCTCCTAAGAAGGAAGCCGGTACCACCATGAAGGACCCCTGAGGACCGGAAGGGCAGTGAGAACCACAAGGCTGAACTCCTGGGCTATGAGGAATAGCAACCCAGACAAAGGAAAGACCTAAACAAATCAGGGACCACCAAGATCTAAGTCTCCCGGGCTGGATCAACAGCATGCTCACAACAGGTGGCCCATGTTGAATACATCAGAGGAGCACAATCCAATGCCCAAAAGAGAGCTCACACAGACCCTGCTGGTCTGGGGCACAAGGGTGTAGGCATGAGAGCCAGGAAAAGAGGGAAACCTGGGACCCAGGGGGATGGAACTCCTCACACAGGATCAAAAAGTGGAAGCGAGACAGGGCCCAGGGGAGGTGTTTAGCTGAGCTGACTTGTAAACCTCGATTGGAAAAGAGCTACCACAAAGGCACACCCAGGAGCAGACACCACAGGGAAGCTGCTGAAAAGCCAACAGAGTCTGGAGCTGTAACCATGACTGGCTGTCTGGATCATATGTGAAGAAACACACAAAGGTGACCAAATTCCCATAACCCCATGGGGACCCCTGAGGAACATTGCCACTATCACAGAGGGACCTAGACCATTGACTTTGAGACCACAGTCTGAACCCTGGAAAGCCAGCAGAAAGTGTGGACAAAGAAGAGCCACCATGAAATCATTTCAGTTGGGCCTGATTAGGAGGGAGCTTGAAATAATACCATTCCCTGATAGCCTAAAAGGGGCATAAAAGACCAGTAGCAACAACAGATGCAAAGCAATTATACACCCAGGTCACAAACAGGAGTCCAGGTGACACCTCAGAAGTGTCACGGACATCAATCTAAAAAACAACCCCAGTAGAAGTACAAGCGATGGTGGAAGACAGAACCACCAACCATTCAAGGCAGAGGCATTTATGAGATGGCAAGCAGAGAAAGAGTAGCAAGACACAGTCCCAGAGATGCAGGAATGGAACCAACCATCCCATGCCTGCCCAGTCAAAATCATCTAACACTATTTGTGGAAGTCACCCAGAACTGGAAAACTGACAGCAAGGCCACTCTGCAGGACTAAACCAAGACAGACACCACAAAATCAGTCTCTGACACATACCAGGGAGGTATGCAGATCCCAAAGAGCCAGGTGCCAGATGTCTACCCACACAGCTTGCTAGATCCATGCCACCTTTATCCAAATCATCAAATTCAAGACTGGTAGCCTATACTCCCCAAAGTCTGGAAAGAGACTGGCGCCCAAAGCCACCCTAAATAAAAGCTATGAGGGCTGCACACACAAGTGCCAGCAAAATCACCAGGGTACAGAAGAGCACTGTGCTTCCATCATAGCAGGGTCCCACCTGATTAGCACTAAAAATCACCATACAGGGTATAAAAAGAGAATAAGGACAAATATTAATTAGCAGAAAAATGCTTACTGGGGAATTGAGCCTCCTAAACAGGACTTGAGATGAAGCGGCACTCCTGCAGCACCCAACAAGTTCTACTAAGTCTGGGATTTCACAGAGGAATGCGGCGACAGACTTCCTCAGAATCTGAAGCAAAAAAGAATCTATCACATTGAACACAGGGCAGAAACAAGCAACTTTGGAAATCTCAACTAACAACATTGTGGTCTCCCATGTAATTCCCATAGCTTAGCTTTAGAGACAACTGCACAGAGCACTACGTGATGTTTCTTATAGAACACTTCAAACTGCTCTCTTATCATTTTAATGTTCCATAAAAGGTACTTTTACCACTGCCAGACCTGATGAGACAAACTGCCTAGGCCTTCTGAAGCCTTTGCGGACCGCCACGTGTAGAGTAGCAAGGCTGTATGCTGCAAAACATGCAACCAAGAAGCAGCAACATGGAGGCAAGTGTCCTGCTGCAGCAATGACCATAGAAAATCCATTGGCAAGCAGTCAGATATGGTAGCTCTCCTTGCTATATGCAAGCATGTAGGGTTCAATAACACAGTACTGCCCAGGTCCCCCACCAGTCTTTGCATGGAATGTTAAGAAGCTGCAGATGGGGATACGCCCTCCTTATATGGGACAAACCTGACATGGCCTTGCAGCAGAACCTGCCCTAACAAGAGCAAATGAGTGGGGCTCAGTGCAGCCTATTGTGGAGTTCCAAAAGCCACCCATTGAGACAGAGAAGTGAAAAGGAAAATGGAAGAAAAATGGTGAATACATGATCTACAGTATGGGAAAATCCAAACTGTACAGTGTACTTGTCATTTTCTCTAGATAGATGAGGAACAGCTGAATCCTTCAATGAAGGGCTGTCTTAGTTGGTAATGCGGACTGGGCCATGGTATAGGAAAGAAGAAATGGCTATCCACTGTGTGGAAAAATGATAATAGCCACCTTCTCAGTTATGGAATATTTATGTCGTCTGTCTTAAGGTAAGGACCTGCTGCGGGTACATCAGGACATAAAGCACCATATGCAACTAGATCTCCCCCCCATGCCTGTTAATGTATTAGGACTCTAATTTTTGGAGTCTCTCCATTCCCTCTAGCCTGCTTTCTGAGCTTATAATTTCTTCACACCTATGTACAGTACACCTCTGGTCATTTTCTGTGTCTCCTAATTTGTTTCTTTCATCTTCCTGCATTTGATTTATGCCAGCACAATTACTCACTCTACGTAACCCTTTCCCGGATTAATTCTACCAGCCTTTTCCCTTTCCATCCAATAAGATGCTTATTGCAGTGTGAATAAAGACTTGAAGACTTTGCTGTAAAAATGTCAAAAGGCTTTGTCACTTTCTCGCTCAGTGTGGACCTCTCTGCACATCCTATGCTTATAATCTATGCTAGTAGACTGGACATTTGAGGTGAGCAGGTTCAGAGTGTTGGTGGTGTTGTAAGGTGCTCTATATGAAGAAGCTGCTCTCCACTTAAACTTGCGAACTACCCAGTGTTCCCTGCTTCCTTTTTAGTGTGTGGATATATACGTGTGTAAGTATATGTGTGTATGTATATATATGTGTACACATATATGTGTGTATGTATGCTTTTGTGTGTGTGTGTGTATAATATATATATATATATATATATATATATATATATATATATATATATATATATATATATATATACACACACACACAAGAAAGAACAAATAAACAATGAATAAAACACTGTATACTATTATACGAATAATATATCTGTCCATCAGAATCCTCAAGAATAAACTAAGCTCTACAGAACGTATCTCTTCTGTAGAGTATGTCCAATTAAAAAGAAAAAAAAAAGTTGTAGTTCGCGAATTCCAAAATTTCATTCGTCTTTTTAAAAAACACAAGACCATATTCTTATATGCATCATACAAACATTATACAGTATATACACTATTTCATATTTTAAATATTTTCCTTTGGACATAATATATGTACGTCAACTAGATGTTCATCAAATCTAGAGGTAAATGACTTTCTCATTAAGGACCATACGAGTATACTAAAACTTCTCAAAAACATCACCTACAGTGAAAAAAATGTCAGAGTAGGTCTCAGTTGTCTCATGACTGTTGGTCAACACATCAAATGTAACCAAAATTTGCAAGTATAATACAAACATACTAATGACTTAGCTTTATTGGTCAGTTTATAAATTTCCATTCTAGACATCTTTCATTATTCCAAAATTAACCTAACATTTGCCAGAATTCTTTCTTCAGCGATCACGCTCCCATACAATCCAGTCTTTTGCCCCTTGCATACTTCTTAAGTAAAGTTTACGCACAGTTATATCTGTTACTTCTTAGGAGCCTCGTCTTGTCTAACTATAAAATATCTTTCAAGATAACATGCAATACACAGAAATAGACATATCATTTACCTTTAATTTTTTAATTAGTCCTATTTGATTTTCTTATTATTGTTGGTATGTCTTGTAGCCCTTGCTTTATCTCTTTAAATCTGTTTGTTCAGGGTAAATTCCTGCATGGACAAGAGTACTTAATATAACCACGATTCTTATTGTGTTGTGCACAAAAAAGAGAAATCAACCTTGTTTCATCCGCTCTCCTGCTCTTAGATTAAGTTTACATATATAGGCACCCTTGTTGATTATACATTGACCTGTATGTCCAGATATTGTACCAAGTTCTTACCAATTTTTGCCTAATGTCTAGAGGCGAGCGAGCTTACAAAATATTTGAGAGCGCCAAGCCAAGCCATCGCGTATCTTAAAGCCCGTTGCAGAGCCCTGGAAATGTGTGCTATGTAAATCATATAACAAACGTCATGTAAAACTTGTACATGGCCCAGATTTATATGGAGCCACATTGCAGTCTATTAAAACACAATAGGTTTCATATAACTAGTATTCTGAACTCACATATTTGAAAGTGCTTTATTAAGAATAATAAAGAACAAGGAGTTTTGCTGAAATAAAATATTTGCCTAAGACCACAAAATTTAAGTGGTAAGCCGCGATTTATCCAGAGTTTCTGGTTTCACTTTGTACAAATTGTCCACTTAACTTGTATCTATTTATATTTCACTTATGTAGAAGTTTTGTTTTTACCTCTGTGTGCATTTTTCTGCAGTTTTTATATAGCACAAACTTGACCTGAAAGTATTGGAGCACTTTTTGTGAGTAGCAGTTACATTACACAAGATTGCATTCATTATTTAAAGTCACTGGGAGCTTAAGTGATTTGCCCAGAATCACAGTATGCTGAGCCGGCGCTGAGAGTAGAACCTGCTTCGCCAGTTCCAAAGTCTGCAGCTCCGACTGTAATGCCACGTTCTGTGTAGAGGTAAGTTGTCAGGCAGATGCCACTTGGGAGCTCAGCTTGTTATGGGCTTGAGGTTTTAACAGGACCTTGAGCTGAACCAGAACCTAGCTCGAGCTTTCAGAGGCTCGCCCACCTCTACTGATGTCCCCAATACATTGACACTGAACATACAAACCTATATTAGTTACCAAAGAGTGCACAGGCTGGCTTTAACATTCATTCAATCAATCAGGACATTTGTAAAGCGCACTACTTACCTGTGAGTGTTTCAAGGTGCTGGGGGGGGGGGAGAGAGAGAGTGCTGCTACTGCTCGAAGAGCCCGGTCTTTATGCTTCACATATTTTGGCAAGGTAAACATCGTGAACAATGGGACTTTTTAACGTTAAACATTTGTGACCAAAAGCTCAGGGAGAATTCATTACAGGCAGTGTACCCCAGTGCACAACACCTCAAAAAGGGACTCCAGTTTCACCAGCTGAATCATGAACACTCTAGCAATTTTTAGGTTTAAATCTTATAAATCCTCTTCGTTATCATTGGTGTGGTGTTTAGTTCAGTTTTGTTTACTCTGTCATAAAAAAGCATTAAAGAGAACCAATAACAAATAGTTACCCACATCAATTTGTAGCAGACCATTCATATATTACTGCTGCACACATGAGAACACATTTTGTATTGTAGGTATGCTTCAAAACTTCCCTGTTTAAAAGCGTAGATAATGTCTCATATAGAAAGCTGTGTGATTTTTCTAAGGTGTTCCATAGCTCAGTAAAACCAAGCATATATTTTGTCATTTCCCATTTAGGATCTCGAATTGCCAGCTGGCTTCCCAGCTTTTCAGTGGAAGTGATGCATACCACCAACATCCTGGGCATTACCCAAGCAAGCAACTCTCAGCTTAATGCTATGGTGAGAAGAGTCATTGCTTTCTGTGAACTAGTGCATCAGCTGGATGTGTAATGAACATTGCTCTGTTGGTACAGCTTTGTGGTCACATTAGAAATACCAGAGCAAGTGTGCAGTACCTGGTGTCATTTTATTCGAAATAATTGTGAAATTGCAGCTTTCTTGTGCATTGGTCAGTAAACTTTATTACTTCTCTCTGTTCTACACATTGATTTTGCCAACAAGGCTATTCTGCAATAATACCTAGACAATAAGAATCAATACATTTTCCCATGTTAAGTGTTTGGAACACTAACGAAGCTGACTTTGCTAGGGAATTAAATTATTGTAAAAAGTAGCTAGGCCTGTGAAATGCAGTACACCAAGGTTTAGGGAGATCATCTGAGGACTCGGTGGTAACTTTAGGGAAAACTTTGCAGTGCTTCTAACAGGACTATGTTTAGTCCCTTTACAACCTAACTTTTGGGATGTCTATTCTGACAAACCCAAAAAACAGCTTGCCTTTTCTACTCCATAGAAAAGGTTTCAAGGGTGCACAAGAAATTTTAAAAAGGCCTTATCTGTCCTATACATGCTCCCACTGACCTCCATATTTCAGCCTCTTTTATGCATTCATGTGGTTGGGCATGTTTTGTTAACACAGCCTTTTCCTCAAAGACTTCTGTGCCTATTTCTAGAGCCAGTGACTACTCGACCACTGACTTCCTCGCTCAATTTCTTGTGCTGTTCTTTATGTTGAAGATCACTTGCTGTAAAGAAAGCCTTAACTGCAAAGACTGGTTTATTTTCGTTGCCTGCCCCACACAGATTTCTTGATGTACCTGGGACCTGAGCATCCTAAACATTATTACCTATTTTGTGATCCTGTTTGGTATGGGCTCAAGAACTAATTTCAAGTGAAAGGCAGATAACTTTAGCCTGAACCCGGTTGGGTATTTCCAATACGCTGTTCGAAGGGTGCAAATGAAGGAGAGTGTCTCAAACTTTAAGTCAAGGTATCTTTTTTTTGTAGTTACGGTTTCTGGTTAGGTCAATTTATCAAGAAGATTTCCTTGGCTCCTACACTACTAAACGGTCTTTAATCCAAGGTGCTTATTTAGGTTAACATCTGTTTACACCTGAGGTGCCCATGTAGCCTACCATTGGGAAGTGTCTAATGCCATGCTGCAGTCTAATAGTTAGGTCCTTTCTCAGTTCTATACTTATTCCACTCAGTGTCTTTTTTTTATAACATCAGGCAAAGAACTTTCATAAGAATCCAGTTTCTGCATTATAGGTAAGGTGCACTGTCCTACTTAGCGCAGCAGTGCCCATTGAGTAGAAGTGCAGATCCGGATAGTGCACCGTATCACCGCATCACTGCAATTGCACTGTCCCCACTGCAGGCTCATACTCAAGTCTGTACACTGTTGGTGAAATGAGAATCCTCCTTTTCAAGCTGCTGTTCCACCTTTCACTGTGCAGATGGTAACTGACCTGGCTTTCAAAGGGGGACACAGATCTCAATGCAGGCAGTTTTAGTGAGTGCACGAGCCTGCAGGGGGATGTCTTCAGGGTCCTTTCCCTTTTTTCCAGTGTACACCTTCAGGGTGTGCATTGACCATGCTCCATGTCTGTGGGTGCACAGTCAGTGCACCTTCTAACTGTCTCTGCACCCATGTCTCTAATACAGCGTCGGCACAAAGATT
Organism: Triturus cristatus; assembly: GCF_964204655.1. Taxonomy (NCBI): domain Eukaryota; kingdom Metazoa; phylum Chordata; class Amphibia; order Caudata; family Salamandridae; genus Triturus; species Triturus cristatus. The sequence goes on from NC_140595.1 coordinate 530,397,068, forward strand.
TCCCTTATTTGCATTGGGCCATTCCCCCTTGAAATTGTACTGGCATACATTTAGCGGTGTCACATTCTGTATCCTATATGGCTATATGTATATTACAGCCCCAGAGGCACATTTTGAAACATCCAGGCAAGGTACAACTCCCAAATCCTAATTCTCCATATTGTCTCTCTTCTGAGATTATAGACTAGCAAAGTCTACAAAATATGTGAGCTTTTCACTCCTGACTAAAGGCACAGGGAGAACAGAGAAATGGCTTTGAAACTACTTGCCTCTGTGGGTTCAACAGGAATGACCTTGCACCTTGTGACTTTGACATCTCTCGCTTTGTCAACTTTTCCATTTTCCTCCTCCTCCTCTTCCCTCATCCCTACCTATAGCCTCTCCCTAACCAATCATCCGTCTTGCCCACCCTCACCACTTTACCTCTCACATACTTGATGCTTTACTTACACACCTCTGTCTCTTCCCCACCTTCCTTTTCCCCTTCCTTCCGAGTCTTAACCAACATCCTACTTTACCTTCCCATTCTTCTTCACTCTCCTTCCTACCTCCCAGTCTAACCTTACTCCCCTTTTCCATGATGTCTGGTGTGCTGGGGAATGTATAATTCTGCTTCCCTGTCAGTCAGTTTTTTCCTTCTATTAGCAGTGGTAATCCCTGTCCATGCAAGAGACCCTGTTGGATCGATCAATCCAAAGTGCTATCAGGCTATACCAATGGCAGTTCTGCTCAATGCAAGAACCTGTTACCATAACTGAGTTATCTCCTCAGCCTTAAATTCTCTGGGTTCTGTGGGACACCTTGACGCAGAGAGTATTTGTTTTAAAGCCAGTTAACATGGCTTGAAAGTAGTCTCAGCTCAGTTTCGGCCTTTCTAGAAAGCCTGGAAAGATGCACTCAGTTCTCATTAAACTAGTAATTGAAATTTGGACAAAACGTGTACTTCAACTGGTGCTGCTTTTCTATCCTGCCACCATGCATGATAAATAATGGCCTCTTCCAAGCAGAAATTGTCCTTCATCTGAAAGGTTTCAACCATTTCCAAGAAACGGGACTTTGCTTGTTCCTGTCTCTCTAAGTGCAGAAACAGAGCTAGGACTCTAGAGAAACACTGCTGCTGTGACCTGCCCTAGAAGAAAACAATGCTATACTTCTTGGTCTGTTAAGATGTACTAGACCCTGGCCAGGATGCTAAGGAGCAAGGACACATTTACTAAAGTATGAAATATTTCAGTTAAAGCACCTCCCTAGTACAGTTACAAATGGCAATGTATGCCTAAGGTTTAGCAACACAGGTACTTGTATTTACAGAAGAAAGTCCATTAATGCTGTATGTTAATCTTCTTTTTATTCTTTGTATACGAAACTTCCCAGCAGCAAATAAGTGAAAAACAAGCCAACACGTGTTTCGTCTGTACCACAGTAGGTATTCAGACTTTGTCAAGGCTGGAAAAAGATGAAAGTATATACATACAATGAGACTTCATAAGCAGTTATTCAACAAATAAGTTGTTATATGCATTTTAGATGTGCTAAAGATACTCTAGAAAATCATAGAATTTGTTGAAGATGAAACAAGAAGAAACCAAAGGAAAAAAGAGAAAGAGAACCCAAATGTTGGAGCTAAGAATTTACGGAAGACCAAGTTGCACACTTTTTGGTCATTGTATCAACTTACATATTTAAGTTTCATTGGCCTCATTTGAGCGGTTCATTATTACACAGGTCCTGATGCACTGAGATTGTTGAGATTCTCTACGACTACTCAAGTATTTGAAGGGTGTCTTAGTATTTTTGTTACGACGCTTTACTACGATTTAAATTGTATGTTGGTAAGGGTTTTTATTGCCCCTGTTTTTCTGCACTGTCTTTACGTTGATTTGACTGGTTTACTTGGTTGTGACTAGTCAAACATCCACTTTGGGCAGTATCTCCTGTCCACCTAAGTTGTATGCGCTACGCTTGTGGTACACCCACCAAATTATTTTCTATTTACAGCGTTTTTGCCTTTGAGCTCGCATTTTATTAACTATCCTACTGATCCAAGACCTATAGTCAGCCTTACTATCTGCCTAACATTATAGGCATACATACATGTTTCTTTGTAATATTCACCTCGGACACTACTGATACTTATGGTATAGTGTTCACTGTCGTAGTAGCGACTATCTAGTGTTATTCATGCTGATCGTATTTTTCTCTTGGACTAAATACTCAACGATTTGTTTTCTTTTGCTCTTTAGACTTTGACGAATTCTGTAACTTAGAGCACACCAGGATTACTACGTTTGACTCTTCTCTCCGCTGTTGGTGCGTGTCTTTTTGCGTTTTTCCGTATTTTCCCTACCTACTAAGTTTCTTTCTACCTTTTTACATTTTTTGTCTTACCTTGGTTTATCTTCTGGCTAGCTCTGGTGTTGAGGAAACTTTTTATATATTTTCTTGCACCATTTTATAATGAGGGACTCTTTACATAGCTGACTACTTTACTCGTTTTCAAACTCTGATAGGTTAACCAAGTCTATTATACTTGCTCCATCATTCATATCACACCTATTCCTCTTCCTAATTTGTCACATTGCTCGGTGCAACTTGGTCTTCCGTAAAATCTTGGCTCCAACATTTGGGTTCTCTTTCTCTTTTTTCCTTTGGTTTCTTCTTGTTTCATCTTCAACAAATTCTATGATTTTCTAGAGTATCTTTAGCACATCTAAAATGCATATAACAACTTATTTGTTGAATAACTGCTTATGAAGTCTCATTGTATGTATATACTTTCATCTTTTTCCAGCCTTGACAAAGTCTGAATACCTACTGTGGTACAGACGAAACACGTGTTGGCTTGTTTTTCACTTATTTGCTGCTGGGAAGTTTCGCATACAAAGAATAAAAAGAAGATGAACATACAGCATTAATGGACTTTCTTTTGTAAATACAAGTATCTGTGTTGCTAAACCTTAGGCATACATTGCCATTTGTAAGTGTACTAGGGAGGTGCTTTAACTGAAATATTTCTTACGTGTAGAGGCAGGTTTTTGATCTGTTGACCAGCACTGTTGGGTAATCAGTGCTATCAGTGTTTACAGCACCCCTACTTTGGATATTATTCAGGCGCTTTGATTTTCTTTTTATTTGGGACAGATTTCTTTCCACTAGAAGTGCGACTTATCCCTGCTTAGGGATTGCTATTACCCTTCATTTCTATTCATTTACTAAAGTATCTTTGAAGGTCCTCCATGAAGAAGTAAGCATCCCAGGAGCCACAAGGACATTATAACATAACGGCCAGAACCAGTTCATGATGCACACCTGATTTTGTAGCACTTCCTCTTTGCTTTGCTGTACAAATTCCAAGACGCACTAAATGTAAGATGGCTAAACCCTTCTTGCAGCAGGAGGAACTCTGGCTATCTCTTAGACCACTCCCCTTTTTATATGAGCCCCCCCCCCCCCCCCCCTATCAGGATCCAGACTGGTTCTCCCTCATTATGAGGTTGGTGCCAAAGAATCAGTGTCCCTGAATATGAGTTGCATGGTACTGGAATTACAGTAAATGTGCATGTGAATTTACTATTACAGTGCTGTTAAATCCGATCCAGGACCATGCAATTTCAAGTTAGGTCCCTTGGAAATGGGATTTAATTTTTGGGACTAGATTTTCCAGTACTAAAACCGTTTGAATTTTCCAATTTTGGGGTTTTAACAAATGCTTTATGTTTAGTGCTTCTAACCTTAAATTCCTCACCTTTTACATGAGGAGTGTTCAGTTAAGCACCCAAATGGGTTTGGGATCACAAAGCCAAGTTGTTTTTTGCTGAGCACTGCATGATGTGTGTAAGCACCATTCCTGCTCCAGGTCTAGAGCATGCACCTGTTCCTTTTTGGGGCTGATCCCACGGCAGGTCTCAGTCGCGATCCAAGAAGGTCTAGGTAAAAATGCCAAGCCAAACTCATCCCGCTCTTATCACTGTTCCTCTAAGAAGTCACAGAGGCATCAAGGTGCCCACCGATTCCTCGCCTGTGCCCGCATTTAGTAGCAAATTCTGCATCTAATCATGATGCAATCTGAATTGGTGGTGACATTGCAACAGATTCAGGCTTTCAAGGAAGCCATGTTGTGTCACCTGTGGCTCCATGCCAGCTCCCACTGGCACCCGGTCTTGCCTTAAGGATGGGCGGAGTCTTCTAGTCGGGTTATCGCTGGCGGAGCCATCCTCTGCACTGTCTGTCTGTGCCTTCGAAATCTGCTCCAGAATCTGCTCCCAACTCCTGAGCCGATCCTATGTCTGGTACCACATCCTGGTTCATGCTGGAGGGTGATGCTGATCCTATTGTCCTGTCCATCTCTGAGCTGAATTTGTCTTGACCTTGATGAGGTCCCGAAGAGACCGGTCCCAGTTGACTCTGACTCAGAAAAACAGCACCTTCACCTAGGAGCCGCTGTACAGTGCTCCAACAACATTTTGGATTGGATTTTGGCTAAAACCAGCAAGACCTCCTTAGGCGACCATGGAAATGATGGAAATAAATTTTTCACGCAAAATGATGAGAACAATTTCTATTTGAAACTACAAGAGGCCAGTGGACTGGACACTTCCCCTGACACGTGACTAGGTTCTCCTCCTCGTCCTTTAATAGAAGAGACATCTGTTGGATCATTTTATCTGGTATTCTCCCAACAGATCGCTTCGTTCAGCAAATGCCTACCTGATGCCCACCCCTAGAATCAAAAGGACTCACTGGGAGGGGGGGGGGGGGGAGAGTTTCAGCTACAACACTATAAAGGAATGGAACGCCCTTCCACTCCCCCTTAGGAAGACTTCATCCCTACTTGAGTTCAGGAAACTGCTCAAGACATGGCTTTTTAGAAATGAGCTTTTCCTGACACAGCATGGCAGGCCGTGAGCGCCTAGGCACCTCCGGGAAGTATGCGCATAATAAATTGTTATAACATAACAGACTGCCTTGTCTGCTGTGGTCATCAGATGGGCAGGTGAAGTTATGGGCTTACAGTTCCTATTTGTTAAGGTAAAAACCAAATGTGCTCTCTGAGTTTGTTTGGCCTTTGCAGAACCTGTCCGAGCCCTTGCTGGCATTGAACCAAGCCCTGAATAACACACTCATTGACATCTGGGCCAAACCTTGCTCCTGCCCACCTGTAAATAAACAGGTAGCACGACTGCACAGACCACTCCAGGTGGCCCTGCCTTTTTGATGCAACACACTACTCATGAGATTGTGGTAGTTCATACTTCCCCCTAGCAGGATCAATCCAAACTCATTCCTTATGACGCCTCCTTGTTTGGAGTTGAAGAGAATTGAGGCTTTCAGGGGCATTCTCCTCAGCTAGTCCCACCATTTGCTCAGTCAAGGCCAGCTGTTTGTAGGGTAGGTACTCCCATGCATAACGTGACTGGTTTCCAGAGATCTTGCTCGCAGTCCCAGAGGGATTCTGCACCAACTTGGTGCAGACCATTAAAGATAGTCCAGCCACAACCAAATATTTGTATGGTCGGGCCTGGACATGAATGACTGTTGAGGCAAAGCAGTCAAAACTAGTGTTGTGCTCAGGCGAGATGTATGGATGAGGCCCACAAGCTTCTCGAATGACGTCCAGGCATTACTCATGGAATATACTTGTGATGGGTCTCCCCTTTTTGGCAAGAAAACGGTCTTAACCATAGTGCACTTTAAAGAACATAGAGCCACAGCATGCTCCCTTAGTCTCTCAACATCAGCAAGGCAGTATCCCCAACAGTTTTACCTCTTTCGGGGCATCACCAGGGGTTTTGCTTATAGGCAGTGCCAAAGCCAGCCCACCACCCCTAACTAAAGGCACCCAAGTACTGTTGGGGTAGGATTTCCTGCAAAGAGTGCCCAGGCCCATAGAAACAGGGTACCTTCCAGTCCCTTGCCACTTCAGCAGCAGCAGCCTCCAAGCTGCTTTGCTTTAGTTTGCTCTTAGCGGCACACAACCACCCTGTGGGATGAAGAATCCATCATTTCCTCCATGGGTGGCAGGCCAGAACATCTGATAGGGGTATCCTGTTGATAGTTTAATGGGGCAAATCCTTGACGTTCTTTTCCCCACCACCTCTTCCACCCACATCCAAGCAGCTTTCGGAGGAGCACTTGTCCATTTTGCTCCAGGAAGTACAGGCACTTTTGATAAAAGGAGCCATAGAGTGTGTCCCAGTCTGCTGTTTCGTAGTGTTGAAAAAGGAAAGATGTCTTTTTCATGCTATTTTAGATCTCCAACCTTTCAATTTCTTCCTGCGGTTGGACAAATTCAAGATGCTTACCTCGATTCATGAACTGTCTGCCCTATATACTCGGGAGACTCTATGCAAGGATCTATAGCTATTTCACAAACAAGCTAATTATGTTCAATGAAAATCATCTCAAGTTACTAATAGTATTGGTGTTGTACACATCAGACAAGACTATATTAGTGTCCATCCTACACAAGATTTCAAGCCGTGATCCTCTCAGTGCAGGATTACCAGCAGTAATGTGAAAAAGGCTTAGTCAGTTTGGAACGTCTCAACCATCATAATGCGTAACAGCCTAAACTGCAGTGGCTTCTGACGCCAAGATTATCATGTTATTAATATTAGTAATAAGTCTTCCAATGCTGCTTGGTTTCAAATATAAACAAAATATATTCTGGAAACTATGGGTTCTGAAAATACACATTTTCAGATCAAATACAGTTTTCAGTTTTACTATACATATATTTCAAACAAATAAAAGCTATTAATGTAGTAGGCTGCGCTGCACACAGGAGAACTACTCACATGTAGCTGGAAAGTTACCAGCAGCTCACGAGCTACTCGATGGAGAAGCCTGGTCTATTGTAACTCTGGACCTACAGGATGCTTATTTCTGTGTTGCCGTCGCAGGTCCACCGGCACGGTTTGCGGTTCAAGGTGGGCCACAAGCATTTTCAGTTTGCCATGCTCCCTTTCTGCTTCAGCGGTACCCTTTCGGTGTTTATGAATGTGGTGGTGGTTGCAGCACACTTTCGGAGGTTGGGTACCCCTACCTCGATGACTAGGGGTTGAAGGCGGTCTGGCCACAGACAGTGATGGACCACCTCCAGACGACATCAACACACCTGAGATCATTGGGTTCACTAGCAATGTGCAGAAGTTTCACTTGACCCCTTTGCAGAGGCTCCCTTTCATTGGTTATTTTAATTTCATTCCATATTTGTAAGGCTGCAACTTTGGCATCAGTGCACATGTTCACAAAGCATTATGTTAGAGACATGTGGCTGTAGATACACATGCTGTGCATACTCCTGCCATCTAGTGTTGGGCCCGAATGTGTGCACATTTTTTTCCTTCAAAGAAGTCTTTCCAGTTGCAAGGTTTGGGTATTTCTCCTCTTGCTGATAATGTGAATGGGCATCGACTCCATTGTTAGATTGCTATCTTTCTGTCGTCTGGTTCGGACGTGTGCTCCCGTGCTTTCATTTGAGACAGTCATTGGTACTCTTTTCGGTTCCCATGGGTAAACTATTGGTATTGTTTTAGATTGTATATCCCATTTTTCTGCAGGTCCGGTTTGACCACTCGAGCTGCGCCCAGGCGAACCTCAGTTCAGTCTCACGCCCTCATGGGGCTTTGCCCTCTGGTCGCCTTCTTTTCTTGGGACATCCAATTGGTTCCATGCCATGTCATGAGTGTGATGGAACGAACGCCTTTTAAATATTATCCTTGGTACCACGCAAAATATCCACGACCGATCTCCATGGTCTGTAACCTTTGCCTTTAGCTCGTGCATAATGAGTTTGGTTGCCACTCCTTCAGATCGAAGAAGGCTTTTTGTGACCATCTGGCCCGACGATTGGAGATGTCACGGAAGATCACCGAAGTACCAGGGGACCTCTTTGGCACTGAACATCACACTGAGGTATCTGCAGCCAGCGAGTAGACATACTCCTTCCAGCTGCTTAACAGGTCGTGAGTGCCTACACTTTCCCTCCTCAATACAGTTCATAGGCCGAGGCCTCCACCCAATGCTGCACAGCCACCCTGGAACACTAGCGGCAGACCATCAGGCCACCACTAACCTCAGTCCATGTTGGCACCAACTATCAACTACAGCCACAACTCCGAGCTCCAGCTCGGTGCTGAAAAAGATCATTCCAAGCCTAACCTGTCTAAACCATTGGCTCCAAGCCTAACCTATCTAAACCATTGGCTCCAAAAACACCAACATCCCAAAGCCTTCAGCGCGGAAGTCGGCGACTAAACGGTTGAGCCACTCCTCCATTGGCTCCAAGAGGAGATTGATGCTCGACAGACATTTAGCAATCCATCCTCACACGGGCCGGATCATCTCCCCCACCCGGAACTGCCATTAAGCCACCAAAAAAAGCAGCTTTCTTTCCAAGAAGTCCTGCATATAGCCCCAGCTCTTAAACTAAGGGAAAGGTCAGACAAGGCCACCAGCCTACTACCTGCCCCTACATCACCAACACCAGCCACACAGGACTCACCTTCCCCTCCATACGGTCATGGAGAGCCTTTTTCATAAACACTCCACAGTGGTCACCACTTCCACTCACTGGGTTTTTAGGGGGCTGACACTATTGCCATTTCCCCAGAACCAGACACCGGGGACACTTATGACGTTGTGCCCCCTAGCAAACACCATCCCTGCTCTTTACCCAGCTTGACCATCCTCCCCCATATGATTCGTCCACATATCAGGAACTCCTCACCAGAGCAGTGGCCTACCATAAAGTTCCCCACCATTCATATTTGATAGAAGAGGATTTCCTATTCAAGATCCTCTTCTCCACATAACTCAGTACACAATACCTCCCTATGCTAAAACCTATGTGGTGTCACACAGTTGGCATTTTCCAGTTCCCTGTCTGTGCTCGGGTAATTGCTCCCGACTTGATAAAAATTATAAGGCGTGCCCCTCGGACCCTCATTACATTTGAGGTCATCTTCCCCAGACTCTCTTGTGGTTCACACGGCGCAGAAGCAGGCCAACTCCCAAAGTAAAAGACTAGATGCTGCAGGGAAAAGAAAGCGACAGTCTGCTAACCACTGAAGTATTGCCAATTCTATAGGTCTTTTGGGCAGATACAACAAAGCCAATTTGGATGAAATGGAGGAACTCCTCCAGTAGCTTCCTGAAGAACACAGGAAAAGAGGGCATGAGTTGGTTTCTGAAGGGAAATGAATCTCCAACACCACCATATGATATGCCCTTGATGCCGCCGACACTGCTGCTCGGGCATCAGTTCAAGCCTCCTTCTTAGACATCTTGCATGGCTACGTACATCAGGGTTCAAACTAGAGGTACAGCAGAACTAGCTGGGACTTCCATTTGATGGTCAACAACTTTTCGTGCCGCAGGTGTACCAGCTTCTTGAAAATAAGTAAAAAAGGTACTGAAACAGCTAAGGCTATGGGCGCACTTCAAATGTCCACTTTTAGAGGTTCCTGTCACCACACTCCATTCTGTGGAGGCTTGAAACAAACCTCTCCTGAAGCCTCCACAACGTACAATCGACCACAGGCCCTGCCACCCTCTGGTAGAGGTTTCTCAAGAGATAGAGGTAAGGATCCCTCCTCAAAAGCAACCCCCTGCCACAGTCCACAAACCCTGCCTTCCCCCCTTCCTGCCCCGATCACATAACACCTGTCGGGGGCTGTTTGCAGTCGTTCTTCCCCCACTTGACAGAACATCACCTCTGACCACTGTGTTCTGGACATCATACAGCATGGTTACTGTACAGAGCGAACTTTCACACCACCCACCGCACCACCCCGTAAACACCGACTTTCAGCAGAGTACATTAAACTACTCAAACAAGAGGACCAATCGCTCCTTCACAAAAGCGCCATCGAGTCGGTACAAACTCAACACCAAGGCTCAGGAGTGTACTCCCTGCACTTTGGAATTCCCAAAAAAGATGGCTCCCTGAGGCCCATTCTAAACCGAACACTCCTCAACAAATGCATCCACTCAGGCCATTTTCATATGGTCACTCGTCAGGATGTCATACCTGTTCTACAGCAGAGTGACTTCATGACTGCTCTCAACCTGAAAGACACATACTTTCTCATACCAGTACACCCAGTGCCTCGGCGCTACCTCAGGTTTGTGGTCAGCGAAAAGCACTATCAGTTCAAGGTACTCCTCTTCAGGGTCACTACAGCTCTCCTAGTGTTCACAAAGTTCCTGGGAATGGTAGCCTCAGACCTGCATCAGCAGAGCATTCATGTCTTCCCTTATCTGAACGACTGGCTCATCAAAAGGTTTACCCGCCAACTATGCCACAAATAGTCTTTTTTTTTTTTTTTTATAAACCTTTTTTTATTGGCATTTTTATAATAGTACATACAACACATCTGGTAATGCGATTGATATAGACATACAAGCAAGAGCGCTCAATCGCGCGCCACAAACAGTCATACCACCATACACCTTCTACACAAATTGGGATTCACCATCAGTGCCACAAAATCCATCTTCCAGCCCCAACAAATTCAGCCTTATTTAGGAGCAGTCATCAACTCTGAACACGGGCTGTTCTACCCCCAACATTGCAAGGAAACAATCTTTTCAGGCACTCCTGCTCTTTCAGCTAGACCATCAGGTAACAGCCAGGACAGTTATGCACCTCCTAGGCATGATGGCTTCCTGCATTGCAATAGTGCCCAACGCAAGCCTACACAGCCGTCCGTTGCAGGAATGCCTAGCACAGCAATGGTCTCCACCGGAGGGTCACTGGGACGATCTAATGTTGGTCTGCTGCTGCACTTGTCACTTTGTAGTCGCGTAACACTGAAAACCTGTTGCTGGGGCGGCCTTTTCTTGACCCAGTTCTGCAGGAGACCGTTACAATGGGCTCCTCACTCTTGGTGTGGGGAGCACATTTGCACACTTTGACTGTCCAAGGCCACTAGGAACCCAAACACCAGGGCCTTCACATGACTTACTTAGAACTCCTAGCAGTTCAACCCCATCTGGAGGGCAAAGTCGTCCACAGCTATTTTTGATCTTCAAAAGGAGGGGGGGGGGGCTCTGTCTCCATAGGTCTCTCAGCTCACCCAACACATGTGGTAATGGGCTCCCAATCACAAAATCCACCTACTGACAGTGCCTTCCGGGACTGAAGGACGACTTTGCCGACCTCCTCGAAGGATGCGGCAACAAGTCCATGAGTGGAAACCCGAAAGTCCTCCACCACTAATTCCAGCAATGGGACTTTCCTCAAATAGACCTGTTCGCAACCGTAGAAAAACGCAATATGCCCAAACCTCACATCCAGATTCCCATACCCTCAGCTCAAAGGCAATGCACTATGGATGAACTGGACATGGATATTTGCCTATGCTTTTCCTCCTCTCCCACTGAGTCTATTTGTGGTTTGGAGGCTACAGCAGATGTCCCTCACTCTCACTCTCATTCTAGTGGCCCACACTTGGTTCTACCAAACGGGGTTACAACACTAATGCAACTCTCTCTATGGTTCTGCACAAGAAACTCCCAGCCAGGCCAGACCTTTTCATGCAGAACCATGGAGGAATACAGCACCCAGACCCCAAGTCTCTCAACCTTGCGATCTGACTCCCAAAGTCTGAGAATTCGGATATCTCAAATTAGCTCCCGAATGCATGGCCATCCTGAAGAAAGCACGTAGACCCACTACCCGCCCATTTTCTATGGCCAAATGGAAACGATTTGCCCACTACTGTCACTCAAAACATATTATTCAGCTCACTGCTAGAGTACAGGACATTTACTGCTATCTGCTGCATCTACAAACTTACGGACTGGCATTCGCTTCTATTCAGTTCCATCTAGCCTGTGTGGCTGTTTATCTACAGAATAGGGCACATATCTCCCTTTTTAAAATTTCAGTTATCAAAGCTTTCATGGAGGGCCTCAAGAGGGTAATACCTCCCTGGACCGCACCGGCTCCATCATGAAACCTCAATATCATCCTCACCGGTTTCCTGGGTCCCCCATTGTAGCCTCTCCGTTTTTGCCCCCTTCAGTTCCTCTCCTTGAAGGTGGCTTTTTTTCATTGGTATTGCTTTCCTTCGGCGTGTCATTGAGGTCTAGGCACTAGCCCTAGAAGAAATGTTCTTTCAAGTACATGGGGACAAAGTTGTACTCCGCACCAACCCTCAGTTTTTTCCTAAGGTGGTTTATCAGTTCCACCTGAACCAAGCCCTAGAACTGCCTGTAGAAGAAAGGTCTTTAAACACACTGGATGTCAATTGAGCCCTCATATATTTTATAGACGGGACAAAGCCTTTCAGAAAGACTCTGCCACTATTTGTCGTTTTCTCAAAACCCCACAAAGGAAAGGCCTTTTACAAATCATGCATTGCCAGATGGATAGTCAAGTACACCCAAATCTGCTATGCTAAAGCAAAGAGAACTTTATCTGTCCCTTATAAAGCACACTCCACTCACAAAAAGGAAGGCTCCTTGGCCTTCCTGGCGAATAGTACAATAGCTGACATATGTAAAGCAGCTAACTGGTCCCCTCCACACAACTTTAGAAATAACTACTTTGTGTTAAGTGCTAGCCCGCCAACAGGCCAATGTTGGCCAGGCAGTACTCCGTACACTTTTTCAATCTACTGCAGCACCCACAGGTTAGCCACTGCTTTTGGCGAGAACTGTTTTTCAGTCTATGCATAGCATGTGTATCAACAGCAACACATTTCTCAAACAGAAAATATTACTTAGCCCTAAGGCTCCCAGCTTTCCATTTTTACTGATTTTTACCAATAAATACAGATGGGAAACTGTGTGTTTCCTGTCTGTATTTATTTGTAAAAGTGAGAAAATACGGAAAGTTGTGCTTCTTGTGGAAGAACATCTGTGCTGTTTTTTGTGATTTCCAGGACACAAGCTGAGCAGATAAACAGCAGGGGAAGATAAAATAACAGGTTGAGATTTCCCTAAATACAGGCATATGTTATCACATATTTGTATTATAATTCTCATATTAATCTGTGGTTGTAGTGTTTAACTATATTTTGCCTGCTTAATTTGCTATAACGTGGCTGGCAGCAAAGTATGAGTGCATGTTTATCAGTTAAATAAATGTAGAAATATACCATTTTACGACTCCATTAATTCGCAAAACACAAAATATATAGGGATGAATACCAATAGGTTGGCCCAAAAATAAATATGGATCAATGAAGACAGAAATGTTAAAAAGAAATATATATATATATCGTAAAACCGGGAGCCCTACTTATCCAGTACACATCTGTTCGGGACATGTAGTACTGTAGATTCACATGCGCCCGCCCTCGTCCCCGGACACCTGTGGCCGTTGCAGTTCTCTTTCTATCTCACTTTAATCTTTTGCATGGACATTACCCTAGACATCGCTTTGCGGCTCATTCCAGCCTCACTTAATTTCCGGGGGAAAACAAAAACAATCTTAACAATTGGGTCGATGCCCATGCGCATTACCATCAAAAGGAGGCATCACAGAACCTTGTGGCTCGAAAGACTACTTCGAGGAAACACAACTTCCACACATCCGAGCCCAACACTAGATGGCATGAATGTGCACAGCATGTGAATCTACAGCACTGCATGCAGCAAACAAATGTCTATTAGCATTTCCTTTCTTGACAGCTAGGTCCACCAGGAAGGGCATTTCGGTTGTTCGGTCCTCTAGGACCTTTTGGTCTGAGTCATTCTACAGATACACAGTCGGGGGTGGGGGAGAGACACTGCTTTGGTATGTATTCTAAAGGTGAGGAAACTGTGGTTAGAAATATCCATCCGAAGAACAAGCTCATTATCTTCAGTAATGCTCTGTCTGATGGATACTCTATCTAACTTCAGATTCCTCACTGCGCCCCCCCTCCTCCTCCTCGTTCTGTGGAATAGACTGTTTAATCTAAAAAGGTCCCAACTTCGAGACCTGGACACTCGCACTAATAACTGTTTTTGTGGCATGGACAGCGTCAAGAAATAAACCTATATCAGTGTACTTTGATGAGACTCCAGCTCTCACTTCCGGGGCAGAACGTGGTTTACGGGTAACTGTACAATCGCACCTTCTGGTACACAGAGTCTACTCTGAAAAATCTTCTAGATCCAGTTTGATGCCTGGGGATATTTTAAATGTGAGGAATCCTTGGTTGGATAGAGTATTGACCAGAAAGAGTGTTACCGAAGGCAAGTAACTTGCTCTTTACCTCTTGCTATTAGCAGTGGTAAATGAATGCGGAGAACTTTGGGGTGGGTGGGGAGGGTAAGGTGTGCGTGGGATGCGTGTGTAAGTCTGTCAGACTGGGGCATAGACAGCCACAGAGGCATGGCTTGGTACTTTTTTATAGGACATGAGGGATGAAGCAGTGCTAGTCACACGCCAGGCTGGGCCTTTAAAAGGCAGGAAGGGCTGTGCAAGTGCGACCCTTTACCTATGCTACTGAGAAGACGTTAGGGCCGGGGCAGAGTCAGTCAAGTGCCAGACTCGTGCCTTTTCACTGCTTCCGGGAATAGTCAATGACACATTAGTCTTGTGCCTGTAAAAGGGCAGTTGGGCATGGGCAGAAAAAGGTCACGTGTCAAGCATTCGTATCTGATAGGTCGATAGGGTTGCACAAGTAGAGATGGGGAAGTGTCAGACTTGTGTCCTCAAGTGGCCAGAAATAATCGACCGATGTAAGTCTCCCTACAACTATGTACATTCTGGGATCCACTGAGGGATGGAAACACCCTTTGCAGGAGTAAAAGTCAATAAAAATCTGAACATACCTGCGGGGGAGGGTGGGGGTCTGCTGTCATTTTTGACATGATTCTGGGCGAGGGTCGATGGAAACAGTGGCACGGAAAGGGACACAGACTCGTTCTCACTTAAACATCAAAGCCACCACAGCAACTCTTGCCGAATGAAGACGTTAGTAGCTAATCTCCACATTTTATGCACGATTCTTGAATCCCTTCAGACACAACTAGTGCCCGATGACCCGGTCATCTCGTAATAAGCACATTAAGAAAGAAAATAGAACAAGCGGCACTGAAAGCGATCGCTATTGTAAAAAAAAAAAACACGCCTGCGAGTGGTGCACGCGCCACAGCGAAACATGTGTTTTCAATTATTGCGCCCGTGTCTGGGCACGATAATTGAAACCACATGACCTTTGGTGCGCGTAATAGACACCAAAAGGCCATGGGCGGAGCAATGCACTCGCCTTTGGCCTATTGCGTGCCGTCTTTGTGAAAAACACGCACGCAAAGGCCAATCGCGGAAGCCAAAAGGAAAAGCACGAGCGTGTGCGATTCCAGGCTCCGTTTTCAAACCCCAGACAAAAGGACGCTCACTGCGCGAGCAGTGCTGCGCACTGCATCGCTAGGCGCGAGACCAAAAAATGAATACATTTAGATCTAGATCTCTACCCTTTAGGTGTACAAGGCACTCTTTAGCGGTGTTAGAGAGATAGAGGATAGATAGAGATTATATATATATATATATATATATATATATATATATAGAGAGAGAGAGAGCTATATATGTAGAGAGAGAGATAGATGGAGGATAGATAGATAGATAGACATAGATAGAGAGATGGAGGGAGAGAGAGATATAGGGATAGAGAGATATATATATATTTACTTACATGGCAAAGGCGTGTTTCCCTTCATGTGACACTGCTGTGCTTTTAAACTACATCCCAGCCAGAGCGTAATGATGCTCCTGACAGCCATCATATTCTTGTGGGCGGTCTAACTTTAAACTGCAGCACACAGTTGAGCTTTTTCTGCACCAACTGCCTAACCGCAATTTTCCCAATACAATATGAGGCCCAGAGCATATGCACCGGGACACGGAGTAGTAATGTTACATTGCACAGAGTTCCAATGGCAGCCAAAAATAGGATGCAGAAAATTTAATAAACCTGTCTATTTGTGCAGAAAAGGTGGCATTCGTTCACATTGCTGCACTTAGCAACACATTTGCAAAACATTGTTCTGTTTTCTTCTGATCTGCAAGGGTTGGAGGGGGTGGTAAATGCTTCTCTAGAGCTCTGTTTCCGTTGCAAAACCTCATAGGCATTGCAGTTTGAAAAGCCTTTCTCAAATTGCAGTGTCACTTTCATATTTTTAAAGGTGGATTTGCGTTTGTAAAGATTACCATTGAGCTATTTGTTGTTTTTCAGTGTTAATAACCTTTCATAAATCTAGCCCATGATAGCTAAGTTGAGTCCTACAAAACTCTTTGATTAAACAATGATTTATTCAGCAACAGTGTATGTTTCTTCCAATATGGAGAGCCTCTTCATTTTGTTTTATCATTGGTTGCTCACAAGCCAGTTGAACTCATGGCCACCCTTGAAATATAATTGGTTGTTGCCCTTGCTTTTGCTAGGGATTAAACCTTCAATCTTTAGCCGCCATCTTATTTATACTCAGTTGCATGCGTTCAAAGAAGGTTTTATTTAAAGTCCAGTATAAACTATGAGATTTAGATTAAAATCCACATTAGATAAAAAAGGGATTCTCCACATCTGGTTTGTCCCAAAGGGCTTTTGATGTTATGAAAGCCTTTCGATCCTTAGGTTTTTATATTTTCTTTTAGTACAGCAGGCAAACTGCCCTCCTTTTGTGCATTGGGTTATATTTTATTGTTGATAGGTATGTCATCAAAGGTGTATCTTACTCTGGTGGCAGTCCCGCCCAATCCATTGTTGACAAAGTCGTATTCAGGCACTTCTGGTGCTATGTTCTAGTCTAAAAGAACTGGTGAGTGTTCTCTGAATGACCCCACACATTAGGCATTAATGGATACTTAGGTGATGCTTTGCGCAGTCTGGCCATGTTTGGCTAAGGCTTTGGTGTTCAGATATCATCTTCCATCCGCATCCACAACCAATATTTTGAGTGCTATAAAATGTATTCTTACATTTTTATTAATGGACACTGCTATTGGCAACCATTCTACATCCGTTTTTTTCTGTTTATTAGGGGGTCAAAAGCTTGAGACTTGTAGGCTGGACCTAGCCAGATTTAGCTGTGTGTATCGTCAAAATATTGCATGGATCAGGCCCTGCTGATACCATGTTGGGCGTGTTTTGAATTCCAGTGTTTATTTACAAGTATGTTGAGCAAAGATGAGCTACTTTTCTTCATTCTGTAAGTAAAGCAGTGCAACAGTCACCACACACCACATTAGCATCAGTAAACCCTGAGGTTATGTACACTACTCTAAAGTGAAGTTATTTGTCTTGTAACATTGACTAGGTCCATAGGGTATTTTGGATGTAAGTTTGTTTCACTAGTTGCACAAGCAGACCGTTAGATTTCGCTTTCAAGTATGATTTGAATCTCTGTACTCCCATAATACCAGAAGTATGAGAATGCTCTCAAAGAAGGTTTAGACACCTTAATTAATATATCTGGATAACAAATGGAGAACATATTTATTCAGTATGTAGGATAGCATGCATGCATGCAGGCAATTGGTCAGTTTAACAAATATTGTAATTTCAGGCTCATCAGATTCAAGATATGTTCCCTCAAGTTCCTTACCACTTAGTTCTGTTGGATCTGCAATTGACACGGTCTGTAGAAATAACAACGGACAACATCTTAGAGGGACGCATTCAGGTACCTTTTCCAGCACAGGTCAGTTTTCTCTCTTGATCTCTATATTGATGTCTTAGCCGATATTTTTCAAAGAGCGACACTTCTTTGTTTCTTTTCACACAATAATCACTTAACTTTGGTCAAATGTGTCTGTTCAGTGTGTACTTTGAAATAGGATGGTAAACTGCTCCTGTTTTTTCATAACAGCCACGGTTCTCAAGCAAAAATGTTTTATTTTTATTTTTGGGGAGCTGGAACGCTTGCTTCACTTACAACAAAGTCCCTATTATCAACTCAGATGTCCTTTTGCTTGAGGTAATTTGTTTGCACTCTTCACAGCACTCAACAGTTACGTCTTTTGCTGGTGCAATGTCTCCAAAAATGGCTGTGAAAATATCTTTTCAAGTTATCTTGTACGTTGAACTAAGAAAGAACTTCTCTCTTTCATCGGAGCATCACTGATCGTGTTCATAAACCCAAATAGTTCTGCCTATGAATGGGCTCCTGGAACAGTTTAAGAGCTTTTGTTTTGTTTTTTTCTCTCTCTTCTCTCTCGCTCTTCTCTCTCGCTCTTCTCTCTCGGTACTGAAATGCCTGTAATATATTACAGGAACCCAATATTAATTGAATTGTTGAAAAGAATACCCTTCCGTTTGATGTAAGGGCACTTGACATTGATGCATATGTTGTTGAAGTTTACAAAGAGCACTCTGCCTTCTTCCCTTTCTGACTGCAAACCATCAACTCCTTCTTGAAACAGAGTTCTTTCTGAGATTTCCTCAAAATAGGTCATATTTGTCACCTTTTAAAAAGTCCAACAAGCAAGTGCTAGAAAAGTAAGTGCAAGCAAAACACAGGTTTCACCATGCTCTCAAAGATTCTTTAAAGATGTTTTCGCAAGCCAACTAGAAGAATATATCAGTAACAATCAATATGAGATAGAAAATCCATATTCACAATAATGACTGATGTTCTACATCTCTCTGATGAAGGAAACTCCAGCTCCTAGACTAATCAGCAGCTGCTGCGGTTACTAGGCTGCTTTAGCTGTTCATTGAGACTCCTGCCAAGCCCCGAGGGGACAGTATTCAACATTTCCTTCCTGGCTGGAGATCCATTACTTTAGACAAGTGGGTCTTGGAGATCGTTCAAAAGAGCTATGCAATGTCCTTCCATGTGTCCTCGCCCACCACTACCTCATATGCCCTACCCTTTTTTGTCTTCCATCCACTTCCCAGTTCCCTGTCTAACTCCCACACCAGAATGCATTTTGGAGGAGCACTTGATAATCCTGTTGCAGGAGGTGTATTTTTTACTCTATAAGAGTGCCATTGAATAGGTACCAGACTTTTAAAAGTGATACTGTTCACAATACATGTTTGTCCAGAAAAAGGTCTAACCTGGAACTTCAGCCATTGAATGCAGAAGGACACATTCAGGATGCGAACACTGGCTCAGATTTTATCTGCTCTGGGACCAAGAGACTAGTAGGTGCCCTTGGACTTATAGAATGCACGTTTTCATATACCTGTCTAACAGAATCACCGGAATCATCTCCGATTCAAGGAGCATCAAAAGCTTTTTCCGTGCTCCCCTGTGGTTGTGCCTTCACTTCTTGGATGTTCACAGAAGTTATTGCAGTGGTTGCGCCCCATCTTTGGAGGTCAGGAGTGCATGTATTTTCCATAATTTGGCAACTGACTGCCGAAAGCAGTCTCGCAACAGTCGGTCGTGCACCACCTCAAAATGACTTTCAAATTTAGGGTTCTCCATCAATGAGCCAAAGACACACCTGAACTCATCACAGAATATTCTGTTCATTGGGGCAGTACTGGGCATAAGGGCGTTCAAGGCATATACCCTACTATTGCGAATCCTGGATATTCAAAATATGATCTCTGTTTCAGGATCAGTTCTTGGTGATGATGATGGTGGTTCTAAAGCTTCTTGATCCCCCAACGCCATACATCCTCGTCATCCCACACTGCATATGGCACATGAGGGCCCAGGCAGTGGAACCTTGTGTCCTAGTGAACTCAACAGTACCACCGTTGCGACATAATGCTGATCTCAGAGGGAAAGCCTTAGGACTCGCAGTGGTGGCTGACAGACACCGGTATGACTTGCAGCAGGCCAAAATCTCTCCCTCACCCAGAGCTCATGTTGATGCCTGATGCTTTTCTGCTGGGTTTCAAAGGTGGGAGGGGTGTAGGTGTGGGAGGAGCAGTTAGGGAAGGTTGAGATCAGAGGTTATTAGTGTCGAACCGAAACACTTCATGTCAGCCTGCTGGATCTGCAGGTGATGTGATTGGGCTTTAAGCCTTCTTGCTGTCCATCAATGGGAAACTGGTGCAGGTTCTCATGGACCACACTACCACCATGTGGTACTGCAACAAGCAGGGAGGAATGGGGTCCTGGACTCTGTACCAGAAGGCTCTACACCTCTGGAAATGACTGGTGCAACAGTATCTTTCTGGTTGCCGACCACCTAGCTGGATTCTGAATGACTGAAGACCAGCAGAGCAGGCATTGTTTAGAGGATCATGAGTAATGTCTGTACTTTGAGGTGCTGCAGGGTGTCCTCAGTCAGTGGAGAGCACAGTGTCGGCAGTTTTGCACACTGAAGTTTCCTCCAAGGTAATCTCAAGGAGCTCATTTACTGTTAGATGGAGTTAAGGACTGATGTACATGTTCCCACCGCTGCCTCGCCTGACCCAGAAACTGAAGATAACGAAGGACCAGAGCCAAGTCATCTTGACTATTCTGGACTGGGCCAGATGAATGTGGTACGCAGAGCATACACAGTGGTTGCCATTATAGACTGTAGGGTTGATACCAATTGTAGGGTTGATACCAATTGTATCTTAGTGCTCCCTCCATGAGTCTGTAGAGCCCACCCAGTGTGTATTATCTGGCTGGAGATCCATTACTTTAGACAAGTGGGTCTTGGAGATCGTTCAAAAGAGCTATGCAATGTCCTTCCATGTGTCCTCGCCCACCACTACCTCATATGCCCTACCCTTTTTTGTCTTCCATCCACTTCCCAGTTCCCTGTCTAACTCCCACACCAGAATGCATTTTGGAGGAGCACTTGATAATCCTGTTGCAGGAGATGTATTTTTTACTCTATAAGAGTGCCATTGAATAGGTACCAGACTTTGAAAAGTGATACTGTTCACAATACATGTTTGTCCAGAAAAAGGTCTAACCTGGAACTTCAGCCATTGAATGCAGAAGGACACATTCAGGATGCGAACACTGGCTCAGATTTTATCTGCTCTGGGACCAAGAGACTAGTAGGTGCCCTTGGACTTATAGAATGCACGTTTTCATATACCTGTCTAACAGAATCACCGGAATCATCTCCGATTCAAGGAGCATCAAAAGCTTTTTCCGTGCTCCCCTGTGGTTGTGCCTTCACTTCTTGGATGTTCACAGAAGTTATTGCAGTGGTTGTGCCCCATCTTTGGAGGTCAGGAGTGCATGTATTTTCCATAATTTGGCAACTGGCTGCCGAAAGCAGTCTCGCAACAGTCGGTCGTGCACCACCTCAAAATGACTTTCAAGCATACACAGTGGTTGCCATTATAGACTGTAGGGTTGATACCAATTGGACACAATGATGACGAATGCCACTTGACTAGTGTGTGAGTGAGGCTCCAATTACCAAAAATTATAACCCCCTTTTTCACCTACAAAAGGAATCTGGAATAGGTATCAGAAGGAGGATGTTGGGGTCAAGCCTCTCTATCGAGTTGTTCAGTACCGGTTGAGTTTTCCATCTCTAGGGTGCCTGGGATGGTGGGATGGTAGACTGTGATCAAGGCAGCTGAGATGTCCAGCAGTATCAGGAGAGACTGGAGTCTTCATCTGTTGTCAGGAGGACGTCTAATGCTATGTAAAATAGCACTCTGTGTTGCAGCTTTAGCTGAAGTCACACCAGTAGTCATGGTGGAGGTTGTTCTACTTAATGTGATCTTGGAGTTAACATAAACTACTTTTTCATTGATCTTGCAGATGAATATTAGGTGAGTGATGGGCCTGTAACTAGTGATGTCAGTAAGGTCTAGTGTAGGTTTCATTAGGAGTGGGAGTATGTGGCATGTCTACAGAGCTTTTTGGAAGATGCCATGAGTTAGGGAGGCATTGACAGTGGTGAGTAGGGACGAGATAGCGTCACTAGAGAGAGTTTGGTGATTGATGAGATTAGATGTGCTCTTGTATATTAAGTATTTTTTCACTGAAGAAGAGGTTGATGGGAATGCACTTGCCTGTAGAAAGAGCAGCAAGTCATTTGGCAGCGTTTCATGGCTGCTTAAGATGTACACAATTAAGCCAAATCTTGCTAAGGGTAATACAGTTGCGAAGGATCATACTCTGATGTTGCAGAGGGTTCATTTTTGTGTGTTATGAACATTGTTCTGCTATAATTTTGCTGCAGTAGTCTCCTAGCAATATGCCTGCTTCATGTGATCCTCATATTCACAGAAAATATCAACTGTACTGTCCACAACTTGTTAGCTTTACTCAAAATTCAGGTGGTTGTAGACTTGATTCTTGCATTTGGCTGAACGGGAGTGAAAGTATGTTAATTGCTGCTAGTTTTTAAAAGAGTATGTCCTATCTTAAACAGTTGTCAATGTCAATATAATTATTCATTTTAAACTCCTAGCAGGGCACCACACCTTGTTAGTTGGAT
This sequence comes from Triturus cristatus, assembly GCF_964204655.1. Classification (NCBI taxonomy): domain Eukaryota; kingdom Metazoa; phylum Chordata; class Amphibia; order Caudata; family Salamandridae; genus Triturus; species Triturus cristatus. Next base: position 530,419,371 of record NC_140595.1, read on the forward strand.
CCATTCAGTATAGGCCCAACACTATAC